>NW_026642512.1:0-600000 GCF_028554395.1 Pezoporus wallicus | reverse complement strand
TCCCAGCCCTTCCGGCTAACTCCCAGTTACATCCTGGGCATGAAATGCTGTGGTATGGAATAGCTCTTTGGTCAGTTTGGGTCAGGTGTCCTGTCTCTGCTTCCTCCCAGCTTCCCCTCCTCCCTGGCAGAGCATGAGGCTCACAAAGTCCTTGGCCAAACCAAAACATCTCTATCAGCTCTGTTCCTGAGCCGAAAGTCAAAACACTGCACTGCACCAGCTACCAAGGAGGAGAAACATGACTGCTACTGCTGAACCCAGGACAGTATTGATCAAAGAATCCACAACTGATGGTAAAAGGTTGGAAGGTTTGATAATCTTTGGTGAGGAAAATGTGCTGTGGCATAATGGGATTTTATTTTTTTTTACATGTAAATAAGTACATCTTTAATTTCTTGCAGCCTCTTGGATTTTTTTATAAAGTTAGGAAAATGTTTCAATAGTTATCAAAAAAAAGTTTAAAATGAAACCTCTGCATTCTCCTGATACCATATAAAATCTTCTCAGAGTCTAAACAAGTACAATTTCACAACCACATACATGCAGATGTGATGCATGTGATTGATGTGATGTGGTGGCAGGTCACAGGAACTGGAGATTAGTCATTCAGCTTCTTCACTTGGCGAGACGAATGCCTCATTTTAGAGCAGAGAAAAGATATTTAACACCAGCTTTGCCCCCTAGGAAGAGGCTACAAGTTCAGATATTGGGGCAGTATTTCATCTTGCATGGCGATCAAGAACGCCTTTAAAATAGGTTTGTGAAATTGTGTTTGAGTCCATAGAAAACACAGATGCACATCGATTGGACTTAATGAAAAAATATAAGCAAAAACTCTGCCTGCTAACTGGACAATAAAGTTCAGGTTTCTTGCTTCTCCCTGGGTAACAAAGTAATGCAACTATTAAAAAAGTTTTGTTTCATTAAAATCTAATGGCTTTATGGTGATTGAAAAAACGGACAAGGATTACAGTTTCATCAATCTTCAACAGTTTAACCTGTCTTTTGGGTTCCTGAAGATATCCTATCCCCTCAAATCCCTGATTGGCTCCTCAGATCTTTTTGCTGTTACTGAAGTTTAGAGCATCACATTAGGGAATAGGCCTGAACTTAGCTTAATCAGGTCCTGAAATGCCCATGAACTTTCCTTAAACCCAATGAGCAGAGACCATTGTTAACCCCTCAGATAGTGCGTATGGCCCACTGTCTTTATATTCATAAAAGCTAGGAAATGGCACTAGTTGGTAGCTGTTAACTGATCTGTGCTGATTCTATCCCGCAGGCTCTCCTGGCAGCCCTGACATGCCTGCCCATCTGCTCCTGGGTTCACAGCCAGGTCTCCCCACCTTCCGCAGATGGGTAGGAGGCTGGGGGAGATGCCAGCTCTAGCTGGTGTGCAGAGGTACACGGGACTACCTTGCTCCCTGAGTTACAGATCGTATCGTGATCTGCAACACAGAGAGGAAGTGTTCTCTCTGACCCTTCTTGCAGAGGATGGCAAGCATAGCAGTCCAGTTCATGTTCAGAGACTAAAGGCCGGAGTAACTTATCTTAACTGACCATCCATACTCCTCTTAGCAGTCCCTAGCTATTTGGGAATACCCAGGCAGTAGAAAGTGTAAGTATGGAAACACAGGTGAAAATGGAGATGTGCTTAATCATTAGGAGGTGTACTATGATGGGGAGAACCAGTGCTGTTTCCTGGTTTTTGACAACAAGGGAAAGGCAGAGACTAGATGGTGATCAGCAGAACTAAATTGCTTTGTGTGTGTAGTTGGGAGGGATTACGAAGTACGCAAGCAGGTCACAGACACAAACTTAGGTGCAGTTTTTTACTGACACCTCTCTAGCAGATTATCCCATTTGCATAACAGTTCTGTGCCTACATCTATGTTTTGCATCGTAGATGCGCAAAAGGGATGAACCACATTGAACAGTGTGTAAAACATTAGCTCCATGGAACTTGTCAGTTTCATTCATGCACCTTGTCCTGGGTTCAGCAGTAGCAGTCATGTTTCTCCTTCATGGTAGCTGGTGCAGTGCTGTGTTTTGACTTCCGGCCTGGGAACAGTGCTGGTGATACCGATGTTTTCAGTTGTTCCTAAGTGATGTTTACCCTGACCAAGGACTTTGTGAGGCTCATGCTCTGCCAGGGAGGAGGGGAAGCTGGGAGGAAGCAGAGAGGGGGCGCCTGACCCAGGCTAGCCAAAGAGGTATTCCATACCACAGCACGTCATGCCCGGGGTGGCAGTAACTGGGAGTTACCCGGAAGGACACGGGCTTCCGGGTGGGACTCGTTTCTTGGCCGGTGGTACTGTATTCTCTTCCCTTGTTATTTTCTCTTATCATTGTTGTCGTTGGTGGTAGCGGTGGTGATTTGTGTTGTACGTTGGTTGCTGGACTGTTCTTGTCTCAACCTGTAGGAGTTGCACTCTTTCGATCCTCCTCCCCATCCCTCACGGGAGTGGGGAAGGGGAGAGCCCCTGGGGGGGGGGGGGGGGGGGCGCGCCAACGGGCCTCGATTGCTCTCAGACCCCCACCACTCACTGGGAGTGAGTGAACAAGGTGTCTGGCTAGGGTTTAAACTACAACAGTTTATTTTTGGTGCCCAACGTGGGGCACGAGGGGTTGAGATAACGACAGATCTGACTGGATTAATAGTCACTCGTCACAGTGCTGATTTATTGGCTCTCAAGGTTGTTCCTCTTGATCTCACAGTTTCAGTATATCGTATCTTACTTCCATCCGGTATTTGCTGTATTAGTGTTTTTCAAGTGTGGGGCTTGGGCTAAGGTTTTTATCCCATTGTACTTTATGGTAATGACTTGTAATACAATAGAACCATTGATCATGAAACTAATCTGGCTTATGTTCCCAGTGTGGTCACCACCTTTATACTTTGGGAGGTATATAATAGAAGTGCTTAGCAATTACACATCTTTTTTCTCCTTCTCGAGTGCTCAACCTGTGAAGGAGACATCCTTTACCCTCCAGTCCTCCCCCCAGACCATTTACATTTGAGAGTTTTGAAGTTTTTGAATGGCCTTTTAATGCTGTTGAGACTTGCTTGCTGATCGTGATGGGAATCACCATGCTAGCACACATACAGAGTGTGGTTTGCCCACAACTGATTTCAAGAGTTAAGCAGAGTCAGGTCTGGGTCTTGTCTGGGGTCAAACGACGATGTAGGAGGACCAAGAGATTTTCCCTGAGGCTGGACAGCCATGAGTGGCAGGGTGTGTGGGATAGTATGGGCAAGTATCTAGGTCAGTGGGCCCCTCCAGTACTTTGGAGGGGCACTACTGAACAACTGCAAAATCCAGAAGAATTAGTAAAACACTTAAATGAGGTGTGTGGTCATTCTGGCCATACCAGAGACGGACAAACCATGGCAATGTGCTGGGGCTTGGCCTATGCTTACAGGACCTTGTTCAACACTATCCAGCACCTTCAAAAGGAAAAGAATGTCGGTGGATCTGGGGGCAAAGCAACAGTCAGCGCAGCTACTCCAGCTCCAGGCACAGCAGCTTCACCACCCCCAACGACAAGTACAGTTGCTACTCAAACCACAGTGATAATCACTGCAGCCAAACCAGAGGACCAATTCATACCAATATCGATTGCCTCTGTACGCAACAGAACAAGCAAAAAGGAGTCAAGAAGGGTAAAGCGAGATGAAGAACCAATGAATTCACCACCCGGTCCAGAATGTGATCAGGAGTCATCATCACATGACGAAGAAGAAGAAGAAGAGGTAACTTCTCGACCTCGGACCTCAACCGAGCTGCGGAATATGCGAAAAGATTTTACCCGTCAACCAGGGGAGCACATCATCACCTGGTTACTCCGATGCTGGGACAATGGGGCCGATGGTCACGAACTAGAAGGTACAGAAGCCAAGCAGCTGGGATCACTTGCTAGAGAAGGGGGAATTGACAAAGCAATTGCAAGAGAGAAAAAGTCCCTCAGCCTTTGGAGGCGGCTCTTGGCAGCTGTGAAAGAAAGGTTTCCATACAAGGACGATGTTATGAGTCGTTCGGCCAAGTGGACTACTACAGACAAAGGCATCCAGTCTCTGAGGAAATCAGCCATCGTGGAGATGATCTATCACATCAAGCCGAATAACGGGGATACACCTATAGATCCAGATGAAGTTGAATGTACACGACCCATGTGGTGAAAACTTACACGGAATGCACCGTCATCATATGCCCATTCATTGGCAACAGTAACCTGGAATGACATAGTACCACTAACAGTGGGTGAAATGGTTCATAAACTCCGAGAGTTCGAAGACAATCTCAACCCTTCCATCATCTCAGCTGTGGAAAAACTGTCCCAGGACCTCAGGCAATTGAGGGATGATCTATCTGATTTATCCAGCTCCTCACGTGTACCAACACACGTCTCAGCTATTAACAAAAGGCGTCCTCTTGTTTGAGAGAGGGGATACAGAAGGTATACGCCACGGGGTACCCTATGGTTTTACCTGTGGGATCACGGAGAAGACATGACAAAGTGGGATGGAAAACCTACTTCAGCTTTGGAGGAACGGGTGAGTGAACTGAAGAGGGGAGCAAGGGCCAAGACTGATCACCACATGAGAGCTACGGCTTCAGTCTCTGGTGAGCAGTTTCCCAGATGGAGTGGAAGAGCTGATTTTACTCCAGCTCCTGTGATAACAAAGAATAATCCCTTTCACCACGACTTAAGTGTCCAACGCTGTGATGACCATTAGAGGGGCCCTGCCTCCAGCCAGGTGGAGGTAGGGGACAATCGGATTTACTGGACTGTGTGGATCAGATGGCCTGGCACATCAGTCCCACAGAAGTATAAGGCTCTAGTAGATACCGGTGCACAGTGTACCCTGATGCCATCAAGCTGTCAAGGGGTGGAACCCATCTATATTTCTGGAGTAACAGGAGGATCCCAAGAGTTGACTGTGCTGGAGGCTGAAATCAGCCTGACTGGGAGGGAGTGGCAAAAGCACCCTATTGTGACTGGTCCAGAGGCTCCATGCATCCTCGGCATAGACTACCTCAAGAGAGGGTACTTCAAAGACCCAAAAGGGTACCGATGGGCTTTTGGTATTGCCGCTTTGGAGACTGAGGAAATTGAGCAGCTGTCCACGTTGCCTGGTCTCTCAGAGGATCTTTCTGTTGTGGGGTTGAAAGTTGAAGAACAACAAGTGCCAAGTGCGACCACAACAGTGCACTGGTGGCAAGATCGCACCAACCGAGACTCCCTGATTCCCATCCATCAGCTGATCCGTAGACTGGAGAGTCAGGGAGTGATCAGAAGGACCCGCTCGCCCTTTAGTAGCCCCATATGGCCAGTGCGAAAGTCTAATGGAGAATGGAGACTAACAGTAGACTATCGTGGCCTGAATGAAGTCACAGCACCATTGAGTGCTGTCGTACCAGACATGCTAGAACTTCAGTATGAACTGGAGTCAAAGGCAGCCAAGTGGTATGCCACGATTGATATTGCCAATGCATTTTTCTCCATTCCTTTGGCAGCAGAGTGCAGGCCACAGTTTGCTTTTATTTGGAGGGGTGTCCAGTTCACTTGGAATCGACTGCCCCAGGGATGGAAACACAGCCCTACCATTTGCCATGGACTGATCCAGACTGCACTGGAACAGGGGCAAGCTCCAGAACACCTGCAATACATTGATGACATTATTGTGTGGGGCGATACAGCAGAAGAAGTCTTTGAGAAAGGGAGGAAAATAATCCAAATCCTGCTGAAAGCTGGTTTTGCCATAAAACGGAGTAAGGTCAAGGGACCTGCACAGGAGATTCAATTTTGGGGAATAAAATGGCAAGATGGACGTAGACAGCACTAACTACACAACAAACTTGAATAGGAAATCTCAGTCGTCCAGGCATTCTAGAAGTCATCATGGACTGGCCAGAGGGCAACGATTTCGGAATGTCACCAGAGGAGGGGGTGGTGCGTGCTGAAGAGGCCCCACCATATAATAAACTGTCAGAAAGTGAAAAGCAGTATGCCTTGTTTACTGATGGGTCTTGCCGTACTGTGGGAAAGCATCGGAGATGGAAGGCAGCTGTATGGAGTCCTGGACGACAAGTTGCAGAAACTGCTGACGGAGAGGGTGAATCGAGTCAGTTTGCTGAGGTGAAAGCCATCCAGCTGGCCCTGGACATTGCTGAACGAGAAAAGTGGCCAGTACTTATCTCTATACTGACTCCTGGATGGTGGCAAATGCCCTGTGGGGGTGGTTGAAGCAATGGAAGCAGAGCAACTGGCAACGCAGAGGTAAACCCATCTGGGCTGCTGCACTGTGGAAAGATATTGCTGCCAGGGTGCAGAACCTGGTGGTGAAGGTACGTCATGTAGATGCCCATGTACCCAAGAGTCGGGCCACTGAGGAACACCAGAACAACCAACAAGTGGATAAAGCGGCTAAGATTGAAGTGGCTCAGATGGACTTAGATTGGCAGCATAAAGGTGAATTATTTTTGGCCCGGTGGGCCCATGACACTTCAGGCCATCAGGGCAGAGATGCAATATATAGATGGGCTTGTGATCGAGGGGTGGACTTAACAATGGACACTATTGCCCAGGTTATTCATGAGTGTGAAACATGTGCTGCAATTAAACAAGCCAAGTGGTTAAAGCCTCTTTGGTTTGGAGGACGATGGTTGAAGTATAAATATGGGGAGGCCTGGCAGATTGACTATATCACACTGCCACCAACTCGCCAAGGCAAGCGCCATGTGCTTACCATGGTGGAAGCAACCACCGGGTGGCTGGAAACATACGCTGTGCCCCATGCCACTGCCCGGAACACTATCCTGGGCCTTGAGAAACAGATTTTGTGGTGACACGGCACCCCAGAGAGAATTGAGTCAGACAATGGGACTCATTTCCGCAATAACCTTATAGATATTTGGGCCAAAGAGCATGGCATTGAGTGGGTATATCACATCCCCTACCATGCACCAGCCTCTGGAAAAATCGAACGGTACAATGGGCTGTTAAAAACTACACTGAGAGCAATGGGTGGGGAACTTTCAAGCACTGGGATACACACTTACCAAAGGCCACCTGGTTGGTCAACACCAGAGGATCTGCCAACAGGGCCGGCCCAGCCCAGTCAGAACTTTTACATATTGTAGAGGGGGACAAAGTTCCCGTGGTGCATATGAAGAATTTGCTGGGGAAGACAGTCTGGGTTATTCCTGCTTCAGGTAAAGGCAAACCCTCTTGTGGGATTGCTTTTGCTCAGGGACCCAGATATACTTGGTGGGTAATGCGGGAAGATGGGGAAGTCCGATGTATACCTCAAGGGGATTTGATTTTAGGGGAAAACAGCCAATGAACTTAATTGTATGCTGTTCCCTGCTGTGTAATACTTTTATAGCCCATCAGCTAGATGTCTTCAGGTCACCAGCGACTAGCCCTGACTTCCCTCCAACCATCATCCCAATAGAGAATGAACTTTGATAGAACCGGATGAGTTCCGCAGTAAAGGAACGACCAGCATCAGCACGCAACGATCCAATACTGCACACAGCCTTTCCTGCCCTGAAAGAGTGTTACAAGAGATGGAACCTGACATCATGGACCGAATGGACTCAGCAGCATTATAGGGATTGGTCCATGCACTAAGAAAATGATCTTTTTCTCTTGGTCTGTGTGTATATGGATGTATATACGTGGGAGAGCGATGGTGTATTGAAAATGTGGGATCTGAGCACGACATGAATGGTATGGAATAAGGGGTGGATAATGTCCTGGGTTCAGCAGTAGCAGTCATGTTTCTCCTTCATGGTAGCTGGTGCAGTGCAGTGTTTTGACTTCCAGCCTGGGAACAGTGCTGGTGATACCGATGTTTTCGGTTGTTCCTAAGTGATGTTTACCCTGACCAAGGACTTTGTGAGGCTCATGCTCTGCCAGGGAGGAGGGGAAGCCGTGAGGAAGCAGAGATGGGGCACCTGGCCCAGGCTAGCCAAAGAGGTATTCCACACCACAGCACATCATGCCCGGGGTGGGGTGTAACTGGGAGTTACCCGGAAGGACATGGGCTTCCGGGTGGCACTCATTTCTTGGGCGGTGGTATCGTATTCTCTTCCCTTGTTATTTTCTCTTATCATTGTTTTAGCTGATAGTAGCAGTGGTGATTTGTGTTGTACTGTACTGTTCTTGTCTCAACCCGTAGGAGTTGCACTCTCTCGATCCTCCTCCCCATTCCTCCGGGAGCGAGGAAGGGGAGTGCCCCAGGGGGGAGGGGGCGCCCTTGGTTGCTCTCAGCCTGGCACCACTCACTGGGAGTGAGTGAACAAGCTGTCTGCCTAGGGTTTAAACCACGACACACCTTCATTTAGGAAGACTTTTTTATTTGATTTTTTTATTCACCTGATTGGTTTGAACTGTTTCTCCTGATGATGATGATTGTTTTCCAAAACCAAACACAGCATCAGTTTTATTTCCCATCTGTTTCTCATTATTGGTTGGTCCCATTAAAGGGAACATTGCAGTAATTAGTGTTAGAGAAGGAGCTGAGATTTGGAAACCTGAGCACTTCTATCATCTAATAACTTCAAGCATTTTTTCAGTGCTGCACCATTGTCAGTTTTCCTCAGAGCAGTTATATGTCAGTGTGTGATTACAACGATCTTGTGGAAAAAGAAGACAAGAGAGCAATTTCTGAAAATCTCCTGGAGTTTAATCCTCAGAATTAAGAAAATATGTCTGCTTGACAAGTGGAAGGATGATTCTCATATAATATCAATGAGTTTTCACCATGCGTTCACCTCTCCTACTTTGTCTATCAGTATAAATTCATGATCATTAGCACACAGGTGCTCAGCATTCCCAGCAGCCAAGCAACAAGAGACTTGTCTTTATTTCATTCCAGGATTTTTACTTTCTGATTTAATGTATTAAGTTCAGTCATTTCTTGAGCACAAAGGACTCTTATGGCTGTTTCCCAAGAAACCACTTGTATGGGAATGGGGCAACATTTTCTGCTATCTTTCTGCCAAGTCTCCAGCTTCAAATAATTTGCATTTTCCCATTAAAAAAAAAAATGAAGGACAGAAAAAAATAAAGATTACCGCAACAATTAAAGCAGAAAATAATCTTCCTACACCAACATCTGTGGAACTTCCTGATTTTACTTTGCAACCTTGGCCCTGGTAGTTGGAGCTAAGAATTAACCCTTGCACTGCTCAAGGGCTGTTACCATTTATTGTTCATGTTACTGTTCTGCCTGGAGGACCCATCTAGTGACTGAATTTCTTTTTGTACTAAACATTTCATAAATGTGAAGCATAAATACAGCCCCTAATAGAGTCTAATAAATTCAGAGTTCGATCATATACCCCTTTTGTCATCTGTATTGATATGTGCTTCTTACATTGTCACGTCTGTGCTAATAGTTGAATAGTAGTTAATAAGTAAATAAGGGGCTCTGTTGTATCTGCTCTAACTCTGCACAAACTCAGTTAATTCATAGTTAAAGCATTGCACTCACAGCACTGAAGCCATAGTACCCTTACATACAAGCCTGCAGGAATAGAGGGTATTCATGGGCTTGCATAACACCTCTCTATGACAGGCAAGAAAATAACATAAAACTTGCATCTCAAGGTCTCTGAACACTCTTATATTGACTTGTTTCTGGGTTGACTTCTGATCCTGTTATGTGTGCTGAAGAGAATGTACTTCTCAGACACTTATGTTGTAAGAGCAGTGAAGTCTGGTCTTTATTATTATTTCATTTATGAGAGGAGCAAAGTTTTTTTTAAAAAAAGCCTCTGAAATTGCATATGACAGCTTATCATAAACATTGTTGTTATCCTGTCAGAGAAAATACAGTAGTTTTTGTTCCAACAGAGTGTGAGTTGGGCAGATTCTGATCCAAATTGCATTCTATAGTTACAGAACTGTTCTTCAGCCTACCTGACCTATTGCCGCACAACTGAGCTCAAAGTAGGTCTTAGTATTTAACCTGCAGATTAATATTTTATTCATATTTAGAAATATTGCCAAAATTATCCAAGATATTAATAGAAAGAGACCGACACAACACCAAAGTAGGGTTTTTTCCAAACCTCCTTTGCAGAAATCTGCTACAGACTGACTGCAGATTATTGAAGCAACATATGAAATAGTAATAGCTTCAGATGCCATAGATGAAGTCTGCAGTACAAATGTATATTCAAATATTTGAGTCAGTAATGTAACAGATCCTTACAGATGTTTCTGAAGAAAAATGCCATCATGAATCTGTATGAACATATAACATTTGCAGTCATCCCAGATAGGGAATCGCAAGAACTGTTCTTGCAGTGATATTCCTAGGCTGATGGTGTCATGGGATGGATGAGAGAAGCACATGTAGAACTGTAGCCTGTATGGTACACTGGAATTTGATTTTTTTTTCGTTTCATTAAATGATACTTTTTCCTATTCCATTTCCAAAGGCACTGAACTGGGCTCTTGCAGAGCACAAGACTTGCTCTGTTGTTAAGGCTGTTTACTTCTTCCTAGGCTTTTCTGAGATGCCTATAAAAATTTAGTTGCAGAACCAAAGAGAATTTGATTTTGTGCTTTTTCTTCAAACGTTTTTATGCCTGCTTTGCCAGATTCTGAGCTGGCTGGCTAGGTCCCCTGAATAACATGTGGTGTGATTTAGGGATTGCAAGAGGCAATGTACAAGGACAGATAGAGAGAGAGAGATGCAGCATCAGCTCCATGAACAAGGAAGTCCCTAATTTTAACCAGTGGAGAGAAAAGCAAATCATGCTTCTCTGTGGAGCTTATAATGCCCTAGGCAATATGAGCAGGCCATGCCTTCCTACACTCTGACTCCATGTCTTCCAGTGCTTGTGATACCTTCCCCTCACTTTGCTGAAAGAAGCAGGGTTCACTCCTTTCTGAGCAAAAAAGAGGAGAGGCTGCTCTTAACCTTTTATTTGGAACATTAGCAGTAGAAGGGAAGTATACACAGTCTGTTTCTTCTCTACCCAGGAAAGCAAAGGTATTGTCCCAGAAGGCTTCTAAATTTTCTGAGTTGGCAGAAGGACATTCTCTTCCCAACCTATGGGAAATCAACTCAACATAGTTGAGCACAGGAGGTCAGAAGACAGATTTTCATAATGGGAGATGTAGATAATATTGCTAACAACCCTGGGTAGCCCTTCTGTTTGTGCTTTCTATAACTTTTTTCCTTTTAAGCACCCCACAGGGCCTTAATCTTTCTAGAGTTACTTAAAAAGAAGAAGTATTTTCCATCCTCATGTATTAATGGTGCCAAAGTTGTGGCAGTAGGAAAGACAAAGGTCCTGTGTTGAAAACTTTACTGCAAGCAACTGATTATTTTGGAAGAGTTAATTATTATTTTTACTATCTAGTCATTTTTTTCCTTTGAAAGGCCTTAGAAGCATAAGACCAAATCACTGATGAGTCACTTGTGAAAAAAAGATGGTTTGCAGTGATGATCTAAACATGTAATTATGTGCAAATACATATGATTCTCCACAGATAATTAATCTGAAGATCAAGGGCTAGCTCACAAATTTCCTTCAAGTTTGCATCCAGCTCTTTTGAACTGCTGATTCCACTATGTTTTTCAGCACAAAACTGTATTGCAGGTTCCTAAGTCACAAAATAGTGCTACTAGCAGCAACTCAGACTCTAAACATCATGTTATAAACAAAAGGCAAACGAAGCTGCTACCAGAGGCACAACGACCTTGCAAATGAATTTATAACCCTTAGGAAAAAGATGAATGAAAAGACTGATGCTGATGCTTTTCCAAGGCAGGAATTAATTCCCTCTTTGGTCTTCATCCCTTCTTCCATTCTTGTCACTGACAAATTTGTTACTGTGCCACATTTCCAAACATGACATCAGAGGGCATCATGAAAATATTTTTTTATATGAAAACCAAAAAGGAGCCACAACAAAAAGTGAAAGGCGTAAGAGCTCCTGCTATAAGGTTGAAAGTCCATTTAAAAATCTCATTGTCAATTCTTACAATTGCACTTTACTGTCCTGCTCCCCTTCATTGCGTGAAGCAGTTTGTAGCATGGCAGGCTTCCAAAGCTATTTTTCAGGTGCTTTGCAGCAGATGTGATAATTACAAGTTGCACCATCTTAAGATTTTGGTATTTATTTATCTGGTTTTCTTAATTCATTTTACTACCTTTCCTTTAAAGGCAGCATGATTGAGGCCATAAACTATCAAATTCTGTATTTTAAGAGGCAACTAATGTAATGAAATGCAAAATTATTTAAGTTTTCAATCAAATGGACAGAAATTAAAAATTTAGCACAAATCCAACAGAAGCATTTAAAGGCTCCCAAGTGGGATTTCCTCTCTCCTTCTCCTCATCTTTGTAATTCCAGTCCTAACACTAAACTAGAGTTTGTAGAAAATTTTCATGTCCAAAATTAGTTGAGGTTAATAAGAATAGGATTCTAAAACAGACCAAGGTTGTTTACCTTCATCTTTTACTTCATACTTTTAGGAACTTCCTCCCCCAAAGAATCAGGCTCTGTGGCACAATTAACTCTTGCTGTCAAGAAACAAGAATGCTATGACGCTAATCAGAAGGGAAAAAAGCTGGGAAATAGTCACTCATCTGCTCTGAAAGAAGGATTTCTGTATCTAAGGATCTAAATATTAATAAATCAGAACAGGAATTGGCAATTAGAGTAGGCACACTGTGGACAAAGCAGCAGATGTGGCTATTCTTTTTAGCTAAAAAGCAGGATCTTGAGGGAAGGCACGCTGCTTCCCCTCCCCTCTCATCACAATATGACATTGCGAACACACACATACACACCCATGCGCACGCACACGCACTCATCACTAAGGAAGCTAACTGTTTGCCTGACAGAGAAAGAGAATACAACCTGCAAAGCACAAGGAAAAGCGGAGGGAAGGACATATGGTGATGTTTTGCTGTGCTTGACACTGTCTTGACATGAAAGCAACTCTGCAGGAGGATTTGCAATGCCTATCAACGTGTAAAAGGTAGCTTTCAGCTAAGCAGTTCTTATAGCATTCAGTGGCTAACAGGCATGGAGAAGTGTAGGCCACCTGGGGTTACAGAATAATTAAATGTAATTAAATGCAATGGTTTTCTTTCCTTCAATGGGGGAAAAAAAAAAAATAAAAACTATGACCTCAGAAAAGCAAACAAAATTACAGCTTTTTCTCATGTAATTAGTTAGTACTTCCAGTTAAGCTTTTATACACAAACATAGGAGTTTTAACAGCAGTTTCATATCTCCATGTGAGATGTCATAAAGGATCCAGTGGTGAAAGTTAAGGGTAAGAAACAGGGGGAGGGGAAATCATATCCTCACCTGAGCTGTTGAAACCGTTTGCTCCAGTGGCTTTTGTCTAGTTATTTTGCATCAAAGCTGTTTCAGGGTTGTAAAACATCCAGGTGTTAAAAAGGCACCTGGTATTTGTTGGGCCAAAGGTGATATTCATGCCAGTCAGCGCACAGCAAATTGGTTTTCTCCACATTCATGAGAACTGTGAAGGCTTCTGGGAACCTTGGTTTGCAAAGATGGATAAGGGCTTTTAATGAGCTGCACCCAAGTAAAAAGCCAATATATCTTTTGTTTTGCTTAGCTGTAGGATGACTTTGGCGGGAAACAGATTTCAACATATGAAGCCAAGAGCATATGCCTTTGCAACAATCCCCTCTCATAATACATGTATCTGAAACTTTATTCTAGAAGTTTGATCATTCAAGATGATTCCACTAATTTTGCTTTATTAATGTAGAGATTTCAGGCTTATGAAAGCTACAGCTCAAGGAAAGATAATAAGTAATAAAATTAATAATAAAAATAATCCTCAGTGCTTATATAATATTGCCACCTTTTCATCCTGAAAACACTTTACTAGCACTGCGTATGTGATGAGAGCAAGTCTTATTATCTCTGCTTTACAGACTAAAAAGCTGAAGCAAGGAACTAAGATTTTAATATTTTACATCTAGTATAAAATCTTAGTTACTAACAATCTTTTATCTTGCCTTCCTGTGTTTTTTCCACGGATCCAGCTCCAACATCAGAATCTCTGCTAGTGGAGTTTTCAAAGTAGCAAACCAGCATTCCTATATATTCTACCCAAGTTTCTGGTGCAACTTCGCTGGTTTCAGACCCTATGTAAACCAAGCCTCTCTCACTTTGGGGGAGAAAATAAAAAAGAAAGTAAAAACTAAACCCCAAACAAAAATATTTTCCGAATGCATAATGTGTCCACCAGTTTCCAGCAGCAAAAAGGCCTTCACTTCTTCATCTCCTTCTGCCAGAAACCATTTCTGACTATTGCTGATGTTGCTCTGCAAATCAATGAGCCTGAGGGCCAAGTCATAAATTATGTGCTGATGTCTGCACAAATGCTTAACAAAAAGACAGTTTTTGTAAGGAAGAAACACACCGTACAGTTTAGCTAGTGCCTACCAGAAATACTTCTTTTACTTGAGTTTAGGAGCAGTTTAACTTAACACAGCTTGAGATCTATGGTATTTCCCACCAGAACATCAGAGGCACAAGTAAGACAATATGCCCTTTACATGCTTGCATTTTAAAAAAGCCTATTCAAAACCTACATGAAAAAATGCTTTATCTTGCTGTGTCTATCCCCATATATTTCCTTTTAATATTTCATCCTAAAACCATAGTGCTAGATTTTGAAAATATTAAGGAGATTCTGTTAGCATGACATCTATTTGACAATGCAAAACTATATCTTTGTAAATTTTTGCCTTGGATCAAAATTCACAGTGCTTGCGGGAAATATCTCTAGTGATTTCAGGGTCTTTCTTCAGATGTTCCCTAGCAAACACCAGAGTATTTTGCGGTGTATGTGGGGGTTAGCTTGATTGTCACCAAGTTGCTCCAGAGCTCAGTAATTCTGCATTAGTCAGGCTGTATTTTGTTTTATGGAATACCAATATTAATGATACTTATTTTCATTTGAAAAAAAAAAAAGATTAGTTATGTGTCAAGACATATAATGTCTTGGAAAAATGGAATGCTGTTTGGAGTATAAGCAATACAGATGTTTCAGCATCTCATCAGCTTAGGGCATGACTTTTTTTCCCCCGAGTTTCTCTCTTGTAACACTGCAGTACTGGACCTCATGAAATGGCATGACTATGAGGTAATACACCATAAATTACTGGCATGCAATAGCAAATTAGACTGAAAAAAAGTTATGACATGCTGCAGTATAAAAGAAAATATATTTTACAATCATTTGTTTATTGTTCAAGTGAATATTTGCCTCTGGCTCAGTGACTCTTCAGCCAGTAGTATCCTTGGCAGTCTCAGACAAAGACAGCCTCCTTGGCAAGAAAGACATACTCCACCACTCATGAATGTAAACTGGTCTGCTTGCTGCACACCCCAGCCTGAAGTTCCTGCTGCACCCACGGCACATGGCACAAGCTGCAGAGACTCATGCAGCTGCATGGAGACATCCTTCGAGCTCAGTGAACAGGGTGAAGATTGAGACGTTAATTAAGAAACCTTGTTTTGTGTCTTTGCCACAGTACTTACTGTTCAGTGCTGGCTGTGAGGAGGTCAACATTCTGTTATGTATGTTCAACATCAGAGCTGTAGAGTGTTCACTGACCCCTTGCTCTTCTAATTGAAGAAAATCACTTAAGACTTTTATTTCCTCTGCAACTCTCTGGAAGTCACTTGGCCACTTTAACAAACTAAATTAAGAGGATTATTTCATTTTTTTTCTTGCTTTCTCTGCCTGCAGCACAGAACCATGCCTTTCATATCAGGATGTCAGCAAATGACAGTGAGTATGTTGTGTCTAAGTGTATTAATGCCCCTCTATTTAACATAAGTAAAAACTTCAAGGAGAAAGTCTTTTTTTCAAGACAGAAGTCTATGGATCATTCATTTATCATGCCTGAAACCCTCAACAATTAGTAAGAGTCCACAGAGGTAAAAAGACAAACAAAATATACCCAGAAGCCATTAGCTATGAGTCCTGATTCAGTACAACTTTTTTCCTCTGTCTTCTTTCCTTTTGTAACCACAGAAATTAGGAGATCAATTTATAAGACAAATATTTTTATTTGGTTTTAAGCTGGCTGAAATTTAGGTTGGTGCTTAGGCGTGTGCATTGGAATCTCGCTCATCAAACCTGAGCTTTTCTTCTTCCCTCCCTCATGTGCAGGCAATCTGCTGACAATAAAATTTTCTTTAAAAGCTTTCTGAAGTTATTCAAAAGGAGAAAGAAAGTAATGTGGAAAACAAATCCAACAGCATATCATTGAACTTCAGTGAAAAAGGGATATGGCAGTATGGTGCCATACACAGATGCTCTTACTCTTCAGTCAGACAGGAGCTGTCGTATCTCCAAATCCTATGAAATTAATTGTCAATTCGCTTGGGATTAGCCTAATTCTATGTAAATTCCATGCAATCTGTAGTTTGTAGAAGGTGGGTATTATATCTGATACAGGCCACAATTAACCATATGATCCCCTTAGGTACAATTCTTCCTACATCTTGTGCTACAACAGCTGGGAGTAACTTACTATGTGTGAGTCTTCCTGTTGACATCCATTTAAAACTATGCATGAGTAACTCAACAATAGACCTTCAGATTAAACAGAAGATGCTCTTTGGTTCAATTACACAACTAATTAAACAGTAAGAGAGTGATAAGACCAACATCCATCACTTTTAGACTAGCATAACCACACACATACAGTTAATTGTAATGAATCGTATGACCTCATGACATTACAAAGATTACATTTTTGTTAATCAGAAGCAAAATTGTCACAATGTCTTCCATTAATTTTAAGACACATTGTCTTAACATGATTGCTTTTGAAGGAGCTCAGCTTCCCCAGTAACGTCAGCATTCTCAGAAAAGCAGACTTTCATCAGAACAAAAGCTGAATTTTCCAAAAGCATTCAGTGCTTAACACTGCCCCTGCATGGTTCGTGTAGCGGTGTTTTCAAAAGAGCTCAGAATTTAACATAATGAGGAAAACATTTGTGAATGCCCAGCTGCTTTGGAAATCCTGGTCATGTGGTAAAGTTTTCAGAAGCACCTAAGACATTGTTTCAGAAATGATGACATGATCTCAGATACACAAACAGATTGCTGTGAATAAACAAATCAGGACTTAACAGCATAATACATTGTCTGCATGTGCGCTGCTAGCTCATTCTTGCCTAAGATGCTATTATTCAATATTGACCAAGAGAGAATCTAGGATAGCACAAGCACCTCAGCAATCCATTCATTGACTGGTAAAAACTGCATATAAAAATCACAAGATGTGTTCAAACACACATAAGCATCCAACTTCTATAGAAAGTAGGAATATAGATGTTTATGAAAACAGAAACAGGTCCTTCATCTGCAGGCTTTGTAGAACTTTAAAGTGATTTTCAAAAGTGGCTCTAAAGGACTTTTGACCCATAGAAGGTGTGCTGTTTTAAATCTCCCACAAGGGTAAATAATTAAAAACTTTTAACTATTCACTAATATTGCTTCTTTTCTGTTCAGGCACTGTCTTCAAGGAGTTATGTTCTCAAAAGCAGGCAAAGGTATTTGCTGCCGTGTTCCATGAATCATTTTTTAATCTTAAGCCCATTCAGCAATAGTTCACTGCAAATATTCAGAAATGAAGATGTGCCATTCAGTTAGATATATTACATGATACTGATTGGCTTTGCCTGAATGGGTGACTTTGATAACTAAGTGGCAACAAGAAGATTCTCAGATTGCAAGCTGAGTGTAAAATTAGTCTTTTGAAATTACAGATGCAATTAGAAACTTGCTGCAAGTTATGTTTGTGTGTGTGTGTATTCCAATAACTTGCCCATGTACACATACACACATGCTTTCAGGACCAGCTCTTTGGCTGGTGTAAATCGGAGTTCCTCTGCTGAGAACTGAGAATCTGACCCATATGTTTAAACCCACTTTTCAAAGCTATGTAAATCAAATCAGCTTGTATTTGCATCTTCCTCAAACTGCACTAAGGAGTGCATTGCAGGTTTTTATGGCTGGTGGGCAGTGTGCAGCACAGTAGGTAGATCCATGTGTATCTTTATGGCAGTCTTCCCAGTAAAGTAATAAACTAATAATCACAGTTACTCTTAACCTAGCTCTTAGCCCTGCTTTAGCCAGCTTCTATGCCTGAGAAGAGCACTGCTTCAGGGTAGACACAACTGATGCATTTTTTTAAAGGATACTATGTGGGGTATCCACACCATGATACACCTCACTGTCTCTTGATCAACTGCTTAATTATTTAGAAGATATTCATGTAAGCTGCCCCCTTCACACCTGATTTTTCTCATGCCCAAGCAGAAACTGCTAAGAATACCTCAAAGTTTCAAAGTTGAAAATGGGCGTAAATAAAGATCACAATCTCTTCTTTAAAACTTAATAGAGATCCAGATCAGCCTGTACTCTGCCAGGGCATTAGTCAGTTTGAAAATTATGATAATGCAGCTTTAGTCAGCTGCACTACTTCTGTCTTTCTCTCCTTTAATGGAGGCAGCACTCTACTGCAAGCCACACATCATAGTGTGGCTAGACTGAGTCACTGATTCTCTTACCGCATTCGTCCATCAACTGCTGTGCCATCTGGAGATGCCACTTTACCTTTTAGAGTTTACTCATCCATAAAATGTATTTATTAATATTTATATCCCTTGAGAAGTCCCACATAACTCCATCTTCTCAAACTCTCTGAGACCCATAAGGACCAGCAAAGAAGAATCCACTGTTGTTAGAGCATGCTACTGTTTACAGGATAAAAAGTTATCAGGGTGGCATGCTGATAAAAAGTGTGGCACAAAGCTTTTCAATTAAGCTATTTTGAAATGTTGAAAAAATAGTGCATCCTTATGTCACCTGCAAAAAAAATCTTTGCCATAAATTACAGTTCTGTATTTGGTATCTGGTAACATGCATGTCTTGGTAGAAGACACATTGAAACAGCAATGTGTGTTGAATATTTTGACAAAAGCTCCCGTGCAGTTCCTTGCTTAGCTGGCTGCATATCCTATGTCACTGGGAAACTTAGTGGAAAATAAAACATTTTCTCTCAACCAAAAAGCAGGCAAAACAGCCTGTCAAATGAGTAATATTTCTGAATAAGACAGAGGCTTCTTGCTTGTAAAAGCATATCAAGCAATATGGGCAGATCTAATTTCAGCCCTATATTGTTTTCAAATTTCAGACATGGGAGGAATTTGCACCTGCAATTTAAATACAAGTGTAAATCAGAAAAATTGCTCCTCTGTGTTTGTAATTGCAGGGACAATTAAAATACCTGGAGAAAGACGTGTATAGAGAGCTGTTCAGAACTCAGATTT
Organism: Pezoporus wallicus; assembly: GCF_028554395.1. Classification (NCBI taxonomy): domain Eukaryota; kingdom Metazoa; phylum Chordata; class Aves; order Psittaciformes; family Psittacidae; genus Pezoporus; species Pezoporus wallicus. The sequence goes on along the minus strand of NW_026642512.1, from coordinate 580,626 downwards.
TCATCCCTCAAAGCCCTTTGGAAAATGTAGCCCTAGCAGGACTTTCTGATAATAAGAACATGTTGTTCCTTAAGATATACCAAACTATACTGCCTAGCGTTCAACCCGTAAGGTAAAGGCAGGGTTGAGTGTCACTTTTGTAAGACACAAATATTTACCTGGGAGATTTGTGGTAATGCATGTAACTTTTGGTGAAAGACATTTTTTTCTGAGAGCAAGAACCGAAGCTCCTGAGAGAAGTCCACTATATCAAGAATCATTTAGCTGTAACCAAAGAGACAAACTCTGTGAGATGGAGAGAAATAACTCCAGGGCAAGTCCAAATTTACTTGACAGTAAAATTGGAATGAGGATCTCCAAGCCTTGAGTGATTTTTTTTTCCAACACATCTTCATTTTGGACCTGTGGAGTTAGTTGCAGGGTTTCACATCTCCAAAAGAAGTTGCAAAATAATTAAGTATGAAAACCTTGATATGGATGCTTAAACAACTTCCTCAAGGGATAAAGGGTTTTACCAGTAACACAGAGGACAAAGTCCTTTCTGGAGGTCTCTTGCCAGGCTTATTCATTCTGCTGGCTTTATTTACCTCTCTGTTGCTCTAGTTTATGCTTCAGTCAATTAAGTTCCTTGACTTAGGTGTGAATCACCTCTTACAGTTCCATAGTGCTTTCAGTTCAGTTGTGGCTGGTAAATCTTCTTGTGTCTGTCTCACTATTGATGTTGCCCAAACATTTCTTTTTAGTTGATTTGAACTATATATATATTTTACAGTAATTAAGGAAATAAGCATTGAGTATCTAGCTGTGCAACGTAGTATGTCGACCTCTGATAATCAGGATGACAGTTTATGTGATATATTTCTTTTTATTTTTTTTACTACTGTATATAAATTAATAGCCTCTGCAGATCTGCTTTTACTGTGATGGATATAAGAAACTGTAATGATCTAATAATTCTCATGCTGCAGGGCAGCCACATAGAACTGCTGCAAATTTATTTAACTAATATTATATAGACAGGATCTGAGAATTATTGATGCTGGGCACCCGCAACTCCTGCTGAAATCCATAGAAGCTAAGGGTGCTCATCACTTCTGAAAGCAGGATAGTAATGTATTCATGACAGGCTTTGTATACACGAGCGATCCTGTGAACAGCAGCACTAATTAGGTCTGATTTCAGGAAGACTGTGTTCAGGCTTGCCTGCCGTATCATAATTCCCAGTCCTTCCACCATGTTCCTCTCTCACCCCTGTAACCTCAGGTCCCCTCACACTGTTCCTAGAGCCCCTTCAGCCCATGCTCCTCCTCTTCCTTCATCTGCCTCCAGCCCTGTTTCCTGCTTAATATTTCCATCATCTTCCTCACCTCACCTTGGGCTCCATACACCTACCTCTTGCTTCCTTTCCAGTTCTCTTCCACACCAAATCGAAAAAATAAAAGCTTGATTCATTATTCTCTGATGGCTTGAAGTTGTTTGGCCATGTTGGCTGGCCAGTTGGCAGGCAAAACAGAGCAGGTAATTGTTTAATTCACATTGAAACTCTCCCCTCATTGGGAGTACTAATTTAGCTCTTTTCCCTGTCTAGCTGCCAGTTTTCATGAAACCTGAAGGAACATAATATATATCTAAGTCTGATACCTCTCTGTTAAATTTAGCTGAAATAAGCCAACAGAATCAGAAGTTATTTGAGAGAATGACGGAAAAACAAATGGGCAAAGCAGTACTATTATGCAAGTCTTATTCCCTTAGAGCCAGGCTAATAAAACATGCAGGCAGCTGCTCATTGCATTTTTCTTCTCATGACCTTTCCTGTCTGCTTGGATCCCAGTTCCACAACCTCATCCATATTACAAGACCAGTGCATCCATTTAGTATCCTGGCTACACCAGTGCAACTGCTTGCAGCATCACCCATAGACTGTAGACCATAGAAGGCTTCATTTTCAAGCTCTTTGGACAAGCATCTTTTCATGACAGTGACAATGTTTCATCTACCTTGGTACTGTTAACAATTAGAGAACAGATACCTCATGCAGTAAAAACTTACATCATCTTCTTGCATGACACTGTGCAAATTACTAGGAATCTAAATACATTAGCAATAACTTTAGAGTTTCTCCAGTCTCTTAGTATTATTTCTTTATGGTCTACTTACAGTTGCAAAAGATGCGTAAGGTTTTTGTTTTTCTTCTTAGACAGCAAACTAGACATTTTTGTCACTTTCTTCTATTAGAAATACTTGACTTTTATTTTCTTCCTCCCAGGAGCTTTTGGAGGTATCCATAGAGATGTAGCATACAGACATAAACTGAGCTGTGACTTTTTCTTTCTGTATGGGAGTTGTGGATGTGAGATGCTGGTTCTCAGAATCACTAGAGCAATGTTAAAGCCTGTGGGAGAAGGCTGGCCAGTTGTAAATACGGATGTGCTTGTTTGCCTAGGGCAACTGCACTAGTATGGTTGGCACAGCAGTGCTGGATTTTTTCATGAGTGGTAAATAGAGTTCATTGGTGGTCCTGTAGCTTTTTCCACAAAAGGAAGGACTTTTGTCCTACTGTAGACACATTCCATATTGAGCAATTTGTGGAAAATTAATGCAATATTGTGTTCTTCTCTTTGCCTAGAGACACTGGAAGTTTCTTTTAGCCTTGTCCAAAACCAGTTCACTGGAGTGAACTGGGCTTAGACCAGATCTTGCATGGGCTAGTGCATGCTGCTCATGAGATCAGCTCTAATTCAGTACAAAACTCACAGTGACTCCATTAGCATATCCCAAATACAGCAAATATATACAGAAAGGGTTTTAGTTACCACAAATGGCTCTGGTCACAGCTTTACACATCATACTTGAAAGTGATACCAGTTGTGCCACCGCTGAGGAGACATTTTTCTGCATAGACTTGCTGTTCCACTAGCCATTATCCAGCCGTTTCCACTGTGGCTAAGGGCACTGGGATGTCACAACACCAACCACCACAGCCAAGAAGCTCACCCTAACCCCCAGTGATGTAAAGCCTATCTTACAGAAGAGACACTGGTGCACAATTAAAACAGAAGTTGTGCTATTGGAGCACTATGGCTTTTCTGCAGCCCCTGCCTGATTTCCCAGGTTTGAGCCTGTTAGCATGAAGACAGAGAGGGAAAGAGCAGAAGCAACTACAAGTTTAAGCTGCTGCCACCATCACCTTTGGTGTTTTACCCCTCCAGACTGACCCAGAGCCCACCAGGAATGGCCTGGGACTTTGTCCACAGTGTTCATTCCTCCCAGTTCATGCACTGAAGCACAAAATGGTTAGTTTGTCAAGTCTTCTCAGCAGTGTAGGCTAACCAAATTTTGCTGGCATAGAGATGGAAAGGAAATCTCTTCTCTGGACAGATTCTCAGCTCATCCAGACTTAAAGGAGCCCTTATTCCTCTACAGAAACTGATGCAACCAGGTTGGATGGACTTCTCCTTGCCCTGAGCTGTGAGCTTGACAGGGACCCAAGCAAGGATGGCAGCTGGGAAAGTCATCACCACCCCTTGCCTCCTCCATGGGCCCTGGTTTTGAAGAGCAACTTGCTGCTGACTCTATCCAGCTGTAGGAGCTCAGTCCTGCCATTGTTAAATGGCACCCTAAAAAGGGAACAGAACGGCTGGTGAGAAGGAAGCATGTCCATTGGCAGGGAGCAGTCACTGCACAGGTACCAAAGCCACTGCTACTCCTTAGTCTGGCAGTCTCTGTCCCCAGAGCTGTCTCCCAGGGAATGTCCCATCTCCACCATCTGCACGGTCTGCCCGTGGCCAGCACCAGCCTTGTGGCAGACGATTTCATCAGAGACAGGTTCAGTCACCTTTAACCACAGAGCTGGGGCAGTAATTAGAAGATGCTGACAGAGGTACACCTTTTACTAGTTGCTGAGGTAAATGCAACAGCTTCTAGTCCTACCCTGAACACACACCCACTGTTTCTGACAGTCCTGTTCTGCTGCATTCCTCTTGGGAGCATACCTAAGCTTTTGGCAGATGTGGATAGGTGTCTTCTGAGCATGATGAGGGACCTGAACTGCTCTACACTTTACGCTTATTTTTGCATCATCTTCCTTCATCAGGTGTCAGGTCAAGTGGTCCTTGTTGTTTGACTCCGAATGGGCTGAAATCTGTCAGCACTGAAGGTGGAAATGATCAAGCCTTTACACATTCAGCAAAGAAGTGCAATGTTTCTATAGAGAGACAGCACTTCCAGAGAGCAATTCAAAGCACTGTTAAATCATTCCTTGGAAAGGTATGCCTCTCACTTGAAAGATGGCAAGCCTGGGTCTAACTGGGGCTTCAGGAGAATGTAGAAGCTACAGCACCCAAACGGTTATCCAAAATGTATCTTGTCTCAGCCCCCAAAACCTCTGACTGTGCTCCTACACACAGAAAAGAAATGCAGGCCTCAAGCTCAGACGGCAGTCACAGCAAACCCAAAAACAAGAGGTGCCCTATAGACTGTTTGAAACCAAATCAAGGAGATTAACTTCCTTGATTTGCTTAAACTAATGTTAGTCCCACAGAGTTTGGGACAGAGCCTGCAAAAAACTTCTGACAATTATGTCTAAAAAGATGTGGGCCTGTATAGAGCAGTCTTTTCACGGTTTTGTTTCTATGTAATCTGATGAAAAGGGTCTTACATGCTGCAGTTACGTTTTCTGTAGAAAATTTAATAGTAAGAAGCAGATCTGAACAATTATCCTCAGAAAGAATTATGATACAGAAAGCTACACAGGGATTCTGCTCTGTAATTGGGCATCCTGCCTCCTGAACAGCCCCGGATATTGCAAGCATCAGTTAAAGGAACCATGAAAAACACTGTAGTTAATACAAAAATGGGTTATTAACCTACAGTTGATCCTGTTCCATCACAGCTATTACTTGAGAAATTTTACACATTAAAGTGATATAGTATCGCTTTACTTACATGTTTGCACACTGTACTATAACTGAATTATAGAGAAGTTTTTTGTAATAATCTGAATGTTGCTGGAACCCTTTTTCTTTCTCATAGGTGAGTGCCTTAATGGGAGAGGAAGGTACAGGGACCTACTTCACAGAGCTTCTTGTCCTAACCAAAACCAGGTGACATTTGTGACCAAGCACAGTGAGAAACATGAAGGAAGGAGGTTGACTGCCCAGCCGTGGCAGGCCCTTGAGACAGAGGGAGTATGCAGCAAACACTGAGCAGTTATGTACTCTGAATACTCATAAATGACCTCTATGAATGACAGTGCAGACAGTGAGTTGCCATATTTCTGGGGTTTGCCTTTGCCTGTCTACTCTCCAGATCTGTCTGTAATTAGCTGGACTGCCCTGCAATGAGGGGATAATTTTGGGACCTTGAAGTATGAGCCAAGGTCTCCTTCTCCCCCACCTGTAAGGGTGAAGGCCTGATGACGCTTTTTATGTCTTGCAATGGAGGCCTTCTGTAAGTGGGTGTTGGCTCTGATACATGCTGCACCACATTCCAGCCTCTTCTTTTTCCCCTCAGCTTTTCCCCTCTGTAATTCCTTTTGATGCAGATGATTGGCTCATGCCTCCAGAATAAATGCTGCAGAGTAGGCTTCAGGCTTAAAAGATTTTATTACAATAGTTACACCTTGACTAAAAATGTCCACCTACTAATTCCCTGACCTGGAGATCATATACATGTTCTTTAATGTGAACAATAATATGAAAGCATCCCTCCCATTAGCCTAGCCACAGCCAAAGTATACTAAATGTATAAAGAAAGATGACATAAACTGCTAGGCTTTGCAAAAACAGATCCTTAGGGGAGATTTAATCATTGAATACACTGAAGCTGTAGCAGAACAAAAATAACAATCCACTGGATACAGACCAAAAGAAGGAAAAATTAGCAGTCCATTTAACTAAGAGTAACAGAAACAATAAATACCGTGTGGGACTGGAAAGCTTTCATTGTGTGATATAAAAATGCATCTTATTCTTTCTGCTTACATTCAATCCTTGTTGAGACCTCTTGTCTGTCCCTTCCCCTCTCCTTGTAAGATTCTCACAAATGGACCATTTTTATCTCAGTTTTACTAACTCATTTTATTTCTGGAAGAAGAGACAGCTCTGTTGGTTGCTGTGTCTCTTCAATACTCAACAACAAGCAGAGGGCCTGGAAAGTGTACGCTAGGCAATGAGTTAACCATTTATAACATTTAGAAAGCTACTTCCCTTCCCATTGCTATAAACAAATATGAAAGGCTGCTAAGCCAGAAAGAAATCAAGCCCCACCACTGAAAACAGCAATGAAAAAGTGCCAGTAGTAAACTTTAACTCCCAGCTGTTGTAACAATCAGTGGGTGAAGGCTGATTCTTTTGTACTGGAAAGAACCTGGTTAAGGGTTTTTTTTTTTCTTAACCTTTTCAGCACAAGAATGTAAAGAAGGCTGTTCTTTGTAGCAAAGCTGCAATTTAGTCCTTCAGTGTGAATATTAAATACAGCTATGTGAACTGCTAGGCTTCAGCTTGCAGAAGTTGGTAGGCTTTTTTTTACTGCTTGTGGGGGTTTCAGAGGAACCCCCAAATCTCACAGCTAAGCGCTGGTAAAGCAACTCTGTTCTGGCTAGCTTTGGCATCAAATTTATGAAACAAAAGCTGGGGTCAGATTCACTCCAAACCTGCAGTTTTCCTGGGCTTCCTTTCTGTGAAGCCCTCTTTGCTAAATGCAGAACTCAAAGTGGACCAAATGCTTCTTGCAGCCCTGGGGAGCCCTTGGCCAGTAGACAGGGAAGCACAACATCCTCCTTCTCTCTCTCATCCAAAGTGTCAGGATTGGATGTAGATGCACTGCACCACCTTCAAAGTGCTTGCATTAGCTCAAGAGTCAGCAAGGTAAAATTAAAAGTCAGCACAATGTAGACCTGAAGTAAGGTCATGCTTTACTTCTGTGGCTGGTGTGATGGCTACCAGGCAGAAGGAAACGTGGGGTGAAGTCAGGCTATGGCTACTGAATAAATAGGTCCTCCCAGCAGGGACAGCAGCCTCAGTCACAAGTTTTATAGGAAATTCCAGTTCCATAAGGAAACTTATGTATGATCAAAGCACTCTTCAAACACTGGGCCAATTTCTCAGCCAGTTGAGTTGCTGCTGCTTAACAACAGTAAGCCAGCAGAGCTTAAGCCAGCAGAGTTTAGGCCAGTAGAGTTGTTGCTGCTTAACATCAATATCAATTTGGCCCGATGCAATTTGGCTAAATGTGCTGAAATTATGGCAAAATATGTAAATGAGGTATGATTTTAGCCTCTTAGCTCTCCTTTTCAGGGTTTGCAATTTCTCTTTTGGCTCCTGCTCCCCATTTAATCATGCCAGCCTCTAAAATGCATTCTCAATGGCAAGCCAAGATTTTGAGTAATTGCAACAAATGGAGGATTTCTTGTTCTGACACACACATTAGTTAATTTTCCTTGGGTTCTGATACTAACTATCAAATTCCACCACCCCCGTGTCTCTGGGCTGAGGTTTTGTTTTCTTCCTTTTCTTGTTTCCAATTGCAAAGCAGACATCTGGCAGCTCTCTGGTGGCAATAGCTGATACATTCACTCTGTTCACTGCGCTTTACCCATTTCTCTGTGGGAGGTAGAAAAAGAGGCAAAAGGAGATGTGGTTTCAGATTCAAGCCCTTATTTTTATCCTATGTAATTCCATAGGGGGATGCTTTCTTCCTCCTATCACCCTCAGGGTTGTGCTTTCTATTATCACAGAAAGACCCGACTAGCAAGAAAGCCTTCCCTGCCTTTAAAATCAGGGTAATTCTTTCTGGTTTCTCCTTTTGCAAACAGCATTTGTTTCTTCTTCTAAGCCTCAGATGAGCTCCTCCTTCTTCCTCAGCCCCAGAGGCAAGGAGCACCTGAGCTGGTGCAGGGGTGCTCCATTCAGTGCTGTCACCTGGCCTGCCTGATGCTTGCTGCCTTGGAGATCACAGCAGTGATCCCTTGAGTTCTGAAAGGAGAATATAACAGAGCCCTCCATGACCTCAAGCTTTCACCTTAATATTTAATCATGCTTTAGATTACTGTGATGTTGATTAAGACTGAGTAAACATATACTACACATAAATGATTTCACTGTAAATCAGCAGCTACAGTTTTTTCCCAGTAATGATCATCATTAGCCTGGAATGTTTCTCATGCCTATAATTTTTTAATAGATTGAAATTATTTTATTGCAAAATAATCCCCACATGCCCGCATGTAATTTTGGATATTAATTCATTCCTATTCCCATATCCATGACAATCCTGCCTAAAGTTCTTTAGGCTGATATGAGAATGTTCAGATTTTGTTCTTATGCAAACTATAGAGTCTTCTATTCTTCCACACTGATGCTGACACAAATTGTCAAGTTGTTTGACGTGGTCTGTGGAAGGGCCTAACTTCGTGTGACACTTTCTTTGCTCTCCATCAAAGAATACATGCCTGGTAGTCTTGAAATGATTTTGATAACTGGTTCCAACTGTGCAGACTTGTACGTATAGTCAACAGATATCTCTATCATGTTTTCATCTTACCATATTTACCATATTGTCTTTAGTCCAGATCAGTGACATTGCAAGAAACAGTTTCCTGATATTTATGAAAAATTAGAAGTACTGAATGCTGCTATTAAGCAGACTTACACTGTGCCAGCCTCAGATAACATTTTCAAGTAATTTTCTAAATAATATTAGTAATTCCACCTCAAAACTGCATTTTTCAATTTCTAAACAAGCCATCATAATGTTTGCAGTTGTCATAAGATTATGTATTATAAAGCTTTAGTACCTGAGAATGTCTGAATATATAAATATGAAAAAGAACACAGAACTAAAAGTGTTTTAAAAATAGACTCAACTGATTAAAAACTCTGGCTAGAAATTTCTGCACCATATACTCAGAAACACTGAGCCCAGTATATTGAAGATGTGCCATTACCCCATATCAGACTGAAACTGTCAGCAGCTCTTAATGTACCTTGTTTAAGGATCCTCCTAGAATATGAAGAACAGGCTTGGTGAGTAGACAGACAGAAAAAAAACAAAAACCCAACACACACCAAAACTGCAGCCCACAGTTTTGGCTTCACTGCAAGTGGTAGTAATAATGCGCACTGTTTCCTTTAAGCTCAATCACAGGGCAGGACAGTAAGGGCTTGGGAAGGCGTTAAGTAGAAAACTAAATGTGAAGCAGAAGGGAGACAGTATAAAAGCAACAGTTTAGTGGAAGTGTCTTTTTTCCCTAAGAACATTTCCGGTTCAGTTTAAGAAAGGCTAATCCAGCACTTGGGCCGTCAGGAGGATAATTCATATTTTGTAGCAGCAGAATTGGTCTGATACCATCCCAAGGGCAGGCTGCTATCAGCACAGTGGTTTATTTATCCAAATCAGTGGTCCATTAGGACCATTCTAAGTTTCAGAGACAATTTGTGCTTCAGCTGCTTCTTATTTTTCCTGCTCCCTATTTCAAATCACTATATGGAGGCTCTTCCTCAACATGGTGCATGTGAGCGGATTGCTCCTTCTGTCTGCAAACAGTGGGAAAGTTTATACTCATCATGTCTGTTTGATGGGTCACTCCCAGCACACAGAGTTTAGCCAGAGCTATCATCACAGATAGTTGGTGTACACATAGTCATGTTCTGTAAGGTGGACTACTGTACTTACTGCTTTACTTTATGGCCTCCTACATTATGCTGCCTAAACTCTAACATGTGCAAAGCACTGCTGTCACTCTTAACTCAGAGGGAGCTGTATCAGCATGTCACAATAATCATGAGGGAATGGCATTGGATCATTTTCAGAGTTTCGAATTATTTTAAAATTTCTTTGATGACTTACATAGGTGGGAAACAAATTAGGGAAAACGAAATCATCTCTCCATCTAAGCCTAGGTGCCCCATGAAAGGCCTACACTTTGCCCAAAAGTATAGGTTGGATTCATAGCGTCCTTATACTGTCAGCAGGCTTTGCAGACGAGTTCTGGAGTTTAAAGTTGACTACAGTCAGGAAACGAAGCTCTGCAAACTCATTTTAAAGGCAACTTCCATTCCATTTATTTTCCTTCAGTATCTCTTTTTAAACGGAGCAGCTCTGTCCCATGGAACTTTTGTCCCCTTCACCTTTTATAGAAGTGATCAACTTTATGTTATAGACTCAGTCTGATTTGTTTCTTCCTTGTACAGAACTTAATCATATTTTTAGTATTGGTTAAGTAAGAAAAAAAGAGACTCAGAAACAGAGGCTTAAGCACTTATATTTTAGCTCACATCTGGGGCAGACTAAGTGCATGTATATGATTGGTTACTGTGGCTCTGCTGATGTGCACCAACTTGTTGAGCTGCAGTAACTTTAGTGTCTGTCTGAGCCCTGAGGGTTTGTCTACACACGAAAGTACAACGTTGGCCTCGAGGACAGATGCAGTCAGCTTGATATAGAAGTATGTAAAACCATGGAACTTAGTCTTGTAAAAGAACAGCAGTACATTAAAGGTATATAAAGTACCTTTATGCCTTACTATAACATTATCTGTAGGAAAATACGCCAGCATGTCACCACTCTGTGCAATCTGATCAGTGCAAATACTGTGCAGAAGACAGGCTTGAAAAAATTAAGTACCCTCACTGTGTTTAAAATTATAACTGAACACATTTCAAATCCTTCCAGTTCTGCAGTGTGTGCCATTCAGCAGGGAAAAAAAGTATTTCACCCAGATTACACACAGGAAAAATGTGTGGGCTGGGAGGGAAACACAAATTGTAAAATGTCACAAGAGTCTTGTATGAGAGAGATTAAACCTTTCTGTTCAAGCAAGAAATGGTGTATTAAAAAATCAGGAACTGAAGAGCAGGAAGAAGTCTGAACCAAGGGTCACATTGAATTGCTAAGCTTTCTACATTACATGTTCATCTGGTAATGCATGACAATTAGGTGACTTTAGAAAGGTGGAAAGTAAGACAGTAACATGATAGTCAGCAAAAAAGTATTGTTGGAATTCTTGTAGAAGCTTGATTTGAGACTTGGGACCTATCTGTAATGTGTTCAATGTTTTACAGAGGAGCAAGAAAACATGAGCCTTGCAGATGTATTGGATAGACAGAGCTAAAATCTAATATGGAATATGCATTATATGCTGTATATATATGCATAGAATGAGGTCTATGAGGAAATTCTTTGTGGTGGAGGGACAATGTGGTTCCTGGAATGGATAATATATTGAAGACCATTACTTTTTATATGATTTAGAAGTATTGCCAATATCTATCACATCATCTGCTGTGTGAAATGAATTGGTAAAATGTGCAGAGCACACTCTTTTTGTCCTCTGAGGAAATTATGAGGTCTGAACTTCAGTACAGAAGAGGTTCCTGAAGAGACTGGGTTGTCACTGTCAAATACAAAATGACAGCCACTGTTATAGGATAAATAACCATCCTTCATTTATAATGCATGACTTTATGCTGTTGTGTTTCCTTTTAACCTCCATGGTGTATTTAGATGTTAGAGTCTATGGAGTTTATGCAGCAAGGTTTTGGTAACAAGGGGGCTGCATGGGCTGCTTCTGTATGAAGACACCAGAAGATACCCCTGCTGTTGGAGAGCTGGCTCCCCTCAGTTCCAGCTGGCTCCAGGACAGATCCACCACTGGCCAAAGCTGAGCCTGTCAGCAACATTGGTATCACTCTGTGATAACATATTTAAGGAAGGGTAAAAAAAGCTGTACAACAGCAACTGTAAGAAAGGAGTGAGAAAATGCAAGAGAAACAGCCCTGCAGACACCAAGGTCAGTGCAGAAGAAGGGGAGGAGGTGCTCCAGGCACCGAAGCTCCACCATGTTCCTAAAGTCTGCTCCTGAAGGTCTGCACCCCATAAAAGGACCCATGCTGGAGAAGTGCTTGAAGAACTACATCCTGTGAGAAGGACCCACTCTGGAGCAGTTTGTGAAGGACTGTATCCCATAGCAATGTCCCCATGAGGAAGAGCATGAGGGGGAAAGAGTAGCAGTGACGAAGCATTCCACAACCTCCATTCCCTGTTCCTCTGTTCCACTTGGGGGCAGGAGGCAGAAGAAACGAGAGTGAAGCTGAGCTTGGGAAGAAGGCAGGGGTGAGGGAAGGTTTTCCAGTTTTGTTCTTATTCTCTGTTACAATTAGTTGGCAGCAAGTTAAAGTTATATACCCAAGTTGAGTCTGTTTTACCCACAACTCTGTACTTATCTTGACCTACAAGCCTTTCATCATAGTTTCTCCCCCCTGTACTGTTGATGGAGGGACAGTGTTAGAGCAGTTTGGTGGGCACCTGGCAGCCAGACAAGGTCAACCAAATGCAGGAAGAGTAGTGTTAAAGGACAGATTCTCCCATTACTTTATCTTCTGTTGTATGATATGATTCAAAGCAACTAAACCACCTCAAACAGTAAAATGCCATTAGTGTAACAGAAATAGTAAGGTCTGGCTTTACACAATTAGCTCTGTAAAGAAAAACCTTTCCCTGACAAAGCCTTGTAATCTTTTAGTCCCAATTTTTTTCAAAGCACAAGCACTGAAGTGCTGATTTAGTTCCATCCTTAGATTTTATAATTACAAAGTCCTGTCTAATTTTTCTATATCAATATATGCATCACTACTACAAGAATGCAGATCACACCCCAAAAAACCCAGCTAATATAAAGCACACTAGCATCAGGACACATTATGGGAGGCTGCTCCTGGGAGTGGATGAACAAGTGCTATGTGCTGATAGTGCAGCTCCATGCATGAATTGAATGAATGGAGTGGAGATTTTCCAGAAAGAGGTATAACATATAGAAATAGATATTTGTTGGGCTTTTTTCAAGTATGAGAACAGATACAACAGGAAACAGCATCTGATTGTTACTCCAGTATGGAGCAAGCAGTCCCTTTTCAGGCCTTCTATTACTCGGAGAAATATTGGAAAGGGTGTTACATTATCAGGCTTTACCTTTTACAGTAATAAAGGTAATCTAATATTTGCAGTAATATTAATTAGAAGTAACTAATATTTACAATGACTTACCTGCAGACTTTGAGGCTTCTCTAATTCCAGCTTACTTTAAGTGTATCAAAGACTGTCCATTAACGAGATACCGCCTCTAAAGCCCAGCTTAGCAACAGAGAGGTGGCCTGCCATTTCCTTTTTCCTGTAGCCTGGCACACTGTCTAGAGTCAAAGCTACTCAGGATATGGAGTTATCCTCAGCAAGTGACAATGACTTTCTAGTCATCCCTTTTAGTTACTCCTCTTCGCCTTTAATATGCCCTCATTATTTCCTTTGTAAGAAGAGCTGTAGAGAAGGTGTTGGTGATGGCTATACTCAACAGCATTCTTACACCATCTATGTTGATGATGGCTGTACTGGACAGCATTTTTGCACCTTCTAAGCGGCAAAGAAGAGAGGCTCTGAGGTTTCTGCAAAATTAGCTCAGTTACCCTACAAGCTATCCCAGCAGCCAGTGGGAATGAGGTCCCAGATGGCCAACAGTCCGTGTCACCCTCACTTAACATATTGAACCAGCTATAATTCATATTAAGATAACTGACCTCATACACACTCATAACCTGTCTCAAACATGCAGCAAAATGCAATCTCATATAAGTTTCAGCTTTCATGGGGGAGAACACATTTTATCTTACCTTTTAAGTAATCGTTCAAGTAATCACCTATCACAACTCATTGGTGCATGGTAGACATAGTAACTCAGCATTGTACCTGAACCATGTGTTAAGTTCAATACATTTGTTGCTATGTGCAGATATATATGAAATTTATCTTATTTCCTCTTTCACTAGTTTTACATCTATGTATGTCAGTTGAGCTCAGTTCTTGCTAACATAAGTAAAAGAAGAGCCAACTCCATAGGTATGAATAACCTGTAGGTTTTAAAAGTGCAGTTTAACCAGATTTTGGGGGTAAACTATCTCTTTGGTAGATTAAAGACACACTTGCCACATTACAGCACGTAAGATAGTTGTCTCTATTTTTAGTTATTTTTTTATTACAAATACTATGTCATTTATGTTACTAAAAATACCGTAATTCATGCATAAGTGATGCATGTCCAACAATGATAATACACATGGCAGAGAAGGGTATTTCCACTGTACAATTGCTTTCACTTGAGAGCTTTCATAAAACACAAATGTATACAATATGTAGAGCGATGAATCACCAAATAAGGTCATATACAATTAGATGCAATAAATTATAGGAAACATGCAGGCCTCTGGAGTGCGATCCAGAATTCTGAATTGGGTGCTTTCTGCTCCATACATACCACTGGGAGAGAGACAGAATCTCCTTGGGAGGACAATCTGAGAATATTGTAACTTGAGCAAGCAACTAGGAACTCAGTGTGCCTGAAACTTCACCCAGTCTAGAAGCAGATGCCAGAATCAGGGCTGCATTCCTTTTCATATGTTGCAGCCCAGAGGCTTGCTTTAGTGCATGGGTAAAAGTATACTTGTGTTTTAATAAGAGGCAAAGTAAAGTAAGAGGGGTTAACAAACTGCCTCTCCCTGTAATTTCTTGTTTCCTACTCCTTATAATATTATGGAAACTTTCATACCACAGTGCCACAGTTTGATTCCAGTGTGGAGCGCCTCAGCTATCGAAGAGATAATGTGGTGCTGCACAGAAACAGGAATGCTGTGCTTTCACCAAGGAGAGCATTCTGCTGTTTTCAGCGTCCTCTCTCATGACTAAAAGACAAGAGGATGATGACGACAATCAGCATTTCTCCTTCTTTCTTTGGATACACAGTAGTGGGAAACGACATACAAGCTTTCTTAGGCTGTGACAATGACTGAATCAAAATCTCTCATGAGTTAGCTGACTACTTTTGCTATCTAATGAGCAGTGGCTGCTCCTTTCTCTCCTGAGACAAACAAATTGATCACATCAGCATTTGGATGAGAATCTGATCCCCCCAGTAAGCAGTCACACGTTTTTGGAGAACAACTGGATGGGGTTCTGTGTTGTATTAGGCAGAAACAAGGACCTCAGTTGCATTGAGAGCTGCAAAAGAATCTCTGCAGCAGAGCTCTGGGCACACCAGGGACTCTGAAATCAAAAAAGGATGTGCCAAGGGCTGAGCAGCATTTGGAAGAGGGTATATATGGACTCAGTTTTACACTGTCATGGCACAGTTCCACCCAAGTTCTACTTTAGCTATCAAAGGGCTTTACTGAGTATAGTTCATGCTTTCATCTTGACTCAAATAACTGGATCTTCAAATTAGGATGAACTATGGTTGAATCACTGATATTTCCAAATGTGTGATATGTTTCCAGATGTTTGATTTTTAAAAGCAAGATTTAAAAAAGCTAAGATGAGAATATGACATATTTATATTAGATTGTCATTTTATAATTGTGCACAAACTCACAAGAAACTCTAGGACAAAAGTAATCTTTGGTATCTTGGTGATGTCATAGTCATTGTCTTTCCAAAATGGTGAGATGTTTATTGATGGATAATCACTAAAGAAAGTGCCTGTGTCAAAACTGCCACGTTTCTTTAAAAAAAAAAAAGTAAAAAATTAAAAAGGAGCAGAAAAGTGTTCTGCACTAACAGAATTCTTCAGATTGTCTGCTCAGTTTTATGCAAACTGTGTGTTATTTTCAGGACCACAGTATTATAAATTTTGCAGTCTTGGAGCAAAATGTTATATACAGAAGAAAATAGAAGCGACATAAATAATCATTAGTAGATTGAAAATAACTTTTCCATGAATACACGGTTAAAAAAAAGGAACACGCAATCACTGGAGCCCTGTTTGTTAATACTTCCTGGCCAGGCATACGTCAAATAACACTTTGTCGTGGTTTAAACCCAGTCAGGCAATTCATTCACTCACTTCCCCCCCCTTCTTGCCCTCCCCTTGCTCCCGGAGGGACGGAGAGGAGAATCGAAAAGAATGAACTCCCACAGGTTGAGATAAGAACAGTTTAGTAACTAAGGTATAACACAAATCACTACTGCTACCACCAATAATAACAATGATAAAGGAAATAACAAGGGAAGAGAATACATCACCTCACCACCAGCCGACCGATAACTCACCCCCCAGGCCCAACCAAGCACCGACCCATACCTCCTCCAACCCCGCAGTCCCAACCCTTCCGGCTAACTCCCAGTTACATCCTGGGCATGACGTGCTGTGGTATGGAATACCTCTTTGGTCAGTTTGGGTCAGGTGTCCTGTCTCTGCTTCCTCCCAGCTTCCCCTCCCCCCTGGCAGAGCATGAGGCTCACAAAGTCCTTGGCCAAACCAAAACATCCTTGTTATCAGCTCTGTTCCTGAGCTGAAAGTCAAAACACTGCACTGCACCAGCTACCAAGAAGGAGAAACATGACTGCTACCGCTGAACCCAGGACACACTTGGAAACAAACTGGCAGAAAACCAAAGCTCCCTGCAAGTGCAAGTATGAAACAATGAAATTAACACAACCTTGAGTTCATTTTAACTGTGTATGCTTAAAAAAAAACCCAAACCTTTTTTTTCCAACATGGTTATTCATTCTTCATTGTGTTATTTTTTTCCCATTTAAAGACAAGCATTTGAGAAATCCTTCTCAGCTTGATCTTCTGGGATGATTTAAAATTCTCAAAGACAAACATTTATATTAATCAGAAGATCCACAACTCCAAACTACAACTGCAATATTCAAGCAACTTTTTTTCAGTCAGAGAAATTCTTGTCTAAAGAACCTCAGACATTATCAGTAGTTTAAGACCAGATTGGATTTCAGTTTTTGTGCGTGTTTCTATACATTTTCAGAACCCTATCACAACAGACATAGAAGTCTGAGCCTTTGTGCTAATTTTGTGCCATCCCTCCCTGTAGGAGCTTTAGGAGGATTATTAGGGTATTTTACACCATATGATTATAGGAATTTCCAGAGCAGGTCAGAACTTCCAGCCTAATACATTTCTCAAAGAAGTGTCAAAAGTGATTTCCCAAAGAAGTATCTTCAGAGAAAAGCAAAGATATGGTTAGACTTCCCCTAAATTCTCTCTAGCTTGCCAGAATTTGCAGCTGGTAGGGTTCCTGAGTCAGAGCTCATTTTTTACATCTTTAGAAGGCTTCAGGTATTTGTCTTCCAGTAGCTAGTTCAATTTTCATTTGACCCTGTGTGAAACATTAGGTTTCACAGCATCCTGTGGTGAAGAATTTCCACCATGTAATAACCTATAGTGTGTGTAAGATCCAGCTCCTGTGATTGTTCTGATTTGCTCTGATTCCTGTTCTAAATCTACAACCTTTTTTGAGAGCAAAAAGCTATAGGATTTGCCATAGGTTTATACAGCAGTAAAATTCTATTCCCTGTGTTCTTTCCTAGTTCTTTCCTAATAACTCCCAACAGTGTGCATGCTTTTTTGACCACTAACCTGACATTGTCATGAAACGGTCTGTTATAAACTCAAGAACTCATTCCTGACTCATTACATTCAGCTCACAGACTATCTATTCTATATTTTCCCCACAAATTCACAGGGGAAGGGAGAGTAAGGCAAGGTCCTGTGTGCATCAGTCTGTATTTATCTCATTAAATTTCATCTGTCATTTTAATCCCTAAGTACAAAGTCCCATAAAGTTCTTCTGCAGTTCTGCACAGGTAGCTCCATCATGACTAACCTCAGCAACTTGGTTTTGTCAGCAGACTTTGTCACCTCTCTGTTCATCCTTATCAAATCAAGAAAGTTTCCTAGGCCTGTGGCAGTCAATTATGCACATCTGCATATCCATGCAGTAAAAGGAGAGAAGCTACAGGGACATCAGAGCTATGGCAAAGAACAGCGGAACAGCCACAGGTTTGAATTACTTGCTCATACGTTCATTTGAGTTGAGATTGCAGGAGGCTGATGAGGAAAACAGGAGACAAAATCAGTCTTTTGGAGAAAGTCATCTCTGAAGCCCAGTCCTGTTCATAAAGTAAAAATCCTGCAAGGCACATAAACTGGCTATGTTTTGATGGAGTGCAGACTTTAATCCAGTTTAACTAAGTCACACATTAATTTAGAACCCCTCTACCAGACTTGAGGGAAGACATATATCACAAAGTAGCCTGTTTGTTATTACTTTCCCAGCAGAGCTATTATAGTAATTACAGGTGCTGCTACCATGCGTACTTGTTCAGGGTGCATGAGAAATGTGACACCTCAATACACTGCATTGTTAACTAGAAACGGCAAATGGACCCACAGTAGTCTTCCAGCATGCTTTATTTTGACAGGAGGCAGAAAGGCTCTCCCAATTCCTCATTACTTTTTTATTTATTTACATTCTAGTTTATTAACAGACAGGCAGTGTTCAAAAATGCTGTTGTGTTTATCACATTCAAACCCTCCTTGTAGCAAACTTGAACTATCTTGTAAGCTGTGTGTCTTGGGTCAACAAATTCTGACACTGCTGGACATATGGAAACCAGGAGGAGCCGTACCAGATACAGCTGCTGCCTTCTGCTAATATGTGGCTCCTTGAGCTTCACAGAGTCAGCACGTGAACAGAATTAGATAAATGGCATACAAGATACATGAGATAAGAAATTCCCAAGTTAAATAGAAGTAAATTTAACACAGAAATAGCACTGTAAAAATGCCTTTGGAAGCACTGAATAACATAACCTGGAGATAGCAGAGCATGAGGATAGCTGTGGAAGGAGGTAAGCAGAAACGCTCATGGCCTGGGTTGATCTGTTTGCACGATGGCCGTTTCTTGCACCACCCCAGAGTCATGGGACTCCAGCTTCTCTCCAAGGTAGAGTAAAAGACTCCATGGCTACCTAAACTGCTGAGTAACTGCTTCAGGATAATGCTAGTTTCTGCACACTGATGCAACCTTTCCCTGGAAGCCTGTGGGCTGTATACATTCTATACTGCCCCTGCATGCCTGCCATACCAGCTCATTCTGTTTTCATGTTTTCAGATGGCACCTGATGTGTGTCCTGCCAAAGGCTCATGAAAGATTAATCTAGCCTTCAGGAAAGGAAATAACCTTATATTAGTCATTCTTCTCATTTTTTCTCCATCTGTAGTTTTTCCCCCAAAATAACAACATAATTGAAACGCAGATAGGTAAGGCAGGAATTAGTAAAAATACCTAACTTCTTTTAGTTCTCTGAATTTCCAAATTAATGTGAGAACACTGTGGGACTCAGAAAACAGACAGGGACTTTGATCAGCATGTGTAACAATACTGTATGTCTAATGAAAATTAAGAAGCCACTTCCTGAGGCCACCTTAATTTGCTGCTGTCTGACTGGTTTTAAGCCAACAGCACAGCTGTGCACTCTGTGCTACCAAATGCAGTTTAGCATCTAAGTGATGGTGGCAGACCAAATAGCTTCACTGGAATATGTTCATGAGCAGATTGTCAGAACCTGTTCTTAAACTGCCAGAGCTTTTGTCAACCTTTGTGGGGTTTCTGATATAAAGTTGCAGCTTATCAGGAAATGCTCAGTGAGGCAAAATTTGATGGAGCTTCTCTAAACACAGTGGTCTTGGGAGAGATGAGGAATGACAGGTGACTATGTGAAACGCCTGTCAGGAATGCTGCCCTCTCTGTCCCCTCCTACAGTACGCCCATTGTTAATAAAAGCTGTCTTCCTTTTGTTGGTGTTCATTGTGGAGAGAAATGCACTAGTTATTTACTGGTGAAAATGAGATGGCAGTAACAAGCAATGGAACACAGTGTTGTTTTTCATTTTGCATTGATGCCCCTCTACAGAGGCATGCATTTCTCACATTAATCTTCTCAAAGCCTTATTGTCCTGGCTTCCTGTTACACATCAAGCTGGTGATGGCAGCCCCATGAAATCCCATTAGCACACTGAGAGCAGTGTATTACAGTACCAGGCAATAGAATAAATGCAGAACAATACGTATAATAGGGAATGCATTACCCAAAATGAAACAGCAGCTCTCTACTGAGTGCCAGCTCTATGAAGGTGCCTTCTCTGCTGCTTGAAAACAAATAAACAGCATTTTTGTGGCTCAGTTTCACTGTCAAGTAAAATCTGCCTACTTTGAGCCAAATTAAACAGATGCAAGAGGAGCTGCATGCCCAGGTGCAACTGTCTGTCTCCCTGTTCATGGACTGTAATTTAAATTTCTTTGTAAGAATGACTTTCAGGCATAAAAAGCTTCCCATTTTTTGATCTACAAATATAACTGGACCCTCCAAACAGCTGAACCTATTTTAGAGTCTTACTCTTTGCTTTGTTGGCATCAGTGGCAGTACATGACGATCGCCTTCAGAAGAGAAGCTGTCTTTGAAAGCAGCAGGATTGATTTTCAGTGTTATTTCTTGTGAAGCCTGGGCTAGAAGGGAAGTTGCCCATTTGTAGCCAGGCAAGCAGCAGCCTGCTATGGATGAGTAGGAAGACAGCTAGATCATCAACATATGCATCAGCAGTGCTGTCAGTTCTCAGGTGCAGGCCTGTGTATGTCCTCTCCTTAGGTGGTCATAATGGTCTTGAAGTAAAGGTACATACAATAGGCAACTGCAAGCTACCTTTGGAAAAGATTGCAAAACCAGCTAAGATAAAGAACAAGCCTACAGAGGTATTAAACTTTACTTTTATTTTGGACAGGGATTGTAAAAGCCTCTTCAAAAAAAGTGGATTTCCACTGTCTGTCAAACACTGGTGTGTTCAAAGGTGGAAAAGCGGCTGTGTTTTTCCAGAATGAAAAGGATGATTAAGTTTATAGGCTTTTTAAAAAAGCTGTCAATTACTTTAAAGGAGCAAATCAGACTAGGTATTGGCATGTTGTTTCTGATGACAAACCACTTCCTGGTTTTAAATATAGGTCATAATTCTAAAAGTGGAAACAGTAAGTTTGTATTTTTTCATTAATGCCAGATGCAGAGTTTCTGTGTTAATAACTTAAGATGATATAATGACATGGAATGTAACTTTCTCTCCAAAATAGTTTAATTTCTAAGAGGGGCTGTGGCTTGGCAAGCTGGTACAAGGGGTCTCTTAGACCAAAATATATCCAGTGAACTATGGGCCTTTTCACTGAACATGAGCTTGCAAAACTGAAGCAAAATTACTTTTCAATCAAGATTTGTACTAGGACAAACATTTGCAAGTTAATGCAAATTAGTTAAAGCTGTTTGGTATATTTTCCTGTCATCACATGTGAAAAATTCAAACACTAAATAAATATATAAATACATACATACAAGCATACATAACACCAAAAAACCATAATCAAAACCAAAAAACAAACAAACCCCCCAAACAAACAAACAAAGCCCATACAACAAAACAACCCAAATCTGGCTGCAAATACAAGAAAACAGGTAATTTTCTGTGACACCTTTAAGTTTTATCTTTCCTGATAAGCTTTGACATAATTAAAACAAGTAAAGTCTTCATGAATTACTCCAAAGATGGGCATCAGGGAGGAGTGTAAAACTTGAACATATTCAAAAGCTTAAAGAAATGTTCCATTCAGGAGTTCAGACTGAGGCTGGATGAAGGTCTGAAGGTAAGACATGCCAGTGAGACCTGAAATATGGAAAAGCATCTAGTTTGTTCTAGTTTCATTTAAGCTTTCAGGCTGCTCCACCTTGTCCCAGAAGAATGACAGTTGTGTAACAAGCATATCAAACAGCAGATACAGACCTTGTAATGTGAACATGAAGGGACTTACTAGTATTTCCCATCTTAGCATATCAAAGATGCCCACATAGGTTTTGTATAGAAAGAAAGAACCTAGAAAGGGCCATTTTGGTCATCAAGTATAGACAAGCATGCAAGAGATTTTTAAACCGCATAGATCCATAAGATCGTTACTTCACCTTCCCTTGCATGCCACATGCCAAAGAAAAATTTCTTTCACCCTAAAATAAAACCTTCTTCATGTGTTATGCTGAAGTAGGCCCTTCAGTATAACAGATGAAAAATGAGGTTGAACTGCAGGAAGGGAGCATGAGAGCTCAACAGTGTTGCTGCTATAGGCTGCTCCAGAATCCATAAAACCCCACTTGCTCAGCACTACATGCGTTCAGGAAGGCTCAAGTAGAGTTATCCTTGCAAACACACTTTGTGTCCCTAACTCCGGAATAAATTCAAGAATTCTTAAATATACAAAACTACGAAACTTCAGCATCTTTCCTGATGATAACTCCTTAACCAATGAATAATAATGTTTTACAAAGAAAACCCCAAGTAGTTCATCAGATATAGAGGTGCTTGTAATGTACCCATAGTGTGAGAGAGAATGTGCTAAAAATATCACAGCTAAAGGGCAACTGATTGCAGTTTCTGAAATTACTACCAGCAATTACGTAATTGTTTTTCTCCCTGTAATACCATATACATGCCCTACATATTACGGAGGCCTATGAAACAGAAACTATTTCATGTTCACCATGTCTATTCCAAACTAGTGCCCTCAAAAGATCCTCATTAAACAACTTTGAAGTTGCTTCTGAATCATTCCAAGAAGTGCACATGCAGTGCAAGATGTTGGATGAAGTTATTCATCCCTTAACTATGTGGAAGTTTACCTTTGTCACAGTGTGTTCATGGTTTATAGATAGTTAGTTGTAGTCATTGCGAGATGAGTCCTCCAAACATGCATGTGAGGAGAGATAGGGATTTTTTCACTCTAATCTCCTAATATTCAGTAGTAATGAATCACATAGAGAGCTGATTCTGGAAGTTCAGTTTCAGTTTAAATGTCCTCAGGAGCTGAGTGCTCCTCAATGCTTAAGTTTCTCCCTTTTAAATTTTCCAAATATGCGTAAAAATAAAATTACTAATATGAGACAGGGAATTTAGTGTTAGAAACCCATTAATACGTATTTTAATAATGTACCTTTCTTTCTAAACCCCTGCAAGAAAACCTTACTACAGCGGTAATCCACTCTTTAATACCTTCTCCTAGTGCTAAAAGCAAATTGCATGAAAACCATCTCAAGGGTGTGTCTGAGCATAACTTTCTATGAGCATGAGCATACTAATTTTTATGACAGTCTGAGCTTCATTTATAAATGGCCCGTAGAAGCTGTCCAACAGTTAAGCCATTACTGTCCTGAAATGGATGTGATATTGCAAAGCTTCTCTTTTTAGATGTTTCATGTAGTCTTCCTTCTCCTTCATACCTAAAACTAATATGAAATTATCTACTCTTCTTTGGAAAAAAAAGCCATAAAATAGTCTGCAAGTGATGCTGTTGGCTGTAGGCACTGAAGAAACTCCATGCATTTGCTTAAGACCCTCCTAGTATCCTGGTCAGATCAAGGATCTGTGGTGTAAAACCTATCGTACAAAATGCCTCCTGTCTCTCAGATCATAAGCCAGTATCCATAAAAGCCTTTACGGATCTGAGACAGGCTTTAGCTGCCTAAATACAAATTACAGTCCTCAGAAATATCCCTTGGCTGTTGCCTAAATATGGAAAGTTTTGAGCACTTTCCCAAAATGACTAGGAAGCCCTGACGGTACCACACAGCACACTTCTATCTCATATGCAATCCACATGGAGTCGCACAGTCCAGATCTGTTGCTGCTGAACAGCTCCATAAAATCCATATTGTGAGAGCTCATCCTCCAGGGGAGGGAGGGAGGAAGGAAGGAAGGAGGGAAAAGGAAGGAGGGAAAAGGAAGGAGGGAAAAGGAAGGAGGAAGGAAGGAAGGAAGGAAGGAAGGAAGGAAGGAAGGAAGGAAGGAAGGAAGGAAGGAAGGAAGGAAGGAAGGAAGGAAGGAAGGAAGGAAGGAAGGAAGGAAGGAAGGAAGGAAGGAAGGAAGGAAGGAAGGAAGGAAGGAAGGAAGGAAGGAAGGAAGGAAGGAAGGAAGGAAGGAAGGAAGGAAGGAAGGAAGGAAGGAAGGAAGGAAGGAAAGGAGTTTTTAGTGTAGTTACAGTTTCAGAAATTTACAGGCCTGTTTCTCACCCAAAGATGTTCAGGCAAGTTGGATTAGGCTTTGAAATGAAACTTAAAGCTCTGCTAAAGCCCTGTGCCAAGCCATTACCACTAGCAATATTATCAGTATTTTACTAACACACCAGAATTGTTCAGTCTGACATTACATCAGCATATTGCCCTGTGGTTCTGCCGCCCTGCCTTCACCTAATAGTCACTAAACCCATCTCCAAGACCTATATAGATGCCCAATAAGATGTACATTTGCCTAGGGGTCTTCCAGCCATTTATTGCTCCCATTCCCTCATTCCCCAGAAGTGCAACTCTGAAATTACTCCTTTATTCCCAGGAACATATCAAAATAATGTAAGCCTAGGCTGCACGATATTTTCTAAGGAAAAGCCACAGTCCAAGATAAGACTAATAAAAATGTTGTTGCTCCTATTTATTGCTTTGTCCTGTCTTGTTACTGCACTCTGATCTTGCAGAGAGACCTCCAGCAGATCTGGTGAGGGAAGCAGAGGAAGGTGATTAAGATTTCCCTTCCCTGTGGTTAAAAAAAAAAACAGGTCACTTCATTACAGGCTTCTCAGGGGAACAATCAGACCCTCATTGTAAATGAATTATGGTTTCTAAGATACCTCAGTGTTTTGGATAGCGATCCCAAGTAATTAGAAGAAATATAAAGCACGTAAGTAAAGCTAATAATTTCATCAGGCACTTTGTTGAAAAACGAGGCTGTGTGATTTTTTTTTTCCTCGCTGGGCTTTAGTAAAATGGAAAATACAAAAAAAAAAAAATTTTTTTCTTTTAATTCCATTCAAGTTTCTTTTGACTGAATAGGAAAGAGAGACGTAAGGGCCCTATAAAACCCTGTCTTATTAGTTCAGCTGGTACAGCGAAGTATTTTGCATTTGAGTGAAAAATTACAACACTAAAAATGGTAGTTAAAGGAACTAAGTCTCATGTGTCTTTCAATTAACAGCATTTTTAGCTAAGGCAGCATTTACACTAAAATTTTTTATCTTCATTGTTCAGTTGTTAGCAGCCTTTGATGGGTCTTTCCACAAATTTCTGCCTTTGTTTCTGTTTTTAGGGATATATAAGAAATCAAAACACCAGGCTTTGTGAGAAAACAAAATATATTAATACTTTTCAGTATATAAATCATAGGAAATGTTTTAGGAAAGGTAGACAAGATGTTTCATTTTATTTCTAGAACTACTCTTAATGATCCTACATATTTAAGCTGAGGAAGGCATTACAAGTAAAGCCTAGACACAGTATACTTATGTAGTTTAATTTTTTATATATTCGTACTTTGCCTGGAAGTGAAATCAAGTGGTCTGTCTTACTTTCAACTCTGCAGATTAAAATAATCTCTTAGGGTCCTAAGGAGAAAGAATTTACAAATACTTCATTAAGCATATTTATATAAAGCTTCACTACCAGCACCTCTGCATCTACAGAGCAGCATCTTTCCACAGCTCAGTTTGGGAGTTTTATTTTCCCTTTATTCAACAGTGGTATCCTCAAAAATAATGAATGTTCCAGTTAGAACTCCCATAGTTCTTTAAGAATACCACAAGGACTTTATTGCTAATTGAAGAAATAGATAACATGTGTCTTCACTTCAGCAGCCTTTATTTATTTTATGGACATTTTTCATCAACTTTCAGACATTTTCTGTTTGAAATTCTACATAATTTAATGTTTCCCATCTGGAATGTTAATACTCGGCATAAAGAAAAGGAAGTCAAAGGGAAGAAAAAAAAAGTAACAACATTTCTTTGACTCCCATGTCAGTAGTACCAATTAGATACATGCATTTTCCATCTGCTTTCACTAAAGAATACGTGAACAGCTGTATCCTACAGGAAGAGAACCTGATGCAGCCAACAGAAACTGTCAAGCACCTGGTCATTTCCTGTCACTCGCTTCACTACTGCTGCATATACCAAACCACACAGGCTTTGTCTGCTAACTTTGAACAAGTCCCACTAAAAAATAATGCTGCTCTTCTGCTTTCTGTCAGTGAAATCTCTTGCCTTGGGTTTATGTTTTACTTGATGTGCACTGGATTGAATAGCATAATGCCATGTGTGGAAATTGATGAGCCTCACTGTCTCCTAAACAGTAAGTACAACAGAGTAGTGCTGCAAATCAAAGAGAAATCAATTATTTGCTTTGACATGATCTAACTCTGCTGTTAATTGGCAATATATATGGTGTTGGGGTGTTGCCTCTACTCTATTTGTTTATTCAAAGGAAGTACTGCTTCACCCTTATGTATATGATGCAAAATTTCTCATTTGTCAAGTTTAAAAAGACATACTGTTTTCTACCCTTCTCCTCCCCACCACCCCACACCCTAAAAAAAAGAAAGAGAGACTCACAGATATTAGAGGATAGATAACTTACACAACTGAAAATACTGAAGTTTTCAAATATTTTGCTTGAAGCACAGAGTTTCTTGCAAGATATCCAGACCTTTTACAGCTGTCTACTGCTGAAAGTTTTGAGACAATACCTTTCTCCTTGTTCATTGTTGAAGCAATCCTCTTATTTGCATGGTATCGTTTAGCTCTCTGGCTGAATCAGTGGAAGGCTTATAAAGAGGTAAGACCATCTGTGGTGTTAGGCAGAGAGTGAGAATACTTTCTGGAACTGCCAGGGAAATTAGGAAATTTCTAATCTTTTTAAACCTAAGGATTGTGAACTCTATAATTTTGACCTTGTTTGTGAAATAACCAATTAAAAAAAAAATGAAAAAAAAAACAAACAAAAAAACCCCAGATAATTTTGAAAGTAACAGTAGTTTTCAGAATGCAAACGTATGCTCAGCATCTTCACAAACAGCAACTGAAAGTCACACCTTCATATACACACACAGTTTGAGGTGTGACACATGTATTCATGTGATTTCAGTGCTGCATCTCTTTTCAGGAGTTTTACTTGTCTATAAAAACTGCCCTGTAGAATGCCTGTGTTATTACATTTGGTAGTAGCACGGCTGTGATCTGCAGAGCTGTGAATGCAACACTGTTTCCTCCACATTACTCTGGTTTTTAGACTCTATATGCATTCTAGCTCCAAACACCCAACCAATTGCCTTTCTCCTTAGTTTCTACAGTAATCACCTTCAAAAAAAAACTGCTGCAAAGGAGATTTGATATGGTACATGCATGCATTCACTGTGAGAGTGAAGTCAGGGTTTGCTTATATGTGCATGCCTAAAAATAGGGAGGAAGCTTGAGCAAGCCTTCCCTCGTGCTCCCTGTGGCAAAGACGTGTTCTGTGTTGCCTTCCCTGGTCCTCAGCAAACGTGAGCTCACAGAGAAAGCAGCTAGCAGGGAAGCAAATATCCATATAGAAGCCTGGGCAGACTCAGAGGGATGGTCTTAAATGAGTTATGCTGGCATAGCCGCATCTTTGCAACCTAATATTTCTGTTAGGTCAGCTCACCTCACATGTGTCACGGCAACAGCAGCCTCTTTGTGTCATTTGACTGGGAAAGACAGGTTTTCTGCCACAAGTGCATTGTTGTTCCTCATTTCTAAGACAAACTTTTGTGAATCTCCTGCATTATAAGCAGAGGGAATTGAAATACAGGGGCCAGAGCTTTAAACACCAAGTGCCTTAGATAACTGCAGGTGTTCATCTTGTGAAACACAGAGGAGTGTTTTGTGACACTTCATAAACTCTGGGTGAGCTGTTTCATCTCACTCGTGTGTTCACACCTGTCCCCTCAGCGCCTGCCCCTCGTTTTTTCCTTTCACATTTGAGAGACAAGCCAATTTTTTTATCGCAGCCAAAGAGGCTAAAAAAATAAGTCATTTGGAGTCTTTCATTTACAAGCTCATAAGTAAGAATGAATAGAGATCTTGGAGTGGGAAATTCGTATGATTGGCATTCAGCAAACCAAGGTTGTGATGGTGATTATTAAAATCTAGAGCTCACAAGACTCCTCACATATAAAAGAGAGTTCTTTTATGAGTTCTTTTATGGTACCTTTTTCTAGCCTTCAGAATACCCAAACATCTGTATCTATGAAAAACCAATGACTTTTTAGTATAAATATCTCTACCTTTTTGAAGATAAGACCTGAAGCTAAAACTGTTTTCTTAAGATATATTTAGATACCTTAGACAATGCCTGTTCATGAAGAAAAGACTATAAATAGGACTAATTTTTGGATCCTGAATCATTAGGTTATCATGTTATGAAAGATTTTTTTAATCACAATGTAGAGGTATGCTTTACAAGTACCTTCTGTCTTCATAATGCACTCTGTTGAGGACTGTATCCCCGTTCTGTTTTTCTTTTGTAGGCAATTACCCCTGACAATAGTGTATCCTGACAAAATTACATTTTAGATCTGAGAACTGAAAATCAGAGTAGGAGATTCTATAATTAGTTTTCAGAGATAAAATAAAATATCTGTAAATCAAAGATTAAGCTGCAGCAGATATTCTTCTTTATTACTGGAGCTATTTGTGCACGGCTTATCCTTGACTCCTATTCAACCCCTGCTACACTTGCTCTTGGTGTATAAAGGCTCCAGTTTCAACAGATTTATAATAGGTGTGCCATTGTCTATAAAACCAGCCCCAGATATTCAGCTTTCGAAAATCTGCACCTATCCAGTTAGTACCCAGCTCTCGCTTATCCTCCATAAACACATCCCAATCACCTAGACATTATTAGTCTCCTGTAACAGTGCAACTCTCTTTTTTAGACTCTTTCATGGTAACAAAAATCTCTGATAAGGGCTTCCACCTATTTTGCAGTCTTAACCTCTGAACATTTTGTCATGCAGTAAAGGTTCATCATCTCAAGCATCAATCAGTGCATGTACCTAGATACAAGTCAAAGATCTTTTAATTCCATAATGGTCACTATATAAATACATACACAAATATATAGCATCAGTCACCAATTGCTTTGGTGTTTCCCCTCAAGTGCAGTGCTCTACTGTCCAGGTTCTGTATTAAGACAGAAATATTTAATGACTTTCATACTAAACAGAATGCCTTTCCTTTAATCCATGTGGTTACTGACAGGCTTAAGGCTAGATCCGACAATAACACATCCTCAGGGAGAGATAAGAGGCGCTGCAATGGGAGGCTGCGCATATTCGCAGCCAGCAATGTACCACACGCTACCTGCTGGTATGGCTATGCAACATTTATCCCCTTTAGTCACCATGGAACATGAGAGAGAGAAGGTGAGCAGGAGAAAGAGAGCAAAGGAGTGAGAATAAGAGAGAAAGGAGGAAGAAAAGAAGAAGATTATGGCTCTTCAAAGAGCAGGAGGAGCGGTGGTGAGGAGGAAAAAGCAACTACTAGCAGCAGCCAGTTATCAGGAGCTCCACTGGGAAGACAGAAAGTGCAGCTTGAAGGCATTGGTGTGAACACCATTGGTTGTGGTGTCAGTTTTGATGTGGTTCTGTCTCTAGCTGCTATTGTAGTTGCTTGGGCTGCTCACATCTATCACTCCCACAAGCCTGAAAAAGGCAAGCCTGCAGTACCATTGGGTAGGTGTAAAAAAATAGCCAGAGAACCCGTGGGCTGAGAGGGAAAGAAAGTCTTGCCTGTGAGGACATGTTGAGCCTGTCCCGCTAGCAGCCCCATCATTTGGGGGGGCTGCTAGCGGGACAGTTTAAGCCTCTACAAACACCCCAGCAGTAATGTGCTGCACTGTGCAGTGCTGTGCTGATGCTATGGTTTATGGTGTTATGGCTTATGGTTTTTATGGTGTTATGGTTTCTCGGGTATACAGGTTTGTGCTACAAATTGTTCCAGAAAGTGCATGATTTTGGATGGGGGAATTTGTGCTAGTTCTGTGAGTAAAGCTTTGTACTGGAGACTTCACAGCTTTATCATATAGATTTCTTAAGGAAGAAGCTGTAAAGATGGTGCTCAGTGACTAATTTCAAACACCGTAAACCAAGAGAAAGCGAAAAGATACCATGGAAGTTGAACACATTCATGTCAATCAACCAGCAATATCCTATTGTTTATTCTAGATGAATTGCTTTCATCTAGAATAAATAAGACTTGTTTAGGGCTTCATAGATTTTCTTTCTTTTTCAGAGATAATAATTATTATATAGGCAGAATCACTGCTATAAATTAATTCCTTGTTCTATCTGTCAAAACAGTGGGGCCTAAGGTATGCCTTACTAGCTATGTGTAAATGACAAACACTATAAAGAAGTCAAGTTAATTAAAAAGAGATGAGAATGTGAATCGATTGTTTGCCATGCTTGCCATTTTTTCTTATAACCCTTTTTGCTCTTTCTTGATGCACTCATGTGAAAAATAGTGCTGCTTCTTGCATCAGTCTTCCAAACTCTTTTTCAAGCCTACTGTGCACTCCAACCTTTAACAACAAGCACTTAAACAAAATGCACTGTTCTACTGGATTTACTGTGAGCCTCTTAAGAGATTCTTCTGGTCAGCAAACTCACTTGAAAGCTTGACGATCTAACCTTTTTTTAAAATTGAAGAGGAGCTAATTTAAAATCCCTGGATAAATCAAATGTAGAAAATTAAAGCAGCAAATCAACAGAGGAAACGTGAACAGACTTAAATGGCCAGTGATTTAACTGGTATCAACTCTTCTGGTCATGGATAAGTTATGTAAACTTCATCCCCCTTCCTGCTGGTCTTTCTTTAAGATCACTAGGAGTGCAATTGCTACTTAATATACATAATGTGAGTAAAAATAACCTTAAAATATTTTCCCATAAATGCCTGCATTTGACTTCATATCCCTGTGGTGAAATAACTCAGTATAAACTGCATGTCTAAACTGGTTTCTATGTAGTGTGATTTCTGATGCGCTCACTTAACAAGAATTAGACAGTATCAGAACTGTGTGGGGTTATATTTTGTCTTTTGAAACCAGTTACAAGCCCATTTATTTAAGCCATAACCCTGGCTTAGTGGTTCTGAAACTAGTTATAAACTCGCTAAATCATTTTGACTTGAGAAGAAAGCAATCTTCAAAGTAGGCTTCAGAAAACTGAGGAACAGATATCGATGCTGCCTATGCCCTTTTTCAGCTCACTGACTAGTGATATGTGTGCTCACCTGCAATCAGCTCCCTCGTCCCTCTGATGGGGATTTCAGCTGACATCTCTTGCAGTACACTGCCTCTATCAACATGCCAAAGTTTATTCCAGGACGATCAATCTCCCTGTTCGTATCTTGTCAGCCGCACTGCTGTCTCAGTGCAATGGCTCTTTGGATCTGTCACGTGAAGTGGAACAGTGTCATAAACGAGGCTGTGAGTAACTCAGTCTCGCGTGCCTGGTAGCACAACAGCAGCAGCATCCACTGGGGCCTCCAAACTCATGAGTTTTCTCACACAAAGGAGAGGATTGATCCCCAGCCTTGCCCAAGCTGTCAAATAGACCAGTCCCCAGACTACCAGATGGATGAAGCTGCCACTGCAGCTACATCAATCCCATGTATCACTACTAAAAACTCTCCCAACAAAAGCAGACTCCGCTCCACTTTGACACAGAGCATGTGAAGTTTTCCTCTGTTTACCCCTCAGCCTCCTGGTCTGCTTATCCAGGCTGCAACTCACGTTGTGTTAACCTTTGGATGCAAAGTCCCACATGACCACGGTTAATCACTTGATCTTTTAAAAACTCCATCAGCCAGTGCCCACCCCAGCTCTCTGAGGTCAGCTTTCTGCAGCTCGCCTGGATTATCACCCTCTTCGATCTGCCAGGGGAGCTGTTTGTGTGATTCTCTTTTTAATAAACTTCAATCTAGATGTGTCAGGCTGGCAAAACCCTACCATTTGAATTGTTTAAGTCAGATAAAACACTGTTTAAACAGGCACGTGAGGGCCTTTCACACCTATTCTCCCCGAAAATATTTCAGAAACTAAACAGACCTTGCACTAAGCAGGAGAAATGTAAAACTGTTGCGACTTTGTGAGTGACTAAAAATAGCACATCATGGGATATTCTTTTTTTAACCTGTGTCTGGTGAAATGAGAGAAAAACAATCATAAATGTGCTATCCTGTTTTATACGGGACCAGATCTCGGCCATGACGGATAAACTCTCAAATCACACACACAGGTTTTCAAATGATGCAAAACAAAAACCCTCAACCATATTTTAGGTCTTTGGTTTTGCATTTTTTTTTCCCTGCCTCTGTACTGTCTCCTTACTACTGTAAAGAATAATGTTACATTTTATCTTTTTTGCAGAAAACAGTGGTCCCATAATTTTCAAATAATTTTACAGGAAACCAGGTTTTCATATAGGTTTTGTACTCTGCTTTTTCAGTATCTCAGCCCTGAGATATGCACATGAAAAGATCTTCATGGTGCTATCTCAATCTGCTCCCAGCTAACACCTCAGTGAAATCCTGCCCCACTGAACTCAAAGGCATTTTAAGGTAAGTTGCTGTAGCACTGGACTCCTTACCTATTTCCAGGAATAGCCTAGAGAAATCTAGCAATCTAATGGATGAGAAGTGGTTGAGGGCAGACTCACCTCTCTGGCTTTCTGCTTGCTGCTGAAGCTCTAATTATTTATTCTGCAGTGGGTATTTTACAGGCACCATGCAATGCCAGCTGAAGGTTACTACAGTAAAGCAGCAAAAAAGATGAGGACTACAAAGTCATTGGCAGTTTATTTTAATTCAGCTGGAAACAGCAGCTTCTGCTGTTATCATCCTTTGTATTTGGCAAAGATTAGGGTTTATCTGAGTTTCACAAGCTGCCAAAATGCTGAGTAGATCCTGCCATTGTCTCAGTGAACACTGAATTGCATATTACTTGAAGATCTAAGGCTCTACATCAAACAATAGCAGTGTAACCAAACATTGCAGGCCTGGGATGCGAATGTCTCTGGAGCTAGATAGGAATGCTCAATATAACAAGACCCTTCAAATGTTTCGTGTAGAAATGTTGCTAAATCTTTTGAAGCTTTGACAGTGTTTTCCTACTAGCTGCAGTTAAAAATTGTTTTCTGGAGGTCAGTCCAACTTGCTTACTTTGTGGACATACCCAAATGACCAGTGTTGGGAACAGCCCTGGCATCCCAGCTCCTAGGGCTGTTTGAGACAACACATGTCATGGAGATTAAACACCTCGCCTCCCCCAAGGCCTATTGATCATGCACACAGGTGTGTTCTTCTCTTACTGCTTCTTAATAAAATAGAGCAAGATGAGGGTCATGAGAGGACCTGCCTACCCCATCCTTGCAGAAGGTACATGAGTGTTGCAAGGGAAGAAAACATCAGCAAAGAGAGGAGATCTAAGCTAGCAAAGCATCATTTGCATGCTGCTTCAACAAACAGGTGAATTCAGTCACGCGGTAATTCATTAAGAATTTCTATCAGCCACAGACAAGAACGCGTATCTTGGATATCATTTAATATATGTATATATATATAAAATATAAGGAAGCAGAGAGAACTGAGCATTTATACCATATGAGACATTAATAACATAATGTGTATTACTAGAGTTGGAAATCAGGAATAATGCCAAGGAATTTAATGGATTCAAATCCATATAAAAACTGGTCAGGTAACGATTACAACATATCTAAGTTGCAGAAATTTTTCTAAGCTATTTATCTGGACAGTTTTATTCCTTTATGGAAATTTGCATTGGATCTGGGTCCAGCTTTAACTGGACTTCTTTTATAATGGTCCTGATCTAACATACAGAATTACAGCACTTATAAGTTTACATATTTAAGCACGACCCCTCTCCTACATGACTTTTTTTGCCCAGGGAAGCACTGCGAATTAAATCCCAGTTTCAAAAAGGTAGAGGTAACTGGCAATAGTCAGTATCACTGTGGCTAGTTAAGTCGCTTGCTTTGGAAGTCAAGTCACAAATACAGGTTACAGTGTGGATACAGTATCTTAATTGCATATAAGATACATACATCCCTTTGTGGATCTGACTCCTCCTGATTGCCCTACATATATTATGTGCTGCTTACATAGGATATTTTGCCTAGAAAATCCCTACACATCATTTTTCTCATTATATTTGTAATGCAAAAGGTAAATAGTGCACAGAAGTAGAACACCTGCAAGAATAAGTGATTAATAATAAACACATGTAGTTTTAATGGACCTCTTTTAATGGAGAATGGATTATAATCTTCAGCATGTAATGGTGTAATTTTAGATGTGGTCCAAAAGTCTAGGAATCAGACATTTGAGCAGGAAGTGGCTTAAAAGTGCTAAGTATCTGCCATAATTTTAGACTCTTAATGTTGTTAACTACAGCCAGGAAAATTTGCATCCCAGAGCTGGATATCATCCAGAGAAGATCTTCAGGCTCCTACAACTTCTTAGAGACTTACCATAGCAACTTCCATTTCTGACTCATCCATACAGATGACTGCTTTCCTTCTGCCCCACAATTAGGGGATAGACTCATAGATACTTCCAGTAAATACACTGAGCAACAAGCTCTCAAGATTGCAAAGAAAGGATTGCTGCTAAAGCTCTATTTCCATACTCAGTACACATACTTTAAGTAACAGAGGTTTCTCGAGTTTATTTTATTTCCTTTCTCATGGGCACATAGCTGATGCATTATAAAAACTCTGTCCTGCAGCTACTGGGGCCAGAAGAAAAAGGTCATGGCTTTGAAAAAAAACAAGGAGATACTGTGAAGTACCTCCACAAAACCTGTGATTCTATGACGAAGCAATGAGGAAAAAAAAAAAAAATTTAAAAATAAACCCCAAACCAGCAGTGAGATAAGGGAGGTAAGTTCAATGAGATAAGATTTCTACATTTTTCTCCTATCAGTATAGTAAAAATGATTGACTGTTGTCTGTATTTCCTCTAATTTCTCCAAATGCTGCTTTACTTCATAGTCACTATTTCCACACACTACCATTTGACATGCTACCTGTTATAAATAAATATACACATTACAAATAAATCACATTTAGTACTGTTGTTGGAACATTAATTTCCATAAACAAGAAAGTGTGTGCAGAGCATCACCTTTCAAGGGAAAAGTTATAACGTAAAACCGAGTTTCTAAGGTGAAAGATACTATTTGTGATTTACCCACATCCTCAGAGGTGACTAACAATCCCCACCCTCCTTCAAGGTCTAATAATAAAACAGTGCTTCCTAGGTAGTTCTTCCAAGACAAATTGCAACTTCAAAGCATAGCTCCAGTCACAAAACAGGTCACCAGCATGAGGAAGAAAAACACAGCAAGCAAGATGCTTTCCTTCCATAAAACTGGAAAGTACGTTTACTGAGATATCCTGCAGTAGCCCCTTCCCTCTGTTCCCTCCACCGCCACTCAAAAAAAAAAAAAAAAAAAAAAAGGCCATGCAAAGATTACAGATTTTTTTTTTTTTCCAGAGGGTGTTATGCAAAGCCAACCTGACCATATACATCATATAATAAAGTCTCTTAGAAAGCTTCATTTGTACATTGCCACTACAATACGAATGAGAAATTGACTGTAAACTCCACTATACATTTTTTTAGTTTCCTCATTCACCACTGAATTCGTTGAGTCGTGATCTTTCAGTCAAATAACTTTAGGGCAATTAGCTGTATACTGGAATGCTCTGCTCAGCTCATTCAAGCAAAGAAAATTGTTTGGCCACCTTGGAGACAATGGTTGCATAGAAGCCCCACTTGAACAAATCCATATCCCATACTTTACCTGTTCTTCAGAAATTGTTGTCTTTTCCCACAAGTTTACTTGCAAAACATGTTAAAAGTGCTTCCCACCCTTGTGTACAGGCCAACACCACAGCTGGGGCTTTTCAAAGAGGTGGCCACCCTTACTTGATTACCGGTGCCGTTATACAAGATGAGCTAATAAGGCCAATTGAGTTTCCCATGTCATACTGTAAACTCATCTGTAGAAGGAATCAGTCTGCTGATCTATACAGCTGGTGCATTTTACCCGTCTTCTGCAACTGGTGGACGGAGCGAATACTGCAGCCACTGATTGTCAGACATCCTCATTTATTGCCAGTTGCTGCACAGTACTGTTTTCAGTGGTTTCCCACGAAACTTAAACACACAGATACAGGGTATTCACTATGAAGTGTGGTAACAGTGTTGTATTTTAGGTTTGTAACACCAACCATTTGTCTGGCAGCATAGCGCATACTGTTTTCTCATCCTTAAATCTAGAAGGCTGAGAAGTTGAGTCTATCAGTTCAAAATTAAATGTGGATACACAGCATTTCTTTTCTTTTTTTTTTTTTGCTGCCACATATGCAGCACTGGAACAGCCAGCTTGCTTGTTCCATTGTATTTTCTCCCAAAGAGGAGTTCTAAGGAGACATTTCTTTGGCTGCTGAATGCCCTGTATTTTTTCTCTTCACTAATCATGCATACTGTGTGTTGTAGAGTTTGAACTGCTCAGCGTAGTATGATTTACTTTCTTATGTGAAAAAAAGGCAGGACTGTTGCACTTCACATCAAAATCAGTGAGTTTGTAACTGCTGGGACTTTTAATGATTGATGAGAGCTTTGGCATAGTTTCTGTTTGGAAAAGAGGGCTTTGAAGTGGTGGATGAAATACAAGGAGGAGAGACTTACATAATGGGCCCATCTCCCCTAATCTCCTCACCAAAGAATACACAACGAAGAAAAACAAGGGTTACCTTGTAACCCTTGCAGTGAGGAGAGCCTCATTTAATGTATTCAGTTACTTATTAGTAGGCCAATATAAATCTAGCACAACAGTGTGCAAAGTCAGCAGGGGGTCTGAAACCTGATGTTATTTTTCCCACCACTGAATAAATGATCCCAACCACCAGCTTCAGAAGCTCATCCTCATTAGTATGTATGAAATGAGTGGAAAAAGCACTAGGAGATTTATATCGTTCTGTATTCAATTCAATTAATAAGACACGGTGTCAATTTCTGGAGGAAAGGGGCAGGGTCCATAGATTCCTGTGCACTTTTCACTGTAACAAGTGATAGAGATCTATCACAGCATGACTACCTTAAAAAATGCCTTCATCATATTCTAATCCTACTGACATTCATTAAGTAGACATTTTAGCCACCTGCAAATTATAATCTGACACCATCATTAAGGTCAGTGTAGAGTTTTCATTATAAGCCCCCTACTTGCAAGGTTTTATAACTTTGCTGGAAAATTTAAGGATAATCAAGGAGTCTTTTTTGCAGTACTCTTGCCTATTTTTAACCTCCGAAGATACCAAAACATTAAAAAAAAATAAAAAATCAAATGATATATATAGATCTATATGATATATATGTTGGTGTCAGACACTACCCAGATTGCAAATACTGCAGGTAAGGTCACTCTGACACCAAGTGACTCCTCCTAAGAAGCAGTAATGGGATATTAATTTCATTACCATGAAGTAGACTGTGGGAAAGGGTGGCTTGCAGATGTCTTATCTGACATACACGACAGCCATGCTAGATCTGGATTTGAACTTGAAACACAGTGTCTCACCACACTGAGGTCAGCTAAATCTTAGCCACTGACTCTAGCGAGACCAAGAATGGAATCAGATTTTCTGGTTTGATGCCTCTTTTATCTTATTTATTTTATTTTACAGTTAAAGTCTTCTTAATCTTCTGTTTTCACAGAGTTAGGACGGTTACAAACTGATTAATGTTACAGATTCTGCATCTTGGGTGGTGTCCTGGTCCCATGAAAGTCAATGACAGTACTCCCAAAGACTTCTATAAGGCCTCCTCTTTACCCCAAGCACTTTAGCCCACATCAAATGTAGCTTATTTATAAATCTACTTTGGGTTTTATAAACTGAACATGCAAATTAAAGATTTCAATAGAATACTCCAAAGCAAAACTGTAATACTCTTAAATCAAATTTGATTTGCGTCTTTGACATAGTATGTAAGTAGATATTAAAATGCACATATGTTTTTGACTGATTTTCTGTGAACGCTAATGAATATTCCACACAGGGCTGAATGTACAATCCAAGCAACATCCTCAGGAAATCCCTGCCAAAGTCTTCAGGACAGGCCAAATAAAGAGTTAGACACCAAGAATATTGCTATAAATGATACCCTGGGTAATAATATGTGAATTTATTTTTCAGCTAGTGGGAGTTTCATCACTGATGGCACATAAATGAGAACGCCTGTGGTTTATTTCATGCAAGTCGATGTTTTCTTCCACACTTCTTCTTCTTTATGCATAGTCTTGCCACTTCTTGCACCTATGAGGTATCTGTCTTTACCTACTAAGCTTCCACACAGCACAATGCCAAGTAGACTAACACACTGTTTGATATGATGGTTTAAGGAAAAGACAATGGATTGCCTCAGAAATCAAATATGTGCCTCTAAGAAATGGAATCCCTTCTTTCACAATAAGTCAAACAGGCTTCTGCTAGCAGCCAGTTTCTGCTTGGTGTCTTGCCCTTTCTGTTGGATCAGTGACAAATCTTCCAAAAGGCTTTCACTCACTTCCTCTCAATTTTGCTGCACTGGTATCAGGCGCAGTAGAGTGACAGAAATTAATTTAGGCAGGCCTGGAATGCCTGGGTTGTGATTTACCTGGGACAGTCACACTCCAAACAAGAGCTAGCTAATAATCCCAAGGACTGAGCAAACACAGGAAGTCTCCACTCTGCTTCCCTCATTCCCTGATAATAGCTTAGGCTCCATTAGCACATGTTTTTCAGCTCTAATAATCACCAGGAAACTCCAGAGAGCAACCAGCCTTGTGGGTGGGAGGGTGGGGTTGTACCTGGCAGTAATGCTGAATGCTGTTATCATCATCATAGGGGCCAGAAGGTATCACTCCTGTACACAGTAAGAAACACCAGACTCCACAGATACCTGTACTTCAGTGCAACTTCTGGTCGAGTAAAACCTTTTCAAATACAAGTACCACTGGCAGAGTACATATAGTCACCTGGAAAAATCTAGACCACTGAATTTGCATCTCCAGCATTCTTATTATTACTTTTCCTGGTCTAATGAAATACAGAGAAAAGCAAAAAGAGAGCTCTTTCTACACCAGTTAATTGAACCTGAGCTAGAAACGCCATCCTGTCAGTTTTCCCTTTAGGAAAAAGATTACAGACAAGCAGCCAAAAGAAAATATCCATTTCAGCTCTTTTTGCTGAATAACTTCTTTGCTAGACAAAGCATACTCAGAAATCACTGAAAAGACCCCATCAACTCCCTACTGCCAATTTCCCAATGTATCCTGTAAAAGGCACACTGTGCTATAAACTGACGCTTCATCCCACACTCCCCTTGGAGAGGAATGATTTTCTGTTCTTCCCCACAAGACAGCAGAGACATTAACTTGCCCTTGGTGAGGGGCAGGTGTTCGGTGAGGCTGGGAGAGATGTGTTTCTGCTTGCCTCCTGTTTTTGCCTTGCTCGCAGGTGTGAGACAAGAGGAGCTGAACTCCAGCCAGCCCACCCAGGGATGACGACTGCTGGTCACCCCAGTGCCTTTCTAGACTGACCCACCATCCGTGTCCCTGAGCACTGTTGTTTCCTGGCTATCCTGTGTCACTTTTTCCACACAGAATTAGGTCCAAATATCTGATCAGTCTGTCTGGGGAGTGACTGACACTGATAAAAACTGCTCTGTCAAAAGCAGGACATGGTCTTTTCTCCCCAAATACTTTGTCATGTCTTTCAACACATTTTCAGTCACTCTTCTCTATCTTAGCATGCCATAATGTGTTTGACATTAATTTCTCCTTTAGTATGTAAAATTATTCATATAGTTTAAAAGCAATTGTAAACCTAGAGCAACTCATCCTCTCATTTCTTGTTGATTTAATATCAGTAATATCATTGGATCAAAGGATAAAACCTGACTAAAAGATCATTTTCCATCAGCTGCTCATTTATCAATGTTTAACCAATCCTTATATTGCTTTACTACATCTTGCTAATCTTTTGCTTCACGTAGAGACTATTTGCTCTTGTCTCCCTTTGGTCCTCTTTCTTTCTCATTCCCCCCATCACCTCTCCCTGGCTTCCCTTCCTCTCACCCGCTGCACACTCAGCTTCACAAATTTTCCCAGCTGGAGCCTTCTCCTCGTCTCTTCCATTCTGTCCTGGCCGTTCTTCTCCCCTCTTTTCTTCTTCCTCTATGTTTTTTTGTCTGTCAGTCACAGAGTCTTTTTTTTTCCAACTGCCATCAATTCGAAGGGTCAAAAAAGTCAGATGGATGAGATGTAATATAATGAATTAAGGTGAATGTGTTGGGGAGGAGAATAGAATAAAGCCTCTTTATTTCAGACACTGAAACCATTAAAGAGTTCTCTTTGGTGATACCGTATTGTCTGGCAATTCCACTTAGTGAGTGTTCCTGAGGGCTCAGTTCAGTTGAAAGGACACTGAAAGAAATTATTTTGACTTATTAAACTAACCACTTCTTACTATTTAAAATTGGATTTGCTCTCAGTTTGATGCTGTAATAGTATTTCAAATATTTTTATCATAATATTGACTTCTTTCAGTGCTGTCTTTTCATTATGATAATTTTACACTTAGTTCACCCATCTAGATCTGAAATGTTCATTGCTTTTTTTCAGAGCCACTGCAAAGGTTCGCTTTGGACCATATTTATCGACTGCAAGAACACAGGCAAAGCCAAATCTCTTTTCTCACTGCTTTCCTTAAGATGTTGATCAAGACATTGATTTTACAGAGGAACAGAGGACTGGACTTAGCCCAGGAAAATTCTATGAATTTGACTTAACTTTCCAATCAAAATACATGTGGCATGTTTTCAGAGAGTCTCTACACCTCTTCACATGCTCTCCAAACAACTCAGTAGTTAGTATCAAACCTTAATCACATAAAGAGAAACAGCAGCTGAGAGATACATTTTATTCTGTCCAGTTCCTCACTGTACCTAAAAGGATATGACATCTAAACACAGTTCTGGAAAAGCTGGGTGTGAGGAGGGGCAGTGAATAGTGAAATAGTGAATTAAAAATGTGGAGCACAATACCTGAAATTAAGCCACTGTGAAGTAACTGAGGAGCATGCTGTCTTCTCCCATAATAAAACTGATAGGAAAGAAGCCTTGGAAACTCTCTTTATATGCTGCCTCTACAGCTTCTGATTAATTTTCCTCTCAGAGACTAACTAGAAGAGACTAATATGAGATCATCAACACCCAGTGTGCGAAGAAAGTAAGTTTCCCTTTATGGGAAGTTCAATAGCAAATAATTTTTCTAGTGACTTAAACAACTGTCTATGGAATACAACAGATCAGTTATGCTCCTGTTATGGAGCTCCACAACCTAGTTAAATGTACCATACACTCCCTTCCTGCTGAAATTTTACAAATCAGATCATTAGCAGGTGAAATTTATATGGATGCACTAATATTAGTAAGATTGTGCCAATTTACTTCAGAGGAAGATCCAGTCCGTGCGTGTTTAGAGTAATTTGATAATGAATCTCTGCAAATTTCTGTTGCTTTTAACAACTCTTAAATTCTACATCACTTTTCCATATTGATTTTCTATGCTTTTGTTGTTTTGTTTTTTCAACAGGGAACCACTCCCTTCACCATATGGTCCAGCCACTATCCACAGCATTCTCTGCTTATTTCACCATCATGTAACACTCTCTTCTCCTGGGAACTAGATGACACGGTGACATGTGAATGTTGCTCACAGCACAACATGAATTTCTGCTGATTTTTTTGGCACAGTACAGCAGGGGCTGACCAGGGCAGCCTCCTGCATAAAACATCTGCTCCACAGCCTTGTTTGCCTTCCAAAATCCTCCATAGCTGTAGAGACCAACCTGCACACAATTGGCACAGAGAGACTCCCCTTGGGTTCCCAGGCAGAGGCAA
Organism: Pezoporus wallicus; assembly: GCF_028554395.1. Lineage (NCBI taxonomy): Eukaryota > Metazoa > Chordata > Aves > Psittaciformes > Psittacidae > Pezoporus > Pezoporus wallicus. The sequence goes on along the minus strand of NW_026642512.1, from coordinate 538,883 downwards.
ATCCTCCAGTGGAGTCTCTGGTATTTCCAGCAAATATTTTTAACTACTTTCCTGGATTTTTAGTATTCTGGGTGCTCCTGCTGAGCACACCCCAGGCCAGTCTACAGTTATATTGGTACCCATTTGGAAGATGTCCAAAAAAAGTGATTAAGAAAAGCAAATCTATGTACACCACCCAGAAACCTAAAAATGTGGCATTTCTAGTAAGATTTTTAGTTACAGACAGAATTTTGCAGAGACTCAGAAACCATTAAAAATCACATCCTTGGAGGAGATCATGGCCTACCTGTTCTCAGTCTAACTTCAGTTTACATTTACAGAGATCTGTTAAACGTCTAGCACTCATAAACTGTGAGCCTGAGTCTGCAGGATTTAGTTGAGCAAAAGACCCCTTGCCATTTTACATTAAGAGACTGAGAACTGGGTGCACGTTGGATTGTATGAATCTTCTTTCCCTTAGCTGAAGTGTGCCCAAGAGCAGCTATTTGCTGATTAGAAACCTGCCCACTTCCAACCACATTTTCTGAATACAGCTGAGTTCGGTGAATTCCTCTGAAGTGATTAAAAGAAAGATCTTATTTTTCTCTGTGTAGGAGTAATTACTTTGCCAGGCATTCAATAACGTCATCTTGACAAGAACCATATTTTCAAGTTTCATAAGCTTTCACTATCGCTGTAAGATTAAAGAAGTCAACACTACCTTATATTAAGATGTCCCTGCACTCAACATTTTCTTTTTGCTGGTAATGAGATGCATCCCCACAGGTAAAGGAATCTCCTCTGATGCCACAATGGGAGAGGGGAAAAAGGAGTTACAACCCATCTCAAGATGACAGGATTCAAGTGCCTCTAAGGCATTGAAACCATCTCAAACCTTCCTTGGAGCTAACACCCCTTGTGTTTCTCAGACAGCTGTCAAAAGCCTCAGCTCTGCCACTCTCGCGTGTTGTTTATTGTCAATGTAAAAGTCTGCTGCACTTTGAACCTTGGAAATAGGTACTGAATCTGACAATAACAACTGATACAGAAATTGGGAAACGTTGCACAGGTTATCCTGATGTGTGAAGACAGTGAATGGGGACGTGATCAGTAATAAAGTGCCACGGAACCCCTGGAGTACCCCAGCTCCTCTAAGCTGTATCAAATGGGATGCTGCTCCTGCCATCACATGGAAGTTGCTAAAGTAGAAAATACATGGCTGTAAACAGTGTGGGTCTCAGCATGCTGGCTGGCGTTGAACCTCACACAACCCAAGTGAAGGAGTCAGCTGCTGCCAGTGAAAGAGATTCAAGTGCCCTTCCCACACATAGGCCAGGACTCCCATGAACTTCAAGTCAACATTTCATACGTGATCAGGAAGAAAAGGGTAGAGGTCAATGTTTTCATATAAACCCAAATCAAGTCTCTGGTAGAGGGGTTGGCATGAGCTGGAGAACTTTGCTATAGCTTGAGTGAATTGTTCAGATAAGGCTTTTAAAATGCACAGCTCCATTGAGACCTCACCAAGAATTCCTGACTGGAAAAATCCCACTGCACTCTACCTCTGCAGCTGCCAAAAAGCAGCCAGTGAGAAAATATGTCTTTTCTCATCAATAAGGGTAATAATTCCCTTCCCCAAGCCAGTATGAGTAGCCCACAGTTGTTAACTAGTTCAGGCAAAATAAATAAGCTTGTGTCTCTGTTTTCAGAAAATCTGATAGCACGGAGAATTGAGATTGACATTAAAGTTTCACAAAAATAGCCTAAAAAATGGTGAGAGATTAAAAATGAGAATACTTTACGGAGTGGGGTAAAGAGCACAGGGAGTTAGGTAATAGAGAAGACTGTTTTTTTCAACCACAAAGACACATCTGATTTCGCATATTGATTCTAGTAAGTTAAGAGCAGAAGGAGCAGTAAGGGAATGAAGGACAGAAGAGCTGACTTCAGTTTTGGCAGACAGCTAAATGAAAAAGGGCTGCAATGTGGGTTTAAGTGAAGAAATTAGCCAGTGCAGGCTTGGAAATGAAAGGGAAAGAAAATGGATGAATGGAAAACACTTTTGTGGAAGAACCTGAATATCAAATTTCTAGCAGTTGATGCCTTAGCTAAGACTAGTGCCTGGAAAATAGCATTTTCTTAGTGCTTTCTGCTTCTTGTAGAACTTTCATAATACAAAAATCTGGTCTGTGTTTTTCAAAACCCTAAGTATAGGAGGGCTTTCTGTCACGAGAGTCTTTTTTGATTAATGAAGAGATGCAAATGTAAAATAAACCATTTGGTATTGAGGAAATATTTGTGAAGTATCTGAAGAAGCACACTGTTAGGCCCCAATCTAGATCTGCTTATAGTTCAAAACCCCAACAAAGACAGTGGAAGCCCTGAACACCTTAAAACTTATGTAGTGATTGAGCATATGTAATGACTGAATGTCAGCCTTTGGTATACAGTTGAATGGGTATTTCCTGCAAATCCTGACTGTGTTCAGTCTCTACTCTTGTTTCCTGACAGAGGGAGAAGCAGCATGAGATGATCAAGGGCCTCTTTGTGGAAATGGAGTTGGGGGTCTTGGCAAATCAAGGTTCATTCATCTGGTTTACCCCTCTGACTCATGCATGGGTACCCAGAAATTATTTGTACCAGTTCAGTTTCTCTAATTGCTTTCAGATCTAGGGTAAGTTTGTTTCACTAAAATTTATCTGTCCCCAGCAATTACTCTGTTTGGTGCAGAACTCGCTTCTGTTTTAAATTTTCAGGGAAAGAAAGAAAATATATATTAAGTCTCAGTTCCTTTGGTCAGAAAATTACCTTAAGTATACATTCAGTTTAAACTGCCTGAAAGGAAAGAAGAAACTTTTCCCTGATACAGATTAATGTTTCCCTTGTAATCTAACAACTAGAAATAGAATGAATGCGTGTGCTATTTTAGACCCCAAATCAAATACCAAACCAAAACCAATTTTTGAGAGTCCTTTCATTATCTGAAAATAAAAGGCAGAGAAACAGCTGTCATAAACAAGTCATTATTTTAATTTTAATGCCACACTTCGTGTCCTGTCAGCAAATCCCCTAGCTCCATTCTGTCCTTTCACGCATCTGGCTTGAAAGAAAAAAAAAAAAAACAAACCCAAAAAGTAGTATAAATCATGTTAAGGCAATTGCACATGTAAATGAACCCTCTGGAAACTAGATGCCTTCGCGTTGAAACAACCAGAGGTTCTCCTCGCAGCGCTACTCCGGCAAGCCCAGAGGGTGGAAATCACCGCTAGAACTCCTGAGCGATCGATCGCATGCCGCCGCCAAAGGAGCGTGCATGCGGATTTTCAGCTGACCACTTTGGGCTGTTTTGGCGGGGTTACACCGCAGCCCACTCCCGCAGCTCGTCCGTCCGAGCCCCAACGCTCCGAGAGGTCAGCGGGGCGCGAGGGGCCGCACCGGCGGACGGGCGGGTCGGACGCCACGGCGGGAGCAAACCCGGGCCCCGGAGGCTCTGCGAGCCCAGTGCTCCACAGCGCCCGCACTGGGGGCCGCGGCGGAGCGGGGCGGGGGGAAGGCGCGGGACCCTGAGCTCCGAGCACAGCTGGTGAGGAGCGGTCCCGGACACAGCCTTTCGCCGCCCCGCCGCCCAGGGGGATTACCGTCGGCGCGTGAGGGGGCCCTCGGCGCGGGCTCGGGGAGAGAGAGATTCATGTTTTAGCGTCGCTTGCTTCTGCTCCCGGCTGGATTGTCTCCCCCACAGGCACCAGCGCCGCCACCGACCACCAAGGCGGGACTCGGGCGGAAGGAAGGTGAAGACAAGCAGCCGGCAGGGCCCTTTGCCCCGGTGCCCGCTCCCGCCGGGTACAGGGTGAACGCGCGCTGGGGTTACGGCCCATCCCCGCGCCCTGTGCCAGGCTGCAGCACGTGCGGGTTTCCGCCGCCCCAGGCTCCGCAGCGCCTGCCGTCGCGCCCGCAGCCCGCGGAACAGCCGCCCATCCCCCGTGGGGCTGCGGCCAGCGGCCCGGCACCGAGCGCCTCCACCGGTATGGGCGGTTCGGGCGACTCTGGCCGGTCGTGTCTCTGTCCCGCCGCGTTCGTCGCGCCACCCCGCCGCCCCTCGGCGGTTCCGAGGGAACGGGTGGAAGCCGGGGACAGTGGGTACCCTCCGGTTGCACCTGCCCGCATTAAGGCCGGGGCCGGCCGGGAGTTGCCACTGTCGGAGCACGACTGGACCGAAAGCGGGCGACCCCCACCTACACCTCAATCCGCGCCGCCGGGGCCCCGCCCCTCACTCGCTAGCTCCTCCCCCTCGGGGATGCCGCCCGCCGGGGCGGGACGGGACGGCCGGGCACGCGCCCCGCCCGTCTCGGTGAGCGGCGGCGGGGAAGGGGGCGGGGCGCGGCGCCCCCGCCCGCCCTGCTCCAGTCCGGGCTTTGTCTCCGCCTCTGCCGGCGAAGCAGCGTCCCTGGGGCAGGACGGCGAGGCAGGGCAGCGGCGGGGCACAGCGGCTCCTCGGTCCGATGCCTGGCAGCGCGGGGCGAGGAGCTACTGCGTCTTCCTGTCGCGGCACGGCGAGTGCCTCCGGCCTCGGAGTTTTCCTGAAGCAGCCGTCACACCGGGAGCACTTTGGTAGAGAGGGAGCAGGAGGAGACCCCGAAATGACTTACCTCCAGAAGCGCGACTGAACGGGACTTAACTGGAGTGGAAACGTAGTGGAATTTGGGTCTGGAGAGGAGTTGCTAACGCTTTTTCGTTTTTTTTTTTGTTTTTTTTCTTTTTTTGTCTTTTTTTGTTCTTCTGTCTGTGCCCTCCCCTCTTCTCGCCTATCATTGGAAATGAACAGATTGCATTTGCAATTCAGAAAGTAGAAATACTAAATATCCCATCCCCCGGGAATCACACATGTAGTAATGACAAAGGATTGCAAAGGAGAGAGTGGCACCAGTTTCCCAGAGAGATCCCCTTAAATGGATTACTAAATGGGACACTACATCAGCTAGTTGTCCTCTAGCTGCCTACATACATGCACCGAAAAGGTACAGTACTCCCCCGTCCGTATCTCTACCTGATGTTTTGGGGTTGCTTGTTAAGGGGGGCTCCCGGGCCGCCCCGGCAGGATGGGGAGGAGCGAGGATGGTGTGCGGTTTAAGGCTGGCTGCTGCGTTCTGCCTCGACACCGTTTGCAGCGCTTAGGGAGAAGGAGAAGAGCTGCCTGCAAGTGCACGCGCTGCGCTTGCTGTTGCCACTTTCCAGGCATACCGTGGCTTCGCCTTTCTTTCCTGTTTTGTCCTCTTTTTCTACCCCCACCTGGTTAACGCGCTAGCCGTGCTCCCCAGCCCCCTGACAAGGCTTGTATGCGCGGTGCTCGGCCTCCCCTCCGCCACGCCAGCTCCCAGCCCTGCCCGCAGTGAGCCGGGGGGTCTCGCAGCGGGGAGCTGGGCGGCCGCGGGACGCCGCCTGCGGGGCTGGGGCCGCGGCTGCCGCCCGCTCTCCCCGGGGCAGCAGGGCATCGAGTGGGGCTGGGTCGGAGGGGGGTGTCTTTGTTAGAGGGACAATGTGGGCTCTCCACGCAGAGGCGTAACCCTGCGGTCTCAGCTTTTCCATGCGGGGTGCTTGGGCTGTGGTTCATATATATATATATATATATATATATATTTTTTTTTTTTTTTTTTTTCCCAAGGCTGGGGTTGTGTTCTGGGGGAAGTGGCCGGGAACCGAGGAAACTTCTTCCGTGGCGCAGACCCCGGCGTTGCCGCGGGCTTTGTTCGCGATCGTGGGCTGGGGCCGCGGGCTCCCTTCCGCGCCCTTTTCCCGCGGACAGCGGCCGCCTACCCTTTCCCTCCGACCCGGTCCCGGCCGAGGAGGGCTGCAGCCTGCCGTCCCTCAGCCCCGGGAGAAGGGTGGCTGTGGGGCAGGGCTGCTCCCCACCCCTCTCTACCGGGTGCCGCCAGCCTCTCCCCGGCGGGCCGGTGGCTCTGCGAGCCACTTCTCCCTGGCTGGTGAGAGCAGGCGGGAGGGCGCCTACCATGGGGCAGACCGGACCCTTCGGGGAGGCCCGGCGGGGCAGGACGCCGCGGGGCAGCCCAGCTCCTTTGCCTCTGCCCGCGCCCTCGCACCACGGCTCCTTCAGCCCCTCTCCTCCATGGGGAATCCGGGCGAAAGGTCGGAAGAAAGAAAGTTTTTCTAAGGGGGAATAACAGAGGCACCCGAAACAAAGGAGATCCTGTTCGGCCAGCCCTCCCAGAGGGGCTGCGGGCTGGCAGCGCGGAGCCCCGCACACGTCCCGCCCCGCCGGGGAGCCCCGGGACTGGCTGATGGGACGTGGGGGGGGCGGGAGCGGGGCTCGTTTGGTCAGCTGATGCCGAGGAGGGGACAGAGTGGTGCCGGGGTAAAGGATGCTCAGGAGGTCGATAGGTTTGCACGCCCCGTCCCCGTGGAGGCACGGGCAGAGAAGGCTCCCAACTGAGAGCAAAGCGCGTTAGGTGCCGTGGCTGCGGCTCCACTTGAGCGGCAGTCCGCAGCACTCCCCGGGCTGTGCTCCCGCCGGCAGTACGCGGGGAACGCGGAGCTGGGAGGTTGGGAGTTTGGAGAGATCTGGAGCAGCGGCGTCTCGGGCAGCCCCTGCAGCCGGTGAACGTCAGACCGCCTCGCTGACGGGGAGGGCGGCAAAAACTTTGGGTCTCCTGCATAACGCGTGCAGAAAGTACCTGCTTCTTGCGAGGGTTCGGCCGTCCCACCGCCCCTTCCTTCCTTCCTTCCACCCTTCCCATCCGAGGGAGGCGTTTCTCGGGGGTGGCTCCAGCCGTCGTGGGGGCGGGGGCTGTCGGAGGAGCGGGGCTGAGGCTGCATCCCGGACAGTTGCAGCGGAGATGCCCTTCTGCCCACCGTCTCCGTCCTGCCCGGCTCTTCCCAGGGTGAGTAGCAAGGCGGTAACTGCTGGGGTTTCTTTAGGCAAATGGCTCTTTTTCTAACCTTGACCTCTTGTTCAGGGGAAGATTCGTTCTCTTGTTCCGCTCCTGAACTAATTGCTGCTTTTGAAGTTTGTAAACATGCGCGCTTGTGATCGCATCTGTTCAGCGCGCATCTTTGATTGCTGTAGGCTGAAAATTATTCCGGTAATGAAATGGCAAGAAGTAAAAGCTTTAGTCGGTTCTGCAATAAACTGTAAAAGATAATAATTCCTGACTGTAAGGTGAATGCTTGATCTTCCAGAGGAGCATATGCGGCTTGCAGGTGTTCTAAATAATGAAGAGCTGTATGTCCACAGCCATTTTCAGTTATGAGGCTCTACGCAGTGTCTTATTATTTGACACAGATTCTGCTAATTTTTGTTTAGTCCTGAGCAGTATTAATCATCAAACTAACTCAAAGTTAGCAACTAGAGGTGTGATTTTCCCACTGTCTTTGCAAAAATTAGTTCAGTGACTGCTTTTGGTTTGCATTCATTTAATCTGTCATCCAGTAAACCATTCTCATCCAAGTAATCTTTGGTTGGCGGGTAAATCCTTTGGCATCAACATGAGAAAGTCCAGCAGAGTCAGGCTCTTTTAATCACAGAACTCGAGGAGATTTTGAGGAGTCTGTGGCGTTTCTCTTAGAGGAAGATTTATGCAGCTGTTATCATGTTCAGGGCTTCCTTTGCTGTTTGTTTCCAGACCAGAAAAGCAAAATGAGCTTGCTCTGATTTTTGTTTGTTTTTTTGGTTTTTTTTTTCAGTTTTTGTTTTAAATGAGACCAGTCTAGTGTATTGTGAAGAAATTTGGGTCTGCTCCAGCAACCCCCTTTCTTCATGGAATTGCCTCATACATGGTTGAAAGCAAATACTAGTAGCTTCAGTAAAATCAGGAACATTTGTCACTCTTAAAAAAAGTACAGTTGCCAAGGCATTTCAGTTTCTAGGGTATAATTTTATCTAAAAAGAACCTGGTTTTAATATGGTAGCTTCTCATAAAGTATAAGGCAAAGAGAGCTAACTCTCTCTAAAGCCAAACAATTTCCTATGCATAAAAAGGTTGATCTCTGTTCTCCACCATTCCTTACTGGAGGAAATCTCTGGCATTCATGGAAGTTTAGTACCAAATGCCCAGATGAATCTTCTGTCTGAATGCTAAACGAATTTTAAAATGGTAATACTGTAAAGTGTATGTGCAACATTTACTTTTCATGTATTCTTGAAGCATGGGTGAATACTTTCAGGAAAGATAAATCTCGTGGTCACAGATGTTCTATGTATTCCCAATTAGTCTACATTAAAACTGTATATTCTTACTTAATGGCAAAACCAACCTTATCAACTGACCTTATACTACTTGAACCAAAAATAACTGTGCATTAACAGCTGGGAGAAACATGACAAGCTAAAGTCTCTAGATCCTTGAAGTTGAAAGCAAATATTAGCCAGTCTCCTCTTAATGTTTGTAAATAGAGGATCAGAGTTATTTGCATTTAAGACTGAAGAAGGAGATAGATTGGGCTAAGGATGAGGAGTTGTCTTCATTGAATTTTTTAAAAGAAAAAAAAAAAGACAAAGACAAGACAGAGATCAAATTAATGACCTGTGATAAATCAGACTAGAAACTGTTTGCATTAAAAAGGAAGTAGGTGACTGTGAACTTGCTTGTGCTTGTTTTGTGAAGGGAAGGGGAAATTTGTCATCTTGTTTTGAAGAGCCACACATAAATACACATGAAAGGAGTTCACGTGGTTTACAGCAGGGGAGACATAAAATGTTTTAGGATTAAATTGACCTGAGCTAATACATGCTTTACATCCAACTTGTTTGCGAGAAAATGTTGTTATACTACCCAAACAACTGTTTTGTGTTTAGTACCTGATTCCCATACACTATAGCAGAGTGCTGGAAACAAACCACCGGGTAAATTCTGGAAAATAACATTCAACTCTATTAGATGCAGCATATGCTAGAGAAAAGTTGAACTGTACTAAATGAGAAGTATCCCATTTGGTACAGATGCTGCAGTATTTTACCTCCTACTGTTCATTTATTGAGAAGGTAATTTTTTAGCCCTTATCTTTCCCAGTCTCATTCCCCCAAGTAAGCTTTGCTTATGCAGTTGAAGCCTTGCTTGCTTAATTTTCTGAGATTAAAGGCTTCAGTATTACTCAAAATGGGACTTTTCTGATGTTTAGGCCTCAGTCTGAAAATACTGCTCTCTGTTGGGAGTCTTTGTGAGGACCTGAAGCTATTGTGCAAGTATGTTTGCTCTAGATCAGTCTTTAATGTTAAGATCAGACCTAGGTCTGCCTGTCGCATCTGACAAATTGTGACAAGCTTTGTCTTGATGGGGCAACAGTAAACGAAGAGGCATAATCAGTGTTTTTTACTGTGACCATTTGAGCACTTTATGCACATTAATTCTGTGTATCAGGAGGGGGTGAGATATACACAGAGATAATTCTGGCAATGGGGTGCAGTCAATAATAGCATGGAGTCTGGCTGCTAATCAGCAGCATGCAGCAACCATGAACAGTGTTCAAAGGCAGAAACAAACAGCTGGGGGAAAGCCTGTGCCTGAGCCTGACACCTCTTCATAGGAATATTTTCATAGATACGATAGGGTCTGTGAAAGCAGAGTGGACTTACCCAATTCAAGTGAAAACCTGACAGACTGGAGTTTGCATGTCTTTATTTTCGTTATGTACTGTCTTTGAGACAAACCATTACCTATGGTCATGGAAATAAAAAAATGTTCACGTTTATATAGTGTTAAGAGATCTTTTAATTGTCCATGGTGAACAATGCTTTGGCTGTGGGTCTTGGTTGCAGCACGGCAATATGGCAGCACAGCTCAAGGGCACTGCTTTAAGATTTAAAGGGAAGAGTGCCACCTACTGTGATATAATTACATATATTACGTGTCCTGTGTGTCTTAGAGAGTTCCCAAGCTGCTCGTTTTGCCTATCCTATTTTAGCAGCTGGAAGATGTGAAAGGATTCAAAATTAAATGTGGTATGGGAACTGAGGGAGAAAAGAAAAACAGAAGATGTAGGCACCTACAACAGCAGGGTATTCTGGAAGTCTTAGGAGGGGTTCAGTAAAAGACAGGCATAGAGGCATTTTCAGGTTTTGTCACTTCAGACTTATAAAAGCTGCTCACAGTTAATAGTGGTGCCACTGGAAATAGGGAAGGGGATGAAAGAGCTACGCCTTCCCCCATAAAATAATCATATTGCCAGCTTTTGTGCACCAGATGAACATAAATGAGGCTGCCAGACTTATGCCCTCTGAAATGCAGAGTTCAGCTCCAGCTACAGTTTGATTTAAAAAGGAAGTAGGTTTTTGTTTTTTTTCAAACAAAACAAACAAAAATAAAATAAAAAAACCCCACCAAACAGCTTTCAAAAAAGTAGGAAGAAAACAAGAAAAACCCAACATGAATTATCCCATAATTCACTGCAAAACCTCTTGAAGTCAGTCCCAATATAGAACTATAGTTATTTATCAGCCAAAAGGAGGGGTATAGTATGCTCTATGAGAATTACAGTCATTTTTATATGAAAGGAATTTTTCCCTAAGCCCCAATGTGCTTGTTTAGTGGCTGAAATAGAGATGTAAAATGAAGTAGATAAACCAGCTATTAACAGAACTGCCAGTTGCTGTATCTCTAGAGTGGGGACATATGGTAATTCACTACATTCAAGGATGACTTTCCATTAAAAGTATTGTTAATAATAGGCATTTCTACATATTTATACTGGATACTTGAAATTCACATATTGTGGACTACCCCATGCCATTTTTTCCAGGTTTTTTTTTTAGCTACTGACAAAACTGCTACTGAGGAACTTTCTGCAGAAATACAGTTTTACAACATTCATGAGGTGCTGAAGTTAGAGTTTAAAGGGGCAGGTGCACAGGATTGCAGCACACAGCATGTGCTGTGCGACATGACAGCATGTGTGCTGTCCTTGATATGAGAAGTCTTTGGTTTCTTCTCCCTTGCCCTCCCCAGGTAAAGCTCTGCCTTGACTGGAGGGTTATACTCTTTGTGTGATACAGGCAAAAGAAGCATTTCCTATGCTTTTATGTCCTCTGTAGCCAATTTCCTTTAGTGAAAACATAATGTTTATGAAAGTGGAAATAAATAAAGAATATTTTTATCATGCCCTTTCAACTTAGTCTGAGACCATCAAGTGGATGAAGATTATAATACTAGTATTTTTACTGGCGATAATAGCGTAAGTTTGATTACGCACTTAAAAAAAAAAAAGGTATTTCTAACCCTCATCAATTTTGCAATGACCCTGACAGAATCACAAGGCCTTCTAGTAATAAAAATGTGTGGAGTATATAATAGATATGGTCGGGTGTTTCAGTTCAGTGGATGGAAAAAGTACTCTCATGAATCCCACACACAATGGGAAAAACTGTGTCCAAATATATTCCTGACTGCAGGAAACATTATTTCTATTTTATCATCTCCATCTGCTCAGCTTCACTCAGATGTTCTATATATTGAGTATTCCTGTGTATGGCTTTGATAATCAGATGGGAAATTTGCAGTGTTGGTTCCTTCACCATTGTTCATGAACATTTATCCATTACTTGCACTTGAGGCAGCCTTTCATTGAAATGTTAATGAGAATTTGAAGTTTATAGTTCTGTACTTTTGGAGGTTTTTAAGCAGAAAAAAAAAATTGCTGTTTTGTTGATGCCATTCAAAATCTACTTTTTATTGGTAGACTGAGATGGATTCTATGCTAATTCCTCCCGCATTCCTGAATTATGGCCTAGCTAGGCACTGTCGCTGGGATCTTCATCTATTAATCATGGAAGCTGCTTTCTTATTCGGTTGCCATAGTTTCAGTGCCTCACATAGTGTTGGGGTGCCTTGGGAAAGGCTTAAGATATACTTGGACTTGCAAGCCTTGCAGTTATTTTGGCAGTAGAAGAGCTCTAAAGGAACAGAAAACAGCATCCAACATTATTCAGAGTTGGATTAAAAGAGGAAACTTCTGGATATGTCTCTCTGGACCTTGTTATGTGAACATCTAGCTGATATTTACTCCTAAGATTTGCTTTTTGCTTTCTCTTGCTGGTAAAATGGTACACTTCAGAGACTAATGGCTACCTTTATCCATTGCAAGAACAAAAGAGGCTTTTCATTAGTTCTGCTGATAAAAATTAGGGGATTTAGGGTTTCCTAAGCAATCCAGGTAATTTGTTTTATTGCATGACATCATGTTTGAGACCGAGTTAATGTTTATTGTTGCCTTAAATTTAATAAAATGACAGTAAGTACCCTTTTGTTAGCTGCAGAGCAGGTTGAATTACAAAGGAGAGAAGAGGAAATAAACTTCTTTCAGACAGCACCAGTGCTCTTTCAGCATTGTGTTGGCGTGGTGGTATTTTTTTTTTTTTTTTGACAATGTTTCAATATCTGTCCACAACTTCAGCATTAAAACATGAATATTTTGAGAAATGCGGAGCTGTGAGTAGTCAGAAATAGCTTTTTGACAAATGGGAAAGTAGTAAATAGATCTAACAAGAAAGTAGCTGGGAGACCAACTGGTAAATGTAGTGCTGAGTATTAATTGTTTTGTCAGTTATGCGTAATATAAAATAATGCACAAACATTTTTCACTAAGCAAATCATGCTCCCCTTTTCCCATTGAGAAAAAAAAATTAATTACATCTGTGTGAGCAGGGCCCATGTTTTACCAGATACTTCAGTCCCATTTCTTTTGCACTTTACAGTGTCTCCAAAATAACACAATTTCCCTCCAGTTCTAATAAAGCAATTTGGTTCTTGCACAGATAAGGTTGATATGTATCTTGTGCTTGAAAAAAAAATTAATGAGAGCCTTGAATATTCACATCAAGTAAATAATATTAAAAGCTGTGCAGTGTAGATGAAAGAATTCAGCATAATTGGAACTAATCTGGAAAACTGGCCACTTTTTTAACTTTCAGATGGTTAGCTTGCATTCAGAGATGAGTTTTAAAGCTTCAGCTTGGGACTTTACTACCCAATCTTGTGGTCATTTTTTCAAGTGAGATCGACAAGCAGATTGAGAGCATGTGCGTGTTATTTGTAATCATCCTCAGGAGTCCTACCAACTGAACAAATTGGAGTCTAAAAATTTCACATCAGTTTTGAAGATTACAAAGCTCTGGTTGCTGCTAGATGCACAGAAAATCTGTGTTTGTATTTTATACTCTCACAAAGTATGGAAGTTTCTGTTTTATAGTCTGGCTTTTGCGTACTCAGTTATATATGCATATTTACATGAAGTTAATCCTAGTCTTTTTTCATGTTAAACTCACAGTGTGCATGTATCTAGCAGGTTGGCAGTCTGATGTAACAAAATAATATGCCATGGTCATTTTGTGAGATACAAATTCTGTTGTGTTTTTCTTCTTAGAGTTTGTTTTACGCTGTTTAGTTGCACGTTAGGTATAGAATAACTGCACAGAAATTAATTTAGGCAGTTCTGTAAGGTATGTTTACACTTCTTTAACATTATTTTTATTGCTTATTATTTAATCGTATACCTCCAAGAAACAGAAAAGAGAGTGATAAGTGATCGTACAGTCAGTATAGACGCCCAGTCTTGTTTCTGATGGAGAGTAAAGAAGGGTTTCTACTGAACACCTCAGCAGCAAGCCCTTAACTCCATTTCGGTATAGTTTTTTCAGTTCATTTATCTTTGATCATAGAAGTTCTTCTGCATCCCTAAGCAGCTGAATTCAAGCATCAAAGGTACTAACCTCATCAAGGAAAAAAAAAATGACAATTTCTGGGAAAGTAGTTGCTGTATTTGTGTCTTTTTAGCAAAGTTAGGGATTTTGCTTCACAAATCTTGCACGTGTTGAATAGCATCTTACTGCCTGAATATTCCTGGGAGGCTAAAGCTTGGCTTTGGCTTCCTGCTCACAAAGGGACCTCAGAGACAGGAAAGCTGTCCTCTCTTCAGCCTCAGAGCTCCCTGCTGCCTGCAGCCAGTCCTCCTCTCTGGGCAGAGTACGCCACTGCCCACTGGTCCTTTGGAGTGGGTGGATGGGAAGGAAGGACACGAGGGCAGCCGGAGCCCTGGCCACATGCCTAGGTCTGCCTGGGAAATGCTGTGATTGCCACTGACACGGGCTGAGAGGATACTACTGCATCCTGCCCCAAAACAACAGAACAAGGAAAAAGATGTGCTGTCTGGAGCTGCGTTTATGTCACTTGCTCTCAATGCATTGTACAGCCCGCTGTCTGTTGCTTGATGGCAAAATAGAGGTTGAGTCCCACCGGTTTATCTTTCTTGAGTAGTACTACACACCATGAGCATGGTTAAATACAGCCTGATATTTGATTTAAAATGCCTTTTTTATTATATCAGCATCACAGGCTGTTTAACTGTAGTCTTGAACCTCCAGTCATAGTCTGTACAGCATAGTACTGGCTTTTCATCATATCTGTCTAATCAAAGAAGAGCATCATGCATTAAAACCAACTTTTGAATTTAGTTTTCTGTATGAACAGTGTTTGGTACTATGTGTATAAACTTCTAATAGCATTCAACCCTTTCTAATTCTGAGCCATTTGTACTTATTAATTAGAAATGCACAGCTTTTGCAATTACAACTTACTGATCCTAGCCATATTAATCAGAAATTACTGCAGTTAAATTGATCTTTAAAATTTGCTGTAGTCTGTTATAGGAGGGTGATTAGATGAAATATTTTTTAAGAACTGTGTCCGTGCAAATCTCTGACTTGTTCGTATCATTTGCATTTTGTAGAAACACATTGTGTAGAATTTTTTTTTTTTTTTTTTTTTTTTTTTTTGTTTGTTTGTTTGTTTGTTCTTGGAAAGGAATTAAAGATGGAAGTTTTCAACTTTCATGAAGAAGTTGGAAGGCAAACTTTTTTGTGGTGATTCTTTGGTAAGCTTTTATCTCACCTAGGGAAATTATTGTTGAATTTGAATAGGAATTTGTTTAGTTTGTGAGGGTTTTTTTCAGAAGAAATTAAGAACTGAATCCTTGAAGAGCTGTTGTGGGAAGAGGAAAGATTTTTGAATGAGCTGCTACACTTTTTCATTATTATCTGCAAGGTGTTTCCTTTTTAATTCTGTTGTAGGGAAGTTCAGCACGTTCAGATACACTGATTAATTCCGTCACGAGATGTGTATATTGTAGGGTGGTGGTGTCTTTTTTGCTTTATCCTGTTTTAAGCGTAAGACCTGGAGATACTGCCAGAACACTTCCTTTCCCAAGATAAAAAAAAAATAAAATCCTGTGCTTGTTCAACAGCATGTATAGTCCAAAAGGCAAATTTAACCAACCTGGAGCTAATAACCTGAAGGTGTGAGATGAAGGCTGGTGACTGACCGGCTGACTGAGAATAATGCAGTTTTGATTTGTTGGGACATTTTTCTTAGAATACTACATACATGTGTTAAAGTATCTATCAGAGAAAACACAGAAAATAAAACATGAAGTGTGGCATAGAGTAACATCTCTAACACACAAATTCTAATTCCTTTCCAGTGCACCCTTTACATTTCTGACCAATTGTTTTTGTTTGTGTTCATCCATGCTTGTTCAGCTCTCTTGTAGCAGCTGAAATCCTGGAGGTAATGTCATTTGCAAAAATCAAAGCAGCTGAAGAGCACCCAATTCAGCCAGGCTCTTTCTGGTAACATGTTGGTGCTACTGAATGCTGGTGGCCTGCTGCAGAAGGGTAGACTGTACAATGACTGCTAATATTGAAGAAGGGGTCTGTAAGAATGCTTGCATTGATGTACCTTGAATAGCAAATCAGTTCTTTAGACTTTCCCTCTTCCCCCCCCAATAGTCAGTAATCTGCTTTAGTTTCAAATGGATGAAAGAATTCATTGTTGTCACAGTCAAAGAACTTAAAGAACTTTTCAAAACATGGAGCACCTTCATGGATGCTTACAGCACTGGTTTTATGGAAGGACTAATCCTGACCTCCTCCTTTGTCCCAGGCTCCCAAGATCCAAATACCTGTATATCCAGCTGTAAACCTTTACTGAAACTAGTTGCCTTATCTCATATGAGTATGTCATCAGAACCAATTACATTGCTCATGTAGATAAGTGCAGAGGAGCTGGGCCACAGCACAAAAATATGGATTAAAAGCAGAATCTAACATTTGATCTGTTAACATCAAACAGAAAAATGAGGACACAGTTTTGCTTCGGATTGCAGGTCCATATTTATTTCATCAGACATGGGATTTGTCTAGAAAAGCTAATTACTAAACAAGCTTTTGTTTATATTGGTGACAAACCTTGCTGACTTCAGGAGTCATAATTACTGACACTTAAAAATTTTGGAGGAAATTAATTCATAAGCAAATGAATATCAGAACCATCAAGGAGGCATTGTACCATAGTAGTATCTGTACATTGAACTGACATTTAGCTTCAAAGAGTCTAGTAGTGGAAATTTTTCAATGGTAAACCATCAGAGAATGTGTTAGCGGGGAGGCTGGAGTGCTACTTCGCAGCTGTGCTGCCTGCTTGTAGACAACCATTGTATGACAGCCTGCTCTAACTACCCGTGTTTAAAAACAGGGTTGTGTAAGAACAAACACAACACATTTACCAAAATACATTTACACGGGGAGGGCCTTAACAATTTCAATGGGTGGAATTTACTGAGAGAGAATCCACTGCATTTATATCAGATTGCATGTCAATCTGCTGAAAATAGAAATTCTGAATGAAATGGGTATTTGTCAGTGTGGAAAGAGGGCAAGGTAACTTTGTCTACTGTTACATAGTGGCCTTAGAAATTGCTACAGATTTCAAGACAAAGAACTTTTCCACACAGTTTCTAAGTGCAAGGGTACAGCTGTAACTAACAGCATAATGTCTAGAGAGAAAGAAAAGGAGCTTGGTCGCGTATTTTTTATGCTGAAAGTGAGAAATAAGTTTTTTAAAGTTTTACAGCAGCCTGTTCAACTAGGCAATTTACACTGTAAAAAATAACAGGAAAATGCACTGTGCTTTTTCCTTCGCATGTACCCTGCCCTCTTGTGTTTCAAAATCTCAGTGCAGATGCTTCAGGCATCCAGATGATAATGAAGGGTAGTGAAGAACATGGAACAAAACCAAAAAACGATGGACACAAGCCATGCTCTTCAAAGGCACTGATTTTGTCTGTGTGTGTGTTGTCTTGCTGTTTGCAGTATAAGAAGCAATATAGTTTTCAGCTTTCTTACACAGAGACATAGACATTAGAAAGTGGGTTAGCCAAACTGATGTGCAGAAAAGCTCTAGGAGTGAATTCACAGTGACGGGTAAAGGCCGTAATGCATATGATTAAAGTGAGACATGCTGCCTACACAAGGAATTGCTAACAAGATTCTTTCACAGCTTTCATGTCTCAGCCTTGCTTTTACAGAAAATATATTCATGTTTAGTTTCAGTGCTTGCACCGTTTTTGCTCAGCCTTACAGGATAGGTATACAAGTGCCTCCAGTTGAACACATTTCAGAATTTGCACTGAGTAGAAATGGTGGTTCTGCATATTAGCAAAACAGAGTCCCAGATCAACATTTGCTTGGTCTGTCTTGGGGTCCTGTTCTCTTTACTGCTTAGTTCTTCAGTAATCATGGGGAAGGGAGACTAAAAGCACAGTTTAAGTCGAGGCAAATTAGTTGGATTTTAGAAAGAGAAGGGAAGATAGAAAGAGATTCCATGTCCCTTAAACAGGGTTGTTATTTTTTTCTCCTGCTCAAACAGGAGGGTAGAAATTGCTTCAAGCTATTACATAGTCTCTGGCAGTAGTTGTAGCACATCCCCTTGCTCGTATGAAGGATATTTTCTGTAGCTCAAAAGGTATTTAAATACTCTCTTAAAGAGCTTCCAGAATTTAGAACTGTAAATATTTTTTGCAAGATGTAGAAAAATAGACTGCAGCAGCTGTATGTTTCCCAAGTGTTTGGAAGAATAAAGAAATGGTAATTCAAATAATTCTTTGTTTTAAAAGTCACTTAGAAATCAGCTAGAAATGGGCTTGACCCACAAATCTAAGGCAATTTAAATTTTCGATTTTGCTTTTTCTTTTTTTTTAACTCAAATCCCATTTTAAAGAAATAGCATGCATTCATATTTGGATTTTGCCTCAGGTGAGTTCCATGTGAACTCAGTGCATATTTTAAACCGTTTCATTTGTGTCTCGCTTGAGACACAGCATCTTTCAGCTTTCATTTTCTTAACAATAGTCATATTATGGGTCCAGAACAGGCAAAATGCAGGTTCTGGAAGTTGTTCTTTCAGCCATCCAAGAGTTACTTTTGCATTAAGGACTCAAGCCCAAGAACTTGCAGGGGTTAGCATATTTTAGGTTTATTGGTTGGTTGTTTTTTTACTTCAAAGCAAGATACCCAGGGAGAGATTTTTTTTATGTTTTGGAGTCATTCTGCTCCCACTCCTGCTGATCTTGGGACACCCACACAGGCTAAGAAATCAGCAGAAGGGCACAGCTGCTGATCAAGACGCCTGTGCTCATGTGCTTTAAATTCATGCCTTCCCTAAATCCGTTTTGTCCGGGTACGGTGGACTCCCAAGTGGTGAAAACCTTTCTGAAAAGGTGGCATGTTTGTGTTTGTACCCTGCAGTTATTGTGTGGACAGATGCTTGCTTCTGATCCTAGTTCACACCTTTGCCCTCTTCTCAATCCACACCTCAGACTTAGACGTGTAAGCCTGCAGATGGTTTTAGACAGAGCCTTGGGTAGAAAGCTGCTGTTGAACAGCTGACATTGTGTGTAGAAGAAAGGTGATGCGTTCATAAAGAAAGCATTCAGTTCTTCAGTCGCATCTGATCAAGTCTCACTTTTAAAAAAAATAGCGAGTTGCATGTGTTTAAAATATCTAGAGACACAACTCAAATGCATGCAGAAGTAAGTTACATGTTCCAAAAGAATTATGAGGTGCTGCTGAGTGACAACATGGCTCATACTAACAAGACTGATCCTCTTTGAAGAAACAGGTGGGATGCTCCATAGAATCATAGAGTAGTTCGGGTTGGAAAGAACCTTAAGATCATCAAGTTCCAACCACCCTGCCATGGGCAGGGACACCTCACACTAAACCATGTCACCCAAGGCTCTGTCCAACCTGGCCTGGAACACCACCAGGGATGGAGCATTCACAGCTTCCCTGGGAAACGCATTCCAGTGCCTCCCCACCCTCACAGTAAAGAACTTCTTCCTTATATCCAATCTAAACTTCCTCTGTTTAAGTTTTAACTCATTACCCCTTGTCCTGTCACTACAGTCCCTAAAATATTATGTTACACTCTCATGATGAACCTGTGATCTCCTAGGAACATAAGCAGTATTTCCATTTACAACAGCAGGTGCGAAACAAGGACACTGTCTTTGGCTATGGTTTTGTCTTAGAAAACACTAGGATGGCTTAAAGTCACTGCTATCATTCTCTGCTTTAAACTCCATTGCAACTTTATGTGATAGCATGCAATATAAAAAGAGATTAAATGGGAAATTAAGGACAAAATGTCACCCTTAACTGCAGGAAAAATCCTCACTTTTTATCAGTTTAAATTTTATTGAACCAAGTACTTCATGCCTAATCTGTATTTTTAGCATTGACTCAGCAGGCAAAAGATAGGAAGCTGTGTTGGCCTGCTGAAGGATGCATTGAAGAAGAATAAGTAGTAGAGAATATATCTGTCTTTGAAGTGTTAAAAATATTTGGAAAAGTTTGTATGTCAGGTTAATGCCTGCTCTGAGAGCTTGTGCGAGGTGAGAGATTGCAAGAAAGCTAGTCATAGTTTGCAGAATTTGGGTTGGTTGTTAGGGTTTTATTTCCCCCATAGCAAACCCACTAAGATGGTCTGTGTTGACGTATCGCTTTATCTTGACTGCATTTTTTTTTTTTTTTTTTACTACAGCTTCATTCAAAATACTTTAATCAAGAGAAAAATGTTTGGTTTTGATAAGTGCTTCCCAGTTAATAAAGTTGAAGTTAAATTTATGGAGGCATATCAGGGCTTTTGGTATGTGCAATCTCTCAAAAACATTATCTTTCAAAAGATAGCATCATGACTAAGTCCAGAAGAAACCTATAAATCCTGAAATTATGAGTGGATACAGCTGCAGTACCATACTGCTCTTGCTGGATCCCAGCTACCCCCAGAAGTGGTGGGGCAAACACAGATACATAGAGTAACTTCTAAGGAAAAAATGGTTATAGGGAGCAAGGAAAGCAGCTGTAAGGTCAAGGCTGAGGGATGGAAGGTTTCTACAGGCACAGGGATTAAGGTAGTAACTGTAGATATATATCCATACTGGTACAGAGGGATAGCCAAAGTGCCAAGGTATAAGAGGGGAGGGCAAAATGAAAGTGCTGTATTTCATTGCTCTCTCTACCTTACACATTGGCAGTATGCTGTGGGACAGTTTGTTTCTGATGAGCTGTCACCGTCTAAACTATATAGAAAGTTTGGAGTGAAAAAAAAACCACAGATGGCAAACGGGAAGTGCAGGTGACATCGTTCATCTCTTTTCCGGATTTCTTTACCCTTCACACAGAATTTGGTAGGTGGGGGAGAGAAAAAGCCCAGATGGGACTCTCCTCCATCCCCACACCCTCCTCCCTGCCCTGGGAGATCTCACAAGACTCCTTCAATTCCTCTCTAACAAACTATTGGTAGAGAAGAGAAGAAGGTTTTCCATCATTGCTGAGCATCTCGAGTCACTGGCTCAGAAAGGTGTTTTTCCTGTATGGAAGAGAGATTGACACATAGCAGTGCAGGGAGAAGAAGCACTGAAAGAAGTACAGTAAGCAATTTTGTTGTAATAAATCTTGGGCAAATTGGTGGAAGGAGGCTTTACAGTATGTGCATTTTGAGGGAAACTGCTAGTGGGCTGTATGATCTTGCTGCCGGGCCAGTGGTGTGTTGACATGTTTGCAGCCATGAGGCACTGGCAGGCATTACCCTTTGCAGCTGGCTGGTCAGGTGTCTGGAACAAGTTCATGGCTTTTGGCCAGTTTCCATTGAACTAGTAAAACTTCCTTTGAAAAAAAACACCTACACCTGGCACTATTTAGGAAAATTGTCAGTAGCCTCCATGGGGAAACAAAAGCCTCACAGAACACAGATTAAAATCCCTGAAAGTTAGATTTTGATGTATTATACCCTTTTTAAAAGACTCACAGCCTGTCTTTTTGAAGAGAAGGGGTCTGTGGGTGGGGAAGGGAGAGAAAGAAGCCAGTGGCTCTGGAGGAAAGAGGACCCCAGGTCTGTGCTGGACCTAAAACTCCTGCTGAGATTCTCAGGGCTTGTCTTTGTGTGGGCAATGAGTACAGGGTTGGTCTTTGTAGTAGGGACAGAATAACATCAACCAGTGCAAGGATCATAACTTTGAGGTGTGTCTGTCACCCTATGGCTGTAACTGCTGATGTGGCTGAGGCATATGAAGTTCAAAGCACCTTTTCCAGCTCTGGACCTGGATGTCCACAGAGGAAAAACCTGCAGAGCCAGCTCCTCCTGAGTGAGCCAGGAACGCAGCATGCTGGCCGGGTAGTACAGGAGGCAAGGCAGGATGTGTGGCAGCTCTGCCTGTGTCATGATGAACGTGAGCAATCTGGTGTTTGTCACAGGTCTTAAAACTAAAACCAAGTGTAAATAAAGAACCCTGCTGCAAACGAGCATGATTTTCATAGCGGTTTCCAGGAATGAAATCAAACCTAAACTGCAAGGGAAATATTCTCTGCCATGTTCAAAGTTTGTGTACAGAATGTTTCAAATAAATGCTCTGTAAAAATGATTTAATTCTGCTGTGATTATGAACTTTTGCAAACATGCTGTTTCACATTACTCTCTTAAATAAATTTGATTAGTAACAGCTGTGACTCAAGTCTCCCAAATTTTATTTTCTCAATAGAAAAAATTTGAACAAATCCTCAAATTATTGTAAATGAAGATTTTGTTTGTATTTTAAGCTAAAATGTGCTTGACAATATCCCAGCA
This sequence comes from Pezoporus wallicus, assembly GCF_028554395.1. Lineage (NCBI taxonomy): Eukaryota > Metazoa > Chordata > Aves > Psittaciformes > Psittacidae > Pezoporus > Pezoporus wallicus. Next base: position 516,945 of record NW_026642512.1, on the reverse strand, counting down.
ATAATTAGGTGGACACGCTCCTGCTTGGAGAGCCTGCAATGAACTGTCTTTAGTTCAAACCGTCTTTTCAGTTCCTGGAGCACTTTGTGAATATTAGTTGCTGTTTGCTGAACAAGTACTAAAATCTAACTAATTTATAAATAGTGCTGCTCAGTGACAGGCTATTTGAACCCAGAAGCAGGCTGCTGTGGTGCAATGTGCGTTGCCCTCCCTACCCCACACAGTCTAGGTGCCCACACTCACTGCTCCCACACGCACATATACCACATATGTTTTCTGATGGTAATGTTCGTTTGCCACCCATGTTTGTTTTCATTTGCTCATGATACGGTATCCATGGGAAAAGACAGCATTTGGATGCTGAGGACATGGGTTGTCTTTCCCACCTACTCATGCTGGTTAGCGGAGGAAGGATCTGCTCTATCTGTTGTGCTCTGTTCTATTGAATCCACTCTGTGGCTTGTCCCAAGAGATGCCCAATCTCACTTTATGACACTGTGCTGCCGTTTCACCTTCATTAGGGGACAGGCTTCCCTGTCCTCAGCTATATCTAGTGCTATTGCTGCCAGCACTGGGCTGCTTTCTGCATGTGTGACTGCAACCTTTGTCACCGCGCTCCTTTATGTGAGCAAGGACTGCAGGCATACTCTCCTATACAGCTGTTCTGTTAATGAGCTTGTCTCCTAATTAAACAGAAAGACAAAGTTGGCAATGTCTTTGATACTTATTCTCAGTGCGGCCCTTTTAACTTGTTCAGAGTTTCAGGGTGGTCTTGAGGGAAGAGGTCTGGTAAGTGGTTGCTGAGTTTGTATTTTGCTTTATCAACATTGAAATAAAGTTTGTAAAATACTGCTTTGTTCCTTCTAACACAGATAATGCAATGTAATTTAAAAAAAATCTAAAGCTTAACCTAGACCAAGCCTACAGTTTAGAAGCAAAAAAAAAACCACTGTGTGGGAAATGCATTTTGTGAAATTTATTAATGTTTTTGTGTACGCCACACATGCCCAGTGACCTCCATGATGAATGACAGTCAGAGGCTAAATAGCATTTATTACACACTTTCGATGACCTTACTTGCATTTTGCTTCCTAAGGAAGGTAGCCTTTTTATCTAGCAAGTATTCAGTATGTATGAGAGCTGGTCTAGATATTGTAAAGAAAATAGAAATATGACTAAGTAATTTTTCTTTGTAGGATTATGTAGAAGAGGAATGTGAATTAATTATCAGAGACCTACTTGCAGGCTGTGCATGGGAGAGTTGGACTGGCAGGGAAGCATTGTAGGTAGTTATTTTCATTCTCATTCCTTCAGTGATCATGTCTTGGGTTGACCACTAAATATATATTGTCTCTTTTTTTTTTCTTTCAAAACAGATTTTTTTTTTTTAATAGAGACATGAAGAAGTGCAATATTAATCACCTGCTTTGTATTTTTAGTGGAAATATCAAGGAGATAGCAGTTTTGTTACTTTGCTCGATAATGAAGGTTAATGCTAACGGGGATGTTTTACTAGAGATGCATTTGATAATTTTTTCTCTTTACAAATAAAGATATTTTAGTGTTTTATTTTCTCCAGGGGGTTGCTGTTATGCTTTAGCTTCATTTGCATTTGTGGCCACAGATTTATGCTTCTCATTTTTCTTTTCTTTCTTGTCTTTTCTTTAACTGGATCCTTCTGTAGATGCAAAATCCCCATAGCCCACTGGGATTAGGTAGGGTGAGCCCACCTGGTGTAGCCATCCCAGCCTGCTCGGCCCCTCACGTGGCTCTGCTGGGTTGCGCTGGGCTCTGCCCAAGGGTCAGAACAAGCCCACCTCTTTCTGGCACATGTGGTACTCGAAAAGCTTGTCTTTATCAGTGGTCTGAATTCCTTAACCTGGGTCTAACAAGTGGCGATAAAATACATCACAGAGCCTTTCATAACACTCATAGGAGAGTGCTGGTTTTCTGGAGTCTCTGTGAAGAGACACACAGTGTTGCCAAGCTCTACTGATCAGGGCTTCACGATGAAATGGAGAAGCTTGCAAGATGTCCTGGGGGACCAAGGAGTTCTCTTACTCCTGGAAATTAATCTAGTATCTTGATTACAGAAGCCAGAGCATCAAAGAAAATAGACAATGTTATATAGCCTTGTGAGAAAAATTGTAGGAGTTAACAAGGCTGGCCCAGACAAAAAACTTTAAATAAAGGTATAAATATGCATTGAATTTGCTGACAAGTGGTCTTCTGGTGACTCTTAAGTTATCTTCAAAAAGAGTATATGTTTTTGTCAGCTGCCACTTACCCCAAAAGATGATTTTATGAGTAAAGAAAGCAAGTTTGTAAACTTTGGTGTTACTGTCCAGTCATTGCCAGGTATGTCAGAGTAAACAAGGAGACATTCCACTGTTAGAAGACAATGTGTGAACCAGTGGTGTGCCTTCAGACTCCAGGCTTGTGTAGTGATGGCTTCCTTGCAAATCAGTCATTGGATTTAAGTCATGTTTTAAGCAGCTTTATTCATAGACTATGGGACTGGAAAGCAAGGTCAGTGTAGAGTCCATCCTGTAGTTATTGAAGCAGATGGTTGAAAAATGCAGGCAGACATCTACAGCTGTTTTGCATATTTAAATGCAAAATAAAAAAAAGAAAAGGCATCTCAAGTTGTGTGGGTCTTTTAGGCAGTGAGCATGTATTTCTGAGAGAAAAATAAGAATAACTTCAAAAACTCTGGAGTGGGAAATTTGGAAGACCATGACTCTTGGGAAATACTTCTTTACAACTTGTGAAGAATATGAAGAGCAGTGGCATTGCAGTTTGATTCTTGAACTTTATATAAGAATTTTAGGCTGTCATCAACAATTAGACTGTCACTAGGAAAAGAAGTATTTGCTGCAGTGAACCCTTCTCTCAAAAACCACCCAAAACCACAGCAGTTTCCAGGATTTTATCCGATTGTCAGCCCTACTGGATTTGAAAGTAGGAACCAAAGGTTCTGAATCAGGGATGACTGAGAAAATATATATGAAAAGTGAAGGTCTTTGTGAACAGGCTGAGGGTAGTTCCACAGCCACCAGCACATCTAGCAATGACATCTAGCTATTAAAAAAATCTGCTGAAGAGCTGGGAATTGGTCCAGTTTGCAGTAAATTTGCTGCAAGTTCTTGCACTCTCTGTTGAATGGATTTGCAGCAGCCCTGTGCCTGCACCAACTAGGTGCTCCTGAGAGCAAACTGATGAGGAACAGCATTTTTAACCCCCTGTATGTAGGCAATGGAGTGTAGAAACAGGAGGAGCATCATCATGGTTCAGTGTGCAGAGGTGTTTTGTGATTTTGTGCAGAAGCGGTGCAGGGTGAATAAACTCTTCCTTTTAGGGCGTTGTAATATACCTATTCTCTTGTTTTATATAGGCTTACTGTTGCTTTACCTTATCAATGCATATGAAGCTCACACAAGGTAATACTTACTGCTCCAATGGAATATTCCAGGAAACGAACTCATTTACTTGGGTATTTCTGTATAGAAAGTGAAATGTAATATAAAAACTGTAAACAGAAATATTTTCTGGTGATGTTCATAAATAAATCAGATAAGCTTATGGATGTTAGGGATATTGAGATTTTACACTTGCTTTCAAAAACAGGGTACAGCCACCAGGTAAAGTAGATATGTTAAATTGATGCTAAGTGGCATATCTCTCTTCCTTACAGAAAGACCAAATATTTGTCTAAATAAATACTTGCCATAAAAAAAAAAACACTACTTTTTCAGTTCATGTAGAAACCATATGTGGAGCCAGCCTTTCAGTGTATGAACATTTTGAGATGAAGTCAGTAAGTGTGAATGAATTTCTTTCTGGAATTCGCCACAGTTAGAAGGTATTATTCACCCCAGTTTCACATAACTAATTTGCAGTTCTTTCAAACTCCTTGCTTTAGAGAGCTAACAATACTGTAATTTTCAGGTTTTAAAAGGAGGGGGTGAAGCTACAGACCCTGAATGAAGACTCTATAGAAGACAGTTCCCATTGTCTCAAATAGCTTGTAAGCTCTCCGAAGAGTGGCAGGAACCTGCGGGAAGCATGCATGTGGCATCATGGGCCGTTAGAGCAGCCCTCAGTTACGAAGGGCTGGCTTGGATGTGTGCTGGGGAGAGGTGTATCACAGCCAGGGGCTGCCTGTACTGTTCTTGGAAGTCAGTAGGACACAAAGATGCATTGTTCACAGCTTCTTTCCTTTCTTTATTTCCCACACAGTGGTGTTTTAGGAAGCAATAATTAAGGGAACAACATGGCAGTGCTGTGCCAACATCAGACAACTCTTTCTGGAAAAGTCTTGTTGCAGCTAGGCTGCAAAGGTCTGCTTCCAGTTTACACTCAGAGCAGGGATGACAGCACTGAAAAGGTCTAAACCAAAAAAACTTCTGCTATGAACTTCTTTTGCAGTTCAAAAAGAAGAAATAGTTCTTTATCATGAAACAAGAAAGGACAAGAAAATATTTCTTAGCTTTGCTGTCTTTTTTTTTTTTAAATTCCCTTTAATTTTAGAACATTTTTTTTTATTTTTGCTACTCATTGCACATAAAACATGCTAAACTGCCAAACTTGATCTAATAACTAATTACAGTAGACCTCAGCATCTTTGGATGCCGTATGGCGTGCACCACCTGTACTTCACAGGACTGAATTCTCCATTGATAGGTCTGGAGCCATCTTCTACCAGTGTAAACAGAGACTCCAGACGTTGCTGGCTGGAAATGGTTGGAAAAGTTACCCCGCATCAGGCAGTTGTTTGTACTAGCTTTATCCTCATTGGAGAATTCAACAAGTTACTTGAGAAAGGTGCTTCTATTTTATTTGCTCTATGAGCTCTTGTAGCTTATAGTCAAAAACATCTCAAAAACCTTTTGTCTGAAAGGAGCGAGGGAAATAAACACCTTCTGTGTGCAGATGTCATACGGGTAGCTAGAAAGGAGTTAGGGGTAGCTTGCCAACCACTGCTGGCAGGACTGAAGTGGGAAGTGGGTTCATGTGTGAGGAAACCATCAGATGCATGTCAAAGTCCTGCAGTCTTACTGCCTTAGCTAATTTTTTAAATAACAGGAACAAGGGCGGTGAAATATCCTGTGCTCTTACTTGAAATGCCTTTGCTGCTTTCATTATTTCCTGTAGTAATGCACAGGATATCCAGCTGATTAGCCACAGCAGGCTATGTGATCTTCACAACATCTAAGGAACCTTCTAGGGTGTAATCTCTTACTGAACCTGCAGAATAAACTTCTACAACTTGTTAGCAATACCAAATATTGCTTCTGCATATAAAGGTTTTGGAGAAACTGAGTACAGATGAAGATGTCAAGGGTCTGGTCAGCTACAATAAAGTCTTACCATTATTTTTGTCGACCAGACTTTTTCAGGTCTCATCTTTTCTCTGTGTCTTTTGTCTTCTCATATCTTCTTTTCAGTGTGTCACCATGCCCTTATTCTTCAGGGCATAGAGAGGTAAGACTCATTATCTACAGCTATGCTTTAATTAAAGTGCCTTGATCCCATATGAGTGATCTTACTCTGAAGTGGCCTTACCTCACCTTAACTCTTCATGCTTTGGAAGATTAGTATGTTTTAGGAATTAACTTCTAAATAAACAAGTTTCTTGAATTGTCCTGACTTTCTTCAGGATCACAGTATTGACAAGCTCCCAATATTTACTGCAGTTCAACCAAATCCTTTCTCCCTTTGAAGGGTTCATATTTCAGGCCTTTCTCCTTTTCTCCTTTCTTCTCTGTAATTGTGGCTGCCTTTCTCTCTACATCTTGATTGCAGTGGAGCCTGCTCCTCTGTATTCTTCTTTCTTTGGCTGAGTTTCTGACTCTTTACCTCTTGTTTGTTTGCCATTGTCTTCCAGTATGTGACAACATCTCAGAAGGTCTGAGCTTCAGGATCTTTGATGCATTGTACTATCAATCTTTGAGGAAAACTTGAATCTCCTGAATTTAGGAGATTCTCGAGAAGCAGAGAACTTTGCATTTGCTGCCCCCCCCCCCCCCCCTTATATTAACATAGGTTTTTTTCTGTAAATTGTGAACCTGGCATAGACATAAGGCAAATGTAAAGAAAATGTGGATGGGGTTCATGATTTGAGCTGGAGTTCCAGTTGCGGCTGGTTCTCAATATTTCCCCAGACTAAAGCAACTACTGCTAACTCAAGATTTAATTTTGTATTGAAGGAAAAAAATTGTTTTAATTTTTCAGTATAATCAAAAATACTTTGACCAATAATTAACCTACTAATATAAGCAGAATCATCACTAGCAGAACTGTTTTGGTAGTTGAATCTTTCTTAATAACGCCTGTTCTTGCAGCAACAGAAAGTATTAGCTATAGTGTGTGCTTGGGAATGAGCGTCAGAGGAACCAGTCATCTGCATCTGTCTACATGATTAGCTCCAAATCTTGTACCTTTTTAGCCTTTTGTTTAGGTTATCAACCTTTACATGCAAAACAAGCAGAAATATCCACCAACAGATCTCCATTGTAGAAGAATGGGTGCTTTCCTGTTGACGTCAGAGTGAATGTGAGCCTTGCAGCAACAGAGAAATACTTGCTCTTGTGAGGTCAATGGAAAAACTCTCACTAGATGTGATTTTGTTCCAAGTTCTTGCTCGACTGTTCTGAACACGTGTGGATTTATCCAGGGGTGAAACAGCTGAGGTGTCCTTCATTACTCTCTGTCAGAGCTGTCTGTGCTCTCAAGCCCTCTGAACTGGTAGCAGTCAGAGCTGCCTCTGGTGCAGATGCCTCTCTTCTTGCTTGCATCTGGATCAAGGCTGCTTTCTCTCCCATTCTGAAAGCTGGAATTCAGAAGCAGTACTAGTGCATACACGGGCTCTGTGTGTCTAAGAGCAGTATATACTGCTCCCTAGTTTGGAAAGCCTGTAGTAATTTAAGCATTTTTTACATTAACTGTGGGCCATACATAGCTTGCAGTTTGTTCTGTTGATTTTAATGCTGGTCGGTCAAAAGTGAAAGTAGAGATGGAGATAACCCTTCAATTGAAAACAAATTCTCTAAAGGAGCTAGAAATGGAAGACGAGAAAGGGAAGAGTCAGCTCACCTTTCATTTCCCAGGTTCAGCTTGCAAGTAGATTGCAGAAGCAGTCCAGCTGGAATCCCTAGTGACAGGGGTTGTTTCGGTGTATTAACAAGCAGTGTATCCAAGACACAGTTGCTCAGGTCTGGCCAGAAAAAAATAGCGAGCACACCCTCTGGTACTCTTTAAAGTTGCTGCAGTTGCAGCTGGCACTTATTCAAAGCTGTCATCACCTCTCCCGCCTTCGAAAGAACATTTTGCTAAGAGGTGAAGGCATATGCTGTTTCCCGTGTTTCAGCTGCCCAACTTTTTATAATCTTCAAGTAAATAAAAATGCCACTTAGGCTCAAAACAGGTCTCAAGTCACAATGCTGGGATTTATGGAAGCTCATATTTATCAGCTTGTTTTAACATGTTGATTATTCATCACAAGCAGAGTCAACAAACGTGAGTGCAGAAAGTCTTGAGAAGCGAGCCTTGTGACTGGATAGCTGGACTATTTAAGAAGCAAAGAATGAAGTTAAAAGCCTCAAAAAGAAAAAATAAAAAAAAATAGGGTATTCTGAAAGTTCCTTGACGTGGGAAATGCCATGACCTTCATGTGTGCACTTCTTGAGAAAAAATATTCTTTATACTTGAACTTACATGTTCTTAGTCATTTGCAAACCAGATTTTCCAGTTCATTAGGCAAAGAGAAAAATAACAAGTAAATTGGAGTTTGAGGAGGGCAGTGGATGATGTGCATTATATTTATCATTTATTATTTCAGGGGAAAGGCCCCCAAAGCTGGCTTAGCAAAAAAAATTTGTTGTTAAGCACTGTAAAGACTAAAAATGTCTACCTTCTAATGAGAACCATGGAGGTTAGCTATCCATTAAATTTTAGTAAAAATCATAACTCATTTTGCTCTCACAGCAGAGGAAGGCAGGAATTATACCACTGAAATAAATACCGTTGTTGAGTATGAGTCAACCTAGTGGCAGTTTGGTAAGAGTCTTTTATTTCAGTGGGAACCTAACATGGAATTTTCCTGCAGAGCAGAATTTAAATAGCAAGAGTTCCTGCATGGTTTTCACTACTCCTGGCATGATATTCTTTGCTGAGACTAGTGGGGTGCGTATTTTTTGGTAGGTTGAAGCCTGAGTACTTTTTTTTGTTCCACTGAAAGGAACACCGTGTCAGTGAACGAATACCCATGGAGGTTATCCTGAGTCTCTAAGCCTTGAAAGTGCTTTCTGCAGTCCACCAGCACAGGGTCTGCTATGAATGCTTTTTGAATGCTCTTGTTGCGATTGAAGGGATTTTATAAAATCTAGCAGAGTGAAATAACTCACTGAAATAACAGCGCTCTAATTTAGTAATGGGGGTTACAGAAAGCAAAAATCATGAGAACAAGGGCATGATACAGCTGTGCCAGAGAACTCCCATGTGGATAAATCCATCTTCTTAAAGGCTTACAGAACTTAGAGCTTTTTCCTGTCCTAGATATCCAGCCCCATCTAACATAGTAGCAAGTGTGCTAGAATTACTACAGTGTTTGAACCTGTAATGACAATAATGCGTTAAGTGCTGGCAGCCAGAAATTATGTGAGTGGACTGTCATTATCAGTATATAATCATTAACCCTTTCCTGTGGCAATCTCCTTTATAGCAGTTACTTCAACTATATTTTTAGTACTCTGCCTTGTATGATTTATTAATTCAGAACATCATGGCTTTCAAATGAAATATCACTGCAGTTGTTCTTTTATCAAAATGGACACCTTGTTTTTCTAAGACTGATAGGTGGAAGGACTGTGTTGTCTCATTTCACTTTCAACAAGTTCAGGGTTTTTAGACTAAGCTAATTCCAGTTACTTAGTAGTTTGCTTCAGCAAGTCCAGCATGTAAATTTAGGCTTTCCTTTACTGATGGGCTTTTTCTCACCAAACCTTGCACCTACCCCTTACCCCAAAATTTGTGTGTTTACAGGGATATTCAGCCTTCAGCCCATATGGCACAAAACCAATTGCTGACCTTCACACACTTCGTCGTATTTTACAGAGCTCCATAAAAAGCTTTAGCAGCAGGGATGACAGAACTGAATTTTTATGTTATTGACGATATGGCTTCTTCTAATTCCTGTAGTTTACACTAAAAGCTCTGACACTGACTCAGCTTTGCTGGTGGAAATTTATTTGCACAGGTTTTGGCCTCGATTTAGAGACAGAGCAATAAACTGTAGCCTAAGGGCAAAAAGAGATTAAAATTAAGCAGGGAAGAGGGAGAATTGTGCCAACTAGGAAAAGAGGGAATTTCCAGGGAACAATAACATTACCATACACTTGCCTGGCATTCTTTATTTGATTATCTTGAAGTGCGTTACTAGAATTAATAGAGCCTCATAACTTCCTTGAGAGGCAGGTACTGGGTTAAAATACTGATTTGCAGATGAATAATCAAGGGCCTCATGCAATCCTGTGACTCTCAGCACAATCATAAATGTTCTTAAGGGAAGATTGGGAAGAGAAAGCAAAGACAAACTAACATACCATAGACTGGTATGAGCCAGTGAACCACCCATGCAGTGCTCAGTCTTAATTCCGCATGGCTGCCTGACATTCCTCTCCTGGAAGGAATCGGGTTTGAATGTGAAGAGGAGAGCGTTAAAGAACTTCCCTCCCCCTACCTCAGAAAAACAAGTTTAGAGACCTGTTTTTTCACTTGGCTACTGTCTTAGCACTTTGAACAACCACCCTAGCCCTACTCTGCTTTTTCCTCCTTTGCTTTGTTTCTCTTCTTGTTCCTCCAATGCAATTCAAATGAGTTAGCAGTGGCTTAGCTGGCTCTGCAAACGCAGGGTTCAGCTCCGCAGTCTAAAAAGAATTTCCCACTTCTCATTTATTTGGCTATGGTATGTTCTTTGGGGGGAAAATATTGGGAACTGGGAAAAATCGTACATTTCTCAACCTTTAGAAAAATAAGCGGCAAGATCATCAGTTGGTGACAGCATTGTATCTCCTGTGTTTGCCCCTACTGGGGAGCACAAATAGTAAGGTAAAATGCTCTATTTACACCTCAGCATGAAGAGCTGGCTTGAGTTGCATTGATTAAGTTGTTGAACCCCGCATGCATACCTTCTAATTGACATGAAAGCAGCTTTTGGCTTGGTATTTAGGATGTAACACTGCGCCTAGCTCAGGCTTGGTTTCCAGAATAAAGCACATTCTTTTCTACCATGCATGTTAGTGCATTGTCCTCCTTCCTTCTCCTAATAGCCCGTGAGATTTGAACTTGGAGTCAGCAAAGTAGGGGCTTTGTGCAGCACAAAAGAACACCAGGTTTTTATCACACCATGCCTGTATAAAGAGCCGTTCAGCCATTCAGTTGCTGCTTGTATTGTGCAGCTGTTATTCTGCTGCTGAGAACATCTTGCTGCTGACACAGAAGCGGTACCTGCAGGAAACACTGGCACACTGAGCTTTTCAGGGGAGCTGGGCTTCGGGATTTGTCAGATCCCTGTGTGGAGAGCAGAGGTATTTTCTCTTCCTCTGCCTTTCCCACTCCAAAATCCTTGTAAATAAGTAACAAATTTTTGTCCACCTGCCAGCATCTGTTGTGGGATTTTGCATGATGATGTCTTCCCAATGCAATGAAGGTCCATGCTTTTTGTCTTCCAGGCCCACCTCCCCAGAGCTGAGTGTGGGGCTGTGGTGGGCAATGGCAGCACTGTGCTGCCTGGGTCCCTGAGTTAGGGCGGGGTGAGGCTTTCTCCCACAATGGCCCTTTCTTCACTGAACTGATGGTCAGTATCTGGGCAACCTCATCTATTTAAAGTCAGCCGAGCAGGGGTCCCAAGACTGGTGGAGAGGCTGCTTTGTTTGCTTATGAGCTAACAGGAAATTCAACGGTTTCCAGTTGAGCACAAACAACTGCGTGAGCACAGGGTGAAAGAAGTGTCTGAAATCCACATAAGAGAGGAGGATAAGGGGCAAGCCCAGCCTCATTCTGGCTCCAGGGCTGAATTTGGCTCTGTGCAACTGAGGGTACAATTCCCACTGTAGCTGAAGGCTGAAATTCTTCTGAGCAATTACTGCAAATGGCTATATTTCTAGCCTGGCATCCTAAAGAAACAAGACTTGTGTGATCATATTGTCTGTGTATACACAGTTGACAGCTCCCAGTAACTTGTGAACTTTTGGGTTGACTTAGCCCAGGCTGCAAGTTGATGGGTTTGCAAGATCCCTCCTGAACTCAGGCAAGAGGGTGAAAGAGTGCACCTTCGAAGAGGCCAAGGGCATGTGGGGAACTCTGTCCTTTTAAAGACATCAGCATCAGGTCATAAATTCCTAACAACCAGGCTCTGGTGCCAGTGCTTGTTTAGTAGTGACGTTTCCGTATAAGTAAACAGAACATTCCTCCTGTAGGGTTGTGTGAAGCTGAATTTGGTATGTTGCATTTCGCAGTGCCCGACACATCCTATAACGTAAACTAGCAGACTAGCTAGTGCAGAATATTAATTTCATAAGGTCTGACTTGCTGGCTACACTCCCATTGCCTTTATTAAATTAAATGGCAGTTTTGTTTGCCTATGTTTTTCAGGATCCAGACCCACAGTTTGCATGTTTTTAACAGTTTGAAGGTATAACAGTGCATGGCTCCTGATCTTTGCCATATGGGATACTAACCTTGTGCACCTTGTGCGGGAGATGTAACCCCCATTAAATTAAGATAGTAGTAGAAAAAACAAAAAAAGCATGGAAAAACGCATGGAAATCAATGAATGACTGACTGCGTGCAAGCATCAGCAGTGTTTTGGATAACAGCATAGCAGGCTGCTAAGTGATACACCAGTGTCAAATATCTATATTTATATATGCTTAGGACTTAAATGTTCTCATCTTAAATATTTGTGCTTTGTTTGTTGCTTTTTCATTTTTTTTGGTGGTTCTTGAGAGGAAGAATGCTGGAGGCATGTCATCTGTGTTTCTGACTGGATCCTTTAAATACAGTGGGAATCTTTCCACTGACTCTACTGAAAGCTGAACTGGTACCTCGTTTTAAAAATTAACCTTGTCTTTCTTTCACTTTTGAGTGGTGTAGAAAACATTTAAAACCCTTGAAAGTACAATTTCAGACTTTAAAATGGAGCATTGTAGATCCCTTTCTCATGTGGAATTGATTTGATGTCTGGGAGTGCCAAATTCCACTCTGACACAAATTGCAACAGCTGAGTTACAGTTTTTAAATCAACCCTGAAGATGAGGGATTTATAATGGTTTCATGGGAAGGATGTTTATCTTTGCAGCTGTATGAAAATAGAGGTCTATTCCAGGTAGACTTGTCTACCTAACTCTCAAGAGACAAGTTAGGTGCATATTGCGTTGGGCTTTCTTTATATATCCTTGCTCTGTCCTATTTCTTGCAGATTCCTGTTCTACTGCCTGTGCTTCTCCCCCAATTCTGTCTTTCCTATTTTGCTCTTCTCCTATCCCATCTTGAGGCTTAGAAGTCTTTTCCTCTCCTTGTGGGCCATTTTTCAATTCTCTCTGATGCAGCCGCTGAGTGAGGTGTGCGATAGGGCTCTGCAGGAAGACATTTTCCTGTGCTTTTATAACAAGTCCCTGTGCTGCAGGCAGCAAACACCATTACTATATAAATCAAGGCACACATGGATACACACAGTAACTGGGCCCAGACTCCAAATACGTCATCTTTGAAACATAAGGGCAATTCTCATGCCCAGGCAAAATTCACTTGGCTCGGTAAGTCTCCAGGGTTTTTTTAGTTTGGATCTCACAAGAGTGATTTTGTTTGGTGGACCACCTGCGTTCCCACCCATGATCTAAAAGCTACTTACGTTCCTTTTCACTTATGATTAAATTGCATCTCTGGGACAATTAGTAATTGCTGACATGGAAAGAGTGCATATAAGATAGTATTTAATGTATTTTGATGGCTTTGTGACCAGAGAGGTGCTAACAGAAATGATTGGGAATTGTTTTTCATCCAGTAGTGACCCATGCAACAAACTGTGAACCTGTGTTTGGATGTAGCCATCTTACTGGGACCAGCAGTCATCCTCTGAGCCAGATGCTGGGAGGGCAGCATCATTGCCTCCTGTAATATGTGGCATTAGTCAATACGCAGGCTTCCTTCTGTGTTTTCCTCTTCTTGAATTATTTCTTAAGATTGAAAAGTTGATGCGTTAGAAAAGGAACAAAAAAACCATACACCCATGAGACCTAATTTCCAAGCACAGACTCAAAATGAAAATGAGTGTGAAACACAATAATAGCTTTAACGATGTGTTTTCTTACTCTTCAATTCCTCCCATCCAGCTGATGTTCTTCTCTAATTTCCACTTTCTTAGGAATCTCCTCTGCATCTTTTCCCTTTCTTCTCTCTTTGCCTATAATTGCCTTCCTTCAATTCTAAAGATTCCTTTACACATACCTGTATCTGTCCTTCTGTCTCACAGTCTTGTTACAGCTATATTCATTTTGAAATGTCCTTCTCATCTTTGTATTTTTTGCTTCGTCTTCCACTTGCCGATCATTTTTCTGCCCCATGCCCAAATGCCACGACAGCTATCCCTCCCTGGCTGGCTTCATCTGTTTGAACCTCCAACTCCTCAGTTTTCATGTTTTTTTTTTTTCTCTGCTTCCCAGTGCCTGTACTCAGGTGTGCTGCCTTTTTTCCCACTTTAGCCTTACTCTTCCCCATTTCTTTCCCTGGTTTTCCATCCACTGTGTGTAAATATACCTTCAGCCACTTCTGTTTTTTTTTTTTTTTTTTTTGTAGGAATTAGAGAGTAGAATTTAATCTCAAGTGTAAAATGCATTTTGGAGATGGTGGTGGTGATTCATGCCTCCTCACATTAGGCCCACACCTACTATTTAGTTACGAGTCCTAGGAAATCCCTAGCATGGGAGGATTTTGGACATTTGGTTCTTCTGTTGATGGTAGTTATTGGATCAGTGTTACCTTAAAACCATTGTATTATGAGAACAGATTAAGACAGCAGCCACATCGCAGTGGGGTGTAGAGGGATGCAGCCAGCATCAGTGTAAAGGGTTGTTGGAACTTCTAATGCTGCATCATCTTTCTCCATCTTCGCATATGCTCAGCTGTCTTTATACCTCTTTTGTGTTGGTCTTTACAGTAGTTTCCACAAGACTTAAACCATAGTCCATGTAGGAGTAGTGCTTGAATTTTATCTCTCACTGTACCTCCCACTTGATACTGTACTAACTTGTACAATACGCCTAAATACCTGCTTCTGCAACTGCTCCCCATAGTGAAGTCAGTGGGATTTCTGCATGCAGAATGAATGCCAAACCCCACTACTTCAGAATATAAAAGCTTCCCAGGAGTAGGGAGTGCATCTTTCTGTGTCTATACAGTGCCGAGCACACAGCTGGTGCTCAATAAATAATATATGTATAGGCCTGGTAGGGATTGACTGCTCATCTAGTGCAGCTGGTATGAGACATCTTTTTGTGATAAGAGGCAAAGTATTATCATTTTTACTAGTCTATTTTAGAATTTAGGCTTTAAATGATGAAAGTGTATTAGCCTACTAGTTCTGGGGGAGCTCATTTACACCACCTTCACATAACATGTCCCATGTTTCAAATGACAGGATAGCTAGTTCTCTCCAGCCGAATGCATAGTGATTAAACTGTCTGGGCACCAGCAGTAGGCAGACATTGAACAGATCATTACTAGGATGGCTATAATTACAGAGTCAAAGCAGCCCCTTGCAGTGCACTGGTAATCTGCTTTGAAAACTGGGGGCACAAAGGCATATCTCCTTTATGTTTTCAGTCCCAAGCTGTGCAAAGTAGCTGCAGATTTTTGTTACATCAGATGTGTCTTAAGCAGTTAACTGCTTCTGTCTGCTGTTTGGAAGCTGGCCTGTTTTCCTGGCCAGGGGATCTGAGATGGAAATAAGTGCTGAGTAAAGGGCTGTTTAAAAAAAAAAGGAAGAAAAAGTATAGCTATGACACCTCCACAAGAGCTCTCATGGTATTGCTTTAGTCATTAGCTGAGTGGATACTTGAGCTTAATCAGTATCAAAGGGACATACACAGTCATCTATTTCATTAAGCTAATTTGCATGACTAGGCTTACCACGAATCAAATTTTCATGTATGGTCCATCTTGCTGTCAGCAAAATAAGGGGCAGCTGGAGGAGTAAATGTTAAGCAATGCAAGACTGAGATGTGGTGGTGTTTATTCCTTTTTTCAGAGATACTTGCTAATCTCTCCATTGCTTTTGGATATTAAAGCTACAGACTAGTAAGCTTTATAAAGTTTATTTTAGTAATTTCTACTTAGAAATCAAACTTGCAAAGCTTTATTAAGTGCAAGATCTTCAAAGCAGTGCGTAGTTAGGCTATCAGCCACTGCTGTTGTTGAAGAAGAAGGTAAGTGTTAGTTTGGGAGGAGGAAATGGGAGGATTAGAGTAGTTAGCTAAAATAGACCTTTAGCCTCTTCTAGTCCCTGGGAGACATCAATTAAGTGTTTTGTGTGTAGGTTCACACAACATTGCAGTCCCAAGGGAATTGCTGCTGCTGTTTGGATTGTACCAGATCTAGATGTGGCTTTAACAGAAAGCTGCAATGTGCTGAGATGGCTGTTCTACATCTTCTGTTCTAAAAGACCCTTGTGCTCATGACACTCTTCTTCAGAGCTCAATCTTTCTTTTCTTTTCTCATTTCTTTTCTCGTTTCTCTTTTCTTTTTCTTTTCCTTTTTTTCTTTTCTTTCTTTTCGTTTTTTTCTTTTTCTTTTCTCTTCTCTTTTCTCTTTTCCTTTCCTTTTCCTTTTCCCTTTCCTATTCATTTTCCCTCCTCCCCTCTCCTCCCCTCCCCTCCCCTTCCCTCCCCTCCCCTCAGCTCCCCTACCCTCCCCTACCCTCCCCTTCTTCTCCCTTTCTCTTTCTTTCTCTCTTTTTCTCTCTTTTCTTTCTCTCTTTTTCTCTCTTTCTCTCTTTCTGGTAATATTTAATATCTTCCTACTTCTTACTTCTAGAATAGAAACTTAATGACTGTTGGGTGAAACCATATTCTTTTAGTTGTATCATCTAGTAACTGTTTGCATGTTAAACCTTCAATTTGTCCAAGACATTCTGACTGAGGTTTGCTTTTTAAGTGTGAATTTGTTGTGATTACTAGATGATTTTGTTTAAGCCCAGCTGGTGGAGTCTAATAATTAAACATAATTTAACTTGATTGATTAGACAGAATGAGGAAATCTTTCTTAAACCAAGTGAAAAATGCGGGGCATCATCTCTCTTGTGACTGAAGCAAGACTGAGTGGTTAATTCTGCAGTCCATTGCCGGACGCTGCCCAGGGTTTTTCACACATTAATGTTTCTAAAGTCTGTTGTTTAGGAGAAATATTTGATAATGACTCTTTTATTATTTGGGTAGCTTTTGCAGGTATAGCAAAAGAAATGTAGCTCTTACTGACCAGTTGGTAACGATGGAAAAACTAAACAAATGCAGGATTATGAGTTTAATGTGAGATGAATCATTGTTTGTCTGTTTGTGCTTCTTGAACTACAAAACTGTACTCTGAAGCCATGTCCCTGCTGAAACAGAAACTGCAAGCAATAACTCATCTGTCTGGGAGAATGCATCCCATGTGTGTGCGTGTGTGCATGATTCAGTTTTTAAGGACGTGGTGCTGGGCTGGAGGTGAGCAATTAAATGCATTTGTTTGAGCCCAAAACGTTGATCTGAGCAGTTTGGGATGTTGGAAGTCGGTAACTAGGGATGCTGTTATGCTGTAGAAATGCTGTTAATATTTTTACAGTTTAGTAACTAGAATGTTTGCTTAGAGAAACAACAGGGCCAAGGAAAACTTGTGTTTTTGAATGAGGAGAACTGCAGGTGGGAACAGTTTTTCTTATACTTGTAAAAACTAAAAGACACCAGCAACTCTCCTTTATCCATACATGTATGTGTTGTCTATGTGGATTGTAAACTTTTCAGGACAAGCCTTTTTTACTTAAAAATTGCACAGCACCTTGCATTCTTGGGGTAAAATAGGAAAAACAACTAAAAGGGAAAATACAGTGCAGTAATATATCTGCTGGTGAAGGTACTTTTTTTGGTTTCAGTTTTTTTCTGCTGGTAGCAGTACTTTAAATCCAAGCAGTATTTTGGCATACTAGTTGTAGCCCAAACTTATTATTGCACCAGTGACAGACAGAAAGTAGGTTACAGCATCCTAGTTTATAGTTAATTCCGAACAGCAATAGGAGTGATAGCATGGACAGGGCTGCATAGCGCACTGCTTCATTCAGTTGATGCAGGATATTGGTTGACTGTAGATGCTGTGCAGTTGGTTTGTGACAAAACAGCAATCAGTAATGAAATTGCTATTGTAGGAAGTCATCAATTCATCTATCGTATAGATTTGCAATGTCAAAGAGAAAAGGGTATAAGAAAGAAGAAAGGTGGAAGACTGCTTGCTACTAAATAAGCTCAAAGGAGAGGTTTCTTGCATTCAAAACTGTGTTTCCTCTGAAGTTGTATCTGGTTTTGCTAATTAGAGCTGCTTTATTTCAGGCCTGTCATAAAAGAGAGCATACGTTTTGTCTGCGTTTACATTAGAAATACCTTGAAAGCAGCATAATGGAAATGAAAGGTTTTCATAGAGTTTGTGTGTGTTGATTCATGCATTACAATTAATCCTACTTGAGAGAGATCTAGGAGGGAAGACCCTACAGAGGATGTGTGGCTTAGCATTTTTGTCCTGATATGCTTGACCTTGTGTATTGCTAAGCATGCATAGCAGGAGAAGAGGCTGAAGGGGAAGTTGTGGTGAAAAGATTTCTGACCTCATTTGCATCTCCCGTCAGGCAAAATTCTTCAGGGTTACTATGTCCTGCCTCTGGGGAACGCACAGCAGGGCAACGCGCTTCGTTCCTGGCAGAGGGAAATGGTTGTCTTCGGCGGGTTGGGGGAATGGAGGCTGCCTATCTCTGTCAACTCAGAAAGAGCAGAGCAGTTGATCTGTTTCCATGATGGAGAAAGAAGGAGCACACCTTATGAGCTCTAGGAGGAAACAGCTTTCTCTCCATCTTCTTCATTGTCCATCCCTTTGGGGAAAGCTACTGCATCTCTCCATGTTGGTTTCTCCATATGAAACCTGCCTACAGAGGTTACCAGCATTCAGCTAAGATAAATTAAGGCACAAGTCAGCTTCATTAAAATGGACATTAAGAGGTATATTCCAAGTTTAGTCATCCTTTGATCATAAAGAGCGGGGGGTTTTTGTTTATGTGAAGCGCTAGCAATCTTCTTAAAGCTGTCCAAAAAAGGAGGGAAGATACCATCTGTCTCCATGAGCTTGCAGCAGAAATAAGGTTCTCAGCTTTTGGGGAATGTAAGGGTGTGTGTAAGTAAGGGGAGTAATCTGTTCTGGTGTAAGGAAAGCCAAATCTGTTCTTGCATGAGGAAAGCCAAGTCCTTTTACGAGAGAGAGACCCTGTGTGTAAGTGCCTGGAAGGCAAGGGATTGTGGAGAGCTCCTCAGGATTGAGAAGGGGAGTGAACAAGCATTTCTCACAGCCTGTATCAGGGCAGCATCAGAGTTGTCCGCCTCAGAAACCATTCTTTATAAAAGCACTTTATTTTAGAGCATTGCTGGCTTGCAACTTCATCTTGCTACTCATAGATTTGTGTTGCCTCTCCCAGCTGCAGGCTTATCCATGCAGACACTGTGCAGTTTGTGTCTTCCTGTTCAAGGCAGTAATTGATACTTTTAGGACACCAGGGAAAAAAAGTATGGTTAGTTGATGAAGGGAAGAGAATTGTTTTCTAGCTCTAAACTGGGAGGGGACATGTGAGAGGCACCAATAATCAACGAGGTAATTGTAAAGTATCAATTTCCACCTTTTTTCTTATGTTTTTTAAACATCTAGGAACATAAGCAAATTTTTTTTTTTTTAATTTTTTTTATCTATTGTTTCTTCAGCATGTTCTGAGAGTGCTGTTTGTTCTGTGGCTGTATACGTTTCTGAATCCACTGAAATAAATAAAGGTCTTTCTCCTTTGTGGAAGTGTTGTGGGAGCATGGAGAAGCTCTGGGCTGTTTGTCCCATTGAGGAACGTACCTCTATGGCTGGTGTCCAGGAAGCTATTTCTGACAAACCTGAGGCAAAGCAGTTGTCAAATAACAGGGTCCCTCAGAGCTTCCAGAAAAGATTCTGTAGGTTTAGTATGTTCTTTCAGAATTACATTTTTCCATTAGAAGAGGGGAATGCCTGAAGAGATGGCCTTCAGATCTCTTTGTAGTACTGCAAGTCATTAGAAGTCTTCTTCCAAAAAAGCTTTTTCGTAGAGGCATCACAGACCATTTTGTAGGTGGCATTGGTCCTGTTGTTCAGAATATATCAATGTACATAGTCACAGACACTGCAAAATTGACTTTTCAACAACCACAAGTTGAAAACAGGGACATCCATTTGCAAAGAATAGTGTCTTATTTAAAGCTGATGTAGTGATGTTTACCACAGAAGACTAATACCCACGAGATTTTGTTTTGACTTCCTTACAGGCAAATTTTAACAAGAAAAAAATGCAGCATGGAATATCACCAAGAGCATCTAATTTGCTTACTTTAAGAAAGCAAGAATTAAAAAGAATTTCTTCTTTTAAAAGATGAAGTATAACTTCAAATTTCATAGGAAATTTGGATGTGATATTTCCCTTTCTTCACATTATTTGGGAGACTTTGCCCAGAAGCCAGTTAGCAGAATTAAACTAAGTCTTTAGGTAAGGATGTGTACTTTTATAAGGATTAAAGAATTAAATATATACAATTCTCTATAACTGGAAGGCTTATAAATAGATAAAGCAGCATCACCTGCAAGCTGATGCAGATGAAGTGGGTGGTAGAGCCACTACAATTCTTTGTGAAGTCCATTGGGAATCAGTACTTCACAATCTAGCAGATGTCAGTGTCACCATTTCCACTAGCATAAATGAAAACAAGCCAATGCCCTTTAGTTGTATCTGCTAACTATGTGACTGTGCTGCAGACTGGAGAGTCACTGCCCTGTGGTACAAGCAACCATAATCTGCTAGACATCATTCATATATGTAGGCAAGGCTTGACATGGGGTTGCTGAATTGGAGTCCAGTCCAGCAAACGTCACACCTTGATGTCAACCTGGATCTCTTCGAGCTTTTCTAGTGAGTTCAGCATGGCCCATGCATACAGCCTTCAGTCTCTTTAAAAAGTAATGTGATTTTTGATTTTTTGGTCTAAAGTCTTCTGTGTTTTGTTTATTTTTCTCTTCTCTCTGCTGGCAGGAATTTGGGTCTTGGCTGTAGATCAGCTCCTGGCAGCTGATCAGCTGAATGTCCCCATTATTGAGGCCAACCCAAAGTTAGAGGAAACTCTCTCTGCAGCATTTGATATAAATCACATAAGCAGCAGAACTGCAGATTAAGAAATAACAGCAGCAGTTTGCCAGCTACACTGTCTTCTTCCTTGTTCCTACACAGGAATTTCTGTTCTCTCAGGCAAGCTGAGAAGGATCATTTAGGTTCAAAAACACCTGGCAGGCTTGTTAAAAACCTGTAACTCTGTGTGCCTACTCATCAAGCAATCTTGCTGAATTCACATAGATGCACTTAGATAATGAGCCACTGCTTTTCCTGCATCCCCCACCTTTAAGAAGTGAAGTTACAGGGAGTGGGGAGGAGAGGAAGAGTTTTGGATATAGGTCTTTGTCTGAGAAAGCTTTAGTATTCCAGTTAGAGCCAAACTTCTTCAGTGAACCCAGGAGTGAGGGATTTCTTGTCCTGGTGCTGGTGGATGTTACTGCTTCACTGGGATGATGCCTGCATTCTTCTGTCAGTTGCACAGTGTGGGTTTCTTCAACTTCAGAAAATCAGCTGGAATATTAGTAATGATGTTTTCAGCATCAGTCGTTAACTGTGTGCTGGTGCCATGAAAATGACTTCTCTTCCCGTGTGTGAGATTTATTTGCAGTCAGAACCTGAATGCAGCCAATCATTCCTAAAATAGCCGTAGGAAGCATGAGCAATATAGAAACGTCTTTGTCTTGCTGGGGGGTTTTGAGCTGCATAGCTGAGCCTGCCCTAGCAGAGGACCTGGAAACAGGCTGCTGTCTCATCTGGGTGACAGTCTGGATTGTCCTTTGCAAAAACCCTGCACGTGGTACCGAGAAGGCAGAGGATATTTCCTGCAGAAGAGAATGACTTTGCCTTGCTCTACCAATGAGACAGAGAACAGATTAGAGGCTTTTCCTATCCACAAGGAAGATCATCCATCATGCCCCATTCAGGCAGTCATACTCAGTGGGCTTGTTCTCTCTTGCTACACTGAATCTTTTTTTCCACAGCTTTTCCAAAGAAGTAGAGCACATAATAACAGAGCTATTGCTTTTGTAACTTGTACTACAGGCATTTGTCAATGCTGCTTTGACTTAATTTTCTATGCTGCTCTAATTCCTTCATGCTGTGCTAAGAAGCAGGTGTGAACAAATGTGTAAGGATGCTTGTATTCTTCAATATATGGGCGAATGTGTGTCAGAAGAAGAGTAGTGTATATTTATGTGGTGCAGGGGCTTACCTCTGACTGACTGTATTCTTTTTAGTTTTTTTTTTTTTTACTTTTTCTGACCTACATCACCTCAATTTTAACTTTGCCCTTGAAATCACATTAGATAGTTCATGTTTCCTCGCAGAAACAGACCCCCAGTAATTAAAAGGATCTTACACTGTTCTGTTAATTACAGGAATTGAAATTTCTATATTCAGATGTTAATTGATGATATCTGCATATAGCAGTTTCCCTTAAAATAAACTGAATTACAGTAATTAACCTTGTCCAGGTTAACAGACAATATCATTTATCTTAGCAGTATGCTGAAAGCTGGGTTTCTTACGTATCTCTTGGCTTCTTGCTTTGCCTACTGTTTTCTTCATAACCCTGAAGTGATGAAGAGTAAAAAAATGTGTCATATTCACATATTGAGGTGATCCCTTCACTCAGACTTCATTCTTAAGGAAAGGATATATGATGTAAAATCTGGAGGTTTTGGGGCATGAATCTAGGCACAGCAAAGCTCAGAGTGTGCCACTTGCAGCTAGCAATTACTAGCAAACTGCAGGAACTGGATTATTGCAAGCATCATGCTCATCTCAAAGGAAAAGCAAACTACATGGATTGTCTGTCTCAGCATCAGATTTATTCTACTCCTTTATGGTCTCTGAAACTATCAGCAAAAAACATTGGGCAACAAAGAGCAATCATGAAAGACAGAGATCTATGATTTTTTTCTGAAGTTTTAATACAAAATCTGTCCTGTGATATTTGAGCATTTTAAATTTGGTTGAATATCTATGAGTGTATTGGCACATGGCTGGAGGTCTAAGGGAGAGAGATGTCAGAGGCAGTGCTGAGAGACAATGTTCTCAGTTAATTTGATTGCTTTCTTGGCACTCAGAATCTTCTGGGAGTTTTGCCCTACCTACTTGTGCTTATCCACAGGTATTTTTAAAATTTCCCTTAGGATTACATTTGGTTTGTGTACATTTTTCATTTTTACAGTAATATATTTCATGCTTTTCTGCAAGCTGCCAAGAAACCTGGAAAAGAACTGATTTCATAAACAAATTAGGGGCTAAAATCATAAATACATATTGAGAATTCGTTTTGCCTACCTGCATTTTTTTATCAGTTAGGGACAAACATAACTTTCCACGATGAGTTTGCCTGGTTTCCAGAAGAAAAAGCCTTATCCTTTTTTCTGCTTGTAGGACTCAGCTTGCCTGACCACAGTATGTCTGTGTATCCTTGTGCTGAGCGGGGTTCTCCATAATGCAGTGCTGAAGTTTGTACTGAATTTTTTGGCTGCCATGACTAGAAAACTTAGAAGGAAAAAAAGAAGCTTATAGAAGGTGAAAGCAAGGACAGCCAGCCTGGGAAGAATAAAGGGATGCTGCCTGGGTAGCTAGGGATCAGGTCAGGAAAGCTAAGGCCCAGCTGGAATTGAGTCTGGCCAGGGATGTTAAAGATAACAGGAAAGGCTTCTATAGGTATGTAGCAAAAAACGTGCAGCATTATTAATTAGCTGGGCTCTCTCCAGAAGCTATCAGGAGAACTGGCTACCCTGGATTTGGAGGAGGCTGAGGTTCTGAATGACTTCTTTGCCTCAGTCTTCACTGGCAAATGCTCTGACCACACCAACCAAGTCTTGGAAGGCAGAGGCAGGGACTGTGAGAATGAAGACCTCAGGCCCACTGTAGGAGAGGATCAGGTTTGAGATCATGGGACCTGATAAAATCCATCTACAGGTCCTGAAGAAGCTGGTGAATGAAGTTGCTCAGCCACTGTCCATCATATTTGAAAAATCATGGCAGTCAGGTGAAGTTCCCAATGACTGGGAAAAGGGAAATATAAGCCCCATTTTTAAGAAGGGGAAAATGGGTGACCCGGGGAACTACAGACCAGTCAGTCTCCCCTCTGTGCCTGGCAAAGTCTTGGAGCAGATTCTCCTGGAAGGCATACTAAGGCACATGAAAAACAACAAGGTGCTTGGTGACAGCCAGCATGGCTTCACTAAGGGGAAATCCTGCCTGACCGATTTGGTGGCCTTCTGTGATGGGGCTACAGAACTGATGGGTAGGGGTAGAGCAGTTGATGTCATCTACCTGGACTTGTGTAAAGCGTTCGACACTGTCCCACATGACATCCTTGTCTCTAAATTGGAGAGACATCAATTTGATGGATGAACCACTCGGTGGATAAAGAACTGGCTGGATGGCCACACACAGAGTTGTGGTCAACTGCTCAATGTCCAGCTGGAGACCAGTAACAAGTGGTGTCCCTCAGGGATTGGTGTTGGGACCGGTCTTGTTCAACATCTTTGTCAGTGACATGGACAGTGGGATTGAGTGCGCCCTCAGCAAGTTTGCCGATGACACCAAGCTGTGTGGTTCAGTTGATACACTGGAGGGAAGGAATGCCGTCCAGAGGGACCTTGACATGCTTGTGAGGTGGGCTGATGTCAACCTTACGAAGTTTAACAATGCCAAGTGCAAGGTCCTACACCTGGGTCGGAGCAATCCCAGGCACAGCTACAGGTTGGGCAGAGAAGAGATTCAGAGCAGCCCTGTGGAGAAGACTTGGGGGTGTTGGTCAATGAGAAACTTAACATGAACTGGCTTCAGTGTGCGCTCACACCCAGAAAGCCAACCGTATCCTGGGCTGCATCAAAAGAAGCGTGACCAGCAGGTCAAAGGAGGTGATCCTGCCCCTCTACTCTTCTCTCGTGAGACCTCACCTGGAGTATTGTGTGCAGTTCTGGTGTCCTCCACATAAAAAGGACATGGAACTGTTGGAACAAGTCCAGAGAAGGGCCACGAGGATGATCAGGGGACTGGAGCACCTCCTGTATGAAGACAGGCTGAGGAAGTTGGAGCTGTTCAGCCTGGAGAAGAGAAGGCTGCGTGGAGACCTCATAGCAGCCTTCCAGTATCTGAAGGGGGCCTGTAAAGATGCTGGGGAGGGACTCTTCATTACGGACTGTAGTGATAGGAATGAGGCAATGGGTTTAAACTTTAACAAGGGAAGTTCAGATCAGATGTAAGGAAAAAGTTCTTTACTGTGAGGGTGGTGAGGCACTGGCAGAGGTTGCTCAAAGAACAGGTATCTCTGGCAGCGTTCAGGGCCAGGCTGGAGAGATCCTGGGCAACATGGCTGTGTGAGGCATCTCTGCCCATGGCAGGAGGGTTGAAACTAGATGATCTTAAGGTCCTTTCCAACCAGAACCATTCTATGATCAGATGCGTTATGCAGACATAAGAGGACTGGAAATTAAGCTTTTCTAACTGGTTACAGGATGAAGTAGGACTGCAATCCATTTAAGTATATACCAGCAGTAAAAAGAAGTAAGTGCTAAGTATCAGGGGGGAATCTGACATGATTATTTGGTTGAGCGGTAGGAATTGTTTCAGGATTACTGGCTTATCCTAATGTTACGTTTACAGCAGTCGTGGAAGATGAGACGATGTCTGCAGGGCTGTGTCAAACTTCTTATTAGTGGCAATTGTCAATATTGTTGTGAAAATGTATCAGGCTCCTCGTTCATCTTTGTTCTCTAAAAGGAGAGGAAAACAAAGGGAGGCCGCATTTCTTTCCCATTACAGCTTTGGGTCACCTGCAGCTACATGATTTTTACACCATCCATCACATGAGAGAATGGAAGGTCAGTTGACTGGCACTGGTTATTTCCCAAGCAAAGTGAGTGTTGGGGAGAGTAATGGTGTTTCTGTTAGTGTATCTGTTTTCTATTAAGCATGCTGAGATAAAACAGCAAAGTATATATTAGAGATGGCATTCTCTCCTGTCAAAAGGCAGTGATTGCTACATTTAGCTCTTAAATCAATTCAGAATCTTGACAGAGGTTTGCTGAAGTCCCTCAAATAATCAATAGAGCTATTTTTATCTCTTAAATGAGTGAAGCTTTTAAAAATAATAAAGACATCTTTGTAATGACCAACCAAGCTGTTCCAGATTTAGGTCTGTTACTCTGTGTGGTTGGGGGTGGTGAGTGAAAGGGGTTATTTAGGCACTGCCTTTGTTCTATTCTGCAGGTTTATAACCCCAAAAATAAAATTGAAAATGTTTCTGGCAGTCATCCTCCCTGCACAGATGGCTTTCCTCCCAGTTTTGGCAAGCCTGATTTCAGTATATAACTGAGCAATTATTAGAAAGTGAAATATTGCATGATATAATACCACTATCACCACGGTCAACATCATGACAAATGGAGTGTTCATTGTTTCTGGTACTGTGTGAGAGACCTAGTGCCACTGTGGTACCCCTGCCTTTAAAACCTGTAAACGTGTACCGTTGCTACTGCTGGTGATGTGCAGATAGAGGGACAGAACACAGCAGATGCTTTAGCAAGGAACTGTGGCAATTTTCTCATTTGCCTTGCCTCTATGTTTCAATGCAAATACCACTGA
Organism: Pezoporus wallicus; assembly: GCF_028554395.1. Lineage (NCBI taxonomy): Eukaryota > Metazoa > Chordata > Aves > Psittaciformes > Psittacidae > Pezoporus > Pezoporus wallicus. Next base: position 490,871 of record NW_026642512.1, on the reverse strand, counting down.
ACAGGTGGCTGATGAGGCCCCCGTGGACTGTTTACAGTAAAGGTTACAACCAAAATCGATAGGGCCTGAGATGCTTCTCATTCCATCTGGGAGATGTTCATCTTCCATCTGACTGTTCCCACTCTGAACAGCAGCATCCTATTAATGCTGCAGTCATCAGGGATGTCTTACTCGGGTCACCAGAAGGTTTCTTCTATTTAGGCCTCCATTTGTTCTTTACATTTTCTTTCTGCACTGCGCTGGATCGAGTAGTAATGTTGATCTTGACAAGACAGGTTGCCAGCATTAAGCATGCTGGGTTTTGCCTACTGACTTGACACCTGCTACTACTGTTCGGCAGGCCGGGGCTCATCACTGCTGCCTGGGGTTGTCCAAATCTTTTCAGCTTATCACTTACTGAAGCAGGAGCTAGTAATGTTACATATCATAGCTGACATTATTGTGCGTGATGTATGGCCTTGTAAAGTTGCAAATGAGGGGAGAGGGAAACTGGTAAGGATTCCCATTTGCACAAACCTGACCAAAATAAGCAAGTACTACTGAAACTTACATGAAAAGTACTCTGTATTTTGTCTGAAATTTTATTTTAGACATGCATTTTTGCAAGTCTTAGTGAGCAGATCCGCATGGTCCATGTATCTGTGTTTCATCAAAGTAGTAAGGAAATTTTTATTACTCTTTTCAATGAAGGTTGATGCTGTTGCTTACTATATGTGGTAAAATCATTCTCACTGATGTCTATCCCTTGGACCTAATAGTCACATCTGGCATGGAGCCTACAGCAGCTGGGCAATGAGTAAGCAGTACTGAGTCCAATTAAAATGTTAGTAAAGCATGTATGACAGAGGGCACCTATGTATTCCTCTTATAGTCAGGGAGAATTTTTTTATACGTGCCAGAGATGAGTGAGAGTGCTTCATACGCATAATCCAGGGTCAACAGGGATGCCGGACAGCTGGGGACTTCCTTTGGGCAGTGCCTCCCTCCCCTCACCAGCACTCAGAAGCAACCCCTTGTTACTGTATAATTTGAAGGAGTATAGGTGATTACCCCCCATGCATTCGCACACCGGCCTCTCTGGCATACGGGCCAGCTACCTGGAGTGCTAAAGTGATTTTCTGGCCACTTGAAATGAATGGCCAGCTGTAGAGACAACAGGAGCAGGGCAGGAGAGAAAAGATGAATGATAGCCGCATCATCAGTCACAGAAGGATGTTGGAGGTTAGTAGCAATGATGGGCACAGAGCTGGCGTTAAGTCTCAATGGCCACCTGCACCACCATTCAGGTGACTGAGCAGCAATTGATAGAGAAAGGACAACATGAGCAAAAAAGCTGGCTATCCCAGGCACTGTCCTGCCATGTGCCAATTCAGTCGCAGTGTCTGGCACTCCACACTGTGTCTTGCTGATAGCCACTTGTGTCTCTTCTCTCTTGAGCTCCCTAAGCACCTGCTGAGCTTCTGTTCATTCACATCTGTCTGATCCCCTTGGCACCACTCAGCCCAGGCATTTTGCATGATGCCTTCTGCTGCCAGGTGCAGCCGTGCAAGGTGGCTGAGAGGCTACTAGCCCACCACTGAAACAGGCATAGACAAAGGATGCTCTCCTGAACAGCTCCACTGTGCTGGCCCACCTTCCCTCATTTTCTGGAAGCTGCAGCCTGCAGGTTGTATTCCTCTCTTTTTGCTGTTGTTGTTGCATTGTTCCTAATTCCTTTCTCTGTCTTGCACAGAGCTCTTGTCTTTCACTTTTTAAAATCTGTGAATTTAAAGGGGTAAATGGCAGTAACGGCATCTTCCAGAGATTTCCTAGTGGTTAGCCAAAAGAGATGAAGGACGCCTGCAGCATTGCATGGAAAATCTTGCCATAGCAGGGAAACAGCAGTCAGGTCAGCCTACTGGTTTCTGCACTCTCCCTTCAGCATGTGCTGTCTAGATTAATGCGTACTTTTTTAATGTGGGTAGGTAGCTCTCGCTCTGTAAGTCTCTTTCAATGAGAAACTTGAGAAGGATTTGGGTTTCTGATTCACTTGTATGCCTTCAAAGCTCTTACCCCAAGAGAATCTCAAATCTTTTTGTTATCTCTGTTACGAAGCTCAGAACAGTTTCTTCCCTGCTTTTTTATGGTCCTTTTGTTTTTCCCAGAAATTGCTGAATGTGGTGAGAATGGCTGTTTGCTGCGCATTTCCAGGGTCAGTTCACAGAGGCTGCTGCTTTTTTGGTCATGCATTTTTCCTTATGCAGTAGTTGAAATTCATTTGGCTTCAGCTTTTAGTTTCCTCACTGTTTGGTTAAGTGCTGTTTCTTCTCACTAGAGTTACTGTCTTTTTGAAGAGTAAGTTATTTCTGCATGTTTGTAGAAATAAAAGAATTTGTTGAAGACAGTCATGGCTTTTTATATCCATTAGGTTTTCTAGTCTTGCTTCATGCATAACACAGACCATTAAAATTTGTCTGGAAATTTTCACATTAAGCTTAATAATTTGTGGATCGGAGTGCAGCTGTCATGTATGAACACAACCCACCATGGTATAAAGAAGGTTTGTAATAAATGACTGTAACAAGGTCTGTCCATTACTGAGGAGGCTTACTGTGCCATGGGAAAATTCTGACGTGGTTACATACTTGGATTTTACTTGGAATTACGCTGGGGTTAGCTGAACACACAGTGAGGCCAAAGAAATAAGATGGGAGGTTTTCTAACATGGAAGAATGTCCCTTTCGATAGTTATTTATAGATATATCAATGCAGTCATTGGCATTGCTGTTGAATTTGTTCTCCAGATGAAATCTGGCCTTACACTTTTCTGGAGTTTGCCAAGAAGTTAGCTCTTCCATTTAAGATTTTTCTTGCTATTTGTACAACCTTGCTGGAACTTAGAAGCTGTAGATACAATAACCTGATTACTAGGATATTATGGCAACAGCCTTGTAATCGTTTGCAGTGGAATAGCCAAGCAGTTATTTTATATGCATTGCCATCCTGACCATTGTTTATTAAATGCTAAAAATATCAGACAGCAAAAAGCAGAGCTCATCATGGTGGCCTCTGGATGGCTCAGACAGGCATGGATCACCACAGTGGGAGGCACTTGACATGGAAAAATTAGACTTTTCTCATTGGTTTGGAATGATCATTACTTTCCTAGCTTCAGAAACTCCCATCATGCCAGTAACATCATTTTCATGAAATTAAATGCCTCTATGTCAAGCATCTATGTATGTGAAGGGATACATGTATATGAATATGTATATTTATATGTATATGTATTCATAGGCTTTGAGTGATTAAATATAATAGTAATAGCAACTATATTGCACTGGTATCCAAATGTCGTAGTTAGAGGTGGTTCGCCTTTTGGATGCAGTGTGCAAATAGAAAAGCTTATTCCATCTAGGAAGGCAAAACTTTGGTTCGTATGTATGTTAAGAGATCATATGGTTTATTTATACTTAATCATAGAGTATGACAGAAAGGAGGGAGCACAGAAATAACCAAACAGGTCATCTTACACAGGTATTGGAAACCATCAACTTCAGAAAGAAGAATCAGAGCACTGAAGTATCTTAAGTATCTTGCATAAAGTTATACTTGCATTGGTCTTGGGCATGCAAGAATCAGATTAGTTATGAGTCTGAAACTTGGAAGAAATATCTTCTATTCCACCTACTCAATGGCTACAAGTCATTGCACTAGACACAGATTGTAAAATACGCTCTTAAATATTTGCAGTGCTGTATTTTATTCTCATGACCACTAATAAAAGAACACCACCAAAACTCACTCTTCTTGTCACCATTAGTTTCCTTCAATAGGAGCAGCGATCATGTTTTGAGTGGAGAGAACTGGAGTTCTCAGAGCAAGTTCTCCTCAACAAGTATGGCTTAATGCAGGCCAGGTTGAACAGCAGTGGTCTACATTACATTGACTGAAGATCTCTCCATTGATGTTTGCAAATTTTTTGTGTGAAGACAGTGCCTGTACTTGCTCGGCATCACAGTCTAGTCACTCATGCTTCATCAGACGCTGTGTTCACAAGCACTTTCGATTAGAAAGTCATTTCAGCACAGTTGCAAGTGAGAACATTCGCATCACTCCCAGGAGCCCAACCAGAGCTGAGTATTTGCTGAAAAGGAAATTTTTACTAAAAATAAGTGTGACCTTCTCGAATCAGCACTTTTCTGAAATTCCACTGAAACAGTGTGGCTCTCTCCACCATTGTAAGAACAGCAAACCTTTATGTTTGAATAATTACCTCCTAGTAAAAGGCTGCCTTTGCATGCACCTTGAGTCCTACTTGATGTTTTTATTGGCACCGGCATTAATACAGATGTGTAGTCCACTTGAATCATTGACAGATTGAAGTAGGTATTTTGCAAATACTTTTACAAATTTGAACAATTATGTTAACACTACAGTAACAGAGAATTATGCTTTTTTTCTCTCTTCTCCCTTTTTGTTCCCCAGAACCTACCCTTAAGAATGACAGAGAATTTCATTTAGTTAAAACCCTATTTATCTAGTCTTTGTTAGAAGGCAACATGTCAGTTCATTTGTTGGTTAATTCTTTTCAGGTAAAATTGAAAAGATCTGACCTAATCACATGTATGTAAGATGGCAAAGTAAATGTGCTGGGCATTGTTCATTTTCCTGGAAGCTGTCCCCCATGTACATTTACACAGAGCAGTACACGTCTGAATGAGAAGCAGGGAGTCATGGTGCAGAATCACCCATAGGAAAAGTTTTTTAAGCTGTAAAGGGGAGTGGCAGCTATGTGTCTTCAGTACCATAATGCTTTCCTCATGGAGTACACACACTGTTAGATGGTGGATGATGTGCTGATAGGGAGTAACAGAGAGAAGCTATTCTTACACTCCAGAGTCTTACTGTGAGCCAAGTGCTTTGAATCAACAGCCTGCAGGCTGATACCGTGGATGAATACGGTTTAAGTGGAAGAATTGGATTGCTTGATAAGTTCTTCCCATTAAACCATTTCTCCTTATGTGTGCTTCAGAAAAGAATTTTGCATTGAACTGTAATAATTTCAGGAAGTCAAGAATTTCAGTCTGTTTGTGAATGAAGATAAGGCACTTTGTTTTGTCATTTTGCAGTGTATTTACGGGGCAAAATTTTTAAAGCAGCAAAATTACATCTTGAAAAATTGGGTAGAGAGAAAGGATTTAATCCCTGTAATGTGTATATCTTACTCTTAATTCAAACCTTTTGAGGGAAAGTATGCTTCCAAGTATTATATTTACTTCTGCTGCTTATTTCTACCTGGGGCATTCCTAAGGGCCCCAGATGGCAACAAATAGAAAGAAACAGTGCCTGCCCCAGACAGCTAGGAGTGAAGAGAAAATGTAAGAGGTAATTAAATAGAAAAATGAAGGAAACGGGTAAAGAAAGTGTCTGAAGGCAGACACAGCTGTGTCACTAATCATGCATAGCTATCGGCCTAACCAGTGCTAGATAGAAATGCTTCTCCTGGGGCTTGTGTGTACTGTCTTCTAGTAGGCATTCTCACATAAGGTATAACAGACAGTCAGTGTCTGCATTGTGTTTCATTTATTCTTGCTATTTTTATCCTTTGCCATCCATCTGACACTTTGTTCAGTTAAGGTGTCAGTCATTGATTTACATTAAATTTTATTTTTTCTAGTCTCAGTCTAGCTCAGCCTCTCAGTTATTTTGTTGAGAGAGAATCAGCCAAGTTTCCAATTTGTGTGTTTGAATAGCAATAGGCAAACGCAGAGTATAATAAATCATTAGTCCTTACGGACTGTATTGCCCTACAATGGAGTCCCTACTCCAGTCCAGTTGTAGGAGCAAAAATTTCATTTGAAAGCAAATATCTGATAAAACAAATTAATTATTGTGACATTTTTTAATTGGGTAAAAGTTGAGGAATCAACTGTGTCTATGAAATTACAAATGAAAATGCAACTCTCCAGGCTTGCTAATGACTTTTTTGCCACTGAGAAAGGAGACATAGGTATCTAATATTAAATGGTGTTGCAGAAGAGCAAGGTAGCACTTAGTTTGCCAAATTAAGTTTCAAAGACTATGTAGGTTATGAAGTTTGACTTTCTGCCCGTAAATCTTGAATGACTGACAGGGTACTGTAAAACTGTTTTGTTCAAAAGGAATCTTTGGCAGGCGGCATCAAAGGTTTGAAACTCTGGAAGGGATGAAAAGAAAACCCCACTTTTACACTAATTTCCCCTGTAGATCAACGTCTCTGTGAAATTTGCCTGCGAATTATGAGCTATTTACTGTATTATGTGCTGTTTTCTTTCACTGTATCCAGAGGCCCCTATGGTTCCTTGTATCTTAAAGATTTAGGGATATTTTTGTACATGAAATGTGAATGAGTGAATGCGTCAGTGGAACATGGGGAAAAAATGCTGGGTTTAGACAGTTCTGTTCTCCCTTATTTTATCTCAAGTTGGAGTATTGGTTTTATGGCACCTAGATTTATGGGTACATATTTTTATGGTAAAGCCCAATGACATGTTATGCATGCTCCATCAAGTTCTCTCAGTGTTTCTTCATTTGATTCACAACTCTGCAGGGTATGAATCAAGCCCATGGTATAATCCTTAGTCTCTTTTTAACCAGAAAATATAGTGTGATTTTTTTTTTTTTATTTATGGTATGCATCATTATATCATCATCTAATTATGTAAACCAAAAAAGGGGAAAGTAAAACATTTCCGAGAAAACTCTTGCCAGCTGTTGATCAGTGTAGGGGATTAAGGTTCTTTATTGCATATAAGCAGTTGAGGAAGAAAATTCTTTGTAACTCACAGGTAATGAAGTCTATCCTCAAGCAAGATGGGACACTGTTGGGGCATGGGCTAAAGGGAAACTGATGTGGTAGGGCAGTTTCTGCTTGAAAACATAGCATACTTCCTCAGGTATGGTGAGACGCTTGAGGAGAAGGAAAGCTCCCTTTGCTTTCCATTGACTCTTTTTAGTTTTCTGTATGCAGTGATTAAAACTGAACCAACAGAAGGTGCTTAAACCCATTTGTCTTCCACAGGGTGAAGTGAAGAAGTGAAGCCTCCCAGCTAAATTACTATGAGGTCAGAAGCCTTGCTGCTATATTTCACACTGCTACACTTTGCTGGGGCTGGTTTCCCAGAAGATTCTGAGCCAATCAGTATTTCGCATGGCAACTGTAAGTATAAGAGGCCAGAGGACTTCATTTGCTTAATCAGGGGACTTCAACAGTATTTTGTTGAATGCAGTGAATATCTCAGATCAGCCAGTTAACAATTGGAACATGACTTTTTCACATTGACTTATGGCTACTAGGTGGAAAACTGCTTGAACTTCCAGAACCATTACCCTCCTCCTTCTCAAATAGACATTTCCATCACATAATCAAACCACGTATCTTGCTCTATCCAGCAGCAAAGAAGAGAAGCCTTCTCCCCCCTTCCCTGTCCTGTAATCAAAGTGTCCCTCACCTGACTTGTGGAAATGTAGTACTGAATATCCAGTGAAGTACCTCAGAGTATCAGGCATAGAATACTAAAGTAACTGAGCTTTGAAAGTATAATTTGTTGATCTAATACTAATAATTAAATTTACTCTTTTAAGCTCTGATGGATTCCGCTTTAGCATTAGGCATTTTTTGCTAAGCTGGAAATGTAGGTAAAAAGCAAATCAAGACAAAGAATCTTTTGTAACAGAAATCTCTCTTCTTTCTTACCAGCAGTAATTTGCAAACACTCCAAAATCTAGGGTAATGCAAACAGCTGTGAATCAGTATTGAGATTTGCTAGCTAAACAGGTGGAGAGCTTTCTGTGCATTTTACCGTGCCAGTCAGGCTTAGCATAACTGATTGTTTCACATGTACCTCAGTTCAATTACAGTTACAACGAAGAAAAGGCTTACAAAGTCCCAAAGGTTCAGATGTTTAAAAGGAAGTCTTTAGCGCTGGGGTCTCTAAAAATATGCTAAGGGGAAGCAAGACAGAAATTAATAGGCTTACGTTTAAGCCTACTTTGGGTCAGGAATTTGGTTTTAAAGTGAATTTCTTGCTTGTCATTGCTTACTGTGCTTTGGGGTGGCCTTGGCACCTGTAAACCTGTCTGTCTTGGGTAACACCAAGCCAAAGGACAGACTCCAGGGACACACTTGATGTGTTCCAGATGCTAATAAGTATCTTGTGTCTGGGACAGAAGAACAGAGCAGAACTGCTCTGAGGCACACCCTACTGAAACATGTCTAGTGTGACCACTGGGTCTTTAGCACCAATATTTTCACTCTCCAGAAGCGTGATACTAGCCATTCTTGAAAATGAAGAAATAGCCAGTCTTCATCCTTTGGGAGAAATGGAACATGGGAGAGCTTCTTCCTCTGCAGCATGGCATGCTGAAATGAACATGAATGTGCAGGCCCCAAGCTCATGATGGATCCATGAGTTGCAGAGGAAACTACTGGTACTGGACAAAGAACAGACTGACAGTTAAACTTGGCATTTGCATGTAGGACTTGGTCAGAAAGATTAAGCTTCTGAACATAAATCCTGCCTGGGCTGTCTTATTTTGTTTCTCCAAGAGTTCTCAGTATCCGGATCACAGGGAAGTTCCTGTTTCTGTCCAGTTTTATCCCCAGGCTTTCTGACACACAGCACTCTTGGGTGCTTTGCTGAAGCCATGATAGGAATCAATACTTCAACCAAGCTTAACAGAGAAAATACTTTTAGAAGACAATAGCTAAAAACACTAAAGCAGAAGGTGAGTTTCAGAAGAAGGAGGCTCCTTCAAACAGCTCCAGGTTTCTGGTAAGGCTTATTGATGGGGAAAAAGCTCAGGGACAGCTAGATGCTAGTCAACTCTGTATAACATGCACATGCAGCAGTTCTGCATTGATGATGGTGCTCATCAGAGGTTTATCCTCCTCCTGTTTTCTGTCATTTTGTTTACTTAATGGGTACCTTATTTTGTGCATCTAGATGTCATGATCATGTATACATGTGAAGTCTACCAGCAAGGTGGCCCTTGGGCAGAAGTATTCACTCTTGTTATAGGCTGTACACACAAATAGCTGGGGAGCAGCAGTAGACACCGTGTATGCTGAGGTCTCATTAAAAAAATCATGGAAACACACACTGATAGAGCAGGGGGGTAGAGCTGACTTGTCAATAGCATATGCTCAGTCCAGGGCTTCCAATCAGTATTGCTGTCCAGCTGCCAGAAGAACTGGAGTATCAGACTGGTTGCCAAATAGTATGCAGTGATTTTCATATTATAAAGTTCAAGTCATGGTTTCCCACCGTTTCTCAGAAATCCCCACAGCTGTTCTATGATGGCAGTCCAATCCTGTAGGAAACCCAGGGAGCTGGCAGTTTGGACTAAGGAAAGCCAAGTCTTTTGCTTTAACCACTACCAGTCCAGTCAGTATGGTGATTGATAGGCCACTGTGAAACAGCTTTGTCCTGCTAGACACACTTTGGCAGCCAGGAGCAAGTGTTTAAGCTTTGCAAACACTGAAAGAAAAACTGTGAGAAAGGGCTGTGTACCTTTGTGCCAAGAGCTCCAGAATGGCTTTACACTCTAAAAATCCTCGCAATTTTTGTGTTCTACAGAGGTGATGACTTTCTCCTTTACAGCTGCAAAGACGACTGTAACCTTGAAGAACTCTCCAGCCCTCTGTACTCCTGCCTTCCAACTCCAGGCTATGCTGCTGGGGTAGAACAGAAACCACAGGAGCTGGCTGTAGCGGGGCCCCCTGGTGCTCCATGTTAGCACTGCTTCAGTTTGTGATTCTGTTTTGACCCTGTTTGGTTTTTTACCTTTCCACAGATACAAGACAGTATCCGGTGTTTGTGGGTCACAAACCAGGGCGGAACACCACGCAGAGGCACCGGCTGGACATCCAGCTGGTCATGGTCATGAACAGGACCCTCTACGTTGCTGCTAGGTCGGTAGTCCCCTGCTTTGCTGCTCCTCCCTTGCTGCTTTCAGAGGAGAAAGGAGAAGACTTGGGATATTCCAAGTTCTTTTTCATGTTAATTTCAGGATTTTCTCACACTCAGAGACAGGTTTGCAGCCTGTTAGTAAGACATGCTGGAAACCTCAACTGAGGTTCAGTTTTGTGAGGTGCTGAACCAGTCATTTCAGATCTTCACACCTCCATCTCCTTTTGGACTGCACCTTGCCTCAGCAGCCGAGAAGGTGCCAGAGAGATTGTTTAGTCCCATGGAAGAGGGAGTTTGTCCTCATCCTGTAATTTTGTTTGTGCACACCGTTAATGACATATTCTAAAGAATGATTCAGCTGGTGCACAAATGCGTTTTGGGACAAGAGTTATTAAACTGTAACATTGCTGGTTTAGGCATATTTTTAACGTTTTAAGACAAAAAAGAGGCAAATGTGTTTGCTGCTATTCTTTTGCTGTGTTCAGCAAGGTTAATTGAATTTGGTGCATGGATTTTTTGGAGAGCTATACTGTGCAGATATAAGCACATGCCTTTTTGTCAAAATTCCATGTGGAGCTACCCATTCAGTTTGAATAGCTCAGCGTGACACCATGAGTGCCATACTGATGATGGAGCTACACCAATATATACAGCTTCCAACCTGACACGGATCAGACGTTAACACTTCCTCTCCCTGCCTGTTGCTAGCAAAGGAGATTAATGATCTTAGATCCATTACCTGACGGATGCAGGCAGAAGGAGAGAAAGGTCCAGATTAGCAAGGATGGGTTGTCCAGTTTAGGAGCTCTTGGTCCCAAATCCCATTTGGGACCTGCCACAGGGAACCAGGCCGTTGCTGCAGATGGGAGAAGTGGTGGGTGGGATGGCCAGGAGGTGAGAGGGAACAGCTGCTGAACCGGCAGCCTCTCACCACAAGCCTTGTCCTAAGAGCCCTTGGCAGCAGCCGGGAGCTGCCTGTCTTTCTTCTCCAACAGTCTCTCCCCATCTTATGGGTGATCAGATGTGTCCTGTGTTATAAATCTGTCTGTCAGTCTCCACTTGGCACCAAGTAATTAGTTGCACTACAACAGCAGGGTCACTGAGAGCTGTTGTCGCTCATGTCCCTGGCTGAGACAACCACACTTCTGCCTGGTCTCCTACCCAGGCATTGCTGCTGTGCCAGCTAAATGCAGCTTCTTCAGGCTTCTCACATAGGCCAGTTTGTGTGGGGTGGCAGAGCTCTGGGTTCTCACTCACGCCAAGCCCCTGCATCAAGTCTATGCAGAGAGCATGTACCCTTCCACGGGAGCTGCCCTGGTGTTGGTTGTACAGCACAAAAAGCAGCTAGCCCACAGCAAGGCCTCCCTGCACTTTGCCTGAGCTCAGGGATTAGTATTTTTGCTGCATTTAGTGTGATAATGAGAGGGGCGGGGGAGCGGGTTGAGCGCGTTTGAAAAGTTGTGGCAGGATTTCCTCCTTTTCATGGCTGAGTTCCCTTTGTTTTCCTTGTTTTCCTTTAAATTAGGAAATCATTTGCAGTGAGAAGGTGGTAAATCCGCTTTGTGGATTTTGGTCTGCTGTATTCATAGTTTATTCCCAGACTGAGATTGACGCAATTAGACTGTCGCGGTGCCCGAGCAACTGGCATTACAGCAGGAAAACCCAGCAAACATTTTGGGATATGGAACCACTGTATGCACAAATTATATAAAGAATGCTAACACTTGGGGGATGTGAAACATGCATTCTTACGTATTATGTGACTATGTATTTTTATAAAACAGTTTACTACACTGAAAGTGCTCATATAACTCCTAGGTTCTTGCAACCTACAAAAAAAGAATAAAGACCTGATCTGTTTTTTACTTACACAAACACAAAAAATATCTTCTTACACTTTGGTAACTCAAAACCTCTTTGACGTATTCTTTTCCCCCTCCACATGTAACTGAATGAATTCCCTGCTGGGCTGAGAAGCCTATGTGATACCAGTTAAAATTCAAAGGTCATTTTTATCTTTAAGTAATAAAATTCAGAAAATGAGTCATCCATGAATAGCTAGTGTGAATAAAAGTTTATAACTGCAATACTGCATCTCTTTTAGAGATAACAGTAAATCTAGACACTGAGGCAAATTTCTACACAATTGAAAGTGTTTCTCAAAGAGTTTTGTAGCAAGATTGAAAACTGAAGCTAACATAAATCCCTTAGCTGTCATATCAGATGTTGCTTTCATGCTTTTTTTAGACATTGAAATGCAGTGGTGCTGAGTTATTGTTTGTACCCAATTATCTGAAAAGCAATCAAAACAAATGCGTAAACATTGATAGTTTCTATTTTGGGGTTGCTGGGTTTGGGTTGGGGTTTTCTGTTTGTTTGCTTGCTTTAGAAAATACAGCGTTGATTTTGGAGACCATTTCCGTGTGCAGGAGAGGACTAACTCAAGATTCGAGAGCTTCTAACAGTTTATTACTGATCGACTGGTGTAGAACAAAATCTCTGTCTATCAGCTGCTCATTTTGTCATACAGGATACATGACTCATGTATTTAGCTAATACCAAATAAAATCTTGTGTCACTTCAGAAAGCCTTTATTTCACATTATCAGGCAAAGGTATCCAGCCAATACAAATGAGAGTAACTTAGCTGAAGCCCATGTAGCCATGCTGTGCAAATATCTGGCTTGCAGTCTGCAGAGGAGCAGCTCTGGGTTTTTTTTTTCTCGTGGGAAGGGTTCTCCCTCACTGTCTGTCTCACACTCACCCGCACCCAAGCACACACACGCTTTTATAGGTTTTCCATGACTACTCCTCCCAATGTCTTGTGTGGTGGCAGCTTTTGTTCACATTATCTGCCACCCCTCATGTGTATGTACAAAACAGTTTATTGAGCCCTTGAAGCATTGGGATGGCTGCCTCCTCATTTGCAGTGACACATTTCCAGATGATGCACTGAGTGGCCAAGGGTCATGCACAGCCGGTGGCATTATTTAAATTCCCTTCCTCTGCAAGATTATGCCATGGCAACAAAACCGGGTTCTGCTGACTGGAGGTAGGAAAAACGGAAGCTCCAGGATTAAGTCAATTTGTGTTAGAATAACTTAATTAGCAGTGAGCTGTACACACACCATGGCTAGTAGATAGTAGCAGTCGGGCAGCAGTGGGAAAAGGAGGGCAAGGACAATCCCGCATTGTCTGTGGTTAGAGAGCCCTCCCCTCAATTTGACACCTCTTTCGCTCTGCTGACCTTGTCAGTGACTACCTTTCACGTACAGCATGAGAAAATGATAGGTAATTTGCCTGATACTAACTCTCTTTCAGATGATCCTGTAACTTAACATCAGAGTTTTCTTTGAACTGTTTCTTGAACCAGAAAGTTAGCTCTTCTGGAAGCTCTTTTATTGAAAGTAGAACTAAATAACTCAAGATTCATTCTGAGTACAGCCACTATGTTTTCTAATTGTCTTGTTTAAAAAGAAAAAAATCATAATCGTTGGAAAGCAACACCAATGATTAAAATCAAGAGCTTCACTGGAAGAAGGATTTTAGAGCTCCAGCTGCACCTAGTTTGCAATTCAAGAGATTTTGTGCCTACTTTTATGTAGTATGAGTGACAGTAACAAAGGGTGATGTACATAAAAAGGTAACTGTGCAGTAATCTATGAAGCTGGTATAATAGGTACTGGTATATTCCAGTACCAACCCCAAACTAATGCTCTGCCAGTAAAGTCGGGCAAAGAGTAAACTGAAAAATTAAACCAATCTTGGAAGTAAATGACAGCTCTGGTTTTACAGTGTCTGGAAGAGAAGAAACAAACCACTCCTCACTTTGGTGTCACACAAAGCAAACAGCCTTGAGCACCATAAGAAACAGATTTTTAAAAGCCAGTTCCCTGCAACAATGATGCCTCTTTTCTCCACGTGAGAGAAGTGTTGCTTATTCCTTTTATGGCAGTACTTTGTGTTTGCTTTATTGAAGAGACTAGCATTGTTTCCCCAAAACCCAAGAAATGAAGTTAACTCTGAGAGCAAGGATTTCTCTAATAACGGAAGGAGTCTGTATCCTACTTTCAACAGACCCCTTCAATGCTGTGGATCATGCTCCAGCTGCACAATTTCCTGCATTTTAAAAAAAGCCTGTGTTACTTCCAGGAAAAATGAGATGCTCAGTCCAAATTTGATGTGGCAGTTACTACAGTGTTAAGGGGTTGGTGGGGTTTTGTTTTGTTTTTTTTTTTTGTTTTGTTTTGGGTTTTTTTCCCACATTTTAGGTTTCATATAGATGTGTCCTTGTTCTCAGTTTCCAGAGAGGAGAATGTTTATGAATATCTCTTCACCTGAGTAGCTGAGCCTGTTTCCTCTTTCCAGGGAGAGATTGGCAGCTAATTGTAGAGAAGGACAGGTTCTCAGGAAAACAGGAAAGGGATTGCAATTAAGAAATGTGAACTTTTTCCAGCAGAGTATTTATTTAGTTTAGTTTGGCCACCAGTGTGTGAAGAATGATTTCTGTGAATAGCTTTGTGGCTGTCAGCCTCATATCTACCAAATTATCAATCAAATTATCACAGCTGAGGTTAGGCATGTAATTTTAAATAAATAAATAAAAAGGGAGAGAGGAAGAAAGGAAGAGAGCAAAAGCATCTGCATGCTAGATTGTGACATCTGCCATAGGACCTATAGAGCAGAAGTTATATGAGGCTCATCTTTCCAAAATCTCATTTGTTCAAATAATTGCTTTTGGGATAGAATCTTTCTTTGAAGTTTTGTAGCGTTTTTCTTTTTTTTTTCTTAATGGGAAGGAAAACAGTTTATATATGAAAGTGCTTTTCTGGGAGAAGCACTCAGTGCTGCCAGTAATGTTCCATGGTAAAACCTGTGATCTTTTTTGAATGGATTATGGATTATCTTGTGATAGATAACTCTCTTCATAGAAAATGAACTGACTATTCCATTTGACTTTGTGTTCATTTGTCTTCGTTTACAGGGACCATATTTATACTGTTGATATGGACACATCACATACAGAAGAAATTTATTTCAGCAAAGTAAGTAGCTTTTATCATCATCCAAAAAGCAAGGACACTAGAGCAAACTTCAAAACACTAGAACAAGCGATGGCATTGTTTCAAACAACTTGCCTGTGCTGCTGTAAAAGCTGTAACAAGCAAGTAAGATGGCATTGCTAATCATATTTGAGGAAAGCTAGAATAGCAATCATGTCCTCTGTGAATTTCTGATAAGTGATTTAGCTGCGCTGATAAGCAATCTATACTGAAATACTGTGAAGTCCCTGATGGAACATCTGTCAAACATCTATTAATTTATATTCAGCAGTTTTCTGTAATAGCTATACTATCCCAATTAAGTATACGGGAACTTTCATCATAAAAAGCCAGTGCTATTTACATATTTTCATGCACACAAATTTTATTCACTCATGCAAGTACTCACTAAATAAAATCTTATTATAACATCACTTTGTAGATATATTCACATTATCTCCATGGGAAGTTTCATTCAACCTAAGAGCTTTGTCTGCATTACCATATTGTGTATTAACATAAACACACTAGAAAAAATTTCCCTTCATCTTCTTTGCATTGCATTCATACAGTGCAATATGTGCCATATACAGCCTTGGTCCAACAGAAAATCATATGAATTTGGACATTAGATTACTGTAGGAGGTCAGAGATTTCATTGTAACTGTGAGTGATGTTGAAGATGAGCTTATGGCCAGTTACTCATCAGAAGTGAGGGTACAAGCTTGTAATGGAAATAAACAGTCATGGTTACTCTTTCAGCTTGGAGCCCTTCATGAATGCACAGTGTCTCAGTTTACTGATGGGAAACACTATCAGGCCTATCGTGTCAATAGTGCCTGAGGAATTACTAATTTAGGCTATATGGTTTTAAAGTTTTATTATAATTGATCAGCCTACCACATTTGACCACTCCTGAAACTCATCACAAAAATATCCAGGCTAGGATTTGCCTGTAAATGTTCTGGTAAAAGAGTGTTAGCAGATAAAGTCAGCAGTGTCTTAATAGGTAGAGGGCTTCCTGGGTCTGGTAGCTGAATTGAGGTGATAAGAATTATGTGAATTTGATTTCTTTTCTAAGCTAAAATATTATCTTCCAGAATACATGTTTTATTTAGAATCCAGTTAGAGTATCTCATCCATAAATGTTTCTTCTGATTTACAACATCAAGTTAAAAGAAGAGAGGATCTAGTGTTTTTAAGAAAAATTCACATATTTCTGCAACCTGGTCTGTTGCCGAATTTTGTTGGCTTAGGCTTTATAAAAAAGGGGATACATTTCTAGTCTAATGAATAGATGACAATACAAAATTAAGTGCATGCTCCACATCACTGATCTTTCATTGTTGTGGTGAATTAATCATGGAGAAAGTGTGCAGAAAGCTTTCAATAAATATATGTTCAACAGCTAGTCTTCCCTAAGGGACTTATACTTCTGAAATTAAATGCAACAACCTCTGGGCTCTAATTGATTTCTTTCTTGATCCTTGCAGAAATTGACATGGAAATCTAGACAAGCTGATGTAGACACATGCAGAATGAAGGGAAAACATAAGGTAGGCAATTTTCATTTCTTCTGCATCTGCCACTTTAGTTTAGTTGCTTCACTATTATCTCAGGCTGCTGTCTGTGATGTGGAATGGATCATGCCATTCACTTCTTGCCAGTAATTGCTTTTTCCATCAACTTACTGAAGCCTTTAATTTGCAAAAATATTTTAATGTGATAAAACATTACAACAGGAGACAGAGGAATATCCTGAAATACTTAAGGCACTGAGGATTTTGGACATAATGCTTAGTGTACCGATTTTGCTTACCAGTTGCCTCAAAAGGTAAATGCTGCTGTGCATCCTTCGGAAGGAATTTACGAATAAGTTTGTGTAAAGCATCAGAAAGCATGTAAAGCATCGGAAAGCATGAATGTGTACAGATGTTGAAGGACTGTTTCTCACACCAGTTTTAGCCTACTGTATATGACCTATGATTAGCACATGTGGTATCAGAATTAGATGCAGACTCTTTGATTCTTTACACCTGTTCCCCTTCTAGTTACAGATGCTTTATGCCAATACATTGCATTGGTGATGCTACTGTCTTACAGCAACGTAGGTGAGAGGAAGATCAGATTTTTCACTCTTGGGAAAAGCAGCAGCTTTACAACAGAATTCACCTATGTGAACAATAGCAAAATCTGAGCTATGATATTAATATAATATCTTTAGCTCTTTGTAACCATTTTTAAACCACTGGAATATAAATCAATTGCATCTTGCTCATTGTCGGTTAAATGTAGATGAAATAAAGCTGAAAATATCACAGTGGCTACCAGCCAATTTCATTTTAGACCTGATAATGAAATATCATGGCATAAAAATAAAACCAGACACTTAAAATACAGTAGTTGAAATTATTTTATTATTTTTCTTCAGGATGAATGTCATAATTTTATTAAGGTTCTCCTAAAAAGAAATGAGGATACACTGTTTATCTGTGGAACAAATGCATTCAACCCTTCTTGCAGGAATTACAAGGTATGTGATCTTTTTGTGAGATTTCGTTTGCGCCTTGTATTTCTGTTGGATTTGTTGTGACTCTGCTGGCAGCAGCATGAGGTTGTCATTCAACAGTGCATCATTCAGCTCTGTAGCATTTATCCCCACTTGTTTCAGTGCTACAGAGCTCAATATTGATTGTATTTCTGAGGATTTCTTGGGCTGATTACCTTCCTCTTTTCAACTCCTGCACGTCAAGAGTTTATTGCTAGTTTGTATTGCCCTCCACAGATGCAGAGTCCTTCAGATCTCTTGGGGATGCAGTCACTCTTCAGAAAGTTCCTCAGCATGTTACTGACACCCATATCAAGTTGTAGGCTTATGCTAAGGGTTACCTCTGGAGTAGCACATTTTAAATGTCTCTGTTGTACTTTTCTCAATACCAAAGCCAGTACTTAAGACGCTTGAGGGCTTAGCACAGGAAACTCCAAGAAGACTGGTGTTGGCACCCAGCAGATAGCTGTGGATATCCTATGGCACTGTGTGCTGTAAAAGTGGTTGACAGCAGATCTCAACAGGGAAAGGTACAGCAGGAGGGTGATGTATTCCTCACTAACGGAGACCCTGTAAAACCAAAACATTGTCCTGAGCAATGTAGAAAACTGTGCTGATCTATGGGTACTCAACATTAATTCACTGACCCCAGTGTCTTCCTTTGACAAAGTGTATCCTGGTTATCTGCATTTATTCAAATGCTTCCCATTTTCTCAGGTTTGCACCAGTATAATCCGATATTGCCCCCAACAGTGTATGTCTCTAAAGTAACCTTGAAGTGAATTTATTTAGGCCCTTTTAATATACAGACTCTGCTTTTCCAGGCACTGCTACGTCCCACAGGTCATTTCTCATCCTTCTTTAGGAAAAAGAAAATTCAGCTTTGATAGCGCTTTTTCTGATAAAGTCACAGTACAATCTCATTCATTTCACTGGGCTCAGAGTTACTGTAAGAGAAAAACCAAAACATCCAGGAAATCGACTTCCTTATTGGTATTCACTGTGACTGCTTCTCTTCCTTGCTTTTTCTGCAGTGCTGCTTTACCTTGTTTAGCTACTGTGATGGCTAGTTCTAGGAAACACTGAAGTTCAGAATAGGCTTTTCTTTCCATCTGTGAAGGAAGAATCAAATTTGAATAAAAACACATGCCTGTGTCATGCTAATTGTGTGGTGCAGATAGCTACTTTGTTGACAGCCATTTCTTCTTTTCTTGCTTCCTGCTGCTAGCATGTAATGAAGCTGCTTGGTCTCAATGCTGTCTTTAGTCTTCCAGCACAGTTTGTAATTGTTTAGCTTTTAATGCCATTAGTGGAGCTGACAAATCTCAACCAGACCACTTGTAAGAAAGGTGTCTTTTAATACAGCTATTTCGTTGGCATCCTGATGGAAGGAATATAAATGGCCCTCCTTACCCTTACTGCAGACATCTCATTCACTGACATATGGCCTCTGCACACTTGCTTCACCTGCTGCTCAGCTGCAGAGGCTGGATAGTCATACCTCTTGGAGTCAGCTGGAGGTCTCTCCAGTAGCTGTCCTGGCTTTTCCTCCATGTATTTCTGCAGTGTATATAGAGAACTAAAGTTGTGCCAAGCAGAAAACAGGGCTGTTCGTCCATCCTGCCAATGGAAGTGTGGATGGGCCCTTGAATAAACACAGTTCCTTTCAGAGTGGGTTCTGACAGGAAGGGTACATGACAGAAAACAAATGGTGACCAGTGGAGGTCTTGGGTGCTATAACATGCAAGCTAAAAGTTGATGGTGCCAGGTGGGTTATTTTTCATGCTCTGTGAATTTGTATTGTATGTGGTTTATACAGTATGAGCTGCTGAAGTGACTTGAATATACTAGAAAGATTCTTACTCCCAAAATATGATAGTATAAGGATCTTAAAGAGGTAAGCACTGTATCATTCCCCCGTAGCTCACTAAACCCTCTTGAATGTAGTGTGAAGTTGACCTGTACATTTGTATGATTATCAGTGCTCAGGGTGAATGTATTTCCCAGGAGCTATACTTAAGCTTCAGATTTTACAGTTCCTGCACAGATTAATTCTTGCCTGACAGTTAAGAGGATTTCTCTGTGACACAGAGTCAACTGATAGAGTTAGACTTCAAGAGCATCCTTCTGAGTATGCAAATCAAGAAAGAGAGCACCACTGTTGAGACTAGAGCAGAAGGATCTCTGGACTTTGGGGAGAAAAATGCACACACAGATAATTGTCCTAGTGTTGTTTCTTCTGACTGCTGTGGCTTGCAGTCTTTTCTGTGTATAAGAGCGCTTCTGTTGGATCACTGTTGAGGATAAATTTTGAATCCTTGCCAGAACCACGGGCCACATAGCCTGCTACAGTTCAACAGGAAGCTTGTGTACAGATAAAATATAGACTGAAGACTTTTGTAAAATGTGTTGGGGTAAGAGTGATCAGATCCGAAAGAACGCCTGATTTACTGCATGCACTTTTTTCAGACTGATTTTAACACCATGACTTTTGTCGGGTTTTTAACTCGTAGTAGGTGCATAGTTAGAGAAAGCACCTTCCTCCCTGCCCAGAAAAGAAGAAACATTGTCACAAGCCTCATGCTGTGTAAGAAGTTTTTTCTCTCTCTAAGGAGCTTCTTTTCATTTTTCAGATGGATACCCTGGAAGTTCTAGGAGATGAATTCAGTGGGATGGCCAGGTGCCCCTATGATGCAAAGCATGCCAACGTTGCATTGTTTGCAGGTAAAGTGACAGAGATAAACGTTTTGCTTTCTGTCCTGCAGCCCAGGCTTGACATAACACTCTGACCCTTGACAACAGAATGTGAAAATCTAAGAAGTGGCAAAGGGAGTGAATAGTGACTAAAAATAAGCGACATAAGGAAATCACTAGCACAGAAGCTTCGCCTTCTTTGGTAGTAACTTCACTATCATGAACACTGCCCAAAGGCTCAGTTTCCTGATTCAATACTTCAGTATTTCCTGGATTTGTGATAATATTATGCCAGACCAGTGTGAGGCACCATTTCTGGCTGCATCCAGCTTCTGCAGAAGTCAAGGAAAGTCAAGGTTTATGTGAACTTTAATGAGAGGTGGGCAGGACATGGCAGGGGGCTTGGAATTAGATGATCTTAAGGTTCTTTCCAACCCTAACTATTCTGTGATTCTATTACTGTGAGGGTGGTGAGGCACTGGAATGGGTTGCCCGAAGAAGCTGTGAATGCTCCATCCCTGGTGGTGTTCAAGGCCAGGTTGGATGGAGTCTTAGGTGGTCTGGTTTAGTGTGAGGTGTCCCTGCCCATGGCAGGGGATTGGAACTAGATGATCATAACGTCTTTTCCAGCCCTAATGATTCTGTGATTCTATGACATGCACTTTAACAACTCTAAGCTTAAGTTAAACTTCGTAATAAAAGGAAGTTAGGTAACATGCTGTGGTGTACCCTTTTCTAGATCTAGGAGGAGAGGGAAGGTGATTTTATTTTAAAGCAGAAAACATCTCAGTGTTGTGTTACTGGCTGTTGCAGACATGAAAAGAAATGGGTTGATTAATAATGAATTATGCTGCATGCAGCAGAATACAGTTAACTCTGATTTCTATTACAATATTTAAGAAAAGTGAGCGATTATTAATGGAGTTGATTTGGGCTGTTGATTGTGTGGTAGTTTTTTACCTCTTTTCATGAGTTCCAGATTAAATTGTTTCTTTATTGAACTTCCCTTAGTGTGAACCATGCTGATCTTTTGTTAGATTTGCCTGTAAACTAGGTGGTAAACATAATACCAAAGTCAGACATGATAATGTCAGTCCTCTTCAGCAGATGTGATACTAGAAAGCAGAGCTTGGGTGCTCACATGGACATACTTTATATGTTCCTCTGAAGATTTAAGAGTGCAAGTATTTCATCCATTCTCAACTGAATCTGTGGCTGAAGAGCTGTAGTAAGCACTACTGTGTTTGAGGGGTCATCATCTGCCTCAAAAATGAGAGATTTTATAGCAGGTTGCAATTTTTTTTTCTTTTTTACTTTTTAAAGTGTAAATAGATGGGTCTTTTTGTTTCAAAATAGTGATGATGATGGTGGTAGTATGTAGTTTCTTAATTGCAGTCAAAAGAACATAAAGTAGAAATTCTCTGATTGCAGCAGGTAATTCATAAACCATGGAAAGAGAGAGACACCTTCAGGGAAAGATTTATCCCATGTGTCTCAGATTCCCTATCTTTAGGGCAGTCTGAACAATCTTTCAGAAGAGCACTTCTCACAGTACTGGCCAAGGAAGCGCTTATGACTAATTTACTTTACATGCAGCTGAAGTTTAGTAAGATGACTCCCAGTCACTGAAGAAGTCCTCGCAGTATTTGAAAATAAAAAATATATTTATGGAAATGATCATGCTCTTTCATGATGATTCAGAATAAATGTGATACTGTTCAAATACATTCTTGTAGAATATACTGTGTAAATCTGCTAGCTTCAGGAAATCACCATTTTATATGCCATACATATTAATACTCATGGTAACTTTTTGGAGTGCAGTGAAAAGCATTTTCAGAGCAGTTTAGGGCACTGATCCAGCTCATCCGAGTCTGTTGGGTGCAGTTACATGAATATGGCTCTTCTTGCAGCCTGTAGCTATTACATGCGCAAATTATAATTGGTCACATGGTCTTCAGGAATTTAGCAGGAAATAAAAGTGTGATTATATTAATATGAGTTCAGATATCCATATCTAAGCAATTCAGCTTTTTATTCTATTTTAAAATCATTTTTACTATCCGCTTTTTTATTTTGTAATTATTTTTTTCTGTTTTGCTAAGAGAAGAAGCCCATTTTTAAATAGCCAAATAATGATGGGAAATATGAAGGCTCAGAGTATAGTCCTGCTAATAAAGAAGAGTCTGAGTTTTAAATCTTAAGCTGAAATAAAACATTGTCTCTAAGTGCAATGAGAAGATCTTGACCAATAGCAGCCTCTATGCTTTCTGCTGGATATGTCCTCAGTGCTGGTGACTTTAAGGCCCAGCATGCAACATAATCTCTGTCAAATGAGATGAAGGCCATTCTGATTTTTATGTAGACACAACAGAGTTGTGTCCTCATGCTGCAATATTTGTGCTTCTACCATACCTCATGTTCCAAGGTGTGTCTCACACAGGAAAACAGCCCTGTACAGTTACCATGACCCGCAAACTGATTAAACAGCAAATGTAATTTAAAAATTTTGGAACTAATGCTTTTACCTCCTCATAGGTTTGAATTTTTTTGGTTGTCCTTTTGATTGCTTGTCCTTCAGTTATTTAACAGAGAGGAATGCATAATTCATGCAGAAAATGCCTAAAACACATTTTAGAAAAGAAACATAGATAGGCAATCCTCCTCCATCTCTTTGTATCCCTGTTTCTCCTGGGCTCTGTGCATGCTGTTTGATTTTTTTGCTAGTGATCTTTGGCAGAGGAAGAGTGCTCTCAAAGGGAGAAATTTACATGTCAATTAGTTTGCAGTCCATAAGACCTGTCTGGCTTGCCTTCTCAGTTAAAACTAACAGTTCTGTCACAGTTTTCCCATATTTGTTTTGCTTACAAATGTAGGCAGAATTTATGAGCATTGAACCAGAGGCATGTGCAAAGAAACTGGACAGGGTATGACTTACCTAAGCTGGAGAAAAATTACCCCATAAGGTTTCTTCTCCCACAGCATCCCTCTGATATGACAGTTCTGAAAATTGGTGACATGCTTGTTCAGTGCTCAGTCCCCTTTACCTAGCTGAATTTTTTCCCTTCATGTTCCTAAGGAGATTGTGATGATATTGTTTGCCCCATCTCATTTGACTGATGAGAGAAACGAATTAGGTTATTTCTAATGCACCTCCCCTCTTGTTTTTAATTTCTTTCCTCCTCAGAGGGAAAGCTGTATTCTGCCACAGTGACCGACTTCCTTGCAATAGATGCAGTCATATACCGGAGCCTTGGAGACAGCCCAACTCTGCGGACAGTTAAGCATGACTCAAAGTGGTTGAAAGGTAGATAAACAAACAAAACAAAACAAGCAGCATCTCTGATGAGTCTTGTATTCCTGACAGACCTCTCTGTTATTTAATTTCACCACCGCTTCCTGTTTATCTCTCTCCTTCTTCTCCTGACCCCAAGTTACTGCACCTGGCAGAAACTGTGAGCATGGTAGATCACAATATATATTCCAGCATCTTTCCAAGCTGAAATCCATCAGCTTACAGCTGTTGGATGTAAAGGTTGGAACTTGCAGACCTAGGTGTGCTTGAACTGTGTTAGAAAATATTCTTGCCCCCCAGGAGTGTGTTAGGTAACAGTCAAGGCTTCATGAAGGATAGAGGGTTTGTCCTGTAACATTAAGATTCATCAATGAAAATAAAATTATGTGAATATTGCACAAAGCCTTTCTTTTAGGTTCTTAGGGACTGTACAGCTGCCATTGAATTAGGCAATTTCTGTGCTCTAAATGCCCTCATTAAGAACAGTGCTGTTTAGCTTCATGTAGGCATTACAAATAGTTAGCATTTGGAATGATTTTAACAGTGAGCAAAGTCATAGTTTGAAGTCTTTTTCTGAGTGCAGAAATGTTTTGCCAGGTCTTGACTTAGTCCCACTTTGCTTGCTACTACGGTCATGTGTGGGCAAAAGCAGTTACATGTTTGGTTTTCCCTCCACACACAGCCATGAAGAGCACTGCTTGGACCCCTCAGGCATACTGCTACATGTATTGCCTCTTTACCTTTCCTCATACTTTCAAGCAGGGCAGACGTATTAGTGGCAAACACTTTAACTACCTTGCACTGATGTTGGCACAGACTTCTCCCCAGCTGTCCTCTCCCCAGACGGTGATTCTTCTGCAGTGGTGATGTTGCTAGTTCTGAAATCTGAGCAAGCTTCAGCAAGCATTTCACCTTTGGGTGTTTAGTGTGAATGTATTCGGCTTCTCTTTGCATGCTATATGCTGTACGCGGTGCCTAAATAGGATGTCTCATTTTTTTTCCTAGAACCATACTTTGTCCAGGCAGTGGACTATGGCAATTACATTTACTTCTTCTTCCGAGAAATAGCAGTGGAGTACAACAGCATGGGAAAGGTAAGGGCAAAAATATTGCCTTGAATGACTTTGTCAGATTCAGGAGGAACAAAACATATGCTATTCTTGGACCAATGCCGTTAGGAGCGACCTTGAAATGAGAACCATAAATCATGATGACAAGGTCATCATTTTGAGAAGATTCCTATCGCTTAAGCCAAAAGGTTGGTTGGAGTGAAACGTTCTGCCTTGAAAAGAAACAGGGTGGTTTCTTACAGTGATGGTGTATACCTGAGCCTCTTTTCTAAAATCATAAAAAGAACAAGGCAAATGTAGGTAGTTCAGATTAGTAGGAAATTGTTGAAAACAAACTCCAAAGCAGGGAGATATTATTCTTTAAGAAATCTGACTTGGAGTGCTGAAAAAACAGGGGCAGGCATTCTGTGCTCTGCCATTCTGCAAAGAATAATTAAACACTTTCTGCATTTTTGCTAATTTCATAATATCTTTCTGACTAAGTAGTCAGAAGAGCTGACCAAGGTCAGAAAGGTGGAAGGTAGGAATAAAAGCCCAGCGAGATCTGCATAGGTTTTAAGTGCTGAAAACACAAGAGTCAGAACAGGCAGCATGGGTTGCAGGGATTGTGAATATAAAATGTGCTTTTGTTTGGGGAAATAGAAAGCTAAGCAGTTGGTATGGAAATGAGTTTTATGTGGGTTGAGGACAGATCTCCTGAAGGATTTATGGCTGTATAGTAAATGCTACAGCCTTATCTTTTATAGCACACTGTTCCAAAGCTTAATTTTTCTCTGTTTCTTATTTGTTACAGATTATGGAAACGTGGGATTAAATTAAGCACCTTGTTGTAAAAGCAGAATTCCAACAAAATCTTTAGTTCAAACAAGCATTTAATTTTCTCCATTATTTTTGCTCTACTCCTTCTAGGTAGTTTTCCCAAGGGTGGCTCAGGTTTGCAAAAATGACATGGGAGGATCTCAGAGAGTGCTGGAAAAACAGTGGACTTCCTTTCTCAAGGCTCGTTTGAACTGCTCAGTTCCTGGCGATTCACACTTTTACTTTAACATACTCCAGGCAGTTACAGATGTTATCCATTTCAATGGTCGGGATGTTGTTTTAGCAACCTTCTCCACTCCGTATAATAGGTAATAAGGACAATAACCTTTTACCTTCTACTTCCTTCATGTTTTGCTTTTCACTGCAGTTTCTTTTTACTTTATGAGGGTACCAAAAGTGATTGCTCGCACAATGTAGTTATTATTTACCACGTTCATACCAGTAGTTCATGTTTCATTTTAAGATACCCTTGTATTGCTTACTGCATTTTATATCTGATAACTTAGAGCAGCTTTCAGCCATTTACTATCTGGACATGTTCCTTGGTCATACTTTCTTATACGTGGGACTAATTCAGACCAGCCACCAAGAAGTTTAGCAGAATGTTATTCCGAAGAGAAAATATGATTATTGTTTTTCTCACAAAGAGAGGACTAGGCCTGTGCTGTTTACATCTAAGCCACATTAGTACTCGTTCCCTTTATTTCATGTATCCCTACAGGTTCTTACATTTTCTCCTGGGAGAGCCAAGAACCTAAACCGTCCTGCTGGCTGGGGCAGAGGGTCCTGAGAACATACGAATTTCATTGTTCATGTGGTTTTCCAAAGCATCAGTTCATCTGCAAAGAATTTATTACCACTGCACATTATAACATGTTTCTCCAGAAGTTATTAGGAAAGTAACTGGATCTAATTATCAAGGTCCCCCAGAGAAGTTAAAAAAATAGTAGCACTCTAATTAAAAAATATATTGCTGTTTCACAGAGTAATGTTTGAGCTGAAAGGAGAACCTTATTGCTGAAATTCATCTGGTTTTGCTGTACACTCACCATGTCTTTTCAAGCCTGACCTCAGTGAGGTCATGCAGTGAACTGACTTCATGTGAGAGTAAGCCCAGGCCTGTAATGCATAATTGCTGCTTTTGACATCAAAACGCGAGGAACTGCAGTGGAATGATTATGACACCAATAGGGAATAAGAATTAAATTAGGATGATCTCTTTTTATGCAAACTAGCTTAATAAAAAGAAGTGAACGAACAGAGATTCAGCATCAGAAAATAGATTGTATCTTAACATTATCTCAAAACTGAGATTGTCTTCCCATTCTTATAGTATTTCCTGTGGTGTGTCATGAATAATAGTTTTCCCCACATTTAATATCTAAGTACTTGGTGTTAAAATCAAGCTACTATTTTATAGGCTCCATTTTTTGTCAGATATTGAAGATGACAGAAAGGTGCATAGGTTTGGAGGCACCTCATTAACAAACCTGCCTCTCACATGGACAGATCTCTTTCCTTCCTCCCCTACTGAGAAAAAGCTACAACAAATATCTTTGATCATTGGAACAAAGTTTTCTCTTTGGGTGAGCTGAAAGAGGCTCCCTGGTCTAATCTAAACTCACTCAGGACAGGAGCTGGTGACAGGTTGGGCGATGCCTTAGCCGTGAGCCACAGTACTCCATCCTTTTGGCATTATCACACTGTGGACCTGCAAAATGCCATCCTCAAGAGTGAAAGTTGTTGCAGTCTTCTCTGTGTAGTTAAGGGTTGAGCACAATGACTCCGTGTAGTCACTGTGTAGTTATGGGTTGAGCACAGTTCTCAGAGCTTTTAGTTCTTTACAGCACTCCTCAAGACTTTAGGGTTTTTTTTTCTTTAGGGCTTAATTCAACAAAGTGCAAAATCTTCTAGCTGGAGTGGGTCTTTTAGCTCGAGGTGTCTTTTAGGGTGAGGTCCTATGTGTGGCCAAATAGACCCTTCACCAACTCTTACATCAACATACGTGTGGCTGCCTCTGTTTAAAACTCCTCCTGTGTAGTATCAGATTAATACAGAGCTTTGAATCTCCCTTCCATAAAAAAACACAATCTGGGGAGATCGAAGTAAGACTAATACTGTCTCCCTGCTTCTTGTTTTCTTCAGTAATAATCATTTCAAAATGTTTTAATATTTAAACAGTTACTATCAATGTGTATACCTTTATGAATTTAATTTTATTCTCTGCAACAGTATTATAGTTCCTGCAATTTTTCTTTGGTGTATATATAACCTAGTAGCTAAAAGCAAGATTGAAAGCCTCAGCCAGCTGGGTTGATGCTATTTACCTGATAAAATCAAGCAGTGGAAGTCGGACATAAACATAGTAGTTCGTGTTAAAAAAATGAAAGGTGGGTAAATGAATAGTTCATGCTTCCAAGTAACTGACCATGGAAAACCCCTGAGCCTTTTAGAGAGTATGTAGGTAAGGATATCATTAGGTTTAGGGATTTGCATGCATATAATCAAAAAGCTGAAATTTACAACTTTATGATCTAAAAATAAAATGGAATTTGCTTCTATAAGCTCTTTACACCTCATTGAGTTAAGCAAATTCTTGAGCATAATTCACTCCTTTCTTCTGGGAAAACTTGGAGATCAGGCTGTGGGAGGATGGAGTAATAACACGTAAATGCCAGGTCAGTGGTACATTCCAGCATTCTCCCAGTTTGATCAGCACCAACTTCTGAGCTTTCTGCAGTGAAGCCATGACAGGGACTGTGAGAATTAATGCCAAGAGATGTTGCAACTTACAAGAACTTGAATTTTCACATAATGGGCTCTGAATGAGACTGGCTATTACTCCTTATGCATTGTCAGTGGTACCCAGAGTCTCACACATTCTTTCATTTCTTCAGGATTATTACAATTGCTTCTTACTGTAGAGGCTTTGCAACATACTGTTCTAGAAGGAGCTCTCTGATAACTGGTATATTTCAGGTTTTTCCATGGGGCTGGCTTTTCCTGTCAATGCTCAGAGGTTACAGAGTTCAGGATTAAGTAGCCTCTGACAGGAAGTCTTCTATATAGCATTTTTTCAGTCAAGATCTAATGCGTAACTGCAGAATCAGTAACAATTTATGGGAAATGTCACTTTGCAGCATCCCTGGCTCTGCAGTCTGTGCCTATGACATGCTTGACATTGCCAATGTATTTACTGGAAGATTCAAAGAACAAAAGTCTCCAGACTCAACATGGACACCAGTTCCTGATGAACGAGTGCCCAAGCCCAGGTATGTTTCGTGTATAGTGATGTTCTTCTGTTCCTGCACAGAAAACAGAGGGGTTTGATAATTTGAACAGCCTTGTAAGGTGCATATACAGTTGAAAATATATGTTGTAACAGTGAATTAGAAGTTGAGTTGCATTTGAATGTAAGGTATTTGAGTGAGAATTTTTCCACTTTAGCAAGATTTGTGTAACATAAATCAAACCAACATCAGATCCACTTGGTCAGAATAATCTATCACATAAGAGTGGTGTGCATTACACACCTGTTGCAAATTGGTTCAGTAATGGATATCTTATTACAAGGCCTGCACCAGTTCTGTGGATTGCTGTTCTGCAGCTAACATGCAATTAATGTGCCACAGAGGAAGCATCATGGGGACAAAAAACCAGCATTCCATCAAAATGGAGATTCAGTTTACCTCATTCCTCCTATGAGTTGTTTTCACTGCTTCCACTTCCATCCTTTTTGCATGTGGCTCCTCTATTACACCCTCTTCGTATTTCCTACAAGCGCTCGTTTTGTACAGGTTGCTGTTGACAGCCCCTTGTTAACTCATTTACACCAATGGCACTTTGCCCTGAGAACATGATATGAATGTAGGTGAAGCAAATTAATTTATCTATCTCAGTTGAGCTCTACCACTTTAATGTATGTTTTACATTGCTTGGGGTATCCTAAATAACTTCAGAAGAAAATATTGCATGAAACTTTTTAGTGGCAACTGAGTCTCTGCCTAAATCCAGATTTGACCCATCATGTTTTAGAGTTGCTGAGTACAGTATTCCTATGCTGTCTTTATTTTGAAGTTGTCACTCAAAAGAAGAGCCTGAAGATGACTGGAAAATCTGGTAACTTCTGTGTCTTTTTCCAGTCCCAGCCTTAGTAAGGCACCTGCTAGCACTGCTGCTGGATTTTCTTCTCCTTTTTGCAGTGTTTCAACAATTCATTGACACAATGGACTACCTTGGTAGTGCAGGGCTGCCTGAGGGCTCTAGGGTCTTTTGTTTGGGCCTTACTCAGAAAATACTGGCAGGAAAGGGGGAAAGGAGAGAGAAATCTTCTCTTCTGATGGGAAGGAAGAAGGGAGCGCTGCATCAGAAGTTTGTGGAATAAGCCAATAACAAGCTAACAGTTATGATGAAGACAGGAAAATACAGCTCCTTCTTAGCCACTAGTGAAGTGGTGAACACTGTTTCATGTAACATTTGGCCATTAATCTGCTTAGTAGAAATAATCATTACTTATAACTCATATTGAAATGCATGAGAGCCAAAAGACACCTTTGAAATAATATGTTTTATTTGGGTATCTTTGTATGGTGCAGAAACATTAGTGCTCCTATTGATCCTAACGTTTCTAAGAACCACATTGAGCCTTTCAGGGGCCTCTCTTCCCTTTTTTGGCTGAGATGCACAGCAGGGTTTACTTGGTTTTATGTTTATTCGATTAAATCAGTTTTGAGATTAAAAAGAAGAATTAATCCTATCATGTGATTAGCATTTAGGAGGAAATAGGCCTCCAGATTAGGTATACATAAATGATAGGGACCATGGTGCCAAAAGGGGTAGGCTGCTCCCTAGAGTTCTCTGAGAATGTCACCTTATGAATCAGTGCCCTGGCAAGGACTGCTGATGCCTTTGGTTTCTCCTTCTCTGCCTCTATTGCTAATTCTATATGCAGTTACAAAACAACCAAAATATTTTGGATACAAAAAGAAATAACACAGAGTCTCTACATGTAGTGCTTATTGTGCAGCTGTGTGGGACCAGACCCACTGACCCAGCTAATCTCCTCTAGTCCTATGCTACCTTCCTACATAACATTTAGATTCCTAAGGTTTGAATATTTATCTAAATCTAAGCGACAGATATGACAGAACCACTCTATATTTTGTTCAAGTTGGCATAATTCCACTCAGGATGGTGGCTCTACCCACATCAAATCAGATGAAAATTGGGCACTGCAGCATACTTATGAGTGGGTAGTCCATCTTTTATCTTCCCATCTCAGAGTGGCTCAAAGGCTTGAAGAATCATAATGCTCTATGAAATGGGAGCAAATAGACCTTTTGTTGGCGAAAATAACCCACAAAATATTAATAATAGGTGAATCATTTTGCTTCTTCCTGTGTAGAGATGACCTCTCCAGAAAGAAAGGTTAATGTACCTGTGAAGAGCAGGGTGGATTTTAGGAAATAGGGTGAGCGGGTTTGCATTTAAGTTTTAGTGAAAGCCTCAATGTTTTACTGTATTTGAATTGTCTCATCCAAATTGAAAGAAGGGTAAAACCTATGTTTAGATGTTTGCTTGCTGGGTTGTCTTCTCCGATAGTCCACTTTCTACCTGACAGGACTGAAAGCAACTTTCTTTCACAGATGCTGAAAAGATCAACTTCCTTCTGTATGTTAGGGACTACCTTTATTCCAGGAAAGAGCAGTCCACTAGGATATTTACAGATCAGAAAGCCCCTTGCGCCTTGCCCCATCAAGCCATGCACACATGCAGTGATTATGTTCCATGTCAGTGGATGAAGTACAAACTGTGCATGTCACACTCCTGCTAAAGAAATTTGTCTTTGTGCTTCTAGGTGACATGTTAAGTCCTTTTGAGTGGAGGATATAGCAGGATTTTAGGCCTTCCCTGAGGGGCTGAACAAGTACACCAAACTTTTCAATCCCCCATTTAAATCCTTGTAATGCATGTCAGATTTCACTGAGGGCCTCATTACAAAAGGAGATTTGAACTAGACATCAAGTAAGTGTTCTGGCTTTACCCTCTTGTTTTATTTAGGCCTGGTTGCTGTGCTGGCTCTGTGTCCTTAGAAAAATACGTAACCTCTAACGAGTTCCCGGATGATACTCTGAACTTCATCAAAACACATCCTCTGATGGATGAGGCTGTACCTTCCATTGTCAATCGACCCTGGTTCCTGAGAACAATGGTCAGGTACGTACCTCTTGTGCTCATTGTAGCTGTCAAGTTGTGCTGATAGTCTTGCTCAGAATAATCCTAAACTCTCTAAACATCCTTGGTGTGCTGGGCATGAATCCAAGTAGGAACAATGGCAGCACTGAGCAGATGCTGCAGAATTCCCTGAGCAGCTTTCAAGATAGATAGGAAAAAACCTCAGTCCTTTCCAGCCACGCTGTGCTGAAACCGGATGTTGGAGGAAATGCTGTGAGGGGAAGGTTGACCCCTCCTCTTGGCTTATGGGTCAAGTGTTTGGGGCATCTCGGTAGAAAACTTTGGGCAAGGATCAGCAGAGAGCCCAGGGATATGTACACAGGATACAAATATGTCTACCAGGATATGTTCACAGGATATGAAGATGTCTGTCGGGTTATGTGCTGGTATGTTTTAATGTTTACAGAAGTGTACAGGCAGAAGTAATCACATAATCTGTATCCTTTCTATGGCAACAAGAGAAAAATAATAATGAAAGGATTTGAACAAAGACTCATGAATCAGCAAGCCTCAAGTACACCTTCCCCTTCCTATCAAATACATTCCCACTCTCTGCTGGGGTCACTATACTACTTATCTACCCTTCAGTTGTGAACAGAATAGAATGACTAACTTTTGCCGTTTTTCCTCACTCCCTCTGAACAAGGGTAGAGTTTTATGCCAGGTACTGTTTAGCTTTGGAAGGGTGTGACTTAGTTCTAGTAATGTACCTTCTGTCAGGTTTTTATGTCAGGTTCTATACCTCTAACCAAAGGTGAGAGCAGCAAGTTCTACGAAATATTTTCCTTTGATCACCAGTACCCAATAACTGGTACCAAATCACCACTACTCGGTTTTAACAAATTGTGTCATCCCAAGATTCAGTATCATCTCAGCACCCAACTCACTTACTGGCAGTTGTGTGGTTATTTTTAGTGAGGAAAAAGGCATTTTAGCTTTTCACTATTGCAATGGCGCAGCTTTTCCTGCCAAGAAAGTTGGATGTAGATCAGTTATCATTATTGCTGCTTTTAATGTGACAGAGCTTGAAATTAAAATATAAAATTCACTGTGCTAATTTTATTTCCCTGCCTGAAGAACTCACCAGGCCAGTGCTTTGCTTTTGATTGGGGTAATTCCTAAATGGCCCCATTCAGCTTTCTGCAAACACTTCTGCTGGCTGTTGGACACGTGGACTTGCAGGCAAACGCACAAAAATTCCTCACCATTTGGTACCCAAACTGGTGCTGTCTGTGTTGACTTACAGGGTTATTCAGCTAGGAAGAGTGCTTAAATACGTTACATGGTTGCTAGAAAGCTACTGCGCAGTTCTCTGAAATGGAAAATGTAATAAAATAAATGGCAGTCTAATCCCAAGTGATGCAAAATGCTGTGTTGCTATTCTAGATACCGCCTGACCAAAATTGCTGTGGACTCTGCTGCTGGGCCATATCAGAACTACACTGTGGTTTTCTTGGGATCAGAGAAGGGAATCATCCTGAAGTTTTTGGCACGGACAGGAAACAGTGGTTTCCTGAATGACAGCCTTTTCCTGGAGGAGATGAACATTTACAATCCTGAAAAGTGTGTATCTGACTTTTTGTACTTGTGTATGGGTGACTTTGAACTTCCAATTTCTCAGAGTAGATTGTCCCATGAAAAGGGAAGTAGTTAGAGAAGCCAAGTTTTTTTGAGTA
This sequence comes from Pezoporus wallicus, assembly GCF_028554395.1. Classification (NCBI taxonomy): domain Eukaryota; kingdom Metazoa; phylum Chordata; class Aves; order Psittaciformes; family Psittacidae; genus Pezoporus; species Pezoporus wallicus. The sequence goes on along the minus strand of NW_026642512.1, from coordinate 457,562 downwards.
ATTTTAAATTGTTTGAGAAGGGGATGTCTGCTTATCAGTCTCTACATTGCAACAAGATTTTTTTTTCCAGTACGTGTAGAAAATAGCCCATCCTATGCAGCCGTTGCTGGATAATTAAAAGTGAATTCTGCAAAGGAAGATTAATTTTCTAATCCTGTAAAAAATACCTGATTCCTCTCCAAATAACTCAACAACCGGCAAGCTGCTCTCCAAGGGAAATTTCCTGCATTTCAACCTTCCTCAAATATGCCTAAAGGGCTTTGAAGTGAGCCATAATCATGTAGAAATTTCAGCTACTTTGAGTACTGGAGAAGAATAAACACAAAAATATGAAGGGCCCTTCAGAAAGCTTGTCTGATGTGCCGTCTTTCTCCACTTCTTATTCCCCTGTCAGTATTTTTAATACTGACTTTTATGGTATCAGTGGCTCTAGTGGCTATATTGTGTGGTCTTTGCCGTATTCAATTCTGCCATTCTTGGGTTGTTTTGGGGGAGCTTTTGGGGTTGATTTGTTTTATTCTTTAGCTTGAGGAATCATTAAGTTTTCATCTGGCTTCCCAGCAGAACCCATTTGAAACTTGTTTTTGTATCAGGTGCAGCTACGACGGTGTGGAGGACAAGCGGATTGTGGGCATGCAGCTTGACAAGCCCAGCAGTGCCCTGTATGTCGCCTTCTCCACCTGTGTCATCAAGGTTCCCCTGGGACGTTGCGAGCGTCATGGCAAATGCAAAAAGTACGTGTTTTCAGGTGGCTGTCAGAACATGTTTTCTTGCCACTGCAGGCATGGGGAAGGCGGGAGCAATCGTGAATGCCACCTTGTGCTTTTCTTTCTCAAGGGCCTGCATAGCATCCAGGGACCCATATTGCGGGTGGATGAAGGAGAGCGGAGTGTGCACACAGCTGGTCCTTGGCTCCAAGTGAGTAAGGGCTCTGGCTGGACGGGACGTGAAGGTCTGGCAGTGGCGCCGGGCAGTCTTGGGCAGAGCTATGTGAAACATGGAGCTCTTAGGAAAGGAAAAATGTGGGAAGTATTTGTTTCTACCTTATTTGCATTCAACCCTGAAATGTCTTACAAAGTTTTCTGATGTGAACTCTCAGCTGATTGGTAACTGCTAAAGGAGGAGGAGGAAGAAAATGAAAGAGCTGTACTAAGGTCGTGTGTTATTGAAAGGAGGGAACTGGATGGGTATATCTGGACCAGCCCACACTGGAGCCATCACAGCTGATTAAAGAGGCAGTAGAATCCAAATTAAATTACTGAAGCAATTTGTCCATTGAAAACAAAACCAGTCCTTCTAATTTACTGTGCATTACTAAGAGGAATCAGAGCACAATAAGAGCTTAAAGCAGATTCAGAGAAGTGCTGGATCTCCCCTTCCTTAACCATGGAATTTAATTATCTTACAATAATGAAAGTCTGTGAAGGTTTGTTTAAATGTGGTTACTAAAGCCTTCTTGCAGGGAGCTGATCCCCTTCAGAGATATCATTTCTTGGCCACATCTGACACACCTCATGCTTGCCCACTCTAAGGTACAGCTATACTTCCTCAGGGTAGCGGTGCAAATGTAGCACAACACCACACAACCTCGACAGACCCACTGCTCCCCCCACTTAACCCTGCTCCTTCAATATGTAATGGATGAGTTACTATTCCTGTGCTTGTGTCTTGCTCTTAATTTCCTAATTCAACTTAAATGGTTTTGTCCATTGGGCATGCTACAGCTGTATTTTTTTTTTATATGCTTTACTGTGAGCGTGTGGACTGTTCCTGACTGGACATTTGGTAGAATAATGTTAAAATTGACCTGTGTCCATACCAGGTTTTCTCAGTATTCCCAAAATGCTTGAGTCTTTTTGCACTTTGATAGCATGTTGTAGGGAACTTACATACCTTACTATAAAAGCAGCTTCCATGTTTATCAATAGATCCATAGAGACAGAGGCAGCGCAATTTGCAGTGGTGCATTCCAGAGGTGAGCAAGGCAGGTCGCTCTCCATCCAGTGCATAACATTTAGGAAGGGGATCCAGCTCAGCAGAGAAGATGTCTAGGGAACTTGTAAACTAGCCAACAGTTGGCAGAGATGTTAGGTGCCCTCCTGAAGTAGGTGACACTTGAGCAGGAATTTTAAGAATACGGAGTTGGGAATGAGGTGTCTGCAAGGATGATTATGCCTCAAGGGCAGGATCCTAACTAATGCAGACAAGGGCTTGTTTTGGACGTTTTCCAAGGCTCTTGTCACTCATCTTTAATTGTACAGGAAGTTGAAAGAACAGCTTGACTAGTTACCCAAAATCACAGGCAGAGGTTAGCAGTGTAAATTGGGTATGCCAGCTAGAATAGCCTGTGAGTGTTTTTTCAGAAAAGACCCTTGAGTTCAGTGGAATGCCATCAGTGGACTGGTACTTAACGCCTTGCATCCTCATCCAGCGCAGTACCTAAGTGACTGTTCAAACACAGGTCGTCTTTCCCCAGGGCACTACCTACCCAATGGGTGACCTTCCTTCTCACATCAAGTATTAGTGCACCTTGTCTACTATATGGACAAGTGAAGGTAGTATCATAATTGCTCCTGATAGTATAATTTATGATAGAGTTAAGAGTTTAAAAGGTTTGAATCTGTTCACCTTCTTTGACAACAAGGCATACAGTGGATTTTTAAAAAGTAATAATGTAAAGAAGAAGCATTATCAGAAGCCAAGAAATCATTAAGCAATGATAAATAGCTCTGTGTAGCAATTTTTCAGCCTTTTTGTGAAGGTTCCAAAGGAATGGCCAGTTTTATGGCAGGGCTTTATTTCAGTTGAACATTTGATAATTTCTTTCTGGTCATGCCTATGATTGTTGTTATTCATACTGTTTTGTATTTTCCTATTATTTAGACTGGCATTTGAACAGGACATAGAACATGGCAATACAGATGGACTGGGTGACTGCCAAAGTAAGCAAATCTTCTACCCTCTATTTACCATGTGTCACAGAGTTCTTCTGAATGCCTCAAATCACCATTACCTGTTGGACGTTCTTTGGTAGCAATATGTAAGCCACAACAGGGACAGCAATGACAGCTAATGGTACAGGTTCAGAAGAGGAATGGTTGTTTAAATGTTTATAAGGAAAATTGCTCAGTTGGTGTGATTTATGCAAACACCAGACTTCAAAGCAGTTAGTTGTGAGAAAACCTCAGTTCTAGAGGATATTGATTGTAGCAATGACATAATGAATTGGATGTTCATTGTCTTTGTTACCCATCATAGTTGGGTTGTTTATGTAGCTGCACAAGAAGCGGCTTGGTTTCTTCATGTAGAATGTGACTTGTACTACATTCCCATGAAGGACAGGGAGAGACTGAAATATATCTTCAGCTTTGGATCCAGATCAAGAAGTGGCAGCTACTTACTTTGTGAACCTTAGTGGATTTTACATACAGGCTGGACAACATAGCAGTATTAAGAGCCAGTCAGTACTGACCCTGCCTAAGAAATATTAATGGTAAACCTTAGGTACTGACAGCTTGAGTTGGAACCTTAAACACAGTCTTTAACCATTTACATTTTTCACTGAGGTGCTTAAAAGTGTACAGATTGCACTGCATGCAAAGAAACCTTACATGCTAGTTTCTCAACCTTCAGGAATACCAACGTCTATGTTCAGGGCAGCTCTTTTTCCAAATGTTCTTGCCAAGTGTAATTCTGAGCCCTGAATATTGTTTATAAACCTTACAAAATCAAGAATTCTTTTCAGTGCAGTTTGCACTGATGCCTGTACATGCAATAAAACTGCTGAAGGTGAGGAAGTAATGTACAGTGAGAGAGTCATTACTTTTTGGAATACAGAACAAAATAATGAAGGGCTAGAATGTGCCTTGGGATACAGTGCTGGCCAGCTGCTCTGGAGAAAGACAGAGCCTTCTCATGCCTTGTGCATCCTTGTTCAAGAGCCACTTACTACTGTGGTCACTGTGCTTGGGGGAGTACAAGGATTCAGCCTCTGCATGCCCTCCCTTCTTCTCAGCTACGCATTCCTCTGCCCTAAGACAGGGTTATGTAGGCTGTCTCAAAGTTTTTTGAAGGAGATGTACACATAGTCCCTCCTGTTCTCCCTGTTAGTGTTGTTAGCACCAAAATCAGGTCAATTCCCAGCTGATGCAACTTTGCCCTTTCAGACTGTTCTGCTCTCCTTGGGCAAATAGGTTAGACAAAAGTGAAGGGTACCTAATATCAGTTAAATATAAAATAGAGGTAGCAAATTGTTCAGAAACAGCACATTTTGCTCATGGTGAAACGTCTGTTTCTGTGCAGAGAGATCAAAGCCTATACCCTGCTTAAATCCCTCTTTATCCCTGAATGATGCATTGAACCTTGACACTGCAAAGGCATTGATTTAATTCCCTGATAACCCAGCTGATCTTACTACTTCGTGTGGTCTTGGGTCATTTGAGTTTCGTCCTCACTGACTCCCACTGCTGGCTGCATCACTTGTATTGCCTCATGTTAGGTAAAGACTTGATCTTACAAAGAAAGCCATGGCAGGGAGGACATTGGCCTTCCTAGTTGGTTTCCCTTGCACAAGGCTGGCCATGAACACTTTCAGAGACAGACAATGTTTTCAGGTATATCTGAATATTAGTTTTGCCTGGGTCATTAGGGTACTAATCACATAAGTATCAGTTGTAGAATAGAAGATTGCTAGCAGCAAAAGAGTAAAAAATAAAAAAGAGAGAAAAATAATTATTTTTCCCCTGTTATTTGTCTTTCAGATTCCTTCGTAGCCCTGAATGGTAAGGAAGTTCTTAGTTTCATTATTTACTGACAGCAAATCCATTTTGGAGGAATCACTTTTTACTCAAATCTTAAGTATTTTCATATTTTTGTTTTGCTTAATGTTTCTTCCCAATTTATTTTGTTCATAGACATCTCAACAGCTTCACCTGATCATGAAATGTCTTACGACACAGTGTATGGTCAGTTTATGGGTGTTTTTAAAAATTCCTCCTGATCCTTGTCTTAGCTAGTAGCTTCTGTACTCAAATAGTCGTTGCCCTATAATACTTGTTTTGTCTTGATGTGAGGGCCTGATTCACTAATCACAACTAGGATTGAGTCATACCTCTTGATTTTCAATCTGTCTTTTCTTGTCTTCCCTCAAAACTATCTCCATTGAATTGAAGTAAGATTTGGCGTGTTTTAATGGGATATGAGCAGACATCAGGAGCATGCTTCATCTGAACGCACAGAGAAAGGAACACTTGGGTACAATGATGCATCCTACCTATTTACCAGGAAAAACAAGATAGCAACTTCCCACTCATGTTTCGTCATGAGGCTGGTGTCATGACTGCTGCAGCAGACAGTCAGAGATACCTCAGGGAAAGGGGCAGAACTGTCCCTGGGTTACAGAAAGATCTCTCAGAAGGAAAATTAACCTGTTAACCATGTGAGCTGAGACTGGGTTATGCCTTGACTTCTGCAGGGCCCTGCTAGGGTGAGTCATTTCTGTTACCCAAGCTCGCAGTATCTGATCTGTCAAAAAAAAAAAAAAAAAAAAATGGGGGTTTCACATAGCAAATTAAATTACCTGAGCTGAAGAAGAGCATTTCTGCAAGACTAGAGTAGCAGTTTCCCATGAGGCAGCTGTTAATCTGTGCTCATAGTGCTTTCCACTACTTTGTTCTATATATTTGGAAGTGGATTACTCTAGTACTTGGAATACAGAATAAATGTCTTCATGAGGAATTATTGCAAAATAAATAATCACTTTAAATTCAAACCTAGACCTATATTGCAGTAATTTGTCTTCATATACATCCTGCACACAGAGAAGTACTCACAAGCTAAGAGGATATGTGGTATAGCTCCCAGTGAAGTCAACAGAGAATTGCCATGTGGAATGGGAGCTTGCTTGTGAAGTTGTTTGCAGGCTGCAAAAGACTAGTAGTTCACCAGCGGTAGGGCAGATCCACCATATGTTTGGCTCAATGTAGCAAGAGGTAGGTTAGCGTGCAGTTACTATGACCATTTAATAGAGACTTTCATCTTGTGCCTGCAAAACATGTAGGTACAAACCAGAACCAATGACAGCTCAGTACAGCAGAATATAAATGACTGGAGGCACAGTAATGCTGTTCAGCATTTTAAAAATAAAATCAAATTCGCCATATTCTTTATTACCAGGAAATGGAAAATGTGCAGGTGAAACTTGTTTGAAAGTATGATAATGAAAACCATTGAAGGAAATGTACAAGATCAAAGACAAGTTGAATAACGTGTGGAAGACTCATGGTTTCATCTGCATATACAGCTTGTACTTTCTTTCATTTGAAAATTGTATTTCCAATGCACAAAACAGTAATTAAAGAATAGTAATAATTAAATTTGTACTGCTGAATGTAAAGATAAAGAATATGGCCATTGCGTAGTGCTGATGTGCTACCAGAAATGTTCTAGATTTCCTGCTTCTAAGCACGTTTGTAGGCTGAACAGTTACATCTGTGGGGCTGGGGCTGTTGATCCCATCAGCTACCATATTAGTAGGGACTTTAGCAAAAGCTGATATTTTAATATGACCAGGAAACCTGAAAAGTTATTCAAGTGAGCAGCAGAGTGAAAAAAGCTGGGAGTACAAGTAAGAAGGGAGTCCATTTTACTGTCCAGGCAAGACAGACTCCAGGAATTAACCCAGCTCTTTGAGCAGGACCCTACTGGCAGATGCAGTGGAGAAATGCAGACCCAACATTAGCATTGGTTCCCACTTACGCCCTGTCTTTCACAGATGACTTCACTGACCCCTCTCAGGTACGTCCTGATAAAGTGGTCTTTAGACAAGTCAGCTCTTTAGACAAGTCAGCTCTTCCTTTTATGGGTTTAGTGAAAATACCCATTCTGATATTACTGCAGTTATTTTTTTCACCTACCACGGCAAAATATGAAAGGAAATGTGCTAGTCACCTCTATTGATCTTCCACATAAGGAGTGTATAAAATTACAGCATGAGGTAGTAAACCAGTCTCAGTAAACATGCTCATGTTTGGTAACTGTAGTGACTGCTCTGAATCTTTTTCTTGAGAAAATGAAAATTTTATCAGTGGTGCATTTTTATTGAGTACAGTTAAATGCATAAGCAAATTGTATTTCTTAATAGATTAAACTGCAGCATGCTGGGATATACCAGAATAGTAACAAGTGAATGCTCAGGGTGCTTTTGGACCCAGTAGACTAAATGTATCTAAAGGCATTTGAAACACCAGTTGCAAAAGACATCATAAGGCCTGATTCCCTTGATTTACTCCACTGTAAATCAATTCACTTCAACAGGCTTACTCCCCATCTGTGGCACTATGAATGAAAGGAGAACCAAGCCCTTAATCTTTGTATTCTTGTCATCAGCCTCCTCCTGAATTTGGCAGGTGGGCTCCCTTTTCTGGGGCAGTCTCATGTGATGGGTTGTAAACAAGTAAAGTCCACACAGGTGACTGCTCAAGTGCATCCCTTTTGAAACCCAAGGAGAAGATAGCAGGCTGAAGGTCTGGCTGAAGAACATCAGAGAGAAATGATGCAAGAACCACATATTTAAACAAGGAGATTAGGCTAGATTCTTCTGCAAAATTTCAAGCAGCTTCAATTACCTTTGGAAACATCAATCCTTAGTGAATTGGGCCCTTATTTTACCCCCTAGACATAGTTCTTTCTCCCTCTGTAGTATTGATTTAGCCTTTCCTTCTAATTGTCAGCTATAGCTGTTAATAGGATAGTGTGCAGACATCTTAACCTCTGAGATCCTAATGACTTGCACATATTAGAGCAACTATCAAATATGTATTGAATACCTGTCTTTGTTTTAAACCTGAAAAAAACCTGCTTATATTTTACAAGTACACTTCAGAATGAGCTATAGTTACAAAGTGCAGCCCTTCTGAATCATTATCCATGCCTGTAGACACTAAATGCTTTTCCTCTCCTTCTGTTACTTGAAAAGTTTTTCCAAATAATGGAAGCACGTAAACCAGTTGGGCTTTTTTTTTTTTTTTAAGAGTGTATGTTTTGATTTTTACATGTTTGCTTTAAACATGTAAGTTTGAAAAGTACTGTCTCTGCAGGTTTTCAGGTGGTTTGTTTTAAAACAGAGGCAGAATTGTTTCTTAGATGTTTAGGTATTAACCAATATTAACAGAGGTCCTCGGCACACCTCAAAATTTTAAACTCTCTTTAAATTGCAGGAAAGCTTATTTACACAGGTAAAAATGGTATAATGGGAAAAAAAGGCTCACTACATGTTGCAAGCTATACAACACATTGTAAAGGTTTAATAATGACTGTGTGTGAAAGGGCCAGGACTGCATTGCCTGCCACTTCAGTCTTTTCTCTGTTTATAAGAGAAACTTAACTACCTCATGCATATGTGGTGCCACTATGCTCAGAGGTGAAGTTCATCCAGCAGTATTGGCTGTAAGGGCACTTACAGGACACAGTGATTCCGCTTACGGGAACAGCCACTGTCCAGTAGTAAGCGTTTGCAAAATACAGCTCAAACACAAGTGGGACAGGCTGTTAAGGTCTAATCTACTCCTGCTTTGTTTCCCCAAAGTCAGGTGGAAGAAACGTTGTCTTGGTTAGGTGTGGAAGGTTGTTTCTCAGTGTGTACTAGACTAACACCTTAGTAACAGAGTGAATAGACTGATTTCTTGTTTGGGTGAAACTCTTCTCTACCTAACGACCATCTGGTACACATCAGTATCTTCACAAAGCCTTAGCTTTCCATTACAAAGAAGTTTTCTGTGTATTTGCAGCATATGGTTCAGGAAATCTTTTTTTTTTTTTTTTCCCCCAGAAAATGTATCCCTTTGGCATATATTTCCTCTAAATTACTGTATTAAGGAATGTTTTTCTTTAACCATACTTATGGCTTTTCTTTAGAATGTCGCCTTTAAGCACACCTAAAGTGCAAGTGTCTGGGCAAAGATATATATGAGTATATAAATGCATATCAAACACAGGCATAAAATATGATTGCTACTTGGCAAGATTTTCTTCTCTTTTGCCTCCTTATCAAGCTACAACTAATTGTTTTCTTATGTTGCATGCAGCACTTTTTGCAGGCTGACCAATATCGTACACATAATTGTGGTTGCTGAATGGGGTATTAACTTGGCGAACCCCATGAATGCTGACACTGTGGTTTAGTCCTCAGGGAATAGAAGACATAGAAATATCATGATTTCCATTTTCTGGCCTGTTCTCTGTCCAGTTATTTCTCTTATTTCTTGGGGATGAGCACAGGAGTTGACAAGCGTAAAATGGTGCAGAGTTGAACGCTTTCATGCTCCAGCGTATTCTTGCTTCAAGAGGGCACATCTTTTCAGTTGCTGTACCTCTACCTGTCCTTTTGGAAATAAGCAGCCCTGCTGCAGGACTGCTGCAGAGCAGGCAGCCCGTTTGGATCAGAGTGTATCGCCCATCTACATGTGTGTTACCAGTGCTCCCAGCCATGCTGTGGCTTATCAAAACCTTTTAGAAGTGGATAATGTTTGGCTTCTGTTCTCTATTTGAGTAACATTAAAAGCTCTTCAACAAAATACAGCCTCTAATTTGTTGTGTTAAAGAAAGGTGGCTGGGAAAAATCACAGTACCTATCATGAGAGGTAAAAATTAATCCAGTGCCCTTGTCAGCATATGCCTTCAGCCTGAGGTCCAGAGCTGAATTGTGTTAATGATTAGCTGTAGTAGCCAAAGGTTGGCTTCATGGTGAGAACACTGTGAATTTGACCATTTTTTTCTGCTAAGTATACCAGTTACAGGAGTTAGTTTTGTCTATGTTCTATGCAAAACACTGTCCAAAGTGCTGCTATATATATATTTGTTTGCAGTAAATTAAAAGGGCTCCTCAAAAATATACAGACGAGCAGACATTTTCTTCCTGTAAGATCATTAATATTCAGCAGTACTTATTTAAATCACAGCACCATCTTAACAGAAGTTGCAGCATTTTTGCTGACTTTGCCAGTAGTTCAGCCCCATGAAGGTAGTGAAAGGGATGGATAAAACAAAGCACATGGATGCCTGTAAGGCGTGGCAGCATTGGTGGCCAACATTTAGATTTTTGACTGAGGGAGAGAAACTGGGTTCATCAGCTCTCTCTTGTGCATCTGAGAGCTGGGTCTGGATGGCTTTAGAAGCCGTTCAAAGCAGCCTTTTTGAGATGAAGCATCCAAAAGCTTTGTGCTTATCCAGTGACTGTTTAAAATAAACTACAGAAGCACAGTCTCCAACTGCCCAGCTCTGTGCCTTCTCTGTGAGGCTTTAAATTTGGGCTCCTTGTGTTGCTCTACCTCCACCCCAGTGAGTCTCAAGTTATTTTTCTGAGCAGTGAAACAATGTCAAGAGAAGGATGCAGGAGAGAGTCACTGCCTCGCAATGTGTAGCCTGGTGATTGGACTCCTCTCCAAGGAGTCACATCGAAGGAAGGAAAATAAATTTGATGGGCTGTTAAAAAGGAGGCAGGAGAAAGGAGGGCTGCTGTCAGTCTGTCCGGTGTTATCCGAAGAGTTAAGCGTTATCTGCCATTCTGTCCTGTGAATAATCCACTTCTCTTAGTTTGTGTTTGAGCATGTTTCAGAAACCTCTTCCGATGGTGTCTTTCAGGAAGGTAGGAAAGGGAAATTACTACACATCAAATTAACTAGGCCCAGAACTCCTTGAGTCTCACTGAAAATAATTCATTTGGAAACATGTGCCAGAAGGGAACTTTCAGAGACATGCGTGGTTTTGAGGTCAAAATGTTGTGGTATGAATGGAGTTTTGGTGTCCCCATCACAATAGCAACAGAGCAGCCCAAGCCACTGGGAAGTCCAGGTTGGAGCCATCTTTCAGAGACGGCAGACTCCATGCAATCCAAATATTTTGGGTGCTGACATACTTATTAGGATCCAGCAGCGAAAGACATGCGAGCCTACAGACACAGCTCTACCCCAGCCAAATCACTGGTAAAACTGTGTGGTGTTTCCCTCAGGGCATGTCCTATGAATGTGCTGTTTGTTGGGATGTATTTGATAGGCAAGGAACTTCTCAGCCTTATTCAGGACAACAGTAACAATGTCTAGAGTAGCTGTAATGGAAAAAAGGCATGCAAGACCTCTGTCCAGGAGCCGATGGAGTCGCAGGTTCTGGGGAGGTCCATTTAGTCAAACGTTATCTTCACTATCTCTCTGAGCAGTAATGATGTTTGGCTTCATGCTTGTCTCAGAGCCAGTTGGTTCTGTGAGCTCAGACAGAACCAATAGCAAGGGTGCACACAGGTGCAAGTGGCTGCTGGGCCCTGCACATCTCCTATCCAGAGGGCAGTGCTGCAGCCTGGCAGTCCTTCATTCCTCTGGGAGCATGGGACAGAGAGCCACTGCTGTCACCATTTTATAGCCTTTCTGGCATTCCCCTTCTGTTTCAGCCATATTAGAAGTTATTCCATTTCAGATTGGTTTTAAAATTGCTTTTTAGCTAAGCCAGTACTAGACACATGGGCTGACATTTCAGCATCAGTCAGGTGTGTATAAATCTAGATGGAGGATGCTTGACTCAGATGAAGTGTGCTCACCCTCTTTCACATGCATATAACTCTGTTGAATAAAAGAACATAACCGCCAGCTCAGTGGCAGCTGAAGGTGTGCACACGCCTTTTAACACCCTGATCTGGAAGGTTCACATTCCATTTCCTTGAGGCCATGCTTTGAAGGACTTTGGAAACACTGCTCAGCCTAAGACAAGAAGTTCACCCATCACCAAAAGAAAGCAGTATGTGTGTTCCTGAGTGTGGGAAGATAGCATGGTAAGTGACTAATGAGACTTGTCTTCCCTACCTGTATTTATAATGTAAACAGGACACTCCAGTTCCCTAGTCCCAAGCACCACCACTTCCGACTCTCACGCTCGACAGGGTAATGATGCTAGGGGACGCATGCTGGATTGGAAGGATCCGCTTGGTTCATCTGAAAATACAGATCCATATGTGGCAGTTTCATCCCATAATCATCAAGACAAGAAGGGTAAGGCCTTGGAAATTACGTCCTGTGGTGAGGAGCATTGTGGGGGGAGGACTAAAGTGTAACTGCTTCCAGCTGGCTCGGAGTAACATGTAATGAAACTCCTGTGCTATAATTAAAAGCTTATTGTAAAGCCTGAAACTAAACAGCCAATTTCTGTCCCAGTCCTAGATAATTCACTGCCTGAGGAAACCACACAAAACAAACAGAAGTGTATGCCGTTGCAGAGTGTGTTTTGCATGTGTACAGGAAAGAGGGAAACAGTGGGGATTTAGCTCTCTTTAAACTTGATCTGCCCTGTTCTCTGGCAGAGGAAGATCTATAGCTTCCCATTGATCTTAAGGGTCCGTTTTTATACTGCCTTTTTGTCTGAATCCCCAGGGCAGCACAGCAGATCTTGGCTGATTTTACATCACTTCCACCTCTCAATAACATATAAGAGATACTGAAAGTCTGCTCTAGTTTAACCATTGAAGTAAAACTGACAGTAGTCCCAGACACTAGCCCTAAGTCCTGCTCCCAGTGAGACTTGAGCATCAAATACCTTTGAGAGCAGGGGCTGAGGTCGTCATTAGCTGAGGTGACTGCTGGTGGAGAGAGATTCTGTGTTGCATTTTTAAAGTATCAAAAGGTTGGAGTTAGGTGTCACTTCACACTGTTCAACCCTGTGCTGAAGAACCCTTGGGTCTAGTACAAGTGACAGCCCTGTCCTCTGGCCTCCAATCACCTTTGCTATACATACACAGAATTAGGCAGAGAATTGCCAAAACTTGCCACTTGGACTTGCTTAGAGAAGAAGTTTTTCTCCTGTGTGAGGATGGTGTTTCCTCCTCATTCCATCTTGGCCCTCCATAGTTATCCCATCTGCTTTTAATCTGTGTCTCAAAAGAAGTTAAAATTGTTCCTTTGTAAATAGGGGACTTAGGTTCAAGTAGCTCCACTGCCTAGAGAGATCTGAGTCCTTGTTACTCTTCTCCAGGGTGTTCTTAGGTAGTTTATTTCAATCTCTTTCCCTGTTGAAGATATTTCACTCTGTATGGACTAATTAAGTACTCAGTGGGCCTGAAGAAGGATGGGAATGAGCAAAACTCACTTGCTGAGTGGTTAGGGCAGTCACCAGGGGCAAGAACATACATGAGCTTCAGTCCTTTCTGCTATGAATACTTGATATAAAACACTTAAAATATTAATTGAAATGTGGATTCTGGTCTCTATTGTTCATGCATTTTACATGAAAAACTCATTAGACAAAAGCCTCAGCTGTTCCTAGAGAAGCTACTGGCATGCCAGACCTGCTGCTCTGCCTTGTCTGCCCAGGCTGGTAGGTTACTAACTCTCATTCCTTCCCCTCCATCTGACCCAGTGAATCTTGAATTCTCTGCATTGACCATGGAGACTTTGAGCAGGGAGTGATGAGCCTGTTAACATCACAGAACAGTTTCCAGCAGAGCTGCATGAACAGCTGGCAGCAGTTTGAACCCAGACTGTGAACTCAGTGCCTGCTATTCACAACAGCTCCAGATACACAGTGCCTCCCACAGTCCTGGGACATCTTGGATTTCTCACTGAATTCCCTAGGGTTGACCTCGAAGAACCTTCATGGTTCCTACCCATGAAGGCAATGGGCATTACCTGTCTGGCCCAGCAGAGACAGAGTGTGAAGCTCTCTTCCAGCTGAGGCAGCCAGTCAAATTAGGCAGGAGATGCAGTAAAATTTCTGAAGATGCCATAGCAAACATTAATCTAGTAGCCTTGGCTTTTAGGCTTGATTGACAGGAAATGGAATATGAAGATTTGAATTCCCTCAAGCAGAGGATGCAGATTTGTCTCCTACCTCTCAGCAATTATCTTTTCCTATAAAAAAAGAGGAAAACTGCCATTTGCTTTTCTTCCTTCAGCTAGGTTTTAGAAGTGGCCCCTGTTTGAACAATTTTTGTCAGAGCTTGATCCTGTAGACATCTGGGGGGATTAAAAGTAAATCTAAAGCAAAAAAGGTGAATTTCTAGAACCCGACAGGCTTACATGTGGGTTAAACACAGAACCTCTCTACACCCTGCAGGCGGGTGAGCTGCTGGGACTCAGCAAAGGAAAATCTTCAGACAGCTGCCAAACTCAAATTCAAACTCATAACTTAGGGTGCAAGTGATTGAGAGTGCTGAAGGTGAAAGCTCAGATTCATATTCCTACTTAAGGTCAGTTTGAGATATTGTCCTCATTTTTTTAATTCCTTATACTTTGCTCTCCAGCAGTAGAAGGGCTATTTAGAAAAAGTGATTCTGAGGTATCAGATATATAGAGGAGGGAAGGCAGATAAACCTGCATGCTCTTCTAAAGATGGCATGTGATTTACCTAGCAGTCCCTTTTCTTCTCAGCAATAAATCAGTGATAATGCTGACAGCCAGAAAAATACAGCTATTTTATTTTTCTGTCCAGTCTGATAGTAACACCGGTATTCAAAAATGCTTGAGGTGAGAGGACATTTCTTAGAAAGTCTGTTGTTCCCTCTTTTGAAAGTAAGTGGTATCTTCTTTCCTCTACCCTGAGAGGAGGGGATCTCATTAAGCAGATTTAAAGAAAGGGAAAGGGAAAGGGAAAGGGAAAGGGAAAGGGAAAGGGAAAGGGAAAGGGAAGGGAAGGGAAAAAGGAAAAGGGAAGGGAAAAAGGAAAGGAAAAAGGAAAGGAGAAAGGAAAGGAAAAAGGAAAGGAAAGGAAGGGATGGAAAGGAAAAAAGGAAAGGAAAGGAGAAAGGAAAGGGAAAGGGAAAGGGAAAGGGAAAGGGAAAGGGAAAGGGAAAGGGAAAGGGAAAGGAAAGGAAAGGAAAGGAAAGGAAAGGACAGGAAAGGAAAGGAAAGGAAAGGAAAGGAAAGGAAAGGAAAGGAAAGGAAAGGAAAGGAAAGGAAAGGAAAGGAAAGGAAAGGAAAGGAAAGGAAAGGAAAGGAAAGGAAAGGAAAGGAAAGGAAAGGAAAGGAAAGGAAAGGAAAGGAAAGGAAAGGAGAAGAAAAGGGAGACAGGGGAGTGACATCAGAAACACAGACAGTGAAAGATCTGGCCCTTTATGTACCCAGAGGAATGCAGAG
Source organism: Pezoporus wallicus (assembly GCF_028554395.1). Lineage (NCBI taxonomy): Eukaryota > Metazoa > Chordata > Aves > Psittaciformes > Psittacidae > Pezoporus > Pezoporus wallicus. The sequence continues at coordinate 442,455 of NW_026642512.1, read as the reverse complement.
ATGCATGCATTTTAATGGCACTATTTGTTATGTGTGGGTCCCTACTTCACAAATCTTTCGTGAAGCAATGCTTAATAGATGGAAAGCTAGCTCTTAAAAGCATCTCGTATGCCAATAGAAGCTTTCAGAAAAGTGTGCATTGAAAATATTAATAAATGTATAGCTGTTGGATTCTAATCATTTTCACTTCAGCTCACTGGCTGATGAAGCTTACATTCAATAGTTCCCTCCCCAGGGAGTGATGGTTACCAAAGGGCCTTATTAGCACTTGACAGGGTCATTTAAATATCATGCATTCTTTGGTGCCTAATTATGAATATTAACAAAGCTGGAAGCAGTCTACACGGAATCAAAACAATGGCGGCAGAGGTGACCGCATGGTTGTTTATCATTACCATCCACTTGTGTGTTGCTACTCCTTGCCTTGCCCAGTCAGAGCCAGCTGGCTCCAAAATTACTGTTTTTTTGTTGTTTTAAAAGGGCAACGGAAAGAGTTCTTGTTCAAAAATAAATCAGAAAATGTTATGCATACTATCCTTTTATAAAGATTTTGTTTTCACTTTTGCTGTGATTTTTTTTACTTTCACACATTCACAAAGAAAAAAATACTTTTTTTTTTAACATTTTCTCTTTGTTTTGCAAGGTACTTTGTGTTGTTCTTCTTTGGTTGTGTCTAATCCTTTGGACAGTGTTTTCTTTCTTTTTCTGTGCTCACAAACAGAGTCTTACAGATCTGTACTAATTGTACAGAATCCACTTGCTGCTTTCTTTTCTGTAGCATGGGTGCTTTGATGATGTCACATCCATCCATATGCTTCACTTTTAATTCAGTGCAGGCATCTTGGGGAATATCTGTGGGGGCGTGAAGAGGGGGTTCTTTAAAAGGGTTGACTCATGGGAATGTGACATTTGTGTGCCACAGCTTTAGTAGCTAAATATACTCTGGGATTGTTGTTTCTGATCTACATCACATTTCTTGCCAAGATGAAAATGTGTAGTGCAATCCATATAGTGGGAACTATGGGTTGCCATCCCACTGGCATTTTCATTTTAGCCATTAAGGATTCTGCCCTTATATTGCAGAACAACAACAAAAATATTGGCTCTGATTGGGCAAACTGCACCCCTCTTTCCTCTTCTCTTCCTCTTTCCTCCCCAGAAAAAAAAAGTAAGAAAAAACCAACAACAACAAAAAAAGTTCTAGAGTATGTTTACATTTTGTTTGCTTTCTTGCTGTGTTTTAGTGTTAATTTAATTGTGTGTTTCTCACCTTTGTTGAAACAGTTTTCCTTGCTGTCTAACCTTCCCCCCTGCTGCCATTGTACTTGGTCTCCCTCCCTCCGCAGTCATGAAGCTCCTTCTGTGGAGCGCTCCAAGGCTTTACCCTCTACACCCCAGTAGTGCCATAGCGCTGTGTCTCTCTGTAGTCAAAATACTAACGAAGGGGGGATTAGACATGTACCACTTGTCAAAAGGCCTGCAGGAAGAAAACAAAGTGATTTTCTTCAGGAGAAGCTGGCCTTGCCCCTCATTACCCTGCTGCCCTTCTCTGCTGCCTCCTGTCCTTGCCAGGCTTCCTTGAGAAATGCCTCATGCTTTTCAAGTCCAGGGTTCATTAGCACAAATGCAGCCTACTGTTTAGTTTTCTCACTTGCTCCCTGAATGCCCAGAGCCCACCTTTTAATCACAGTTTTGATAAATTGGTTGTAAATTCACTTTTGTGGTTCTGTTACACCTTCTTCTCTAGAGCATTCAGGTGCACATGGCTGAGCTGGGCACTGAAAGACCAAAGTGTAGCATTGCTGTTAGCAGGCTTAATGTTTGTATTCTTAGTTATCTCAACACTCATTAAGTGAAGATTATGAGGTGGTACCTCCTTTCCTTAACAATCCTTTTGTCAACATCTATGTAACAAAATTAAAAAGCTGATTAGAATCTGGATGTGGTGGATACAGAGTTGAGTTGCTCATGTATATGGTTGTCAAGAATGCTCCTGTAGATACAAGAGTCTGATAGCACCTATTACAGATTGTAGAATCTATATTGTTATTAATAATAATTGCAGCCCTACAGTACAGAATTAGACATAAGTAGTAATATTCAACTTCTCGGTTTGGGGAGGGCTGTGCTCTTGGAGAGCCCAAAGGATGTTCATTTCAAAACCTGACTCCAGCAGATGTTTCATATTGTACACAAGCCTCTGTTAACTAAATTTTACTGTGAGTATTGCTACTTGGAAGATTTGCCAAGCGCTGCCAATGCTTATCTCTGGAGAGACTGCAAATGTTCAGGCAGATTTTGCTGCAGTGAGACAGATTTATATGAAACTTCAGGTACAGTTATGATAAAAAGTGGTAAGTGCTGATTTAACAAGATACTTTACAAGTAGACATGAAATAAGTGAAAAAAAACTGTGTCAAAGCAAAGCTTTGGAGTCTTTTTTTGCATAAACAACTGGTGTTCAGCTTGGGAGGGCTGAATTTTACACCAGGAAGTGCATTTGCAAAGATGTCTCTTGCCCACAGTCTAATAGAAGAGTGCTGTGGGAAAGGGAGTAGGGGATTTGCCCTTATTCTGTTTATGATTCTGTAAGCATGTGACTGAGAAATGAAGCATGAGGTGTGATTACTTGAAGCTGTAGTTTTTCACAAAGGAATTTCACCTACACAAGACGATATCATAGAATCACAGAATGGTTTGGGTTGGAAAGGACCTTAAGATCATCAAGTTCCAACTCTCCTGCCATGGGCAGGAACCCCTCACTCTACACCATGTCACTCAAGGCTCTTTCCAGCCTGGCCTTGAATACTGCCAGTAATGGAGCATTTACCACTTCTTTGGGGAACCTGTTCCAGTGCCTCACCACCCTCAGTCATGAACCTCTTTCTTATATCTAACCTGAACTTCCCTTGTTTAAGTTTGAACACACTGCCCCTTGTCCTATTGCTGCAGTCCCTGATGAAGAGTCCCTCTCTGATATCCTAGACTCACATGTAGATTAAAACCTACTTTTCCCATTAGGATTTTAACAGAGGTTGGCTGGATGAGTCTGTCAAACAAAGCCCTATAGATTATTTTTTTTCAATAATGTTCTTACGTAAATTAGCATCAGCTTAATGTAGACATCCCTGTTTTGCAGAGGTGTTTGTCACATATAGTAGCTGCTAGGGTGAAATACTAAAAAAAAAAAAAAATCCTTTTTAAAAAAAACAACCAATCAACCATATATTTGTCTGGAATGGCTCTAATGAGCAACTTGTCCAGGAACTGAATGTCTCAGAGACTAATCACGGCATACATGTTGTGGAGCACCACTTTAGCTCCGTATCAGATAAATACCAGAAAGCCATGTTATCAGTTAAATGGGACCAAATTTCTCAGCAGAGTTTTTAATGGCCAGATACCAGTGTCACCATAAGAGGCTAATTATTAGCAAACATGCCAGATGAATGACCCCACCATGCTGGAGTTCCTGGTATCCCATGACATGCACCAGAGGGCTGTGCAGTAGGATTAAGGGAACACACAAGACTTGTCCAGAGGAATGACACTGATCCTTCCTCTGTTCTGTCTTGCATGTACGAGCTGTCTACTTCCAGGGCTAGAGACAGCTAATCATCTCAGAATGCATCCTCAAGTTCAAACAGTGGCAGTGAAAACTAGATGCTAATTAATAAAATGGATATTGTATATAAAATTGATGAAAGAGTGCTGGAAGGATTTTTCTGACAATAGACTTTCTTCAAACTCGCTTTCATTGTGTTTTTCTGAGTTTCTATGAGAATAAGAGCAAAGAGACAGAGAGAAGATAAGGCAGAAAAAATTACAGAAGCTAAGTCTCCAGGCAGGACCAAATTCTTAAGGCAATTTTAATCAAACATGGGGATTGTAAAAGAATACAGGGCGTGATTTAGTGCGTCTTTTCTGTGACTAAGTCTTCCTTTCAAACCTTACGTAAAAAAAAGCCCAAGCTAACTTAACCATGTTTTTTTTACAGTAACCTTCTGAAAGTATAAGGATAGGAACAGTTTTCACTGCAAAACATAGACAAGTATAGGGAAATCAAAGTAATGGAAAGAGTATATTCCAAAACACACCAACTGCCAGTGCCACAGATGAAGAAATGAGTATACTTCAGCACTGGCACTATCTTAAAATTTTTAGAAATCAGAATATTTCTACATTTCACTGACAGTACAGATTTCAGGTTTAACTATCTAAAAGTGAAAATATGAATAGTGAATTTGGAACCAAGAGCCATTTTCTACTTAGTAGCTGAAAAAAGACATCATTGGTAATAGAAGAGGCTGTGTCAATGTGCAACCCCTGGTTAGGAAAACTATCAGCAGACCTTTTCTGCTCCCAAGTTACTGGATCCTACAAATAAAAGAAGGGTGAAGTTTAAAATAGAGCTCATAAGATGTAAACGTGGCTACAGGAAACAGCAGGTATCCTTGACTTGTAACTGTCTGTCTGCGTAGATTTAAAGTCAGGCTATCAATTTCCAGGCTGCAATGAGCAATAGAAGCTTGTCTTACTAAAACAGGGAAAAGCTATCATTGCCCTGGGACCTTGATCTGCTTTCTCAATAAAAAAGGCCATGTCTAATTTGTCAAGGCAGCTGCTCAAGGTTCAGGGCATTAGAGCTGTTGTGTGATGGACTAGAACCCCAGCTGCATTCATCCGCAGTCACCCGGTGAGGACAGCACAGACTGCCTCATGCTCTTATTTGACCCTTGCGGCACTGACTTATTTATCAAGAGCTGGGAATTTGCTGTAGGGTGTGCTGGCCCTACAGTGTCACTACTCTATCTGAAAATAGCAAAGCATAATTGGTGGACAGGATGTTAAGTAACACTCAGTTTGATTTTTGTGCCATTTATATTGAGTATAGTGAGATGTTGTGCCATGCAAAGATGCTGAATTGGGAGGGCAACCTAGCCCTTTAAATAAGAAATGTCTGAAATTGCTTTAAAATTTGAAGGGATTTGAGAGCAGACAATATACTAGGTGAAAGACACTTACAGCACCTTTTGGTGTTACTGCCAGTATGCAATTAAAATGTCAATATGCTGTTAAAGATACTTGAATAATTAATTTATCTCATACAGGATGTTCCTAGTTTCAATAACTGTATTAATTAATAGGTAAGATGTCCTGTAGTAGTTTTACAGCAACCTAAACAATTAACAGTCCTGGTTCAGAGCACTTTTAATATGATCTGTGGACTGTGAACTGTTAACTACATTCCTCTGCTCAAAATACCACCTACATTCTTCTCATACAGGTAACCTTTTAGTGAATGGGGTCAACATCCCATTTAGTATGTAGGAAGGACACTGTCTGACTCTTTCCCTTTTTCTTGATTTTCTTTAAGACTGTAAAAAAAAGGCAAGCTCAGTTCTTTATGTCAGGATGGGCTGGTGCTTACTTATTAACAGCATGAAGTTAATTAAAAGAAGAACCTGGAGAGGGCATAATGTAGATTTTGCAATGTTAATTTTATTGAACATTAAATACAGATGACCAATGTCACTGTGTTTGGAAACTAGTTGTTCCTGTGAATATCCTTACTTTAGTCAGGTGTTTAGGCATGTGCTGCTTCGAGCTCTTTGACAGTCATTTAGTGAGACTGTAATCTCTGGTATCCAGTTACTTTTGCTGTGACTTTTGCTAGATTATTTTAATTGTGTGTTCTAACATTTTTGTGTCAGTAGCTGAGAAAAAGGGTTGGGAAAAATATGTTGTTATTCTCATGTTATGAAAAGAAAAGATTCTTAAGGGCATTTTATTGAGAAGTTTTGAAGCAGATAGTGCAAATTTACCTTTACATCAAAAATGTGCATTCTGACATCCCTGTAAGGGAAAAAATGAGTTTTATTGGCCAGGCTGTAAGCTTTTGAAAAATCTCAGTCCCTCATATCCAGAAGAGACTTGTCACAATTAGGCAACTAAATACACAGCAGCACAGTGTACACTGAGCATCAGAGCTGTGACTGATAAGCACTTTAACGACCAGCTGATAGTCTGACAGCTGTCTCTGCCCCAGCAGATCAGAGTAAGTCACAGTCCCCGCTGAAGTAGATTTTAACAGCTCCACTGGCATTAGAAGAGCTTAGGGCAATTTATAGAGAAGTTGCTCAAGAATAATTAAGAGGCATTTCTGGCACAACTGTACAATACAGCAAAAATTTGGAAATGGCAAACAGTACATTCATCACCAGCTTTGCACTGGGTGGGAAGAATAGCTGTAATACTCTGAAATAGTGAGTCCTAGTGATAGCCTCCAGACCAGTTCCAACCTCCCACATCTACTATAGTGGTTAGCCCTGGATATAAAGCTGTAGTTCTCCCACCAGCAACCAAAGATTGCTATCTTTTGTGAAATAAAATCTCAGATGAAGGTACAGCTTGATAGCATTGTCAAAACTGGGTATAAACTAGACAGTTCTTTCATATGCCCAACAAGGATTTTTTTAATTGGAAAATAACACCAGCTGCGTGCTGTCAATAATATGCCATCTTGTGCATGTTCCATCCCATCTTACCCACAATTATGATAGAAAATAAAAGAACAGCTGTTAAAAAAAAAGAGCTGGGGAGAGAAGCAGGCACATTTTTAAAGCACTACAAAGCTACTGTTATTCACTATCATGTTCCTGTAGAAAGAAACAGAGTTTTTTGGAGAGCCTAAAAGATCTGCGGTTGCTAAACACAAACACTACCAGCACAGGTAATTTAAGAATGCACAGAAACACCTGCTGAAGAGTCGCACACTGAAGCCTGCATTAAAATAGTTCCAAAAGTCTGTTGAGAGGCACATATTTTCCAGGTGTATCCTTATTCTTCAAGTGAGAAATTCTTACTGAGTTCCTGTTTGCAGGCGAGCAGGGTGAGTGAGACAGAATCCATAATACTGAGTAAACATCGAGCAGTGCTTGTTTTTAAAGAAGCCAACAGAAGTGATCTTGTCATGTGGTGCATGTTTTAGTAGCTTGACCCAGTGATCACCACTGGAGAAATTTCATTCCTGCCACCAGCTTCCACCAAACAGTTCAACAATTCTCCATGTGTATTTGTTGCTGAGTGAGTCCCAGTCAAAGGCTCTTAAAGGAGGGCACGGAGCAAGAGTGCCCTCTGTCCCTTCTCCTGCATGCTCTCCCCACTGAACCTCTTGCATTCGCCACAGAGCCTGCCCAGAGATTTGGGCAATCGTGGCTCATAATGAAGAACATAAAGAGCACCGGTTTTTTTTTTTGCAGCTTTATCTCTACAAAATACACTAGTCTCTATTCAGTGTTTTAAAGAGGTCTTACAGTCCTGCAGCACTTCATATGTCTGTCTAAATATGGACAAGCTATGGCCAAGCTACCCTCAGGCACTCATACAGTAAGACCTATTAATTTCCCATACCCAGGGGGATTTGTATATCGAAGTGTGCAGTTCTCACTCATGGGACTGAATTACGAATATGAAATCAGCAGCTACTTTCATATACGCAGCATCAAGACCTGGAAAGACAATACAGTTTATCTCTATTTGCTCATGGCAAGACAATTTGATAACATAAGCTGTGCTTCCCTGAAAGGTTTGGTCTCAGCTGCACTGTGTTTAGAAAGGGGGAGGGAGAATAAATGCATATCACTGAGAGAAAAGATACTGTGATAAAATTTGTTAGGGTCCAGAATGCTAGGAAAAAAAATGAGGCTTTAACCGCTCACATGGAAGTTTGTGTATTTGCAGATCCATAAACATACCTTGAGAGCTAGTCTGCAGATATGAAAAAGCCTTGTTATAGCACCTACCTTCATGTTGATTAACTAGCTGTGTAAGTTGCCTGGTTTGAATGCAGCAGTGGAAAATACTGGCTTAAAGGAAGAGCATGAGCAGAAACTGAACAAACATTACCGTAAATCTAGGAAATGGAGATTCGATCCAGTACCAGAACTGAGGGAAAGACTGGGGAGTGGTATTGCAGAAACACTGCTGTTTGTGAGGTGTGTGGTAAAGCAAATACACAGGTATGTCTGCCTGGCCTGCCACTGGACAGTCAAGGATATCTGGATGGGCTTAGAATGTATGTTGGAGAAGACACGTTTGCCCACAGTGCTCTGTGGTTAGAGTGCTACTAGCCACAGCTTGCTAAAATGTGTCCTCTGAGATTAATCACAGAATGGTTTGGGTCGGAAGGGACCTTAAAGCTCATCCAGTTCCAACCCCCTGCCATGGGCAGGGACACCTCCCACTAGACCAGGTTGCTCCAAGCCCCGCCCAACTTGGTCTTGAACACTGCCAGGGATGGGGCAGCCACAGCTTCTCTGGGCAACCTGTGCCAGGCCTCAGCACCCTCACAGGGAAGAACTTCTTCCTTATATCTAGTCTAAATCTCCCCTCTTTCAGCTTAAGCCATTCCCTCTTGTCTACAGTCATCTTGTTCAGGGAAGCAGGCAGGCTGTAGTAAGCACTGAGTACACAAAAAAAGATACACAGACAGGACACATCAATGAAGTTATGGCATCAAAGTGCCTGCAAGATGGGCAGGTGGTTAAAAAAAAATAGCTTAAAAAATGCAGAGAACTACAAATTCAACAGAAAGAAAAAATGCATGAAAGAAGCCACCACTGGAGATGCAGAAAATGAAGTGAGAGAGATGATAGCAGCACCAGGACAAGAAGTCCATCAGGGAAATGCTTTTAACTCAGGATGTGGCTGGAGTAACTGTGCTTGCTTCACTGGAGATGCTGTGGATTCAAATTAATGTAATTGAGAGGAAAGAAGGCTTCTGATATTTATATTGGAAGAGTAGAGAGATACCAAAAAAACAACTAGTGGTAAAATTAGTCTTGCTGATTGTTATGGCCAGTGTTTCAAACTTATCGCAGTTCCTCAGTTACTTAGTGTATTCAAAGGCAGATGAGGCTATGAGACAGCAATACAGAGGGAAATGATAAACCTAACAGCAGGCATGTATAAGCTACCTTTTATCTACAGCACCAGCCCTTCAAATACTTCTAGAAGCAGCAGTCTTGACTTTACTGATCACAGGGAGCAGGTCTTTTGACTACCCCTGCAGTGTTCATGAGTGTCAGAGAAATGAAGAGTTAATCCAGTGTTTGCTTTCTGTCACAAAATATACAGTGCTGGCATTTTAATCACAGAAGAGGCTTCATCCTTCTTATGTGTAAGAGACCTTCTGTGGAGTCCAGCCATATTCCTAATGAGCAGCAGCAACCCAGCTGTGGGCAGAAGGATTGTTCCTAAGCATTATAGTTATGTGTATGAGTAAACATTGTTAGCTTGATCATGTAGCTGTTCAGCAGTTTAATAGTAATTTCCAGGGAGCTCAGTAAATAGGATATATAGGGTACAGTCTTATTCTTTAAAAGCCTTGGATGTTTAATGGATGGCTCCTTTGTTAGTTCAGCTGTGATGTGTTCAGTCGCATTAGTAGCTCAAAACTAGTATTTCCATTTTTGTGTCTTTAGAGAAGATCAGAGCTGATGAGGAAAAAATTTTTGCTTTTAGGTCATATGCAGTGTTTGAAATTTAACCCCAGTTCTTCCATAAGGCTGCTTTGAGCTTCAGTCTGCTAAGCAGCGCTGCTTATGTTGACATTCAGTGAACTTCACTTTTCCCTGTTGTGCAGAAAGGCCATAGTTCAGAACAGGCTGTAAAAAAGGAGGGGGAAAGCCACAGATTTCTCAGTGACAGCTTCTCTTTCCTTGACACTGTTCATAAAAACTGCTTCCAGAAAGGCACTGGGCTGCCCAGAATACATAATGCCCACAGCAGGGGAAAAAAAAAAAAGCATTTGTTCTGCGCCATCAGAGGAGCTCCATGCAGTGAAATGGGAACTGTGAAGATGAGAGATTCACTTTACAGGCTACAACAACTTCTCTGGAGTCCTGAATTCATGCATATTCAGCCAAACATATGTAAATCTGGCTTAAGCCAGCTGTGAAAGATCCCCTGAAGTAAACTAATAAAGAGCAGCTGGATATGTTTAAGCTCATCCGAGGCATAGTAGAAAGGTCCCAGAATGTGCACTGAACTTTTTTTACGTCATTAGAGGAAACACAGCAGACTTTAAAGGGAACTTGTGTTTTAAGATGCAAAGCAGCATAAAGTTTGCCTCACTGAAGCAGGCTACAAAAGAATTAATTTTCCTTGACATTTGGATTTTATACATCTTTTTTTAACTACTGTGAATGCCTGTGTTTTACTCTTTTAAAGGATCTGCTATGTGTGATTATTCCACATCACACAGAGGCATCTAAAATTATCATTGCTCACTGGGAGAGGGTGAGAGGTGAAGGAAAGTGCTGAAATCAGGAAAGTTCAAAATGATCAGCCACTGTGTACCACTTGCCAGTTGGAGAAAGGTTGTCAAGCACTTTCTAGTGCAAGAACTTGAGCCTAGCCACTGGGACAAATGCAACTGGGCTACCTTCAGGACTCTAATGACTTTCGTCATTATATTATAGATCCAGGAGGTCATGTATCTCAAACCTTCTCCAGTACCTGCAAAATTAATAAACTGGTTTATTAATTTAGAGATATTGCCTAGAAGTGACACAATTTAAAAAGCTCTAAGAGTTTGCTCTTCCAGTCTTCTTCAAGTCTCCCACCCCTTTGTTTCAGTGAGAGTGGAACTCGTCTAAGCATGAATTTCCTGGTTCAGATCTTGTAATTTCCATTTATAATCCCTTTAAAAAAAAGAACTGCTTGTTTCTCATTTCTTAAAATTCACAGGTATGGGCGTAGTAGTGTAGTTTTGTATGGCAGTTGTCACATGCAGAAAAATTGGGTTGCATACTCATAATCAAACTAAAAACAGGTAATTGAATTCTGTTCTGAAAATGTTACTTCAAGAATCTCTGATTATCTGATATGGACATGGCCTTCTTTTACTAAGTTACGACCATCTTTTTTCTGTAAAGAGTCATGTTGTCAGTCATCAGAAGTGGAGAGAAGTGATATAATTTTGACCAATTGAAAGAAGAAATAAAACTACCCTTAGAGATCAGTAAATGAACCTATCCTAGAGGGACTGCTTCTGAAACTGCTCTGATTAAGGGCCAGAAAACCCTGACAGAGGCCACTATGGCTGATCTGATTGCTTAGATCTTTTTCAAGGCTTTGTTATATGTTACTTCAGACACACTATATATTGATTTTCTTTTCATAGTTTTGAAGCACAATTTCTCCTCATATCTTCAATGATCCTCAGGCCTCTTGTCGCTGAAGATTTTCTCTTTAACAGAATCGTTCTTCTCTCCCAGTGCATGCATCCACTTTTTGTTTGCTGGATATCTCAGGCTGCTAGCTTGGGTAACTGGCTTTGAGAGCTGTAGAGTGGAATCTGGATCAAGATGGATTGCTCTCCTCAGCACAATCATGCAAAACTTACAGTTGCAGACCTTTACAAAGCAACAATACAGCTTTACTGCGAGGGGTGGGAGAAAAAAGCATTTGCCAGCAGGTTTAACTACAAATGTCTAAGCTGTTTTTTTCTAGCTGGTGACACCAAGAGTCCAGAAAAATGAGTATTGGGTAGAATTGCACTGAGTCAGCAGAACAAGTCTTTGCAGCCAGAAAGAAAAAGTTTGCTTACTGTTTTCAACAAAACAGTTCTGATAAAGTGGCAAGCATCGAATCATTGGGATTATAATGTGTTTGGATTGCGTTAAACCTTGAAACCATTCCTTCAAGAAAGACATGAAATATGAACTGAGAAATGCATGATAGACTTTGGACATTCCTGAATGTGCTATAACTTTAAATCTGGGTGTCTGGTCTAAATTTATCTTCTGTTTTTTTATTATTTCTGTTGCTGGTTAAAAAGGAGGAAGAAAGCTTGTTAATACCTGCAGGGATTTTCCAGGATGAGATAGTCTTTTAGCAGCATGAGACTGCCTGTAAACACAGTTCTAACACCTGGAGACACATGTTGAAAACTTATTCACTGGTATTTAAAAAAGATATCCTGAAGCCCATAAAAACCTCCATTCATAATGAGTCTGTACCAGGGTTTCCTGCAAGTCTAAGCAAAGGGGAGACTTACATCAGAGAAGCTTGCACTGAAGAACAAAATTAATTGCAAGGTTTTCCCCTTAAATAACAACAGTAAAGAAATCATTCTGCCTTTCTGGAGCAATGAGTTATTCTGTGGCACGTCTCAAGTGATTTTCTAGGTGTTGGAGGTAGAAGTGGGGTCATCCTCATTTAGCCAGAGAGGGGAAGTTTAAGCAGTGACACTCCCTGACTGCTGGTTATGTGTGGTCTAGACTTAAATATTACCTTATTCCCTGACAGCTATTCCTCACTTCCCTGCCAAAACACCATTCTTCATGTTTCAGTTTTGTGTGTGCCACCGTTTTGGGTTATTACTTCACCATCAGTAGCAGGCAACTTTGGAAAGCTGGACAACGACAGCTCCTGCAGAAGTGATCACAGAGCATTCTTGATGCACAGGGCATGAAGTCATCTCATTGTCCAGGGTACACCTCTCACAACCATAAATCATTTCAGGATAGAGGTGCCTTTGTCTTTGTGCTACAGCCAACTGTGGTGAGCAGACTGAAGAGGTTATTTCTGGTAACAAATAACTAGGTTATTCACACACGGGAACTTGCAGTTATGGGACCAGGTATTGCTGTCTGCCCTGAGTCTTTCTCACTGTCTTGGTTGTGAGAGAAGGCAATGTCCAGAGTGTTGTATCACTTAAACAGCCTCACATTAAGCTATTCAAACTGGGAAGTTTTTTGCTATTTGTTCTCATTCGTCAAGCAGCTGTGAAGGTTATAAGCTGGAATTTCAATTTGTGCTCACCGCAAAGTGTATGCCAGAGCCTAGACTTAGAGGAATGTGACTGTGGGGCTCATCTTCATGTACTGCTATCCCTGTCCCTGGCCATAGGTGCAATGAAGAGATTTAGGCTTCGTCATGGGATGCTTCTTTTTATACCTTACATGCTAAAAGGACACAGCTCTTCTACCAGGCCTCTGGAGTTGACGTCTCCTTTCAGCAGATTCCTATTAAGTGCAGTTCTCCTGAGACAGACACCTTATTTCAGATCTCTTTCCAGGCAGACCTTTGAAGAGTACTTTTTAACCACAGCTTTTCAGCAGATTTTAGCTCCCTTTCCTTTGCTTCTGAGAAAATAAGTCAAAGACTTTACAGAAGTCAAAGGGTATCATGCTTAATGTTTCCCCATAAAAAGTAAGCCGTTTATCCTGCGAAGAAAGGAAGTTTGTCTGGTTTAATGTAATTTATTCTTGGCAAATTTGCATTGGCTTTTTTATTTATTTTGTTTTTTAAATAATTATTTTATTATCCTTTGGATGCTCCTAAGATTGATTGTTTAGTCACTTGTTCTAGTGTCATTCCCATTCTAAAAAGTGCACTGGCAGGTCTGTCTTTTGTCAGGCCCTCTCTTTGGCTCATCTCAAAGTCAGGTAATATGCTTGTCTTTTTCCAGAGCTTATGATGCTTACACTTCCTCAAGCATTCTCTGAGGTACTGCACAGTGCCTAGAGATTGCTTTGGCTAGCTCCGTAAGCAGTCAGGGATGAATTCCTTTAGCCAACTTGAAAACACCTACATTACCGAAATATTTTTACCTCTTTTTTCTGTCATGGACAGCACTTACTTCCTGACCTTATTACATTTCTGATCATAGACCAGAGTGGGGATTTTTGCTGACAAGTGTAGTGGGAAAAGGAGTAAATGCATCAGTCTCCATGTCTTTCCTTATCTATTCTCCTTTATTGAAGTTTGGTGCACTAATACTCATTATTCTTATTTGGTCAAGCTTATACCATGTATTCTTTAGAACGGTGAACTGTATCCCTTTGTGATTATTCATCCTAATTACATTTCTGCCCTCAGAAGTTTTTTTCTGTTAGCATTAGAAGGAACAGAACATGCCCAGAATAGCTTCATCAGCGTTTCCATACAATGATACTTTCCTCACTGTGCACATTTAGCTTTTTAACTTGTCTTTTTAGAAGATACAGAGACACAACCTTAACCCTTAAATACTTTTTTTAATTGATGAAAAGAAGCCTCATCTTCCTGCTTTTGAAGATCTAGTGTACAGTAAATCTATGTCATTGCATCACTTCCAGTGTTTTCTCTCTTATTTTCACCCAGAGACATTCAGCAAGTCTGCTTCCCACATTTTCCAGAACTTTAGAAAAATCATATGTATTATTGGCATAAAATTTCGCATCTCCTGTTTTTTTCCCTATCTGCTTTTAGTGAACAAGCTAGCCTGATACTCTGCTCATGTGATTTACCCATGAGCACTAGCTCATTTCAGAATTTAAACACTTTGAAGGTTTGGAAACATTTTTCTTAAACAACCAGGCACCCAACACTGTGTACCTTACCTTCAAGGACTGCTGGAAGAAAGAATGTATTATGTATAGGAGAATAATACGAAACCATATTGGGTCTTCTTTCTCATTGAATGAGTAAGAGGTGATTTTGCAAGTTCCAGACTGTTACAGTACAGGGCATACTGACTAAGAAGATGAAGGGGGATGTTAGGATATGCAGACAAAAGGACATGGGATAAAATTACAGAAAGTTAGTGGAGGAGGAAGGATCAGATTGTCTATGGGAATCAGAATGCTATGAAAAGTGGAGGATATCAGAGGACTAGCTTGGCTCTTTTGATAGCCAGAAATAATGGTACATTACATGTGGGAAGATCCTGAAGTCATAAGCCCAGTTGTGATTTGCAAGGGACAGAGATTGACCCAACTAGAAGACTTCAAGGAGATGGGTAAGTGTCAGTATGTTTGCAGCATTAGCAACATGTAAGGTCTGATCCTTGAAGGTGCAAATATTTAATCTCATCTGTGTCTTTGAAGCTTTTTCAGTTTTGCTACTATTTTTACCACCAGACCTCTCCCACATATAATGTTAATGCAAGTAATTCTATCAACAATATCCCTTTCCAAAGAATAGATGGTTATTATCTATGTTGATATGTGTATTATCCACGTACTACAGGATACAGTCAAGAATATGGCTGAGCACTTCAGATCACATAATGAAATAAGCAATGTATTTTCACATTTGGAAAGAACATATTGCAAACAGGGAAGTGCTAGACATAATATTTTAAAACTAACCAATTTAGAATAATTGTTTTATTATTAAATATAAAAATAATACAGTAATATTTATACCGATCATACTTTACAGTCTGGCTCCTTAGCATTTTATGCAGCTAGCCCAGTTAGTTTCCCAATACATAATGTCTTAGAAGGATGTCAGATAATAAATAGCTTTAAGAATTTTCAATAGTAGGGATTTCCTCAAAGCTGGGAGCTCAAATACCTTATTTGACTTTCAAACATGGAAGCCCTACATTTTTCTTCTTATTTTCTCACTTTATTTTAATTGTTTGAATAGTGAGACACGAACACTGTCCTATCTGATTGCTTTCGAACTGGCTTGTTTTGGGGACATAGTTAGGATCACATATCTGTGTGATGCCTTCCTAGTTTGGGAAGGCAGTTGCTACTGAGGCTGGAGGCTTGAGATGTTGACAATGACTGCAATTATCAGTCTATTTCATATGAGAATTTCCTTCCATGTGGTCATGACAGTAGGATGCTAAACATTCCTCATACTTTTTCGTTACTTAATTGTAACTATTCCATAAACATTAATGCAGGGTCAAATCTTGCTCATCTTATTTCATTTAGGTTAAAGTTGTTTGGATTACTTGCTTGAAGACACATAGATGTGATCCATGATAAAATCAAATTATATTGTTTACCTGACATTGTGTCCAGAGAAGATCCACCTGCCTAGAGCAAAGCCACTAATGCTAAATATCCTTTAACTCTAGCTAAACCATCAGGAAGGTTTTAGCTCAAGAGGGACTAACTGGAATCAGTCTGGTTTAAGACCATTATAAATATCTACTGATAAAAATCCTGCAGCGTGAGCAACATCATTTCAACTACCCCTTTCTTGAACATACATGGTCACTTAGTCTGAACTGTGTGGTAATTTTATGAGTTGTAATGATTCAATATCCATTGGTAGTATAAATGCTATTTTATGCAGTGATGCAAGTTTGTGCTTAAGGCTATCATTCAGAGAGTAGATACGACCTATGGCAGAAGGCTGAGAGTGTAGAACAGCCTCCCTTAGGCAGTAGGAAGTGTTAGGCATGGATGCAAGGTATAAGCCATTCCCTCGCATCCTGTCACCAGCCACCTGAAAGGAAGATCAGCACTTCCCCCTCCATTCCTTATCATAAGGAAGTTTTAGATCCAGTGAGGTCTCCTCTAAGCTGAACGAACTGGGTATCTTCAACTGCTCCTCATGAGTCATGCCCTGTAGTCTTTTCAACACCTTTATTGCCCAGCTTTGGACACAATCTGATGTTTTTCTACTGTTGGCCCTTTTGGACGACAGGGAACATCATTGTTGGCTCTTATTAAGCTTACCATCAGTCAAAACTGCCAGATCCCTTTCTGCAGGACTCCTGTCCCCCAGTCTATACATAAAAGGGTATAAAGTTAGTAAGGCATGACTTTCGCTTCCTGAACCCATGCTGGCTTTGACGTAGATGTTTACACCCTTACACAGGCACTGAGCAGGGATTTTGAGCCTTTTTCATGCAGAAAACATTGGACTTCAGTGCTCAAAAGGGCATATCTCTAGAAGTTTGTGGATAGAATGTGTCTGTGAAATTAGGCTCTTTCAGTTGGAGCTTTTTTAACTCCACTCCCAGCAATGCATTTCTCGATAAAACTTCGCACTTCCCTGACTATCTTTCCAACTGATTCTCCAGTTAATGACTACAGACAGTTTTAGAAATGTAAATAAATTTGGCCTCAAAATGCTGCATAGTCTAGGCTGGAAATATCAGCACATGAAGGTCTGCAGAAGACCAGCACCTTTCCAGTGAAATGTAGTTACTGCTGACTGTGCCGTAACCACTAGACTGTGCTTCTGGTCTGAATACAGCAATTTTGCATGTGGATTTAAATTACAGAGCTAGGCTTTAACCGCTGTTCGTTAAGTGCTGATGACAAAGAGTAGAAAAATCTGCCTCTTAAAAAGCTGCTGGGCTTTAAAAGAGGGTTTTCTTAGAAACACTTAATTGGAAGATTGTTTCTAATTACGTATTGTTTCCTGAGATTTATTTCTTCCTCCCCCTTTACTTTTTGACTATTAAGACATTTATATGAATGCCAGATCTTATTTTCGTAAATGATCATCTGCTCTTGCTATTTATTCTCCTTATGAAATCATAATCTTTTATTATTTTTCACATTAAAATAATTTCCACAGCAACCAGCTGTGATGTCACACAGTGGGGCTTATGATTTCAAGAGCTGTTTTGTTTTTACATATGAAGTTCCTGTCTTTTAAGGAAATACCTCTTGCCCACCTAAACTCTGCAATTAAATGGGCACAGAAAAATACATGCTATAGAAGCAATACTATATCAAAGATTTCTGTGAGATTGTGGCAACTTTTCAATGCTTTCTTAGCATAGTTTGCTGAGGAGAATTTTCCATTGTTTCTAATTTTGGGCCATTAATACCTTCTCTGCCAAATACATGAAAAGACATTCTAGAAGAAGTTAAGTTATGACATGGAAGTTTTGTATCTTTATGAAGTCTCAGGAGAGCCTTAGAGGTACGTTTTCTGTCTTGCTGCCTCTTCTGTAATAAGGACAAGTATGTGGAGCTTTTAATGCCCTGGCACTTGGACCCTGTCTGGAGAAAGAGGTGGAAGAGATGTTTCTTCAAGTCCTTGTCAGGTTGAGGCTGCTCCTTGTTAGGCACAGAAGAACAAAAACAGAAATGAAAGAAAAGCAAACTGCAAGTTTGTGCTTCATTAGGGCTGCAGGCTTGGTGCCCAACTATATCAGAAAAACAACTTTCTTCAGAAATTCAGGGTATTGATTGTTGCTGAGTTAGGGACTTGAGATGAAGGAGGAAAACTCTGCCAAAGATGCCTTCACTGACACTGGGCTCTTGGAGGGCCAAGTAAGGTGTGACAGTGGTCTCTGACCATAGCAGCAGACAAGATGAGGCCCCCAGAGTAAGGGCTTTCGGATGAGAAAGCGCAGGCTCCAGCACAGAGGTTGCCCTAATCATGTGTTCAGAACAAGAGAGAGCTTTTAAAATGAAAATAGCAAAGGCAGTCATCTAGCAGTCTCAATACATTTCAACACTGCTCTATCTTTCCAAGTTATTTAAGCATCCTCCTGATTCTCAGGCATGTGACACTGACTTTTGAAACACATGACAAAGAACAGAATGATGAGCAGAGAAAGAAGCCTTACACAATATGGGATGCACTTCTCTGGTATTTACAGAGCTTCTGTCTCCTCTCCTCCTTTTGAAGATTTTTCAATGTAAATAGTTTACCGTAGTAAAAATAAGATGCTATTAGCTGAGGAGAGACTGGGTGAAGGGAGGAGAGAAATAAGCAGTATGTCAGAGTAGGAGAAATGATAGCTCTGACCTCCTGAAGTCAGGAGTGGTTGCCCAGGGCCAGTGTTTCAAACTGATTGCACTTGCCCTGCAAGTGAATTTTCTCTCCCTTGCTGAACTTCATAGTCTTCAACTCCAGATCTGAAAGCTGTTCTGAAAGCCCAAGGCTGCACATACAAGATGTAGCTGGCAGGTACAGTTTGCCTTCAAATTTGGGCAAGCTGGTAAAAAAATCACCTTGCAAAACACAAACCAACCTTCCAGAGCATGCCTTTGAACAAAGTAGTTAATGATAAGTAGCTTTTCCCTGTCCTTTGTTTGTTTAACCACTGTATGCTATTTATTGCAGGAGTGATTCGTGAGAGTTACCTGAAGGGTCATGATCAGCTGGTGCCAGTCACCCTGTTGGCCATTGCTGTTATTCTTGCTTTTGTCATGGGGGCCGTCTTTTCGGGCATCATTGTGTACTGCATCTGTGACCACCGCCGCAGAGATGTGGCCGTTGTGCAGAGGAAGGAGAAGGAATTGACCCACTCTCGCCGTGACTCCATGAGCAGTGTTACCAAGCTCAGTGGCCTCTTCGGGGATGCTCAGTCCAAGGAGCCAAAGCCTGAAGCTATCCTCACACCTCTGATGCACAACGGCAAGCTGGCTACCCCAGGTAACACTGCCAAGATGCTAATCAAAGCTGACCAGCACCATCTGGACCTGGCCGCCCTGCCAACCCCTGAGTCCACCCCAACCCTGCAACAGAAGAGAAAGCCTAGCCGTGGCAGCAGGGAATGGGAGAGAAACCAGAACCTCATCAATGCCTGCACGAAAGATATCCCCCCAATGGCCTCTCCCGTGATCCCAACTGACCTGCCACTCAGGGCTTCTCCTAGCCACATTCCCAGTGTTGTCGTCCTGCCCATAGCCCAGCAAGGCTACCAGCATGAGTACGTTGACCAGCCAAAAATGAGTGATGGAGCTCAGATGTCTGTGGAGGACCAGAATGCCACCCTTGAGTACAAAACTATCAAGGACCATCTCAGCAGCAAAAGCCCCAGCCATGGGGTTAACCTGGTGGAAAATCTAGAGAGCATGCCACCAAAAGTACCCCAGCGGGAAGCCTCCCTCGGGCCCCCGAACACCTCATTGTCACAAAGTGGCCTGAGCAAGCGGCTGGAGATGCACTCTTCTGCTTACAACGTGGACTACAAGAGAAGCTACCCTACAAACTCGCTCACAAGAAGCCACCAGACGTCAACCCTCAAAAGAAACAACACTAACTCTTCTAACTCGTCCCACCTCTCCCGCAATCAGAGCTTCGGCCGAGGTGACAACCCGCCACCAGCCCCGCAACGGGTGGACTCCATACAGGTCCACGCTGCGCAGGCACAGGCTGTGACTGTATCTCGACAGCCAAGTCTTACCACCTACAATTCGCTGACAAGGTCAGGGTTGAAACGCACACCCTCGCTAAAGCCAGATGTACCTCCCAAACCTTCCTTTGCTCCACTCTCCACGTCCATGAAGTCCAATGATGCATGTACATAATCAGAGTGGGGGGGGAGGGGGGATGATGGCAATTAAGCAGAGGTTGCCCTCAAAATCCACTGTTCTGCAACTGTTATCGCTTGCTCCTCTGAGAAGATGGTTGTTGTAAGTTGAAGATGTGTTGAATTTCTGCTCTCTGGGAAAAGTGGAATATTTTTTTAAACCCGAGCCATATGACTCATGGTTGAAGGTTTGCAATTGCAGGACTTGCCCCCACAATCCACCAGTTCTTTGCTCAAAAGAGTAACCCTCCATCAGAAACGTTGAGCCAAAAGCACACAGGTGAAAGATGACTGTGACATTTCACCCCCTACCCCCAACTGCACGGTGCATTCCTGAACTGGGAAAGAGTGCTCTGAAAAGCAAAACAAATAATTACAAAAACAAACATTTAAAAAATACAAAAAATAAAAAGAAAAAAAAATAATCCATTGATAAAGCTAACTCTGACTTAACAGTGGCAGAAGTTTACTATGTGCAGGTACTGTGAAATGATGCCCATCAGTATTACAACCACTTGGTTACAGCAGTTAAATGCCGTGTTGGGCAAACTATGTCATAGATTTCTGCTACCCTTCTCTTTTAACGAATAACACACATGACTGTTAACGCAAGTAACTCTTCTTATTTATTGTTCAACTTTCTTTTTTCCTAAAGAAATGACTTCTGCATATCATCCTGAGAGCAGCTCTTCAGAGAAGTACCTTGAAAGCTATACCTATTTAACATGAAGCCCATTAACTGGAGTAATTAAAACTCTTTTATTTTTCCAATAAATTCACTGAGGTAGATAAATTGGAGCTGAAATTCTGAACTTTGTGCCTGGACTGCCTGATTAGCTGGAACAAAAAAAAAAAAAAAAAAAAAAAAAAATAAGGGGATATCTGTTTAAGTCTCTCGGCTAATTAGCTGGCTTGGCCTCTGACCTAAGACAGCAACAAACAAATACTGCGAGTTCATAACTTTTAAAGCAACTGCAAGAGAAACTCTTTAAAAGCTGCACATTTGTGCACCATTGCTATCAACATGGCTTTGTCAGTAGCTAATACATTCTGTGAAGGCACCAGCTTGTGATGTGCCATCTCATTTCACCTTGCATGTGAGACGGCAAACAAAATCCTCAAACAGTGTGAACTAATTAATATGCCGGCTGTTACCATGCATAAATTATGGTCTTATCACACGGGTTTTTCGTGGGAAATATATCTGTGAATAGCCTGTTTTCTTCCACATGTAAATTTGTGCCTTACACCCTCAGTTGTGTATACTTGTGAGCTGTAGTATGTAAAAACCTTTCTTTTTCCCCTTTGAGTAATGCAAATATTTATTGATCCTTCCTCCTCCAAGCCCTTTAAAGAACTGGAGTAAAGACACAGAATGAAGAATGTGGTGGTTATTGTCATAACCCCATGTCCCTTAAGAAATTAGGCTAGCACCATATCCTCCACTTTGATTTGACTTTATAGCTGTGCCAAGTCCTCCCTCAAAACCACCTACAAGGCACCATGCTGGGGGTTCCGCCTTCCTCCACCTCCTGCTCCCCCTTTACTGCCTGTCAGTGTGGTGATCATCTCACCGGGCAGCAGGAACCTGCCAACACCTTTGTCCAACAGGGCTGGTGTGTTCCCTGCCGGTATGTTCCCCTTTGTCCACAAGCACCGGGGAGAGGGGTCAGCCCTGCAGAAAGCCTGGCCGCACATCTTGCAGCACGCAGGGCTAAAGGAGCGAGGACAGGCAGGCAGGCTCCTGCTGTGGCTACCTGCTGCTCCAGAAGGATGCTGCATATACTTCTTTGGGGAAAAATGGCTTTGTTTTTTTTTTTTTCCTTTGTTTCTTTTGTGTGACTGTGCATGTAGCTAGCGTGGGAGTGTGCGTGCACGCAGGTGTGTGCGTGTGTGTGTGCACGCCAGTGTGCAAGTTCCTTTCCAGTCTTTCAGTTTATGCAAAAATGTAGACGTGTTTTTAATCTGTTACAATAACTGTGTCAACATACTGTAGAAAAAATGATGGGGATCGCTTCTAAGCTTTTTATATATATATATATCTACTGAACAGTATGTTTGAGTAAGGTGGTTGTTGCTGTTTCAGTTTGTTTTTTAAAATTTTATACTTCCATTTGTTTTTCAGGGCTTTGTTTTTGTTTCTGAATGATTGAAAAGACAGATTTTAAGTCCATTAGCTTATAGATGGTATATATAAAGTCTGGATGGTCTAGACCAAAGTGTGTAACAAGGGTGCTTGCATGTTCTTTCATTTCACCATGGCTTCTTTTCTGAAACAGTTTTGTTCGCCCCTAGTGAACTATGCAGACTGGAGTAGATAGATCAGTGTCCAAACTAATGTTGTTGTTTTAATAAAAACAAACAGAAGACCCTTTGAAAACAATAGGTAGCAAGGTCATTTTTTAAACAGAACCAACTCACAAGCTTTTTACCAAGCTCCAAACCACTGGAGCACCAAACACGCAGGTGCCCTTGATATTACCCCACAAAGTGTTCTCCTAAAACATAGAGATGAATAATCATGGCAACAGCTTGTGTAGCGATCGCCTTCACAATGTACACCACACCGGTTACTGGGTTGACCTGGAAGCGTGTATTTTGTAGTTGGTGGATCTTCTGCTTTTGTCCTTTCCCTCGCCCAGTTCCCTTCCACCCTCTGTTTCGAGGGGCTCATGAACCTATGTGTGCCTTTGCTTTCCACCCTTGCTATACACTGGTAGATGCAACAAATTCAGACTTTCATTTGTTGTAAAGTTGTAAAGTATTGTGATGTCATCAGTTTCCCTTCATTTCCACATCCCCCTAATATCTGAGTCACAACTTAATGTATGTTGTAAAAAAAATTAAAAATTTAAAAAAAAAAAAAATCAAAAAAAAAGGCAAGAAAGAAAGAAAAGGAGGAGGAAGAGAAAAGGGGAAATAAAAGCTCTTGATTACATATGGAAATAAAACCAGACTGTTCTACCTTATTTCTTCTGTTCTGGTTCTTTTGTTTCTACAATGATTTATCCTTTTCCTTAAAAATGATAAACAAACGTGATGCTGATCATTTAGATCAGATTATGGGGAGAAAGAAATTTGTTACTTTCTGTCTCTTAAAGAAGATGAATTTGACTTTAGAGTAAGGTGATGGTAATTAAAAATTGAATCACACATTTGCTCTCCCTCTATTCATATTCTGCATTTTCTTTTTATGAGCTTGTTCATCATCAAATATTTATGGCAGACTTGACAGTTTAAAAGATCAAGGCTGGGATTTAAGCACGCATGGTCCACCAAAATAGATCATCATACAGATGTGACTTCATCTTCAGGCTTTACATATTAATAACAGAGAAGCCTCTGTTTCCTTTTAGCAAGCATAAATTGATTGAGCTTCATAGACCTGATTTAGACGACGTTGCTGGAGAATAATTCTACAATCAAATGGTAGTAAACAGATAAATAACAAAAGAGCATATAACGTTCCTAGTCCTGGGAGCCATTAAAATGCATTCTCCCACGCTGATTTTGTGTAAAATGGGATCACTGATGCACAGCCATTTACAGTACAGGTGGACGCATGGTTACATTAGTTACTGGGCTTCGTGGGTTTTGTTTTGTGAAGAAGTTTCTTATGCTCCTGTAGAAATGAAGAATCCCATACAGTAATTTACCTTTGCTCAGGTCATAGTCAGGCTTTCCTGCCCTTCCAGGACACCTTGTTCTGGACAACCTACAGCCTTACTAATACATGCCAGTCCCCTACCTTGCACCAAGGATAGCCCTGACACTGGCTCCACAGAAAGTGGTGAAGTACTAGCTTTCCTTAAGGAGTAGAACATGATGGATTTAAAAAGAAAAGTCACAAAGTCTTGGCACACTCTCCTCAGTGGGAAAGCAGGAGGACCCTCTACAACTCCATCTCCCCTCTTTCCTCTGAAGGACACCAGGGCTCCAAAGGTGGTGGCCTTGGTCTAGCAGTGACATGCAAGAGCAGAGCAATGCAAACATTTTTCAGTGCCTTGCCTACATATGCATCTCTTTTTGTTTTTTCTCAGTGACAGGCTTCTCTTGAGCCATGCATACCAGCATGCTGTTGTGCGGTGTGGACACAGGGAGGCTGACTGCCATGGCCAAGACCTGGCAAGCTGCCCCAAGTGGTGCTATGTGACCCAGGGTCTCAGGACGGGGGGCACTGTATGGTCACACAGTTGCTGCATTTGACTGGTATGCTCCCAGAGTCACAGCAAACAGGAAAGCAAAAGCTCTCTGGGTGCTTAGGGATGAGTATGGTTTTCAGTCCTGAAGACAGTCCTTTGTGAAGTTACTTTGTCCAGATTTGTTTGAAACACTTCATATAAGCTGCACCTAAGGAAAGTATTCAAAGATTAATATACCTCTATCTTAACATTAATATTAATATGTCTCTATAAACAATTGCAGGCTGTTGCTTGGAGGATAGGGCCCAAGAGCACCTCTAGCAGTGGCACTGGCTGCCTCCTTTGCAAGAGCTCCTCCATCTGTTGCCAGTGAAGGGACGGTGCATTTAAAGTACTGGCGTGAAGGAGGGAGAGAGGGAAGGGGAATGCCCCAAGTCATGAATCTATGGGTTCTGTAACTGCTCTGCTTGTGTGGCCAAAAACTGCCACTCAAGGAAAGGTATGAACCTAGCCACCTTAAAGCAATTCCCCTTGCAAAAGGTCCCTAAACATGCACCTTTGCACCATCACACACGTAGTCCCTGACAGAGACCCGTCTTACCATACTGCTGTGCAGAAATGTCTAGAAAAGGAACCAAAGGAAACAGGGTGCATCACATTCCAGTTGCCCTGGTGGGGTCTTGGCCAGCCAAGTACAGCACAGGCATCTACAGCAGCACGCTGCAAAGGGAAGGTCACTCTATTGAGCACCAACAGCAACCCAAAGAAGAGGCAGTGCCCTCAGCCTCCAGTATGGTGGCTTTTCACAGGGGAGGAGACCACTGGGATACCCGCTGTCTATTTGAACCATGAGATCCAGCCCCTGCCACTCCTGTCACACTGCAAAAAATTCCCTGGACCTGAGCAGGGCAAAGAAGATACTTGGGAGAAAGCAGGAATGCTCTGAACACTTCAGTCAAATTAGTGTCACCTTATTCATCATATTAATGTTGACCTCATTTAGCATGCCATCGAGGATGCATGAAGTTCTTTTCCAATCAGCATTAATTTGCATACATACTTTTACACGAAATAGAACCTAGCTGAATGACTCAAAACAATAGGTCTCTGTAAATAAATCCTGGTCCATCACCCTCTTCCTCCCCTCTTTCTCTGTACGTTTTCCGCATTGTAACTTCTACAGCAGGGAATATTTTGCACCTGAAAGCTCCTTACACAAAAAAAAACGTGTTGGCAGTAAGGAAAAGCATGGGCAATTCAGTACACTTTGCTGCCAGCAGGATGGCAATACACAGTGCTGATTTTGCATGAAAGGGGGTGCCAGAATAAAGTGCCAGCACAGTAATGCATCTGCACTAGGAACAGCACAGTGGCCAGAGTCATTTCTGGGGTGCAATTCCAGATCATTCTTCTGTCACAGAATAGCAGAAATACTCTGTGATCTTTCCCGGTGCTGGACATGGATTCTTGCTCCTTAAAGCTTGCTTATAAAGCTTGTTTAAAGCAATGTGGAGGACCTCAAGTGGTAGTCTTGTCTAGACCACTGCACCGCATCAGGATCAAGCAAACCTAACCCAGTGCTGATAGTCTCACATCTCCTTGTTTTATTCTGGGAAGAAACTGAAGTCACCCAAGGGGTCAACATTGAGCATTTCAGAGTGTCCAAAGAAAATAATATGCTAAGAAAGTGGGTTGGATTGGCTTAGTTAAGGCCAGTTTTATATTTATCCTATTAAAGTTAATTTTCCAGAAGTATGGCACCTGCTCCAACAAACAAGTGTTGGAGAAGCACAGTGTGCGTGTAATACTCACATGCTTCCTGCTGATGTGTGTGTTTGTTAATGAGTCTCTAAGTAGTCTTTTTATGATTTTTCCCCCTTTTTTTAAAGGTTAGAGATACATTTCTTCTCAGAATAAGTACTAAGAAGATCATCACATCCCTTGCGCAAGGAGGATGATGACTTCTTTATATGAATAGAAACAGGTAAATAGTCATCTGTCCCCTGACTTTGTAATTTAAACAGTGTAAGTCAGTAGGAAAAGGCTATAATTGGAGTCAGAGTAAGTGAGGTGAAAATTGCTAGGTGGCAGTACCATCTGCATCTTGTTTTAATTAGCCAAGTTTATCATCAGACTATAAACTTTCTGCTATTCAAGTCCTTGTTTTATTTCACCCATCAGTTCAAAGGGATTGCCACATATCTAGGTAAGCACAATTACTAATCAGTAAAGGAGAATTATCCTCCCCACTGATCTGGCTAACAGTTACTGTGTCTAGGAGAAGGTACAAAAATATGACTAACCAAGATTATTGTCACATCTGCTTAGTGTTTCATGACAAACTCTATTGAGGCTAACAGTACCACTGTTAATTCAATTAGGTCAGTGTTTTCCTTTGCTGGCCATGATGCATTTGGAAGACCAGCAACTGTATGCAGAGCATGGCTGGCAGTCCTCTGCAAGGAATAATAGCATCATAATATATTAAGATGAAGAAAAATCTAGCAGGCTGCAGTCAGAGCACATCAGCCGTATAGCTGAACCCTGCAATATCACAAGTGGGGGAGGAAAAAAGTAGCTATGACAGGAAATTATAACAGCTATAAATGACAGAGACTACAGGAGGGAATAAAACTCATTAGGTCAGCTCTTTAAGCAAAGTGCAGGGGAAGCACAGACCAGCCTGCCTGCAGCAGTGGAGTCACTGCATGCCCTTACATTCATCCTCCTTAAGATGAAATAGCAGATGGCTAGTTCTGGATTTAAGGGAAGATGATAAATAAGGAAAGGAAACTGGCAAAGAGTTCAGTGGAAATCCAGCTCTTTCTCTGGCCTGCAAGCTCTGCCCTAGCATTCAGCCTCATGGAGGGCTTTTCAGGGCTGCCCCTTGTGCAGCAAAGCTGCCACCTCACCATCAGCAAAGAAACCACCCTGCTTTGGGGAAGCACCTTGCACAGCCAGGAGGATCAGCCTGTGGGAGTGAAGGGCACAGGTAACAGGGCTGATGGATGGGACCTTTGTTCTGACCTGCTCAGTTTGAGCTAGCAGGTACCATGCATCAGCAGGCAAGCACAGCCACACCGTAGCAAACATCAAGGAGTAAGAGACATGCTTGTGGAAATCCTATTCCAGCCTCTTTTGTGGTCAAAGGGAAAAAAGCCAAAACGTGCCTTAGCCTCAGCCAACATGTTAGTAAAAGGGTGCTGATAAGAGCTTTCCGAAACAATTTCTGCCCCCTTTTTTTTTTAATACTATCTTGCTGTGTAGGGAAAGGCACCCCATGGGGGGTGGGGGGGGGGGGCTGTGAAGAAGTTAAAAAGAGAAAAAGAAAACAAGAAGATTTTATTTCTCTGACTTTTAGCAATGATTACATAATCTTACCAATTCTCAATAAACACAACCTAAAGTATTCAGGCTGCTGATAAAGGTATTGCTTCTGATGGTGCAAGCAAACAGCAGATTGGGTTTTTTTTAACGCTGTGCAAATTGCTTGTGAAGGAACCTTTTATGAGATATGGTGGTTCACACAATTTTGTAAAGAGCAGGAGACAAAGAGTTCCTTTTACACTAAAATGGTTTCCTAGGAAACACTGTAAAATGTAACATGATATCTCTTTGTGGAAGTTCAAGGACTTGTGTGCGCGAGAGAGTGTGTTTCTCCTGACCCTCTTCCTTTTTTTTCCCCTTTATTGGTGTGGTGTGTGGTATCGCTGGCCAATTTACCTTTTGATGGTATCACAAGGACAGAGCAAGCCTGTACCACAGCAGTCCACAGTCTGAAGGACACTATTCACTTTGATAATCAGATGTCTTCTCTAAACAGAAAGGAAAAAAATTTGGTCAAAACCAAGTCTTTTCATCAATAGCATCATGATTTCAGAATCAGAAACAAATAATGACTGAAAATTCTCAGAGCCAAATTTCAGATGGCAGACAGTCCTTGTACCTTTCTTAGCATATTTTCTCATCTGTATGGACTCTACACCACTACACCACACATGTGTTAGTGGGAGTAAAGCAGAAACCAACACCCTGCAATGCTAATCAGAGATCTGGATTTGTGTGTTATAGGAAGGTCAGAAACATGTCCAGACCTTCCTTTCAGTTAAAGCCTAGTAATCTCCCCACCTGAGAGAAGCACTTTGCCCTTCCCTACACACAAGTAACATGTCCCCCAGGGATACAAAGTTCCTGACTGGAACAGCTCAACTGTTTATCTGAACAAGTCTGAATTTACCTGATGTCATGCCTCTTTCATTAGTTGTACTACTTGGTTTTTAATAGTGACACAGTATTAGGTGCATTTCCTATGCATGTTAAAAGACTGCAGAAATACTGATGTATAAAACCCTTTGCCCCGTCCCTGACTATTCTTAAGACCTTGATAAGCTGAAGTCCTTAGGTAGGCAGTACATGACTGTGCAGTGCTGCTAACAAGTCCTTCATCCTCACAGCTGCGGCCAGGGCATCTGTCCACTGTTATGTCCAAGTACAAGAACATGCTGGCCCAACTGCAGAAGCGCTATGGCAATGCATACAAGGGAACAGAGCCAGACCAATAGGGCCCAAGCCTCAGCATGGCTAGTGGTGAGCCATGCTGAGTGGCAAGCATGATTTCTTGCAAGATATCTTACAAGAAGTTGCTTTGCAATAGACCATCGTTGGATAAAAGATTTAAACAGGGCTTGGGATAGTAACCGGATCTTAGGACTCCCTTTGCCTGGTTTGGAGAAGCAAGCCAATATTTCAGAAATAATAGCATTTAGTTTAAGCATAGATGACAGACGCGGCACTGACTGTCCCAGGCAGCCTCAGCCAGAGAACCTTCCTGAGTTAACTGGACTGTGTCTTGGAGAAGCACACATCTAATGTACTGATCCCTGGTGCTGCCTTTCCACCCCAGTTTACTACCTTGTTGGAGCGGATGGTCTGTTGTGCCCCAAGCAGAGCCTGGGACAGTGGCCAGCGGACGTGTGCATGGTGGTGTCTGGATCTGTTCCTGGGAAAGGTTCCTGGAGTGTTTCTCTCCTGCAGGTAACAGATGCTGAAAAAATCACAGAACAAAGTCCTAAGATATTAGCTCATCTTTATAAGCACAGTGTAGCCCAAGCAACGGGTGGACTAAGGACTGACATTTACTGTCAGTGCAGAAATGTGGACTTAGGGGAACTACTGAATTCAGCAGGGTGACCAGGGTAAAGGAGGGAGCAGCGTGTGGATCCAGGTGTGCACCCTGGAAGAGCTGCCAGCAACGCAGGTGATGACCCAAGGAAACACTTAATGTTAAGCATGGTATCATCCGGTGAGCTCTGGTTTTAAAACCAGGCCCAAATGACAGCTTTTCTGGGCAGGGCTCCACATCCCCTCCTGAAGAAAACATGCTAACGGCATTATGAATGGCTTCTTCCAACCCAGCCCAGAGCAGACAGCCATGCACCCTCTATAAGAACAACCACCCCTCAAGCCAGGAAACCTTACAGGAATCGAGCAGTGCTTGCCAATGAAGGTAAATTGAAGACTTGGGACTTGCTTCCACTGTCGTTGCTCATGTGCCTGTGTGGACATATCAGTTACCCTGTGTGGCACTTACTAGCTGTCCTCATGGGCAGATCAGAAACACCAAGGACAGAGGAAAGGGGCTGGGCTCTTGTAGCCTGTTTGCTCATCCTCTGCTGTACTGGCTCTGCTGTACTTATAGGAGTAAAGTGCATTTAAATGAGATTTCATCAGGATCAGCAGGTAATCAAGCCCACAGAGATGCACTATGCTTATAGAAGCTCTTTTTGAGTAGAAATGCATCCCGCTTCCCTACTGTCCTAAGCCACTTATTTTGGGTGCCCAGTTACTGAAGGTGTAAATAATTGACATCTACTTTCAAATAACTCTCCTCTAGTGTAACTTGTACATTTAAATATCTCCTAACTAATATTTATACATTAACCCTTTCCTAAATAACTCCAAGCCCATGTGTGCATTTAGAGATTTAAAACCCTATACAGACAAACACACTTTCTAACAGAAGTCATACTAAGTATTAGTCAATGCAGCAAAACCCGACTTTCAGGCAGGGGCTTTCTGAAAATGTGAAGAGTCATGAGTTTGTAAGCCCATCATGCTGGGGCTTTGGCTCTGTCCCCTAGTGTAACCAGCTCACCACACAGTTTCTTTAGACTGTCCAGAAGCCAGCCTCACCCATAATCACAGATGATAAAAGATCTTCTCTGACACTTGAACACAGAGTATGAAATGCATTAGGCTGACTGGCAGAAGACTAAATGGTCTCCCAAGTATTTGCTTTTTAATGAACATGCCATTTTGCATAACACATGCAACCCAGCAGGGGTTTTGTTCATCTTAAGCTTTTAATGAAGGTACAAAACACAAATCTACCTGAAGATTGAACTACTAGCTGCTACAATGCTGGGAAGGACCTTACTCATTATTAGAGTTGGCCTAAAAGCAATAAAAAACAATATATCACCTTTGGATTCTGTGACTGTATAGTGTAAGAGAAAGGATAAACTCCCCCTTGACCTAGATAAAAATGCATGTTGCCTTTCCCCATTGCTTTAAAACAGGAAATGAAAAGTTGTCCCATTAGTGCTGATCACCCAGTTAGTGCTCTAGCATCATGTCTTCCCAGGCTTCTATGCATTGCCAGTACTGCAGTCATGATCAACTGCATTTGGCATGTCTGTGGGACCTCTATCCCATGGGACAGGGAAGGCTGAGTCACCGCTCCTGTGGCTGGTGCTGCAACAGGCAGGTGCTGTGAGCACTGCAGGAGGATGGTGGCTGTGAGTGCAAGGATCAGCCACCAGCAAGGGTGCTGGCAGTCCTCTGTGGTGACTGCACAAAAGCCTGGAAGTCTGTGGGCATTCACAGGTGCTCTGCAACCTGACTTGGAGAATGCAGGGAACCTTCATGTATTTCAAAAGGATGTTGAGTCAGGCTGTTTCTTTTTAAATCCTTCTTTTCTCTCTTCTTATCTTGCTACCTGCCCAACTGGGACTACTTTGAGGAAGGAGAATAGGATGGATGACCCATTTTATGAGCAGGCAAAGTGAGGACTGAAGCCATTTTGTCCCAGGCTACCTGCAAACCAGCAGTAGGGAAAATAGGTGGTCACAAGGTCCCAGGTCACTGTCGTGCACATTCTCCTCTGAATTGCCCAGTTTAACTGGCCTGTTTAAAGAAAGGCACAGCTCCCGATCCTGCAGTCAGAAACAGAGAAAAAAGGAAGGCGGTTTGAAAGGAAAAGAATCCTCTTTTGTCAAGAATTTCCAAATCGGGCAGACACACAGGTATTTCTGTTTCAAGCAAAAGGAACCAGGAAGAAAAATGTGCCTTCCCATAGAGTGGAAGAAGAAGGAAAAGGAAAACTGCTGGTGTGAGAGCAGGGAAGGAAAGCAGCATGCAGCCTGGGGGGATGAGTGTGCCAGGTCGCTCCATGGGTGACCACAGAGCACCTCACTGCCTTGCCTGAAGAGGTGCACTTCCACCTGTGGGTGACGGGCTGGGTACCAGGTCCCGTGTGCCCCACAGCTCCTGCCCTGCCCTCCACCCTGCCCAGATGCTCAGAACCGCTGCCAAGAGACAGGCAGGCAAAGGGGATGCCTCCAGCACTGTGGGGTGTCTGCTCTCAGAAACCACCCTGCAACACTTTGACCATAAAACTCATATAGGTACAAATATGCATATAATTTACATGTATGATATATAAGATATATGACATTCATATTGCATATATTTTATACATATTAAAAACCAGTATTCAGCTCAATAGTATAAACCTGCTTACGTTCAGTTCTTCATACAGCAACTTGTTCATGGCAGTGGTAATTTGTGAAGTTTGTTTTTCAGGAGCTGATGATGGCCAGTCCTTTCCCCCTCCTCTCCACTTGATCCCCCTTCAAAAGTGAGGTTTGACAGCTGTAGAAAATCTGGCCAAAAGTATCCTTTGCACCTTTTTTAGCTCCACTTCAGAAAGCAAAGGGCTGCTTGGGATGCCAGCAGGGAGCTGCCCCAGTCCTGCAGCCTGGGTATGAAGGGTGCAGGAGGGGGTTTCCTCCCCAGAGAGCAGCACTGCTGCTGCAGTGAGGCACAGCAAGGTGCCTGGGGGTCTAAGAGGCCTCACTGCTCACTCAGGAATTGAGTATGAAGGTCATGGTCATAGAAGAAATGTTGCAGGTGGTGCAGGGGGAAGGCAGCAGTAGGCTCTTCCACAAAGTAGATAGGAGTAGATGGGGCTGAAAATCCTGCTAGCTTCCCACAAAAGAAATAACCTTATGAAGCTAGAATGAAAGTCGTTTAAATGAGATGGTGTGGTCTTACTCATGCAGCTAATTAAAGGTTGCCTCACGTAGAGGGAAAAACATCAAAAAAGGAGTGTAACATTTACAGCAATAAAAATGATGAGTGATTTGTTACCAATTCGTGCCAAAGACAGAAAGCCCACAGAGCCAGCAAAGCTTTTTCCCCATCTCCTCCAGGGAATAAGGACTGCAGGCAGCCAGCTGCCTCCTGCCCAGGGGGGTGGGGTTGGCCAAGAGCAATTAAACACTAGATTATAATTGGGCTTTGGTGAGCTACCTCTCTAATCAGTCATCAGCTGTAACGTTGCTGTCAAAGTAGCGAGGATGATCTTCACTTAGGCTTTCCCTCTGTTTATCTGGGGAGAGTTTGGATGGGTTCATTTTCATTTTAAGTGGAAGATAGTGCCAGAATGGAATGGCTGCTACCACGCACTGCTATTTCAGCTGCTGTCCCTTTCCCAGGCTGCTCTGTGCTCCCGGCTAGAAAGAGCTGGGAAGGTCCCACAGATGAAATGCCAGCCAGCTGTCTGCATGACCAGCATAATGCACATGCCAGTGCCTTTCTTTTCCTGCCCTCCTTTGCTGCTGTGTATAGTGGTAAGCCTTGTGCCTCGGCACCAGGGCAGAGGAGGAGGCTGCCTGCCATTCCCAACTGGCACTTCTGCCAAGGAGGCCTGGAAGATCTTCAGTCCCAAGAACTTGGAGCTAGACCACATCCTTTTCCTCCTTCCTCTTGTCTCAGGATGTTTTTGGTCCCTGCTGTGACCCTGGCTCCACCAGAGAGGAAATGCTGGGGAGCTGTAACACAAGCTGGGCAAGCTGGGCTGGCCAGCGGTGTGGGCTGGACCAATTTGTATATTTATATGTATTTTTTAGTACCATATGTTTAATAGAAAAATAAAAAGCAGCTTCTATAGCTGAAGCAAGAATTGAGCCAATAACATAAAGGAAGAGAGGCAAACTGCCAGGAAAGCAAAAGTGGAGTACAAAGCTACATGGTAAAATACACAGCTTGTCTGTCTTTGTAGGAGATCATCAAGAATATTTGTTGTCAGATGCTGACAAACTTCCTTGGATCATATATTTACCTATCTCCTATAGTGTGTGCTTCAGTCAGACTGAACAAGATTTTCACTGAGCTACCACCAGCCTAACCCCCAACTGCATTTCGAAAGCTTGAGCTATTGCAGAGCACGCCTGAAACGTCGAAATGAGAAGAGACTTTTGGATGGGGCAGGGAGAAGCTGCCTCACCATGGCTGCACAAACGACTGCTCTTGGCACTTCAGAAGCAACTTTGGTTAGAAACACCCACCTAGCTGAGGCTCCTGCATTCCTGCTGGACAAAGCCTGGTGGTACTATAAACAGTAGCAAACAGCTTCTTGAAGGGGAAAATACTGGACAGCCTAAAGTACAAATTCACATTCACCCACATCCTACCATGTCCATTAATCCAGGTAATGTTACTGCAATTAAACCCCATGCATTTTCTAAGAAACCGCAGTTAACCCATCTGTTTAGAATAGCTTATCAAAATAGCATCTCAGATGCCACTGTGGTAAGCACTGCAGATAATAAAGTTTTTAATGGTAAGTACTGCATGTAACATTCTCACTTGAAGATCTTTGTGCATTAAGGAATTTTCCTTCTGAATAGTTCCATTTAATTTCTGCACTTTCATTTAATATGATGTGCATTAAAAGTATGCACAAGCCTCAGCCAGGTGGTTTTATTATCCTCTGCTTAGGGTAAAGGATTACCCTAAGCAAAAAAAACAGGCCCAAAATCTCACTGAAGGCCATTTGGATTTTTTCTGAGCCCACCTCTGTAGCTACATTCACTGCATTGACACTTGATGAACTCCTGTTGTACTTGCCATCACTTATAGGGCATCTCCACAGGACACAGCAACATCAGGTGAATGAGACCAGTTATTGTGGGTAGTGTGCATTGCTGGCCCATACCCTGCACTGAGCCTCTCAACCTTCCTCTGTGTTGCTTTGTGCCTTATTAAAGCCTAAACTCCTGTCTGTAAGTCAAAAAATGTGTTGGAAATGTTGGTTTCAAAACCTTAAACCCTTGCCCATACATACTTCAGATAGAGGGAAACAACACAACCTTTGAAACAAACCAGAGCTCCAGGGGAGACTGAGGTTACGGTGGCTCTAATTTTCACAGCCATCCATCATCTGTTTTGCATCTGGGGGGAAAAGACTCTACAGGCAATATCTTATTTACTGGTAACATACAAAAGAAAACATTTGCAGATGAGCCTGATCACAGTTTCAGAGGCTTTGCATTGCTGCTTTATACAGAGGTAAAACCCTTTCTGCTGGCAGGCTACCAAGCAGGAGGGCAAACATACACCGTGTGTAGGAGGCCTTGCAAGCACTGTAGATAATAAATGCCAGTCAAACAGGTATTTTTGGTAAGGTATGGAATAATTCTTCTCCCTAAAGCTATAAATTTCCGCAAAGTTTACAAGGACGAGATGGAAACAAAGATTTCTGCTTTTATGTCCCACTCTCTTACAGACTCCTTTTTCTGGTTATAGATAAAACAATTCATCTTGCTAGGAATGCATTTTCTTCCTGTTTATGGACATGGAAAATGGCTATATTATAATCAAACATCATTATGTTTTATCATTTATTGACATCTCTGAAGTCTTTTAAGAACCGTGGATGAAAGGTGCTATACAAGTGCCAAGTACATCATAAATTATTAAATATTTCTTCAAGATCTGCTTGCTTGGTCTTCGTTTCATCTCTTGATACCAGATTTCAGAGTGAGATACACAGAGGCCTTTATGAAACTTTCCCCTCCTCACAATCATGCTTGTGCTGTGCAGGACGAGGCAGAATCGCAATAAATCAGAATATATGCTGTTTCCTCTTCTGCTAAGCACAGCAGAGACACTTCCAGATGTACCTAAAGCCACTCTGTACCTGAGAAACTTTACAGGCCTCTCAATTATCTCAAATAAAAATAAGTTAAAAAAACAAGTATAAATTGATTACTTCCAGTTACACCATTTGAGTTTTTGTCTATCAGAGCGTCTCTGCAAGGAAGCGATCCTGGGGGCATCGAGGTTAAAAGCAAGCAGCAGCCGCATACAGCCCTGCCATGCTGCTGCGAACAGCCCTGCCTGGGTAAAGCAAATTATGCAGCTGCTGCTGGGCATTTAAAATGTATATGAACAAGCTGTCAGTCCAAGATCTAAAACTTATTCAGTTATTCAAACTAATTCAATTCCATCACCCAGCTCTGACACCCCCAGCACTTGCTGCAGACCATTTTAATAGGAAGTGATATGTAAGTGCAAACACCTGGGAGGCAAGCAGCGAGGGGTTGGGGGGTCTGATACAACAGTCATCACCATGGTTGTTAACAGCAGTGGCATTTATGTGATCCTAATTATGCTGTAAGCATCAGACAGGTGAGGAAGGTTCTCATTCCTCTTCCTGCACTGCTCTCACACCATCTGCAGGCTCCCACCACCCCTGTGCATCCCCCCACGGCCTCTGTGTCCCTCCAACATATATACATCCATACATCCCTCCTCCAGGCCCTGTATGTTCCACACAGCCTCCACGGACCATCACAGCCATCTGTGCTGCCTCAGTCACCCTATCCACAGAGACAGCCAACACCTTTCATGTCCTGAATGTCCCTGGCAGGGCTTACATCAGTATCATTCAAGTCTTCAGTATCTCTTAGGTCAGATCAAGATACCAAAGAGTAGCCTGAAAGAAAATATTAGTTTGCGAGAAAACGTTAGAAGCAGTGAACTTTCGCCTCTGTTAGTTAG
This sequence comes from Pezoporus wallicus, assembly GCF_028554395.1. NCBI lineage: Eukaryota > Metazoa > Chordata > Aves > Psittaciformes > Psittacidae > Pezoporus > Pezoporus wallicus. The sequence goes on along the minus strand of NW_026642512.1, from coordinate 406,167 downwards.
CCTTCATTTAACCACAGCATAGGTCATTGCGTTACCAGATCTCATATGGCCACTCACTGTATTTTTACATTCACTTATCTTTGTGAGAGTGATAAGAGCATGGAAGGACATCTTGCCTTGAGACCAAATTCTGACTTATGCTGAAGTGCATGTCTGCAGATGCCATCCTTCCGGATTTTCAAACACCAGTAAAGTCTAAACATGGACATTTTGGTTCCAAAACAGTATTTAGTAATTGTTCATGAAGGTGAATTACAAACTGACTGTCTGGGAGTCATGGGTCTCATGGGGCTAGATCCAGCAGGGCTCTTGCAGGACTGAGGCTTGAGCCAACATTATTTAGTTTGGTTTTAATCAATATTCCAAAAGATGATACAGCATTTTCAACAGCAGTGTCTTACAGATGCTGTACTGGTCACCGAGCAATGGGCAGGGCAGGTTGTGGGTGATCACTGAGCTGAGCTGAATGGGGGAGCCTACCACCCAATGGGGCCATTCAGATGGGATGCAGGCAAAGGCTGGGTCCCATGGGCCATACAGGGTTAGTGTGCACACACGCTGAAGGGAGGTAGTGGGACCTATGTCTCTGTAGAACACAGTGGTGATCATAGTGCATGCAGGAGAGGGAGTGGGGTGATTTTTTGCCTTCTCAAAGGATATGGTCCAGCTGCCAGGGTTGTCACAGCAGCATCCTAACACCTGTGCATTGTGCAAAGCCTGAGCTGCATGATGTTCGGCTGCTGGAATGTGGCTTTGGGGGTGTGCGATGGCTCCAGCTGGATAAAACCTCTGCCTGCAGGATGCACAGGGGGGGCACCAAACAACTTCATAGCCTATGATTCACCAGGGGCCAGCCTCAGATTATTTAATGCTCATCATTAAAACTCTGTGTAGCTCTGCTGAGATGCTATTGCTTGTATCAGTGCTGCCTGCACCCACCAAGGTCAGAAATCTGAGGAGGTGAAAGGCAAAACAGAGATGAAGGGACTCAGTTCAGGTTTTATATCCCAGTAATGACCAAGAGAAGTGCAGAACAAGCTTCTCCTAACACCAGACCTGCACCCACACTGAGACTTTGATCTTGCAGCAGTGGCACTGGAACAGAAAACTAGCTTTTAATGAAGCTCATGTGATCAAGTGGGTTACTTGAATACGCTGGTAGTTTTAATTAACTTGTAAAGCAATTCTTCATTTGCTAGTCAAGGTTACCTGTGCCATGAAGAGGGTTGTTGATATCTTCTTTGTTTTATAATACTGAAAGCTTTACATTTGCAGCTTTCTCATTCACACAGGCCTACTCTGCCAGCTCATTTAAAATAAGGCTGAGACCCAGACTTCTGCCTTCGACAGGAGGGACTCATCCAAAACACAGAAAGCTGTAGCTCCAGTCACCAGCTGCAGCAGCAGTGCCTGCCAAAGGGGCTGGGAATGCACCAGGGCATTTCAGACCCTCAGGAGCCATGTTATTCATGTTCCCCCTTCCCAAAACATGCAGCTGGGTAGGGAAAAAATAAGGAAAATAAACAAAAAAAATGGCATCCTTTAGCAGACATTTTTGACAGAACCAATATACAGGTTAAACCTGGACTTCAACTTCCTTTCATTGCATGAACATAAGCCAATAAATGGCACAGCAATGCAAACACCAGTCTCTGCTTTTTCCATGTAGGCTCTGTTCTTCAGGGAACAAAGGCAAGGGGATCCCAGAGTGGGTCAGCTCCATTCTTCTGCCACTCCAAACATTTTGTGGGGTGGCCAAGCAATGCTGTATGTCAGAGCAGTAGGCAAAAGTGCTCTTGACTTTATTTTATACCTTACAAGATTACAGTGATAGTGGCTGAAAGATTAGGTACTGCAGATTCCGCAACAAGAGTTTTCCTGACAAAAAATTACTTTCTTTTGCCATTTGTTGTTGATCTCAAATGAACCAATTATTAGAACAGAATGAAATGTTCTGCTTGTTTTCAAATCAGCAGTATTTTTACTCACCAGAAACATCTTGTAGCTGTGCAAAGTTAAAAAAAAGGAATAAACATGATTGTGGGGCGTGTTCATTTTACTTTTCAGAGGTAAAACCTATGTGTATCTAAAATATTCCCAAATTCCTTTTCCAGAAACACTGAAAAGAGCACAATTCACTTCAAATGTTGATGTAATAATGATTTTCTCACATTAAAGGGATTTGTCTGCTTAGGTCTTTTTGAGTGACTGTCTTGCATGTAATAGGAAGAATAAGCATCATTAATTATTTATCTTATTACTGTTTAACATGTAAATTGCAGCACGGCATGAAGGACCTTATAATGCAAACATCGGCCTTTCAGAAATACAAAGCGTACACGCAATACCCAGCACAGGGACACCAAGGACCACTGGTGCAAGGGGGAGGGCTACACGAGGAGAGGAGGATGGGGACCCAGCAGTGTTCTAGCTGATTCCTTTCTTTCTTCCATGCCTTTGCACAATGGGAGCAAACACCTATGACCTGAATATCCCAGGGACAGATAGGAGGGAGAAGTATCCCTGTGGCTTTTTTCCTTCAGCCAGCCTGCATAGATGGCCTTGAACTTAGGCAGCGCTCAACAAAGTGCTGCACACCAGTGTAAGCCAAACTAAGCAGGGTAGGACCAATTTGGAAACAATAATCTCTCTTTCTTAGTATGTTTATAGGTGATAAGATAAACCCAAGGTTTGGTTTTCAGAACAATTTGGGGAAGGGAGAGAAAATGCAGGTTGTGATCACATCTGGTTTTGCCCATTCTTTCAATAAATGAGGGGTACGTGTAGGAATAGCCGGTAAGAGTCGATTTTCATTTTAAATAGCAGTAGGTCACTCACGCAATGCTTTTCAAACAGGGCAAGGTCTGCTGCTAGCTGTAAATGGGGAGAGCAGCATGTGGGAAGCAACTCAATTGACAGGCAAGGACCTGAGAGGTCACATAATAGGGTTCAAAGTCTGTTTAACCATGCAAAGCCAAGCTGGGAAAGTACCAAATAAAGCATCAGCTAGGCGAAGCACAGCTTTCTGCATCGAATCACACTGTCGGGGCTAAATCACCGGAAAACCAAAGTCCTCTGCACAGCGGCTCTGCTGCTAATGGGTCTCATCCCTGCGCTGCCCTCCGCCATCACACACATGGGCAGGCACATGTGGGCTTGCAGCCCCCCTTCACCCTGCTCCACATCCTCCCTTCCCCACATCCCACAGGGAAGTGGGGAACGGCAAGAGCAGGCATAGGCAGCTGCAGCCAGGCTCCTTATAAGAAAACCTGGGGATTTATGTGGGTCTCGTAAACAGATTCCCAGTCCCCAGAGGGCCTGAATGTGTTTTGGTGGGTGCATTTTGCCACCTCCCCAGACAGGCTTGCAGCCTGCACTCTCTTTGCAGGCTTCGCTGGAGGGAATGCTTTGTACAGCTGCTAGCTGTGAGCAATGGAGGGACAGCAGAAGTCAGGGGCTGCAAAGGCCACAGGGAACACCCTTCCAGCAGCTGGAGTCATGAGAAAGCTCATCATCTGCTATTTCGGGTGTCCTAGTGTAAGAAGAAAGCAAAGCAGAAGGTAGGCAGGAGGAGGACATCTAAACCCACGTGGTGGTGGTGCTCAAAGCCCCACAGCATCGTCAGTGGCTTGTACAAAGTACCAGGACACAGTCCTCCCCTTGTCCTTGGGGACCCAAGGGTGGTGGAGATACGATGCAGGTCAAGGGGAAATTCCTAGTGCCTGGGTCCCAGCAGCCATCCTGGCTGGGAAGTTACAAGGCATTTTTCATCCACTGGAAGGATAAAATACCTGAGGGACTCCAGGCTTGGGAGGACAGAAAGCATTTGTCTAAGCTTATTTCAGGGAAAATAATATATTTCCAGTATACTTAGATATGAATGCAGGCAGCTTTTAACTTATAAAAGCACACAAACAAACAACGCGACAAGAGCAGTTCAAAGACTGTAGTTCATTTATTTAAAAGTAGAAACTGCATTCACTCAGACATGACAGTAAAAGCCAAGGGTGTGGAGATCTTTTAAAAGGGGTATTTTAAATAATATTTAACCAGGTTCTGAAATTCTTCAGCCAACATCCAAATAAATGTTGAAGAAAAGGAACAAAAAAATACCAATTCTTTTGAAAATTTCCTTGAAACAGCCCCACTTTTATTCCTAGCTTGTTACACTTCACAACCACCTTGAATTAGCTCTTTGTTAAACCGACTGAGCCTTTACTGTTAGACCAAAATGATGGGTCAGATGACAGGATTTATCCACCCCTTTGCTTTACAAAACAGACCATTTGCCAAATGCTGTTGTATTTAGCAGGCTTAATTTTGGTTCATCATCTTATTTTATCTGAATTTTGTTTGAATTGTAGAAATTCATTCTTTGGTCTTCTGCAGTTCAATATATGCTTCAGGGCTTGTGTGTATGATTTATGTGCATGTGTACACCCTCCCGACACTGGCTTGAGTGTTACCCCATCTCTTCAACTTGAGCTGCTGCATTCACATCCCCCACTAAGCTGATGGAGACCAGAGCAAGGAGACCACAGCAAGTGATGGTCTTCTGGGGACCACTCTCCAACAATGGAGCCTTGGGGAAAGGAGAGACTCACCAGGAGGAGGTTTTCTGCCTTAAATGCATCCATTATTCAAGGAACCTTTTTTGTATCCTGTTTTGCTCTGAAATCTTTTAAGCTGCTTCTGGTCCTCCATAGCTCCAGGATGTACAGTGTTGTGGGATGACTGCTTGCAGCCTGGCTACAGCCCAGGACACCAGGTGGTTTTGATCCTCTGTAGCCTAAAGCAGAAACTCTAGTAACTGGCAAAACCCTTCTGGAGCACAAATTCCTTTACGAAGATTAAAGAATACATCTACATGCCCCATTGACCCCTCTGATTCCCCATCTCTTTTCAAATCTCATCTGAAAACATATATTTTTTCCTTCATCTGTACTTCTAACTTCTCACTCACTCAGGTAATATTTATGCTTCTGCTTTACAACTGCATCATTTAACTGTACTGAAATCTGTAATTGAAGTGTGCACAGAAGATTATAGATAAAATAAACCAGTATTATATATGTTAACCTAGGGGACTATGTTAAAGATAAGCACATAAAATACAACTCCAAATGTACTACATAGCCAACTGACTCGTGGCGTTCTTAGTCCTGGTGAGGAGTAACATCTTGGGTTCCTGAAGTACACATGAGCTGGGTGAGCAGCTCAGGGAAATGAAGAAATCTGGGCCCAGGCTTGAGTGGTAACTCCACCTACAACATCTCTGCAGGTGAGAGGACCGTCTTCTGGCTCTCCACCAGAAGGACACCTTTGGGACCAAATTCCCCATCCTTCCATACACTGAACTAATTACAGCAAAGCATGAACAGTGTGCTACACAATTGAAGAGCAGCTGAAATACGCTTTCAGCAAACACATGAAACAAAACATTAATGGGGAAAAGGGTAATTTTTAATTAAAGAAAAAGGTGGAGTGGCTAACTATCTGGAAGCTCTGCTTTCCTTAGGGGTATATTTCATTAATATTTGTCTCCCATAGTAATCTGGGACCTGTGTCTATGAAACTTCTATAAGCATTATTTCTACACCAAGAGCCATATCCTTACACTTCAGCCTACAGGAGTGAATTTATAACCAAGCCTCTGATACCCAGCAATAATTTTGAATAGGCTCACATTAGATAATTAAATGGTTTCTTTCCTCATGGAATCCAACAACTTCATGATTCTTTCAAAGGACTATCCCTTAACAACAGCTTTTGAGTCATGAAAATGCTGCCCCATTACACGACCAGGGGAGCCAGACAGGGAGAAACCAAAAGGAAAGACAGTGCTGGAGCAGGATCAAGAGGCAGGACATAGCCCTAAACTGCCACTTCTCCTATGGCTGACAAGATCTGCTGAGCTCACAGAGGTGTGGGGAACGCAACATGATCTGACCAGTGTGCATTAGCTAATTCAGCAGTTGTAACTTGGCACACTTCTGCTGGCTTCACTGGTGCTCTGTCAGCCTACATCCAGGGGGGGTCTTGGACCTATGTCTAAAAAGTATGTATTTCATCTGCCTTTGATAGTTGTTGTAACAGAATACTGTGCATTGCTGGAACTAAATCTGCCCCAGCAGGACGCCGGAGTGGAAAACCTAAGATTTCTTTCTGTCTCTCTGATAACTACCCTCACTCACAAGTGTGATAACATACACCAGCAAATGCTTTCTGCATACCTATGCATTTCTCTGAAGGACAAAAATATTTTGCAATTCATTTCTATTGCTACTATTCATTATGCTATTCAATTACATTAAGTACCCTAATTACTTATTTACAAAGGGTTCGAAACTCTGTACTTTGTACCCAACCTATGTACTAAGCCTGGAGGTGACGAACACTTCTATGCATTCATCTCTTGCTAGTAGCTGTTTTCAATAGCCCTTTATTTCCCACAAGTCATGAGGTCAGCAGAATTTTAGAGGGAAAGTACGACTTTCGGCTGACAGTGATCCCAGACCCGGGCGAGCCCAGGAGGTCTGGTGTTTTCCTGCACTAGTGTCACTGTGGTCATACTTACCTGCTGGTGATGCCTCAGTTGTGTTTCCAGCAATGTCTGTGTAGACTGCGGGATGTGACCTCCTTAAGATGTCCACAGACAGGAGGCTGTGAGGGATGTTGGGTGCCAGGGCCACCACTGGGAGACAGCAGCCTGGTAGCACCAGCCCTGGTGTACGGGAGACCCCACTAGCCCCATGGGCTGGCAGCCTACCCCATGGCCTCATTCATTTCTCCTGTTTCTGTTCCCTTAAGGCCTCCCTCAAGGTTCCTTTTGGTTCTAAGTAAGTAAGGTATGTTGGTTTTGAGGTGAAGTGTCCAAAATTGGACCCAGATATTTCAAGGAACTTTTTTTGTGTAAAGCAGAAGATGCATATCCTGTACCTTGTCTCCTTACGGTCCTGTTTGTGTACTGTAGGCAAACGGGTTGTCATTTAACACTATGTTTGTGTACTACTGTCCATTTCCATTGAAAATCATATTTTCCTCCACTGCTGTTGTCCAGCTAGCGTCTTTCTTACATGTATACCTTAGAGTCATCCCTATTGAGTTACACCCTTTTTTTTTCGGTCCATATGTCTAATTTGTCAACATTATGTGGAAGTCTAATCCAGGATTTCAGCTCCCTTGCAGTAACACTGATAAGCATGATCACTACTCCCATATTCAGGCAATCACTGAATTACTGAATAGTGCCAGTGTTCAGAGCTGCTGAACAGGTAGCTTGACAGATGCAAGGCTGCTGACACTCTGTTCCCAGATCCGCTCAGCAGCAAGGCTGAACATGTATTCCCAATAGGCACAGAACACTCATCCAAATCAGTAGCATGCAGATGGCCCGATCGTGTTCCTCCTCTCCTTCCAGTAAGTGGCCCCAGATATGCAGTCTCTGCAGTAGCTGGTCCTGGAATCCCAGGCCCTGTCTGCCTTAGAAGCCACAGTCCCTCTCCAGCTCCTGGTATCCAGAGCCCCTCACATATACAAGTGTGTGCACACTCTGATCTCCCCTGGTGCCTGAATCCCAGACAGGAAAGTGACCCCTTGACCATGGTCTGACTCCCACAGGGAGGTGTGACTCCCACTCACACCCCGTGCATGCACAGGCATGCAGAACAGAGTCAATCACCCAGAAAAAGTGCACTCACTGTTCCTGTTCACACACACTTGGCCCCTTTCATCCCTTTTGTTTTTCCCACAATTATTCCTTTCTAATCCACCTTGGTCCATCCCTTTCTCTACCTGTGGTCCTTCCCTAATCACAAAACTTGCACATCACTGCAGCTACCCTGCAAACATCCCATAGCAAGTGTTGTACAGTCCCTACATGCTCTTCCTCTGCACCGCATTGCCTCCAGGCAGCAAGGGAAAGGCCGTCAAGTACTCCAGGGAGCCTCTCCCATCTACCCACAGGTCTCACTCTGCACCCTGGGCCCATTGCTTGCCAGATGCTTGATTATCTTTCCATCCACCCCATAGTAGACCATGATTTTAGCTTGCCAAAGACAACTACTATGTGACATAGCAAATACCATACATAGTGAGACACACCTGTGAGATGAAAAGGAGCCAGATACGTTCCTCAGATCAACTGTGGCCTCTGCTCTGCCTAAACCAGTGCAATTTTTGCCTTCATGCCATGATGAACAAAATCTACTCTTCAGCTCCCACCATGGGGACTAGAGCCTCACACAGGTCCATGCACATGCCCAGGGATAGCCAAATTGGCAGACATTCCAACAGCAAGGGTCTCTTGTCAGTTTCTGGCAGTCCATGTGAGGCACAAGCATGACATCTAATCATAAGCTGAGATCTATGCTAGGTTTGGCTACTATGGGGCCATCAGCCCAGAAAATTCAGTTTCTGTCTTGGGGCGAGCCCCTGTGGTCAAGCAATGCCACACTGAGGGCATCAATGCACACACACCAACACACACGCACAGGTTTGTGATGCCAAGTGTCTCCTGAATTTGGCCAGTTAATCACCTACTCCTGTAACTAAAGAAGCAGGCAACCCCCGGCCCCCCAGAGCATTTACCTCTCAGCTTGAGATCTCTCCCTACTCGCACATTGAATTTGAAACTAGTCCATATGTCTGCAAATGCACTGAAACATCAATATCCAGATGGGATAGACATGTAGAGCACAATGCTGGCTTGCAGCCGGCCACAGCTTTAGTCAGCCACACAGCAGTGTGAGTTTAGCCTCCCACAGCAGCTTTCCTTGGGCCAAACCAAGGCAAGAGGATGAATGAACATTTGTGCCTCCATAGCATAAATATTCACAAAGCTCAAAGAGCTGGAAAGCCCCCTTTAGCTGGAGCAGTGGATAAAATTCGGAGGGCAGAGCAGAAAGTGCCGGAGGGGAAAAGCTGGTGGCAGGAGAAAGCCCATCCTCATGCATGTGATGATAGTGCTAGCTGCAGTTTTCACATCTCTGTAAATATTGCTCTAAAGAGAAAGTCAGTGTATTTCCACAAGCATAGGCTGTTTTGATGTTATTACCCAGCATGTGGTAGGTGAACCGGGAGTACAGATCATCTTGTGACACATCTGGAAAGTTCCCTAAACCAGTAACACGTTATTGGAAGAGTGGAAGTGAGAATATAGAAAATAAGTGCATGAAGTGTGACACCTAAGCACCACAGAAATGTTAAGACATTCTAGAAATGCTAATGCTAATTTTAACATAAATCTACTGAAACTGCCATTATTTCATTATGTGGTTTGTGTTGTGAAGACGATTTGATTGGTGAAAGAATTACTTTGCGATGTATTTAAACCCTGTGTTCAGAGTGAAGCAAATTAAGACCTATCCAAAGGGCAATACTTTCAAATGAGAAAACAACTTCCCCACCGTGCATCCATGCATAGCAAAGTGAACATCGCCAGTTTGCAACATCCTTCAAACTTGCTGGAAATAAATCCATGCAAGTGGACAAAATGGCATACACCTAAATGCAACATATAACCAGCTTAGTTATAAACATAAGTATCAGCAGAATTCTAAATCATGCACAATGCTACCAAAAATGCTAATTTGAGGAATGTCTGATACCAGATTACAACATATTTTAAAGGTCTTTGTTTCAACATGCACTGGAGAGGTGTGGAAAATTCAGAGCAAACTGAGAACATGGTTGATTTATTTTTCAGAAATCTCTGGAGCTCTGTCAACTTATCACAATTAATTCCAAACACAAAAAGATCTTAATATGGTGTCCAAGGAAAGAGTTGGATGCCATCTCTGACTACCTTCTGACAGGAGAGAGAGAGAGAGAGAGACACGATTTCCTAGCCATTTGAGGTATTCCAGTTTCATTCCTCAGTTGTGATGGGGGAGCACAGAAAAAGCATCTTCGGGTGGTGGGCTGGCTTGTTTTATACCACAAGAAAAGTGCAAAAGAAATTAGAAATTTAGAAATATTTTTTGCCTTATCATCATCAACAATGACAGCTTAAGGAAAACACAAGCAACTCCTCCAAAAGCTCTGTGCACCATTACTCCATCATGCCAGCAGGCTCACACACGTACAGAACCAGAGCTCACTTATGCTGCATGAAACACTCTTGCATTCTTGAATAATTTAGACAAAAAATGTAGACATGCTGAGCCTTTCACTGTAATTATTCAATACTGACGCTATCCCTTCCAGAAATCTCAGAAATGTTGGCAATGTACACTGGAAGTTCAGGTAAGGCAGGAGTATCTAAACAAAGGAACTGGCCCAAAAAAGTTCCTTATACTTGCATTATACATACTGCCTGCATCCTTTGCGGGCAGAGGACATCCTACATTATGTACAATAAAGCAGTCAATAGATTTAGCTGGCCTGACTGGCACTCAGATAGAAAATCACTGCAGACCTTGACAGTATAAAGGAGGTCATTAAGAAATAGAAGAAACAGAAAGAAAACTCTTTTCCAGTGTGTTCACCATAAGCCTGAGCAGGCAGGTAGGTCAGCCTTTTCTGCTCAGATTCCACATCAGGGGAAACACACCACAAGAGCAGAATTTCTGGGTTGCTGGTGCTCTGGGATTTATCTTAGGACAAGAAGGTCAGCAAGGAAGTTCAGGTTGAAGAGAGGGTCCTGTCTCACTTCAACCTCTAGTACTCTAATATTACAGACTGCTTTTTGTATAGCACCATTGCTGTGGGAACCATTGCTATTGATCATCTCCATCCTCACATGCAAAAATCTGTATTATTATTTTGTTGGGTGTCTCCAGGGAGGGAAGTGGCACCAGGAGCAGATGGTAAGGGGGTAGCAGCTTTCTGAAAATCAAAGGTGGCAGTTTTGCATGACTAAAATTCTTAGAGAGATTTCTAGCCTGCATCTCTCCCACAAATGCAAATTATTCCCGTAGCTGGGCTGGCATCTCTGTGAGTAAACCAAATCCAGAGAGCTGGGGGTGAAAGCACTCAGCCCCTGCATGTACAGGGACAAACAAAGCCAGGCTGTGGCCTTTGCCAGCTCTCCGCACTGAAAGGAAAGTGCTCCCCTTTGGACAATTGAGCACAATTAGCTCAAATCTCTCAGATTTCCTCTAGTGGAAGAGATTACCAGCAGGCCCTGCTGCTTAGAAGTGCTGGGCAGCATAAGGAGAGGGACTCAGACAAAGGGTGCATGCATCCACTGGAGTCTCCCCATATACACTTATCCCCCCAGTGCCCACTCCTGCACATGTCTTGCTGAGAACTGTATACATTTAGGATCAACTGTGCTGCAGATCGAGCAGCACAAGGGCTTGAAACATTTCCTTCCTGTTCAAGGGCACTGGCAAATTCAGATGGCCAGCTGGTCACCAGCTCTGCTGGTGCTAAGCACCTTGACAAGGATGCTCCAAACCCAGTCTCCACACCCTCCTCTCTGCACTGCCTTAGGGGTCCTCTGCTTCCCCAGCCAAACTCCATCTAGCTTTACCCCTGCTGCGGGACAGTCACTCTCCCTCACACACAGACAGCACCAGCTCCCACCAGCTCAAAGGGCACCTTCCTCCATGCCACCAGCACCACCCCTGTCCGTGCCCTGGGGACTGCATAACCTGCAAAGCTATCCTCCTCCCCTTCAGCTGTGAAGCACTGGACACAGAGATGTAGTCATCCCCCTTTCCCCCTCCTCTTTACTCTCACAGATAGCTGAATCCCAAATGTTTGTTTCCAAAAAATTACTTTCGAAACACAGCCCTGACAACACATCCCTTAGCAGCAGGAACGTGCCTGACTTCCCTTTGCTGCCTGCCTCCATCTTCACAAAATATGAAACTACAACTGCGCCACTGATGTCTGTCAAGACTATGTGATTACACTAACCACCTTAATATGTATTTCTTTGCATAACAGCTAAGCAGACAGTTCACACTCCAGCAACCATTCAGCAGAGATGAGGATCTTAACATCAATGCAGATTAATCTCAGAGCACCATGGAAAAACATCTCGTAATTGGTGCAACTCAACCAGTTTCAAAAGAAATTACCTCTGGCCCATAAGATACAGAGAGGCTGTGAAATGGATTAGCTGAGACAAGGGAGGAGAGGCAGAAAAAGAGCGAGGAACAAACATCAGCTCAGAATAAGCTAGGCGGCAGAGCTGAGACAGATGTGTTTTCAAGGGCGCAGAGCAAGCTCCAGCAGTAGCCTTTGCCTTTTCCCACAGTAAGCTGTTATCTGCAGAGGAAAAAAAAAAACAAACCACCACAACAAAGCAGGCATAAACGGGCAGCTCCTATTCGATACCAAAGCCAGTTATCAGCGCCGAGGCCTCATGTGCCACAGAGTACTTGTAAATTTACAGTCGGCTTTTTTAGATGTGCAGATAGGTTCATTGTGCAATTATCTCAGTAAAGACTGCCAGTGGTTTGGGGGCTTTATGGTGTTGACTACAAAAATAAAATAAAGGCCCTGGGCCTGAAAATATTAACCCTTTATGAGCCAGAAGGACCACTTTGTGTTTCTGTGTAGGCTCTAGAGCAGAAGGAAAACTGTGCGATCCATGCACAGTGATTAATTTATGTAAACACAGCTGAAGGGCTAAGCCTGAGACATGACTGGAGCTGCTGCTTCACACTGGGAACAGTGAGATATGGCAGTTGTGCCATGAGCAGGATCAGTGCTTTGAACACCCAGGGCCAGCTGCAGACATGGCTTTCTCACCAGAGAGATAAGGTATTAAATGACACAACATTTGCCAGAAAGACCCAGGGCTTCAGAAGAGACCCGTCACCTTCTCTGCTGCTCCCCTCACCCAGGAGCACAGAGGGAGCCAGCAGCAGGGTGAAGCCCTGATGCCCAGTCCTTGTGTGGTACCAGGCAGTGTCCAAGCCCCTGAGCCAAGCTCCCTTCTCCAGGGATGCTCCTACTACCTCCACCTCACAGTAAGGAGGAGATACGAAATACCAGCAGGGGACCTCTCATCGAGGAATGATATGCAGACAGAGACATCCCAGCACTATTTTCAAAATGAAAGACAGAGTTTACTTAGATTTGCAAGGAGAGTTTGTAGGCGATATAACAGCAGAGAGGAGAGAACATTGAAATACTTTCTTTCAACAAGCAGACCCCAGGCTATTGGCAGCCTCTGACACATTAAAACATCCACAGAGGCTTTTCCCTCACAAGTATTAATTTGAATTAAATACTTAGAACATATCCTAATAAAAAGGTATACATTAAAAGGCAATGGAGAACATCACATGGCATGAACGTCTGCAGATGGCAAGATCTCAGTAACCTTCTCAGGAGCATATGTACCAAAGTTGATGGAAAGATGTAAAAACAGGCTATTTCTAGAAACATTCCTTTATCTTCATATTCTTTCGTAGGAGAAGAAATACTATTTAAAAGGAAAGCCTGAAGAAGTCTACCAAGGAAGTTGTCTTTAATGTCTACATTTGCATTCTATTTCAGTATTTTCATAGCACTACCTGCAGAACTACTTAGATAATACAAGGAGGAATGTCAGCTCTCTGAAAATGCCTCCCTGAGTAACATCTGGACACTGGAAAACAACGGTATAATGAAAACACAGGAGAAAAAGTGATTTTCGTACTGATCTGAAGTTACTTATCTGCCCTACAGGCCTACAACTTTGCTGGTGCCTAAAGTCATACATGGCATGTGACATTGCAGCTCTACCTTTGCAAGAGTCTGATACTTAATCAATTGTCAAAATGTTATCTGTCAGCCACAGAAAATGAATGCAAAATTTCTATGGAGAGCTCCATGCTACACATAAAACATGGCTACTAAGCAAAGTAAAAACGCCTAGTAGAAGAAACTGAGGAAGTGGGTGAAGCGGGAGAATGACATTTGCAGAAATTCAAAGCAATGAATTCCTCACCAGGGAAGGTGGGGTGAAAGATGTACGTTAGCTAACTGCTTAAAGAAGCCTGTGGGAGAAGGATTGTTAGGGCAACAGTGAAGGGGCATCCACAGCTCAGTAAGGGGTTATGGGGGACCTCATGCGGAATCTGAAGCAACTCTGGCCTATGCCAAGCCCTCCAGTCATCAGACAGTGTTTAAACACTTCCAGTTCTCACCAAGAAAATCTGGTGCAGTGGCCTCTTTGGCGACTATCCCCATGAAAGCAAAAACCTGTCAGTCCTGCTGGTCCAGTCAAAAGTTTACAGCTCTCATTTACAGACCTCTTCTGCTCTGAGGAAGGAAAACACTGCGCAAAAAGGCTGACCTGCTAAAACAATCATTATCAGGGGTACAGCCTGTGATAAATGCAGGCAAGTGGAGTCCAACTACTCCTGACTCTGGTAAGCAAGATATTTTCCTCTTTTTTCTTCCATTTTCCCAAGGAGAGACATTTACCAGCAGGCCCCAGCTCCCTGCTAGGCAGCCTGCAGGGAAGGGGAGCAGCCATGGCTGCCCGGCAGTGCCACAGTCAGTGCAGATCCCCTGGGATTACCCGCCAGCCTGTTCGCAGTTTGATCCCACTTAGCACAAGCAAATATCAAAATATTTTGTTTCTAAACAGAAGACTGAAGACTGTTATGCAAATCATTCTTATCCTAATGCACAGGCAAACGGTTGAATTAGAGCAATAGGATTAGATGCTAATTTGTCAATATTATAGTTCAATTTAGAATATATTAATAAAAGGAAAAAAGATGACACTGGAGTTTCTGGTCTACCAGTCAAACGTTTCAAGGGATGACGTCTTCTCTTTCTGGAGATAATTCACCCAGAGGTGGGTGATGGACTACTTAAGGCAATTAAGGGCAAAGGCATCAGGGGCTTCCCTCCAAATTGCAGTGGGAAAATCGGCAAGGCACTGAGCCCATTACTTCCCTGAGCCCATATTGCCTGCAGCGTGGTGGGGGTAGCGGGTACACTCTGGCTTTCTCTCCCTACTGAGACCTGTTTTCTCCCATCTGGGCAGATGGAGTCGTCGCCTTGCCCACACCTGGCTGTCTTGCAAGGAGATGCCTCGCCTCGAGCACCACACTGCTAGAGGAGAGCTGTGCAGAGCTTACCCCCACCACCGTGCAGAAGGCACCTGTGATGTTTACACCAAGGCCACACAGTCTGTGTTCCCAGTGAGGAGCCCTCTCTCGCTCTTCTAGCCCTACGGAGGAGACAGCAACATTCCCCTGTGGTGTTACAGTCCCAGGCCCATAAACCCCACACTTCTCCCCATCTCACCATGCTGTCCTTTCCCTTTCTATTGTCTCTGGCTGCAGAGTGAGCCCAGCCTGCTGTTTCACCTCCAGCAAAGAAAGATCAGTGGAAATGCCTGATTGCTTAAAGTACAGTACAAGTAGCACCAGGCTTTGATATAGCAATTCCTGTCTCAGACAATTTAGCTTTTGATCTCTGGATGCAGTTAATTGCTAGCTATGCAGACGTTTGTGAAGGAGAAAACAATCACAAGCAATTTTAGAAGTGAGATGCTTGATGCTTAATCTTGCACCTGTCCTAAGAAATGAAATGGGCTTTTCTTAGTCTGGATCATGCTGCACAGAACTGCAGATCAACCAAAGGCAAAACATTTCAAATGTCAAATAGATGCAAATCCACTGCTCTCTCTCATGATAAAAAGAGAAAATCACCAGGATAAAAACAATAAGCTGTTGCAACCAATATACACTCATTAACTGCATTCTTCATGTCTTGAAAATAAGGCAATACATCATATACAGAATAACTGGAAAAAGCAGCTACATTCATTGTTCATTTTGTTCTTCTTTTTTTTTTTTTTTTCCTTCATGTGGGTAATACAAGGACTTGTATTACAATACAAGGACAAGCAGAGAGCCAAGCCTCACCTCTCCAGGGTGAAAAGCAATGCTATTTTCAGATGAGGAAGGGAGGAAGATAAGACAGGACACCCTGGAGTGCACCTAATCTAGGTTCAAGTCCGAGCATGTAAAACAAATGCTAGCAAAAAAAAACCCTGTCTAAGAGCTGTTTAGGTATGTCTCACTCTCCCTCTCAACCATAGCTGATACCCACCACCAATTTGCTTCTTTCTCCTGAGTGTTATAATGACTCATCTCAAACCCTTGAAAGCCTGATAATTTGGGATTGCCTTAAGAAATGTCACACCACAATCCAGTTTAGCCCACACACTGCAGCCAGATGAGGCTGGCGGTGAGGGCTTCAGACTGCTACACAGAACAGGGCAAGCACCTCTCCCTCACTCACTTGCTGCCCCCCTCTTAGGACCTCGCTGTGCTGGAGGGTGTAGCCATGTAGCCCATTTGACTTGCCCCCTGTACTCAGTTTTGATTACTTACCCCTCCCTGCACCTGCTGGTAGTCTGGCATCCCCAATACACAGGAGCAACAGTGCAGTTCCCCGTTGTGTGAAATAGCACTTCCCTGTCTCTGCTTCAGTCTGATAACCAGCTTGCCTGTTGAGCAGCGCTTGGATGCTTTTAGCAAACTCTCCACAATGACTCAAGCTGTCTTTCATTTTTTTTCCTGAGCTAAGAGATCATAATTTTGTATATGTAGTCACTTTTCCCCTGGCAGCCCCAACACAGAATTTCATTTTAGTGCAATGAGCTGTTGCAGCATCTTTTCAGAGTCAGCATTAACTTTGGTTATCCTGAATAACAATTGAACAGTTGTAAGCATTGCCACTATTTGCTTGTACCACCTTCTCCAGGCCACATTAGGAAGATGCTGAACATCAGGCCCAGGACTGGCGTTCGTAGGACCTCCTCCTGATGTACGAGATGACTGTTTCTTCCAATCCTCTCCTTTCTGGGGTTTAGCCCACAGGTAACCTCTCCTGTTCCATAACAAGTGCCATAAGAGCTTTTCTTGCTTTCCTAAGTCTGTGTTGAAAACTACAAATCCCAGACAAGCACAATGTGTATGCTCATGAAATCCTTGCAAGAGTTCATGTGGCTCTCAGGTTTGATCTTCCTCTCAACACCCATGTTTCGTCTCAAACCTCCAGCCAAATCTATGAAATGAAAGCCTTGACTGACTGCTAACATCCAGGATCACCCCTACAGCTCTGTTCAAAGCCTGGCATCACTTTCCCACTTCCATCCCTCTAAACCCAGAGCGGATCGTAGTGCCAGATTACACACAGTTAGTAATTCAGAAATTTCTTATTTGTGGTGTGTGTTTTTTCAGGACTCCTGGGTAAACACCATCTGGTGCTGAGAATTTGTTAATGTTTAGTTTATCAATTTGTTCTAACATGCCTTTTCTCAACACCTCCATTTGAGGTGGTTCCTCAGACTCCCTCCCATTCGCATTGTCTCCATCGTAGTGAATGCCAATGCAAAGAATCTGCCCAGCTTTTCTGTGATGCACTTGCTGTCCACTGGCAGATCTTTTCACACAGGGGTCATTAATGGGCCCCGCGGGTTCCTGGTCACCTCTATCGACTGGGGCCTGTTGTTGCACAACCAAAATGATCCTGTTAATATTTATACATCAAAATAGATTTTAAATAAATTTATACTTTTAATACACACTGCTGAGTTTACTATGAAAATTTCAGATGGAAAACACCAAATGTGATCTTGGTACACATCCAAACACAAATGTGTATTCTTTTGAGTAATTCCTAAACAGGAACAATTTTTATCTTAGGGATCTACCAAAGCTTACTGATTACCAGCCTACAAGCACATTGTGTAGCCTTCAGTCACATCAAGTGCTCGCTATTGACAGAGATGAATGGAGCCTGGAACAGCACCTTTCTTTGTGTTAAACGTTCCATTCAATCCCTGAAAGTACTCAACAGGAGAAAGAGAAACCAAATACAAGATGACCCTTGCCTAGCCAGCCATAGTGCTTTTGAAGCCCTGTTTATGTGAAGAGTTGTTAAGAAGATTTATGTGAGGTTTCTCATGAAAATTCATAACAAATGTTTCAGTAGTGGAAGGTAAAATATTTATTAGAAACAGTGGATTGAAGAGAAAAGCTCGTCCCTGTGATCGCTTTGTCGTACATAAAATAAGCAATAAAGATGACTGCCTAACATTTACTTACAGTCCCAACTTAAAGCCCTTCGAAAAAGAGAACACGGGCATAAGGGGCAGCAGTTTCTACAGCACTGAAAGAGAAGAGAGCGGCTTTGGTGCAAATGAGAGGGAGATGAGGAGAATGATTTATAAGTTCCTTGATTAATCTTTCACTTTATGTGGGAACAGTCTTGGGCATTTGATTAAATATCCAAGGTAGGAGAACAACATCTAATAATGTAAAATCTTGTTTTGCAGCTGCTTCCAAGATCTCGCTCTTTCTTCTGTGAAAGTGATTTGAATTTCAGATTATTGAGGTTTTGATTTGGTTTTTTGCTTTTTTTTTTTCTAAATTAAAGCTGACGTCTCTGGAATAAATTAAAGTGTAGAGGTGTGGAAAGGACAGGAAGAGTCCTGTTTACTAACTAGCGCAGTTTCTCAATCTTCTCCTGGTCCTGAAAGTAAGGAAAGCAATCATAACAATGAGGAACATGCTTTTGGTGCTGGGGCAAAAGATCATAGCAGAAAAATTAATTGGGATGCTGTTTACAGCTGAAATATATCACTGTGTATTCATTAGCACTGGGCATGACAACACATAGGGAACTTTACTCACATAGATGTGGTTAGGATAATGAACCAGCAACCCATATCTGGGAACTTAAAGCAACACTTGCAAGTTCATCTGTCAGACTTCTCTGGTACTTGAGGCAAGGGGATGAGGGGAGGAGCCTGAGAGAACCTGAAATAGCATAACTTCATGTGGGAAGATAGTACCATCACACAGCTCTGAACAATGGAGAGAGAAATCTAAAATTCTTTTTCATTAAAGAACATTTTTAGGTGCTATTGCCTTTCTCCTCTCTGTTTTCTGGGTATCGTTTTAATGAATATGTATATTCCAAAATATTTTATTTATATACTTTCACTCCTTCTTTATCATACTCCTACCTTGTTACTAAGTGATGGGGCTGTGCTGTTGCTATGTATTCTTCCTCAATAACCCCCCTCATTTGGTGCTGCCATTCTTCTCCTTGTCCAAACAGGCCACAGCCAACAGCCAGGAGAAACAGCTGGCTTTGTTTCAAGGCCCCAGGTTTCACTTGTATTGGTAATTGCATGAGCTATGCTGAGTTCACAGATGTGTAGCCCCATGAAACTGTCTTGCTATTGCTACAGCACAACTTGCAGCCTCCCAGCCCTCTACCCTGCCAAGGCAACCAGACCAATCCAAACCGACGAGCTGAGTGATCTGCCAGCATTCGTGGGACAGTTCACCCAAGAAGGAGACTCCTCTTGCAAGTACGCCCATCCTCAGGCACACAGCTCTACCATGAGACTATGTCCAAATCCAGGCATCCCACCAGAGTCCACCTGAGGTCTCACAGAGAGAGAGCCCAAACAGACAAACAGTTTAGACAGGAGAAGAGAGAACTCATTTGAGATTAATCAGATTGCAGACACCTGCTGTGCTGGAAAAAACAGGTTAGTGCATTTTGATAGGGGTGTTTGACCAAGGTGTAGTTGCAGCAGGAGATGCACTGCCACTCCCACCTCACTGCCCAGGGAAAGATAACACCATGTATGGGGACCACCCGAGGGGCATGTCCAACCTTCTGGTGCTCCAGGGATATAAGGCTTATGAGGTGCAGTTAAGGCAGAGGTGAAGGGTCTCAGTTCAGAGCCAAGCTGAGAGCACCAGTTCCAGGCTGCAGCCCCAGTCCTGGACACTGGTGCACTGAGGTGTGGTGAGCTGGCTTCACCTACATCCCTTGTGGGGTACTGACAGGGCAAAGGGAGCGCCTGGCCCTGGGTGAGGATCAGGGCTGGGGATGCAGTGGATGCTCCCAATGCTGTGGATCAGCCATTGTGTCAGTGGGAAGACAGTGGAGCTGCACTGCACAGCACAGCCTTGATGAGACCCAGCCTGTCCTCTGGTGCTGCAGGGCTCCCTCAAAAGGAAGGGAAACTTCAGACAAATGCGCATTTGAAAGCCAGAGAGACCATCTTTATAATCTAGTGTGAGCTTCCAAATTCCCTGGGAATAGTACCTCACCCAGTAATTCCTGCTCCAGATTTATTTGGATGTTTTCAAACAATGTTGACCTTCATAGTGTATTATGATCTGCATACAAGCAGACAAGCAAATTATAGCTCCATGTTTACAAAAGCTTACCCTGTAGTACCAATCGATTTATTTTTCACTAATACATTCACACTTCCTTCTCACATATCTCAAATTCTAATTAATGACAACCAATGGCTTCGTTTAAAATACAAGGAATATCCTGTGTGTTATGCAACTACAACTAGGGAGGGAGGGGAAGGGAGAGACAGAAAAAAACGCCCATTTGTTTACTCTCTGTCTGCAATTTGTAAAGCAGATGATCTGGGTGTTTAGAACTGCTTTAAGAGCATAGCTTTGTCGGCCAGGCTCCTGATCCAAGCCAATTTTTCCAGCTGATTTGCAGACCCCCAAAACGGGTGTTCCTAAGCCCGTTGTAAACATGAAAATGACAGATACCATCCTGGTGGATAATTCTCTAGCAGTGACATCCACTGCAGCTGTGAGAGGCAAGCTGGAGCAAAGCTTGCCTCATCCCACAGCATAATCCCAGGTTTTCACAAACAATAAACTGTTTTGTATCCTAGCCCAACAGTCAGCTCACTAAAACACCAGACCTCATTTTTCCTATGCTCACACCCCTTCCTGTTGTTTTTCCATCTCTGATAAAGTCTGGTTCACTGCTAGTTACCCCTTCTCTACTCTGTCCTATTCCTCAGTTCCCTCACCGAGAACCCCCATGTGGGAGCTTTCAGGCCCTAATTTCTCTAGTTTAGCATGGATAGCAATTAATTTTAGCAGGAAAAATGGGGAGCCAAAATTCACTGATGCAGACAGGGATTTACATGGTGGAAACAACGAACTTGCCTTGATCTCCTTGAAGTCCGATTCCTGGCATGTTTAATTTAAAACAAATATATCTCCTGCTGAGTGGATAGTTGGCTTGAAATTTGGACTGAAGTGGTGTCAAGCTGCTCAGTGGTAATAAGTGGCACATTTGCCTCCGCTTCCTCTCAAAAGGTATTTATTTTTGGTCTGAGAACTCTGAAGTTAATTTGGCTGCTGGTCCAAAGAGATCCCACTCATGTAAAGGTTTTCATGCTTGAAAAACATGTAAGAACATAGGTATTTATGAATGAAGCAGCAATGGACCATAGTCAGTACAGCACTTTACATTGTGCAGCCTTTTGCTTTCCTTTCAAGCTGAAGAATGCTTCAGTTTTTGTTAGCTCTCCTCTGAAACACACCCTGTAGTTTATTTCTTCACTCAGACGTAACACACTGAGTTCAGCTGGCATGTTTTTTTTTTAAAAAAAAAGCACCAATTATTGCCCAGGATAAAGCAACAATTTTACAGCATTTTCTAGAAAAGAAGAAAAAGCCTAATGAGCTATTTCCCAGCTTCAATCTTGACAATGTATCTATGACCTGTTTATCTCATATTCGCCAGGCTTTCCCACCAGGCTCATTATCGAGGTATAATAGCACCCATCAAGAATAATAGGAGCAAATATATAGAGTGGTCAATTCAGATGTAATACTCAGCCTTACAGAGATGCCTCAAATAAACTGCCAAGAAAATTACAATGAAGTTTTGACAGAAGAATTTGCATGCAATACTTAATAAAAATATAACACAGACTAAACCTTAATATCTTTAACAATGACAAAATGACAGTTGAAAGTGACCTTAATGGTATGAATATTTAATTGGGCTTAATAAAATGTACAGTCAAGACCAATACCAGTAACTAATTCCAGGTACTAGCTTATTTTTTGTGTGCTTTAAAACTATTTTGCTTGGTCACTGTGGGGGGAATAAAAACAACAAAAAAAGTGGTTTACAGCTCATTGCTGAAAAGAAGTTGGAGCTGGCTGCCTCTTTTCAGGAAAGACACACTGCCAGGTTGGTACACAAGACATAACTTTAAGGAGTTTAAATGTTTCTTTTCCTGAGGAATAGTAAAATCACCCAAACAAACATAATTACTTTCCAAGAGGCAGCACTTTGAGCCACACATACAGGGAAGCAAAACACTTTTTTCCAGTTGCCATTACCAGCAGACCTGCCCAATCCTTCTTTGTAGCTGGATTTGGAAACTCTTCACAGGGCACCAGCCTTTGATGCCTTTTTTCCTGGAGCATCCCACTGCACTATAATAGAAATAATGGTACGTTTGTGCCAGCCCCAAAAAATTATGCCTGCTGTTGCAGAATGGGTGTTAGCAGGGGAAACGAGGCCTCAGTTTTAAGTGAGAGAGGGGAGGCAGCCCACACTGCCACGACCCAGGCTGGGATCTGTCCCTGAGGACTGAGATAGGTGCCACTGATGAATGCCAGTGGGTCAGAGGACAGCCAGAGCTGGCCTAGTGCTGGCATCGTATCTCCATCTCAGCCTGAAGGTGGTGAGTGCTGCTCACCCACCTTGTGCTACCCTTTTGGAGCCATATTTAGATGTGGTTACCTGGGAGTAAGAGCTCCAAAACCCCAATACAGCTCTGCCCAAATTGCACTGGGATTTATTCTGATTGGGCTGTGCATTAAGCATTGTGCATGCTCCTGCTGCACTGTGCCAGACATCAGGGGGTGAGCAGCCTGGTCGGAGGCTTACCAACAGCGAACTAGGTGGAAAGAGTCTGTGCTGGCTGTTTTTTGACTGACAGGGCTAACAACTCTCTTGGCTCCCATTACCTCCATCTTGAGAAGTCTGATTCATCACAGGGGTCACCCAAGGGAGAGGGACTGCTGCAAGGAGCTGAAGCAAAGTGCTATGAGCATGTGAAGATATGGCAGCAACTGGCAAGAAGAGCTGATTGCTTTAAGAGAACACACAGTGTGAAAGACAGCAATAAAACATCCATGCTGTGCATCGCAGGAGTTGCAGCAATACTTTTAACAGCAGCCTGTGCTCTTCAGTGGGTGGGATGCTCTCAGGGTTGGACCTGTCAGCATGGCCGTACCATTTAGACCAAGGGAATGTGGCCAGCTTTGTTTCAGTTTGTGATTCACACCAATGGCTGCTGCTCTTCCCCAAGATAGACCCCTTCCACTCTTTTGGGCTGCCCTAAATTCATAAGGACAGTCCTGGAGTTTCCCTCTTTGAACAACCAAGAAGGTGCACGATGCGAGTGAATTCATTTTGGGGACAAAGCATGCAAATAAGATGCAGGGTCTTCTTCCCAGTCAGGGTCATACTGGGCTGGGTCATGATGGGGAAGATATTTAGAGTTCTGGTGACATCTGACTTACAGCCTTTGGGGAAGAGACAGTGTCTACCCAGTGCAGACTGCCTAGCTGTGCCTAGGGACTGAGCTCCCATTCAGGAGGGTTTGTAAATGGTCCTTACCTAAAATCCAGTGGAGATGAGCAGTCACATCCTTAGCAGTTATCTCCCTGTGTTGGGACAGCTGCTACTCCTGGGGGAGAAAATGCACATCTTTCCTCCCAACAGTCATCTATTTCTGGGCGTGAGAAATGACGGTGAAATTCTGCATTGAAAATTGACCGCAAACACAGCACCTTCTCACACTGCTCACTGTGAACTGTCACATCTGCTGACTTCAGGTGACTGAAATAGATTCTTATTACCTTCTGCTTGTTGGTTGCATCAAACCAACACCATTGAGAGAGAAAGAGGAAAAAGGTGGACAATTTTCCCTATTTTGTCAGCTTTCACAACATTTTCTTTACCAGGACAGTGAAAAGCCACAGCCTCACATACAGATCCCAAATAATTATGAAACACAATATGGACTCCTACAACACAATATTTTTACGGTTATTTTTCAGAGCAGAGCCATACTCTAACGTTTTATAGAATTACTTCCTGCAGACTGCGTTTTTTCAGCAGCACAGCTATTTTTAGCACCCAAAGCAGATTGTGGAACCACCAATCTAAAACATATCACAGGGTACACAGATACCAGCTCTCCTGATGTCCCAAACCTTGACTCTGCACTTACACTACCCCAGGGTCTTTTAATTTTTCTGATCTGTCAGGGCATATCCCAAACAAAGCATTTCTGGTAGCACGGCTCCTCCAGCACCGTTCAGATGTTTTGGATCAGAGCTAACATGGAAAGGAGACAGCTATTTAATGAATAACAGACACCACAGGAGCTAGGTTTTACTTAGGGTCTTTCACACAACAGAAGAAGAAATGAAGTCCTAGGGAAGGGAGGTCTGATGATGTCTTTGTCATCATGCAGCCATGTCAAATCACCAGCTCAGTCTGTGTAGATGCTCCTGGCTCTACATAGAGAGTATGTGCCCTGGCTGCAGAAATGGTGCCGCTCTGTTTGCTGGTTTTCAGTGCAGGATATTTATATGGTATAGACGGTTCTTCAGGCATAACAAGGGAAAGAGCAAGTAGACAGATGATAATTTTGTGCTGTGCAAAGAAACATCATGAACAAAGCCCAGTGAGCAGATAAATCCCAGCCCGGTCAATTGTGAAGTTACATCTTTATCTACCATTGTTACCCAGAAGAGGGAAACATCCAGCTCTCTGGCAGTTTTGCTCTGGCACTAACTGTAAGATGTGTCAATAGCTCTAATTGCTGAAAACCTTGTCGCAGTGATGAAAACCAAGCTTTCTGTTCTCTCTCAGGGACAGCCAAAGATACTGATCTGAAGCCAGAGTCTTTTTTCCCATGGAGACTTATGGCACTGCAGTAAACCAACTTGCTTAATCAACCCTCTGATTTACATGGTCTCGGATCAGGTCCTCTCTGACTCTTCACACACCTGACACTTAAAGTGCAGATGCCTGTCATTCAAAGGCCTAAAAACCATCACAAAAATCATTACAGCTTTTTTTTTCCAGACTCCTCACCTGGGGGAAATTAATTCCAAGTCCCTAGACATGGAGCCAGCAATGGTGAAACAGCACAGCAGGTCAAGCCAAGCTCGCCCCTGCTTCCACCCCTGTGACCAGCTCTGTGGCAGATGTGCCTGATGGGGCCAATGCCAGACCACCACCAGCCACCTTCCCTGTGATGCTCCAGCACACGCAGAGGTGGGGAAGGGGAAAAAGAAATAAATCACTTCCTTACACTTCTGCTTTGTCCTCTCCTTATGATGGTGTGAGGCCTGATGGAGGCAGCTCTCTACAGCTTCCTCAGCTCAGGGGCTTCAGGGAGGGATTTGAGAGCTTCATGGGTAGGGACCCCATTTCTGCCTGGGAAGCAATCTACAGCTTCCAAAACTGATGTTTTCTAGCTCTGGCATTGGGCGAGCAGATTGCACCTCCACTGTACAGAGTGGCCTTGCCACCAGCAGGACATTATGTCCTCCTGCCCACATCCCAGGCCAAAGCAATCAAGAAGTAACCCATTACTTCCCCAAGGACATTTCCCAAACATGACCAGTAACCTGCTGAGCTCCTGCAGAGCAAGCCCCTGGTTTGTATGTTGTAGGATATACTGCAAAGCCATGACCAGTCATGTTGACACCTGAAGGAACTGCTTCCATATTGATCCTTCTGCTCAGCAGTTTGTGGGTTACTCAAGGGCATCTGAAATAAACCAGGCAGAATTTTTACTGGGAAGGCTGACTCTTTCACCAAGAGTCAAACACTCTGTGGTGATGGTGAAATAATTTTTTTACACATGTACATGATTTTTTAAAATTATTTTTATGATAATGAAGGTCATATCCCCAGGAGAGTGTTTATTTTGCTCTCCTTTCATTCACATGCAGAGACAGGAGGGAGAGGTAAGGTAGGGAACTGAAAGAAAAGGGCAAAAGGTAGTGCTGAAGCAACGCTGAAGAAATAATACGTGGTGATTGGTATGAGGGGCTAGTTTGTCAACATCTGTGAAACAAGAAGTGAGCTGCATCTCCTAGCGAGCTGACCCCTTCCCTGCAGAAACTGCCTAATTCTTGGCTGCTAAAATGAGGAAGTAGCAGGCGAGTTATATACCCTTCTAGGTGACTGTTTCCAAATATTGCCGAACAGTTTCAGTGTTCCTTTCTTGCTTCTCAGGGTTACATATCCTTGGACACGGTTTCTATAACAGGTTTCTAGCATCCTTTCACATATCCTTAAAATGGTCTGTAATGTTAGAGAGCACTCTAATTTTGCACAGTTTAAACCAGCCATAACTACAGAGCTGTTATATCCTGTGCATCTTGCCTCAAGGCACAACGTAAATGAAAGTGGAGCTAAGAATAGGGCCTCATGTCTCAGCTGAGGGGAGAAGCATGTGCCTGCCTACATAAAGAGAAGTAGGTTATGTTTGGAATAGCAAGAGACTTTTTTCTTTCTTTTTTTCCTCAAGAAGAAAATAAAGTGTCAAAACTATCAACTAAGCAGAGCTGATCTATTCTCCTTGCCTCATTCCTAAGCAGGTAAACTGTATATATAAGAAAAATAGACAGACAGACAGAAAACTCCCCAAGGAGAATCTCATCTTAAGACATAATGAATTCAGTCTTCAGAGACCGTGAAGTCTGAGTGTTTTTAAGCTCTGCAATGTCAGTCGAATAATTATCTCACAAAATGTGTTTGTGTAGGTGAGGTCCCTGTGGTTTGGTTGCTTCCCTGCTATGAAATAGAAAGCTGCTAACCCCTTGGAAAAAAAGAATACAATAAATACAGGGAAATCAGAGAACATGAGGTTTGTACAAACACCGCTTTCTACTTGTATTCTTCATTTAAGTCCTGCTGATAGAATACCTTAGAAATAATGCTTCAATGCGATATAGGCTTTTCTCCCAGTTGTACGTGCAGACAACCAGAGCAAAACATTAAAATAAAGAAAATAAAACACGCTACCAAACAGTTGAGTGCTAAACATATCATTAACTGTAGATTTTACGCTGAAGAGAAATACAGAAATTTCAGAAAAACGTCCTAATCAAACACATTTATATTATTTATGTTAAGTTAATTAAAAATAGAGTATTAATTCAGTTGCAAAGTGACTATGTCATTAACCTGATTAGATATTTTCACATGTAGAATATTTTACATTTAGGAGATAAAATCTGGCAGTGTGGCCCAGTGAATATGGGACTGGATTAAGAATTAATCCATTAATTGGCTGGGCAGTTGGGCAAAGCACATAATCCCTCTGCACGCCTCATTTTTCTTCATCTTTAATACAGAGTTTTTATGCTCTCCAACTTTCACAAAGTGCTTTGATATACACAGATAAAAGGCTTATATTAATTATTATAGATGAGTACTGAAATGCCATAAAAGCATTGCTTAATGAAATATTGATTTAAAAAATATCAAGCGGGAGTAATTCCTTGCCTTAGATATTGAGGAAATGCCTGTGAACTAGGGGTCTTAGATTCATCTCCTCAGAGATGATTTGCTGCTCTGAATGGGGGAGCAAACAGAAAACAGAAGTATTGCATTGCTCAGTGGAAAAGCCAAGTCCTGGGTCCCCTAAATGACCAGCTGGGAGTGCCATGAACAGCCCTACCACATGCACCTAAGATGCCACCACCACGCATGGGAAGTGACTTCAGTGTCTTTGGGCTGGGATTTTTGAAGTGGAAATGAAACTGAGGGAAGTTAAAGATATAATTTGACCCCTTGCAAAAAGCTTCCCAGTTTGTGCTCTGTCTCTTTCAATGGAAAGTGGTCTGGACCTAAAGGGGGGGGGGGGGGGGGGTAGCATTTAAAGGTTAGTAGCTAATGAGAATGTTTGGAATTGGAGAGACCAGGGATGAGAGGAGAAGGAGGCAGGGGTTTCTGCTAACTAAATTAGGGAATCAACAGAAAGCTGTTCAAGCTTACATCTGCAGAGACATTTACAGGATCCCACAAACACCTACAGTTTAACATGTGTTGGGTATTTTAGATGACAGTGGTATGCTGAAACATTTCAATAACACAGTAAGAATGTTTCTTAACTGTAAGGGAGCCTGACAACAGCCTTGTAATCCATGCTTTGTTGTTAGAAGTGCTTGGAAATAGTTTGGAAAGCTATCTGGAGCATCTGGGAGGTGGAAATGTGTGTGAGCAGGATGCAGTGGGTTAAACTAAATAATCTGGTCTTTCCACCCTCACAGTTATAAAACATAACACCTTTCTTTTTATGTTCGTATTAGCACCCTTCTCTCAATTCTGAGCTTTTTTTGTGTTACTAAGTTTTTCTCTGACCATTCCACATTTTTCCTGAAAGCACTTCCCCCTTCTTTCTTTATGCCATTTCATGGACCAGATAGCTCCAAGCTAGAACTGACCACAGCCATGTTTTCTGAAGCAACAGCAAACACTAATGAAAAGTTTACCAACCTAACTCACTTTTGCTTTCCTGCCAGAAAATCACTGAGAAAAGTGGTGGAGGACAAGCAGGATGGACTCAAGCCCCTTAGCTGATCTGCCCATGAGTGACGGGTCACAGAGCCAGTGAGCACAGTGGTGATGCTGCTGCTCACCCACCAAAAGAACAGCAGAGACACGTGCAAAGCTGTGCTCTCACCTTTGCTTGTTCCCCAACCTACATCTGCAGTTTCTGAAAGCAAATCAGGCTGCAGGAGAGGCTGGTGGCACGGCACAGCCATTAGGGTTTGCACCATGCTTGGGCTGCAGATGAGCCCCTGGACACCATGAAGGGGTTTGCACTGTATAAAGGCAAAGTCCTGGCAACCTCCTGACGAGACTGCAGTGCAGACAGATATTTTATCACAGGTGTAATTTTAAGCGCAACCAGAGCTCTGCAGGGCTATTTGCATCTCCCCATTTAGGCATTTTGTGTAAGTGCTTTGCTGAATCTGTCCCTGGAAGCTTATTGATTTGGTTTTAAGCCATGTTTAGACTGCCTACCCCACGCAACAGTTTGGCAAAGTCTAATTAACAACCTCACCACCACTTACATGACCCAGAAGCACAGTTTAAAGCACAGATGGAAGTGAAGACAGATAAAAGTTCCGATAGGGTGAAATTCAGAGAACCCTGTATCAAATGCCTATGCCACAATTAGCACAGCCTGCTTCCATGAGACCCTTGCAGAGGTAAGGTGATATTCAGTGGGAATTAGGGTATTGGGTTTTGGCATTTAATAGCAGAAAGAGCATAGTTAGACCTGAAAACACAAAATGAAGAAAACATTCCAAGCAGTGGATGCCTGGCCCAGCCCAGCTTGCAGAGCCCTCCTGGGATGCATTTGAAGGAAGCCTGTAGAAAAGCAGGATGACTGAGCTTGTAACCTCCTGCACCAGGGGACATGTGCCCTGTACTCAGCCTTCTGTGGCCTCTGCACATTAAAAGAAGCAATTCAATACAGCAGAAATAACAGAAGCCAACAAAAAGCTCCACCACATTTACCAGTTTACGGCATGGGGGCTGAGGAAATCTCTCATCTGCAGCAATGCATTTCTGGCTTTTTGTTGGTCAGTGGCAGAACTGCAAGTGCAGAGGCTCAAGGTGCACTAATGCATGTCCCTCTACCCTTTCAGGGCACTCTGCACCGAGTACAGGAGCCACCATTAAAAAGGAATCAAGCTTAACAGAGAGGATCTTAGAGTTCAGTTTTGCCTTTTCCCCTGCGAGCAGGAATGTAGCCCTCTGTTTCCAGGGCCACCCTGTGCCAGTCACTCTCTTGGGTTAGCCGGGTCTGTGATCCTGCAACAGAAGACAATACAGCAGCATAAATAAGAAATACCTCCACAGAAATAATTTAAAGGGATGATTTAGAAATAGATCAAATCCTCAGCCAGGGCTTCAGTTTTGTCGGTGATGGTAGCTTTGATGTGCCTTCTTCAGGCACCATGCTAAATTCATACACCCATCTCATTTTAAAGAGTGGGAAAATTAATTCTTATTTTAGCTCCGTCACTTCAGAGAACATACACCAAGAAGGAACCAGCCTATTAAAATAGAATTGAACTCAAGTCAGAGAGGTGAAAGTCTAATGCTTTATGAGTATCCATTAAGTACCGGGTAAAAGTACAGAATATTCCAGATTTTATCCATCCGATCTTTATAGTTATCCAACTAATGGAGACAAATCTGAAAGCTGGATCTATTAAACTCCTCATATAAAAACAAAAGCTGGGAATCAGCAGAAAAACTGGAAAGTGTGAAAAGTTTCACTTCAGTTTCCCTTTTTTTTCCCCCAATATAACTTCTCTCCCACTATCACTTCAGTGATTCAAACTCTACTCCACCATCTGTGCTGAAAAGAAACAAATGGAGTGCATCTAATTTCTGGAAATTCTGACATAACCTGGGTAATCTGGTTCCAACAAAAAAATCTGAGTACGAGTCAGCTTTCCCAGCTTCATATCGCACAAGAAAATGCAGCTGAGACTGGGTCAAATGAATGCTTATAGAACAGAATGCAAACATCACAACAGAGTAAATGAGACCCCAAAAGTATATTCACTCCTTCACTGCACTTCTCCACTTAAGGTGGCCATTACCTCAAGTGACAGGGTAGTGTCTCACTTAAGCTGCCAAATTGTGTAAAAAGTCTGAAGGACATTCACAGCAAAGTTACTCAAGAAAATCCCCCTAAAGCTCTGGATTAACAACTAAAAGTGACCATCAAATCTCTAATCTAACTTGACAGATTCAAAACATATGCTTTTAACCTTGTCAGCTGCCCATGAGTTATACAGCATGAAAAGCATCCCTTCCCCTTGATGGTCAAGGCAATTGTACATCATCTTTTCACTGTGGTATGTGAGGGAGATGAGAGATGAGTCTCCTCCAGGTTCCTGTTCAGTGCTGAGAGATGCAGTATTAATGACAATTCACTTCAGCCCCTCTGCAGGAAAGAAAGTTTTTTAAAAAGGAGATTGATGGTGAAAAAAATGCCTTTTAGAAGAACTCCTCACTTTTTCCATTTGCATTTCCAATTTAGCTTCTTTCCATGTACACACGGCTAACTAACAGTCAGCTAAGAGTCAGAATAGTGCTGACTCCAGAATAGAGCTATTTCTCCCATTAAAGATACACATAAGTAGTTACACAAGCACCTTATAAAGACTCCTAGTTAAATGTGCAGTGCCTAACTAGCATACAGTCTTTGCCTCCAAACACCACATTTATTGAACACTGCAGACTTAACCCTATAATGGTTTATAAAACAGACAGGCCATTAAAAACAGGCAACTACCTTTCAGGTTCCCTCTACAGAAGAGCTGGGAATAAACTTCAGGTGAGGGCTTTGGTCACTTCTGCTAGATATTTCTTTTTGGTGTTAGAAGACTTAGATAGATGGTTTTTAAGTGACTATCTAGCGTGGGCAATATCTAGCATTCAGATACACAAACACAGCCAGTGGAAGTCTGAAATCTCGGAAGTCTGAAAGCTTTCTTCTTTAACTACATCTGCAGACGTACTTAAGAGTTTTCCAATGGCCAACATACACCTTAGTTTTTCTTTGCTATGATGCGTGTAAGATCCAGTCAGAAATGATGACGGTGCTAGTTCTGGAGATTAATGGGTACAGGACTCACCTTAAGAGTGTTCTCTGTGGCAGTTCGTAGCAGAACATTATCCTGATGAATGGCATCCAGCTGAAGTTAAGCAGTCAGAGCCCTTGCTTTTGCCACTTTCCCCTGGGAAGCTTGACAAATAAGCGAGCAGCCTCAGTGCAAAACAGAATTATTTCAGCATTGTTCACAAGACAGTGGTACCCACAGGCCCCTTTCGGAATCAAGACTCCCTTGCTCTGTCACTGTACAAGCAATTATATCCCAAAAGTTAAAAAAAGGAGTCTCATAAAAAGACTACGAGTCAGAGAAAATCAAGCGCAAATAAAAACTGCTCCACACAGCACCCTGAATCCTGTATTAGTGACAATCTTTGTAATGAAAGAAAACTGAAATGATTTTTAAAATATTTTAGAAGTATTAGATGGGGCTTACATATTTCTTAGAAGATGAACCCTGAAGCGGGGGGGGAGGGGTATACAAATAATTCTTGCAAAATTCTACACGATGAACCCGTTTCAAGCACTGATCACCAAAAATTTGAGATCTTAAATCATTCTTTCAGATAAAACATTATCTTTGTTTCAACAACAGCATTTTCCAGCCTGCCCAGACTAAATGAACTCTATATCCTCACAGCACAGGAAAAAATGTCATGTTTTCATGAATCACTGCAGAGCTATGCAGAGCCACCTTCATCTGCCTCTGTAGTGTTCCTGTGTTACTCAGTCTGCCTAATTAATTCTGCTGAGAAGCACAAAATATTAGACTGGGTTGTGTGCTGCTCTTCTCAGCATCTCAGCTAGCACAGATATCTCTGCTTGGACCTGTCCATGTTCCCTTTCTTTACTTTTGGCCTCTTTTATCCTTTCCTCAAGAAATCTCAACACCCTCAACACCCCAGGTTCCCCAGTTAGGATAAAACTGGATACAAATGACATAACAAACACTAGAAAAATAGAATCTTTTGCATTAATGAGCTCTATATAACAAATCTGGACCTCAACTGAATTTAAGTGCCATGGTCTTAAGATTCATAATAATTTACATTCTTAGATATGGCTTTTATCTTTTTCTTTAAACATCATTAACTACTTTATAGTATGGTTTTGAAACTGAAGTCTTGGGAGGTTAGAGCTACTCCCTTCATACATCAAATACAATATCCAAAAGCCAACCTGCTCGGTCAATCTCCCTTTAAAAGGATTATCCGTATCAAAAGATGTACTGAAGCAAACAAACACTTTATTTCCCTCTCAATTTAGGCTCCATTTTATCTAATGAGGCAGACACTGAAGCTGTGCTTTGCATATCTGGCTTTTATGGATCAAAGAAGAAATATTTCCTTGCATGTGGATTTTATTACTGTCAGGGAATAGTTCTTCTTGTTCTTTTTTGCTTGCATTACTAGACACCACTGTCACATACTGACTTCTAAGGTTTTTACAATGTGTTAAGATGGGTTCACAGATGAATCTTGATGGAATTCAAAGTGGGAAATAATTTTTCATCTGCTTTTTTCCTCTGCTGACCATTTGACTTTCTTGATCCTACAGGGGATGTGAGTGAATGCTACCTCTATTTAAGCTGATGTGGTGACTTAAAAATGCATCTCAGCAGAGGCAGTGGACAAGATCCTGTAATAGTTTCATTCTCTCCTCAATTTATAAGCTTTCTGTCACCATTTTAGAGATTTTCAGGCTCTTATAACATTACAGTTCTTTTCTCTGCACTTTATATATGTGACACTCGATAAATAATTTGACAGCACCTTGTGGTGAACTCCCCTCAAATAAAAATTCTCTATCCTTCCACCTCTGATCCTACTCCTAGCTCCAAATCAGCAACAGACCCAAAGGACTAAGGTTATGAATAGATATTAGTTTGACAATTTAAGTGAAAACAGGAAAGTATCTGCCCTTGGCAACAGACAGAAACTTAGATCTACTCCAAAGCAATTTCAAACACTTGTTATGCATAAAAGTTACACCACTCGGACATCCTAGCAGATGGATGCACATTGGATATCTTTTAACTTCATTAACAAGGGCGTTTTCTGCAGATCTGTTTGTAAGCTGTGTGTAACTGTGTGGCTATAAATGTAAGATTCTGCT
The DNA here is from genome assembly GCF_028554395.1 of Pezoporus wallicus. Taxonomy (NCBI): domain Eukaryota; kingdom Metazoa; phylum Chordata; class Aves; order Psittaciformes; family Psittacidae; genus Pezoporus; species Pezoporus wallicus. The sequence goes on along the minus strand of NW_026642512.1, from coordinate 372,599 downwards.
TCATCCTTTGATTTTGTTTTAGGAGAGGCAAAAATCCTTGGGACTGAAATTTGATGTGGCTTAGCTTTAGTTTGTGCAGCCTTTGGCCTCTCTTTTAAGAGGAACTCCCTTATCATTTTATAACCTTGTAAAAGTTTTCACAGCCTGAAGATGTCTCTAAGGAAAAAGGTGAATTAAGAGGCATCTTTATCTTTAGTAGGCATCACATTTAAAGCAACCCTTCTTTTATGGACCTCTAATATAACAGAGGCACTACAGAAGTAACTACAGTCTAACACCTGATACTTGGCATCCTGCAAAAATAGAACAACCTTCCTAGCAACTGGATTAAAAGTTAAGAATAAAGGGTTGTATAAATACTAATGCTGGAAGCTGGTAAAATAAACAAAACAAAACAATAAAAACAATAAAAAAGCTCAACAACAAGAAAAGCAACCAACCAAAACCAAAACAACAAAGAGAAATGAAGATCGGAAAAAAGCCTCGTTATGCTGTCTAGATGTTAAAAACAACCAATAGGAGAAATAGCTGGATGAATAAAGGAGGACATGCTTTTCCCCCTCCCACTCTCCTCTCCTGACAAGGGAAGAAATCCTTGCTCAAGAGCTGAAATTAATGCGGACCTCAGAAAGATCCCAATTATCATGCTGGTGCTTATTTACAACACAAAACTGCTTAACCAAGTAAACTTGGAGGACCAGAGTTTTTATCCCCAGCAATCTCTTACACTGTGCTTTCCTGAAAAATAATTCTGAGACAAAATAAGAACTATATATAGAAATGAGAAATGTGAGAGCAAGACAAGATGAAGATACAATAAACTCAGGTCTGGCATATAAAATGTACTAAATGAAATGCATTGAGTGAGAGAAATGAAGTGATAGCACCTCTCCATGGGGATAAAGAACTAGCAGGTGTCTGAGAGCAATCTAAGCAAGGTAATTAAAGACTTTTAGCCAGGGGGTTATGCAGAAGACACAGTACTGTAGTCTATTCACACCACAGAATGATGCTGGAAAGAACCAAGTCCCCAGCTGTTTGCTCAGCTCCCTCCTCTTTGAGTAGCCAAACCCCAAACCCAGTTCCTAAGGCACCACCTCATCTGCCATACAGAATAGGGCAACATCAACCCCTTGAAGCCCAAGAAGCCCATCCTCAGTTGGAGGTACCTATACAGTGAATATGGAAACAGGCAGCTATGAGGTGATGTCTAGAAAAAAAAGAAAAGGGAAGATGGACTGTGAAAAGTGGAGCTGGTGAAGACAGGAAGAATGATAAAGTCAGAGCTGACCAGGTGGTGAAGAAGCTCCTGAAGTCCTCTTAAAATTTGTCATTTAATGAGTCATCCACTTCCAAATGCCAAAATGACCGTGTTCAAAATGTGATTCATTAGGTGCCAGGGAAACACTGAGATTACTGAGCTTTACTAGTACTCCCTTAGGAACAAACTGACCATAAATGTCCTAATATCTTCTGTCACTGGTTAATTCAATACAAATGGATCCCACTGGAGAAAGACTAAGTACCAGGACACACGTCTGTGTGTAGATGTCCATAGCCCTGAGTTCACCCACCTCTGGTATGGGTGAAATAGAAGTTGCTAAGGAGTGAACAGACTCTGCCTGGGTGACATTCAGTGTCCCAAAGAAAACATCCACTTTCGGTTTTGAGAGGTAGGTCAGTAGAACATTACCGATTTTTGTGACTTTAAAGTAATATAACTGCACTCAACACATTAAAAATAAGTTTCAAGTGACCAGACCTCTGCCTTCCTGAGCAAGGAATGGGATGTGAGTAACCCGAGATTTGACACCCTGATGACAGGTAAAAGAAGACAAGGTTTGAGGTAGCTCCTGCAGAAACATTTCCCTCCACTACCTCCACAAAACAAGGCTCAGTAACACCGGGAGGAACCTCTGGGCTCAGCTGCCACCCTAAGAAGAAGGTGCTCCAACCAGTGACTTGCTGAAGCTGATGAAGGCAACAATAGAGTTGGGCTGTCATAGTACACACAACACTGGAATCAAAGGTCTGCAAGGAGGAGTTTTAGGACCAAAGTGCTGGGCCCAATGACAAAGCATCCCTCTGCAGAAGCTAGGACATGCCTCCTATTAGAAACAGATGAACTACATGAAATACAGTCTTGAGCTCTTGGATTAGCACCTGAAGTGATACGCATTAAGGAAAACTAGTTAGTGACTAAATGTAAGTTTATCCCCTCGAGAGTCGCACCAGTAGGCAGGTAAATACACATAGACCCAGTTCAGGGTTCAATACTGCTTGCCAGCATGGTGATGAAGTGGCAATCCAGGTGTGCAGATTTGGGCTTTAGACAGTTTTGTTTGGCAGCTTTTTGAGGAACCACTTTATTTTTGAGCTTGTCTTTGTTGTAGCCCATGTTACTGATGTTGTCTTTATCCCGAAAAAGAAATGGTGTGAAGCCCTCTGTCTCTTGAATACCATGTGCTACCGACTGCACAACAGGGCACAGAGCACTTCACATCAATACTTGAAGAAACACTCATATTATAAGCAGTAGCACAGACCTTCCAGCCACACACAGCAAAACTGCAGATGAAGTCTGTTAAGGAGAACCTGAGATTCACCACTCTGTCGGTACAAAAAGGGTGCTCTTCTGGAGATGCTCATAGTGAATTCTTTAGTAGGGCGTTGGTCTCCATTGTCTCCTGAGTCAAACATGTACAGCCTGGAAACTCCCAAATTAAAAGGTTATTTTATTCTACCAACAGGTTGTCTTATTCTGTAAAAATACCCCAGCATAGGCAATACACAGTCAAAAGGAGTATCCCAGTGCACTGCTCCTCTGAGGTCGCTGGCTATGATACCTGAAGCACTAAAATTTACTGGTTTCTCGGTGTTCAGATGTTCCATATCCTGATAGTTAATAGGGTAATTTACATTCAATAAAAAGCATCAGAACAACGGCAAGCTGAGACTTAAAGCAGTACCTACATAAAGTGCATGTGCACCTAAACTAGCATCCTACTGCATGATACTAGACATAAAAGGATTCAAAGCCCAACAAGCAGTGTGTCACAAATTCACTCTAGAAAATTAAGCCGTTCAAACTTCTGAGTGCCACACTTTGTTTCATTTAAAGCAGCAAATATTGTCAGCTTTTAAATTAGGAGTACACATAAACCCTCTGGAATATGGGCAGACTACTTAATAGTCTGCTGTGCTCTTATCAGATCCTTCACAGCATAGCCCATGAGAATATTTTGATTCAGTTCTGCATGTTTCTGGTAATAAAGAATTATTTGTAGCATAAATCTGAAGATGTTCTATCTTCTTACCTTTTGCTGATAAGAAACACACTGGTCTTGCAAGCTCAGCAGCTAGCATTTATGTATATCTTGGTTTTGATCATGAACGTTATTTTTTAGCAGGAAATTAAAATCTCTTGTGGATTAGTATCAAATCCATGCTTACAAAACACATCAGTGAAAAGTGTTACTGATGTCTCTTCAGAGGATTTAACTTGATCGTGTCACATTAATCACCTCTGAAGCAAGGAATGACTCATAATTGTTCTCCATTACCTTGTGTTTGCTTTTTCAGCATTACAAAAATGCTTGGCCCAGGACCATGGATCATAAATCTCATCGGACTTGTGGACAAGTGGTTTTTTTTTTGCCATGCTATGTTATGTGTTGGCCTTTTTCTTCTGATTATAAAAATCTGTTTCAAATATAGGTACTTCTGAAGTAATCAGGTTTTCAACCTTCTGTTTCTTTGACTACAATGCTCCTGTCAGTCCTTATAGAAGGTAAAATTAATCTATAAAGCTGTTCCATATCCTCTAGGATATTTGCTTTTCAAAGAAGTGACTGAAAGCTACTGTGTACTAACACCCAAATAAACAGATTGCATCTGCAGTGAACAGAAAGATCTTTCGCTAATGCAGCAAAACCTCTACAAAGTTTATGTGATCACTCAAAGAAGCAATGGAAACAGGACTGATGTTCTAATAAAGGTAAATTAAAAATGAGCTTAATGCGTCCAGAGATGTTTCTTTTTCTTTTTCATAAGAGGCTTTTTTTCTGCATCTTACTGTTTCCGGATTTTCCCTGCTGTTTGGCTGGTTTATCTAGTCACTTCCTTGTACCAACAGTACTGACCTTGGGTGTCATCATGATGAACGGTGCAATTTCACAAAGTATAATCAATTTGAGCATGGTGTTTTACTGGCTTTAAGACCCATACTGAGTCCTTCAGAAGTTCACACCAGCAGAGCACTCTTGACAGAAAAACGGCACCTGCTGCTCCTCTGTTGAAATGTGGCCATGCTACAAATGTTACAAATGAGTAAAGAATGTAGCAAAACATTAATTACAACTTAAAAGTGTAGGGCAAACTGGGGGCAAAAGCAGTTACCTCAAGCGGTACAGTGAGCCAGGGCTAGAAACAGTAGAAGAATGTCTGCAAAGAGGTCAAAGAAGAAAGGCAAGTTTGGAGAAAAGTTTTCACAAAATCCAAGACAGCACCAGAACTCCAAATCATGATTTAGTGGAATGCATCATTCTTACTGGGACTTCAGAACTGTCCTCAGGGATCATGTTCATAAAATCAGATGCCTTAAAGACTAGAGACTAGGGAAAGGTATCTGTGCTTTTCAGAGTCTGCGCTGTTAGTCAGATCCACAACATGAGGATTTCAGCCAACCTGCACCTGGAGTGGCATGGACAGCCATTCCACTTCAAATCAATTAACCTAACCCTTTGGAAATCAACTGGTGACTGCTTTTATTCCAAGCAGACTCTTCCTTGCAAATAAAGTGTTGTTACAGGTTGATGCAGTTGCATTTTCCTGTTTTACCTTGTGCCCACTGAAGTTACCAGGGCGTTACTGCAGTACCATGTTCCCAGACTGGAAACGGAGCAGCCTTCAAATATTCAAAAAATATAAGGAGAAAAAGGAGAAATAAGGAAACAAGATTATGCAAAGAAATCTATAGCATCTTTTTCCAGTCATCAGAAAGATTGTCAAACCAAAGAAAATCATCAAATGCTTTTAACCAAAGTCAGTATAAAGTATTCACTAAATACATGTATTGAGAGTTAAAAGGTAGAGTAAATCTTCATACAAGTGATATGAAGATCTCTTTTATCTATAGAAGAGATATGGCTACTTTATCTGGAGGCTGGCAGAGCTCTCTAAAGGTCTGGATTTTCAAGGGAGGAACTACCATTTTTGAGGCAGAAGTGGGCTAACACAGCAGCTGAAGGCACTATCTGATTTGAAACTACCAAAATCACTTGACTGAAGATGGCTATGACAAAGGGGCTACTCTGGCAAATAAAAAGCACAGTCATCTGCAGCCCAGGTTTGATTTAGGCAGGGCTATGAAATGCAGAATGAGGTTCCAAGTTCATGCATTGTGACCTTGCACGTAGGAATAAGATTGATTAATAGAAAATTTCCTTTCTTCCAAGATGATGAAATCATTATACCACAGGGGTATGACCTTTTGCTCAGATACTCTTACACATTCATATCCAGGTCTGCCTGGAAGGAGTTCAAGCGTAGATTTTATTCATCTAACATAGTAGTTAAATCATGAACTTTGCTCCAGGCACCAGAATAAGCTCCACCTTCAGCTTCTCTCTCATATTGACAATTTCAACTAAATATTCATTTAAAACTTCTCTGTTCCCAGAGAGATGACTGATCTCAAAACTTACCAACTTCAGTGCTATGTAAGAGATATTCACCAATCCGAAACTTCATCTGTCAACCCCAACAGACTTTTTAATATCTTTCTGATAGCCAGAAAGACATTAAATTTACCCAAGGCGCTTTGCCTTCCCAGTTGGGAGCTGCTTGAAGAGGCAGGCAAGAGCAGCACTGCCCAGGTACGCATGAGGGCCTTGTATGCTCTGTCCAGACATACAGAAGGGCTTCAGGGCACTCCTTCTACTGACTACAGACATAGAAGAATCAATCAGTAGGATACCAAACAGACTTTTGATTGCCAGATGAAGGGTGATATCTGGCAGGGTATGGGAAGCTGTAGTTAAGCTGTAAAAGGATATTAAAGGCTCTCCAAGTCACTTACTGACCGTTGCAATGAGGAGTGTACACAGTATCTGTTGCCCAAACAAAAACTAAGAAAACTCCATTTCACTGCACATGTCCGTGGTAATATGTTGTGCTCTCTCAATTAAAGGAGACTCTGCTCTGTTTATTTTCTCCTTTTTGGTTCTTTACAACACTTTTTTTTTTAATCAGATTTTCTAAGAAACTGGGACCACTACAATTCATCCTGTGACAGAGAGTAAGTAAACACAGCTCCAAAGGGATCAGCTCATATTTATGGGCTTGCTTTCTCTGCATTTATCTGATGTACTTCTGTTGCTCTATATCAGATTCTGAGCATGATTTAGCTTGCTCCAACCCATAAGGATGATGAGGGGAAACAGAAATGATTTCATTCATGCAGGCAGTTCAGCTGCAAAGAAGAAACTGGATCACTCATAGGCTGGAATGAGAGTTTGCTTCAGAAAGAGCACATGGTTAATAATACCATTGCCCTGAAAGACTGGTCTTGTTCCACCTCCCTTTTCACATAAACCTTCTCTGGCTCTTTCTCAAAGTAAGTTCCAAACCTGCAGTGCTAGGACAACATCCACGAGAGATTCACCCTACCTGGAGCTGTGCTGAATGATGGCTTGAGATAAGGGAAGGGGTCTCCCTGGGAGCAGAGATAAAGCATGGGAGGAGAAAAGTCCATTTTGTTCTTGTGGTCTGTGGTGCGTATCTCCAGGCTGTGCATGAGCTGGAAGTAGCATGAATATACCCACAAGACTCACTCTTCAAAACTGTGTTTCACCCAAATGCAAAACAAAAGGTTTTAGACCTTCGGCATGCACACCCCTGCCTATGCTCCCACACCAACCTGGTGTATTCAGTTCTGAATAGGCTATGTGTCCTTTTCCTCCCAGAAGGAAAACTGCCTCTGCAGTACAGCACTGGGTGTAGTCCCTACTGCAGGCAGATCTCTCATTCTCCAAAGGGATCCCCCAGCCCATGCTGGTGCTCATTTTTCTCTCATTCCCTGACACTGCTGAGACACCAAGACTTCCACCAAACCAAGCAGGGGCAGTTGCTCTCAGGGAAGACTAATCTCCTCTCCAGTTCCACTCAGGTGCAGAGAGCAGCAACTAGAATAAAAAGCCTTCTTTTCTGCAAGAAATAACACAGAAACCCTAAACAGCTCTGCTCTTTTGTAGTTACTCAGCTTTCTTTCCTTATTCAGGAACACTTAAATAAGTGACCAATGTTGTTCTCTCAGATAGCACTGGTTTTGCCATCACTTTCCTAATAATGTATAACTCTAAGCTTCCCATTATACAGCAAATTCTTTCGAAACTAAGAGTTTATGTTTGAGTGTTCCTCAACAAAAAATAACAACTATACTTCTTACCATGAGGTATATGGTGGTTTTTATTATGGCTTCTGACAGCAAGACATTCAGTACATTCAGAAAAAAAAAGGCAATTGCTGCTAAAGAAATCATAACCCTCCTCATCCATCTTCAAACAAGGATAAACACTAAATAAATTTTACAAAATCTTTCCAGTCTTAGGGTTTGATTTTTCTATTTTTCCTTTTAACATTATTGTATAACTTTAAAAGTATTTCCTATTAAAGCTAGATTTAAAATGCTCTTTTTTTGTTATCCCACAATTTTCTTCAATTTTGACCAAATTTGCACCAAGGCTGACACTTACATGTAGATAGTTACACAACTGGACAGTTTTAACTCTGATTTACTTTGTTTCCCCAGTTTTCTTCCCATTCCCCTATTATATAAGGTTTTTCTCTTCCTTTGCCTTGTATTTTCTTTGTGTATATACTTTTGCCATGTTTTCCAGTGTTTCTCCTCTTCCTTATACTTTCCCAACTCCCAGATTCCACACTTGGGACACACTCTATCCTCTCCGTCCTTTTTCCCCACATCCAGTTACTTCCTACTTTGTCTCTGACTTCTTTTTTTTTTCAGATGTGCTTGCTGATTTGTCCAAACTTTGCACTCCAAACTTGTCCTGCCTTCACCCCATCCTCCAGGATTCACCAATCACCACCTATATTCACAAAGATAACTCCTCTCCCACACTTGGACAACTGCCTTAGTACGTCCTGCATCTACACGGCAGAGTCTTCAACTTACTTCAGACCTGACTTCCAGAACTTAAGCTCTGGAAACTGGAGAGAAAACACTCAAGACCAATGTCCTGGCCCATAACATACTATCCTAGTGGAGAAGAAAGGACCTAAGGGTCAAGAAGAAAGGGATTTTCCTAATTACGAAGCACCGATAATGCTGGCAGAGGGAATGGTGGGGATGCTTACCTGCAGGCACACACCAACCCATACAGCCTGAGATGAGCAAACCAGCAAGCTGTTGCAGAATAGCCAGGCTGAGGATGTGATGTCTTTGGGTGGGAATGTTTTATCCCCAGAACATAAGGTATGTTTGCCAGTGGCTTGAGACAAGGCGAGATTTTAGCAGCCAGCCTCACAAGGTGTGAAGGGTAAGATTCTGCTGTGCAGTGGTGACTCACTTCTTTTCTACAGGGTAATAGCGTTACCTTACCAGAGTGGTACAGTATTGTCTGGTGTTTCAGTGAAGAACTATGATAAATGTGTTTTTTCTCTCCAGTGTCCTTTATTCACATGTAGGCTGCTAAGGCCTTTTTCTTCTAAATCTGTTCTCTCACACCTCAAGACAACTGGTGTAAACCCCTTCAGCAATCTTGAGGCGACAGCACCATCCCTAATAAAGCAAAACAAAAAGCCCAAACCAACCCTCTAAAAGCAACAGTGTAAGAAATCTGGCACAAGAGAACCTAACCACCACCTGTTCAAAACATACCTTTAGGCTACACTTATATCTAACGTTGCAAACCTCAGAAGAAAACTGGCTGGTTGAGTATTGAACATCCCTATTTTAGGCATCAGGAAGAAAAAAGCCTTGTTCAGAGAATCCCTTAAAGAGAAAGAAAAACAAGCTATTTTCTTTCATTTCCTATTAGGCTGGAGTAGAGTTGCACACTGTGCCCGTTATCAAGGTGTAGCAATGAAGTTGCCTGCTCAATGAATGGCAACAAACAAGAACTTTAGCTTCTCACACTGCTCATGAACTTCCATTCATCTAGAACTGATGAGTGAAAATATGACCAACTTGGATTTATGTCACTGTACCTTATTTCTTCCTGTTCCACATAAGAACAGTGGTAGACAACATTAGAAAGAATCAACAAACAGCTTTCAGAAATCTGATCGTCACACTATTTCAGTGTTCTTTGTTATATACTCAGAGATTTGTCCCCCCAGTTATATACCATACTACTTAGGCTCATTGGTATGCATGCAGTGCTAAGAAGCTGTATTTGTTCTCAGTGACAAAAGTAAACACTGAAATCAGAAACATTAATTATTTAGGAAAAAAAAAAAAATCAAAACCAAAACTAAACCAATCTATTTGTAAATTCAGAATTTATTTTGACAAATTTGCAATAAGCATTATCAATTGTGTGAATAACAATTCAAAATGATAGCGATTTTACTAGCTGTATATTTTCTAGCTACTTTTATATTCTTTTTATGTCTAAAAAATAGATTTTATTCCTGGTTCCTCACTATTATGCAAATTTATACCATAATCAAGTAACACACATAACAAGACAAAAAAAAATCTGAAACAGGGTAGCTTTCTTCTCCCCCTCCCCCACAAGTAACGCTTTTCTTCTCAATAGCTCAGAAAACAAGAGAATGTCCATCAGAACCTTCAGACTCTTAACAAAGACTCTCAGCTAATGTTACTGGTTTATAAAAGAGATAAGCCATATAATTTTACAGGAAGCGACCCACTGAATCCTTCAGCAAACACAGCCTGGCAATCTATCTTCAATTCAAAATAATGAGGTGGCAGGAGCGTGATGGAGAAATAAGTCTTCAAAAACATCACGTAAGGGAATCCAGCTGTGCTTGTATAGTTTCCAGCTATTTAAGGGAACAAAAATAAGAGAAAAAATTTCACTCATATAAAATGTTGTTTAGAAACATGCAAACAGCAAAAAAATCACATTCCAATACCTTCAACTGTGCATGCTAAATCTATTCACATAGCAATAAAAAATCCTGTACTCGTGAATACTTGTTTTTACATGAAGCTATTAGAATTCATTGCTGGAGTTAAAATATTCACATTTTAAAGAAGCAGTTGTCTAAATACTGCCTTCTTTACACGCACAGATGTTTTGCTGTGAATTTCCAATGCATAATAACAAGGTAAAAAAAATAACAGAGTGCATTTCGACTGGATTATGAGCCTGGCATTTTGACTGAAGATGTTACACAAAGATGCTGTTTCCAGAGAGCTCTTTGCTGTTAATCATCAGCAGCTCCTCTCGATCTAACCACCAGGTATGCTTGCAATGTCCCAGGCCTTGCCAATTCCAAATTTGAATGCACAGACTCCTCTTGAAAATGTGATCAAAGAAATCCAACAGCCTTAATTAAAGTTGGATCCATTTTCCTTCCAGTTTCATTAGATTTAATTCACATAGGCAACACTTCCTGCTGAGCAGCATAAGGTGTTTACAAAGAAACTATAGTATTGTAAAATCTACAGACCTTGTTATAGAATTCAAACAGCTCCTGATGACTAAATTCTACAAACACTTTCTTCAGGTTCTGTGAAGAAAAAAAAAAAACAAAAACGGAAGAAATAAGCATACTTCTTTTTTTATTTTTTTTTTTGGCACTAATTCCTGTAATTCAGAGTATGAGATTAAGCTATGTGAAAGATAACAGTTAGTTTTCCTCCTATCCACTATAATGTCCCACATATATGCATATTCCATTTCAGTGAACAACTGAAGTCTACAGGTACATCTATTTTGCCAAAAATAGTAAAATATTCTATAAAAATTATTTTGTTACCTTATTTTTCAGTCAGATAAAAATGAAAGATTACATTCGTGTTTCTCAGCAGCCTGTCTAAGATCTGGTAAATACCATCACACAATGACAAAGTCAGTAGTGTATTTGATTGAACTTGCACAGCTATTAATGTACTGCACCAGCAAAGAGCTAATACTTCCATTCATTAATCTAACAGTTATAATCTTAGCATGCTGACACTGCTATAGGCATCTGCGCACAGATTCAACCTAAGTTAACAACACAACAGCTTCAAAGCAGTGCTTAAACACTAAAAAAGCATAATAACATAACTGATGGAAACTACTGTAGATAAAACAGATGGTGGTAATAATCCTCTGCATGCATGTGCTGATGTCTGTGGAGACAGGGGCTAAATTACAATTTCTGTCCTGCTTAACTCGCTTGAAAGAAACAGGTAGTTTAGTTCCTGCTATTTTCAATCACAGTGCAGATCTATCCAGACTGTTTCTAAGCTTATCTCTTCTACATCACTTTGTCACTTCTTCTAAAATAAATTCCTATGACTGCACAGCACATTCTTTGTATTGTTGCTAGACTTTCCAAACTGGGAGGCATTCCTGAGGATAACAGCTGCACTTCCACAGACACTAGCAAGGCTCTGTGAAAACCAAATCTGGACACCACTACTCACAAAATACTATCAGCTGAAATAACGTACACAAGCAAAGTTTGTTTAATGGGTACCAGGGTCATGTACCTCCTAAGTCAGTACAAAAACGCTTATTTATCAATTCTGCTTAAATAAGCAAGGATACTTTTGCATACAGACAAGGCTGTGGCCAGATTCTGTGTACTCTCATACCAATGCAGGTCTTGATCTAAGTCAGTAACACTGCTGAATTTGGCGCACCAAATGCACAAGAGCAGCAGAAGCCCTGGGAACTCGGGATAGGTACTGCCTGGTGCCTGCTCCTCAAAAGGAGCTGTAAGACACAGGAAAGGGATGAAATGTCTGGGGCCAGTCTGTCTGGTGCAATTCCTCCTCCCAACTCTGCAGAAAGAAGGATCCTTTCCAACAATTTCAGGAAGGCTACAAAAGCCTAGAAAAGGACCAGTGATTTGCATGAGAGACCAGTCTTCCCCCTCTGGGAAGGAACAATGCAATTCTGGGAATCGTATGGTGAATACAAAATAAAACTAACACTACAGCAGTTCTCTTTGCCATGACTCCAGCTGATCCTCCCTCCAAGGACCATAATACCGTGACAGGGAAGTAAAAGCATTTTTAAAGGTTTTCTAATAGCTGAGAAACAAAAAGAAAGCAAACAAGTGGTTTCTTCAGAAAAGAAAGGGGGTAGAGGAAAGAGGAAAGATAAACTAACAGCAAATGAATCTACCATTTCAGCTTGGATGTTTGTTTGGAATCTGCCATTCCAGAAGGATTTTGGTGTTTGAATGAAAGGAAGAGAAACCTAAAGGAGGAGGTTCAGAATAAAAAGAAGATACCATGTCTCTTAAAGTTTATCAGTCACACTGAATAGCCAAGGTAATCTCTTGCATGGTTTCTGGTAGAACAGTCTGCTGGATTTCAGTACAACAGTTTTGCAACGCCTCCAGAAAGGGGCAGTGGGTGTGTGAGACCTCCAACCACCGGATCTCATTTCTCCAAGCTCTATGTCTCATTCAAGATGGGCATCTTCTGGTACTCCCTCAGATCAGCAACCAAGATCAACTACTCACACACACAGAAAAAATCCCAAGAAAATGAAAAGCTGGTCTTTCGTATTTTCCCTAGCTAAGTTAATTACCATAAGATGGGGTATGCTAATGAAAAAAGTGTGGCTCTTTTAATTCAAGTTCTTGTTATACTAAAAAAACACCCAAATCACTCCGCTTTATGAACAGACTGAGATCTCTCTTGCCATTATCATTTAATAATCACAGTCTGATAAATAAGACAAAATTTATATTGCACTGTGGCAGGCAAATGCCTGTGGAGATCTAAAAGAAAATACAGCATGTCAGGCTATGTTTGTGCTGTGGGGGTGGGAGTGCCAATTGGAGAGAGGATATAACAATCTTTTATGAAATATGTTCTTTATCTGCACTTAATCCTCTGCTAAAACAGAATTGTTCTGTGTGTGAAAACCCGGTCCATCTACTACATCACTTCAGCAAAGAGCACTGCCACAAAAAAAACATGCAGAAGTGTGGCATCAGTTAAAAATGTGGGGTTTACAATACTCACTAGCATGAGCCCCTTGGGGAAGACACCAAATGATCACTGTTAATGTGCTCAGGAGTTCCATATATAGACCACAAAACCATCGTATCATAGCTAGGTCCCTACATGAAAAAGCTACATTTGAGCAGGCTGATGGGCCCCAGTTTTTAGCTGAGGTATCTATCCTTCAGTTATTTGCTTTATTCTGTGTGAACACAAACAACTGTAATTAAAACAATGTGTCACAGGACTAGGTTAGCATCCAGTTCTTTAATGGATGATTAAGTGGCATTAAAAATGACTGTATAGACAAAATACTGCTGAAGTCCTAGAGAAGGCAAATTCCTGATATACTTTATGGCATTTTGATCAGATAAGAATACAAAGTTAAAAACTGCAATAATTTTTCAACCATAACTAAAACATAGGATTAAAAAAAAAATCACTTTCAGCTTACTGACTTAATTAAATGTCACTATGTGCAGATGGAGTCTCAGCCTATTTGTGTAAAGTGCAGCTAAGCTGCCTCTTTTATCTGAACATGCAGGTTTTCAGATGTTGTCTCTGACCTAGTATGTGTTTCCCAGAACGTAAATAGGAAAACAGTAATTTTCTGGATGTCTAACTTCTTTCTATCAAGTAAATAATTCCCTTTTTCTTGTTAAATTTCTTCCTATTTCTCACCTTTACTCTACTCTTACCCCCATTTCTGGCATTTCATTTTCTCTTTGCTATTATCATCTTCACATGAAAGAAAATTGAACACAGTAACTAGAAAAGTAAACTGAATTTATTCCCATTGTCAGTCATTCTAATACTTTTTCTTATTATGTCCCAAACTTTGTCTCTGTGGCAATAGAAGTCCTAGCTCCTACTTTTAAAGAGTTTTAACCTTCGAGGGTTACAGATTCATGACACCAGAGAAAGCCAGTTGTATTCTTATGAAGACAAATCTATAAAATACCAAATGTTCATTCCTTGGACATCTTTGAAAACAGGCAGACAGGCTTTTTGTTTGATCAATACCAGTGAAGAGTGGCAGGGACAGCACTGGAGTGATACCCTCAATGAGCATACCTAAAGAGGTGATGTGCAGCATCTTCAGCTAAATAAAGTTGCTGTTAAGTTCAATGTGTTCATCTGCTGTTAAATATGACAGAGCACCGCATTTATTACTGGGAAAGGCTGTATGAATTGCAGGTGTAGCCCACAACAAATTTTTACATTACTCTGAATCCATTGCAAGGAATATGGTAATAAGTTTTCTGAAATACATGGTTTAACGTGTTTGGCCACATATCACTACTGAATGTATTTTTCACTGTTAAAATTAATTTTTAGTGTCATTTTGCTTTTATAGATCTAGATGGAATCTGATTTCATTCTACCTCTAATCTCACCCCAAGGCTGGATCAATTTACAGTTTACAGCCTCCTGAGAACTGTGAAATTCTAATAAGTTTAACTGATTACAGTCGTTCTCTTACTTATCTCTCACTTAGTGTCTGGCATCATTGTAAAAAACATCTTCACCAGCCTCTAAAAGAGCTGTTCAAAACCAAATTTGCTTGGGGGGGGGGGGGGGGGGGGGGGCAGAAAAAGAGGAGAGAGAAGGGAAAGGAAAATTAAGATAAAAATTTCCTGTTCCCAGTAAACATTAATACACTAACCTATCCAAAACAGGTATTCTGAATATATGGCTAATTCTACAAAATAGCCACAATCACTTAATCTAACACTTAGCTTACAACCACCAGCAAACAATTAAGCAAATTTTGAACTGAACATGGTCATCTGCATAAAATGATGAAGATTCAATGATGCAAGATGTAAAAAAGTCTCCAATTTCTCATTGCCTCAGCTAACAATTTATTTTAAACATGAATACCTTCTTGCTCAAATTGTTTCTGTGGAAACCATACAAAAAAATCTCTCCTTAAAACACTTCAGAAAGCAGAGGTAAATTCCCAGTTATAATCAAAGTATCTGAGGGGTTTGTTTTGGTTTGGTTTTTTTTTAATCCAGTGCTCTAGCTACTTCTATTTTAATGTACTACTTCAAAAAGCTTTATTACTAATGACAGAGTTCTGCAACCTTGTTTATTGAGCAGCTGCATTCCACATATTTAACACCCCTTGCCCATGCATAAGGATAGAGCAAGGCACTGGGAGTTATAAATAAAAGGCAAACTAATTATTTTAAAGCTAACTTGAATATGAAAAAATGATATTGCTGTAATAGTCAACATTGCAAAATAAATGCCAAGTATTCTGTAGCAAACGGAGGGACAGGCTGGTTTGTATATCTCAATATCTACTGATAATGATAATGTTCTATGACTGAGCACATGTAAAAAAATTATAGTACATTCAGTGAAGTTAGTTAATAGTAACTAGGTGAAGCCCAGTTTCCATATTCTAACATAATCTTTAATACTATCTTGAGGAACACCTCAATTAGGTTTAAGAGAAGAATATTTTCACATTTGCTTTCCATTCTCCAATTTATTCCTAATAGACATCCTTAAAATCTTA
Source organism: Pezoporus wallicus (assembly GCF_028554395.1). Classification (NCBI taxonomy): domain Eukaryota; kingdom Metazoa; phylum Chordata; class Aves; order Psittaciformes; family Psittacidae; genus Pezoporus; species Pezoporus wallicus. The sequence continues at coordinate 356,907 of NW_026642512.1, read as the reverse complement.
GATATAATGGAAGGATATGGGTAACTACATTTCATCAGTTTATGGCCAAATTCAGATGCATTCCTAAACAGACCTCAGTTGCTTCTTACTAGCCTACGTTTCCCTCTCAACCTGTCAGTTTCTGTGCTACATCAATTCAGATTTCCTTTAAATTTTCTTGGACCCTGGAGAACTATACATTGCTTAGGCACTTACAGATGGGAAGAGTAAGTTGTATCTCACAGAATACATCAGCAAGTTTAAGCCGCATGGTCAGACAGATGAATTATAGTTTAGTAAGAAAAGCAGATGTGTTAAAACAGACCAGCATCACTTAGAAGCACACCTGTTCCTTAACTCTCTGCGCATAAGAGGCAGTAATTAAGACTTCTTTGTATTCTTACAGCAGTAGACGGATGTAATTCAGCAGAACACAGGGAGTTAAATACGAACTTATGCATCTCTAATTGCACTTCTTTCACATCATCAGAAAATGTGACCTTCAAACTTTATTCTTCTTCCAAGCTTATTTCCATTTGCAATACTAAATGATTATTTTCATCAAGAAAAAAAAAATATAATCACGCCTTATGACTGAACTACATGCATTTTCAAGTCTCAGTGTGCAACTGCTATAAACCAGAACATCTTTCATACTAACCTTGTCTTTTCCTGATCGATACGTTAACATTTAGTTTGTACATATACTGCATGCTACCTTTCAAAGTTGCATTTCTTTTTCATATAAGCTTAAGAATTTCAAATTCCCTGTGGTTTTTAAGCAGATCAAAATCAGCAGCATACTAGGGATGTCTTTTCCTCCTTCCCTTTACAATACATTTGTAAGATCCCTGCCCAATAATCTGTGTTGATTCCTGAGTTCTAATCGACGTGATACTGGAAATACATACAGATAATCCTACTACAGCAGAAAAAGGATCATCTAAGCATGTTTCCATGGAAAGTTCCTAGAGTAAATTCATTGCCCAGTCTAGTACTGAGACAACAGATTCTGCGTGCATTTGGAGACCTGCAGAAGACCTGACGTACTGCCACCACAAGAACTGTCAATCATTTTCATTTTCGCACCTCCTATTGCCTTCCACCTTCCAGAAAATATGCATTACTAGCTGGCTGAACTGGTGCAAAGCTACAGACAAGAAAACAGGACACAGCTACTAAGGAAGACCACATAGGCTGGGAAGATCACAGAGTATTTACATGCAGACAGAACCCTTACTTCACAGTAAGGGAGAAAAAATGCTTTTGAAACTGAGACAATTATCTGGAAACAAAGAACTACAGTTTTCACCTTAATAGAGTCAGAGTAAATACCACCTTGCTAAAGAAAAGGGAGACAGCAAAGCATTTTTTTTTTCCCAGCAGCTGTATCCAGGCAGAGGGTTCCTTTGCCTTGAACACACTAAGAATTTACATTCCTATAAATAACACTATTAGGTTAGTTGGTTTCTTAATTATACTTTTCATGGAAAACATCTCAAAAATAGAAATACAGAATTGTAGGGATTGTCACTTACGTGCAAAGAGTATGTTCAATACACTTTTACAAAAACATCATAGTGAACACACACACCTTTTGGGGAGATAGGTGGTAAATGCATACCGGTGCATGCTCATCGCAACCGATGTTTAAAAACAGCATTTTGTGTACTGGTACCTCCCTTTATGTCCTACACAAGGAAAATGGCTCACAGAATATCTATTGAAAAGTTGAGTTACTTCTATGCCTGTTCTGTATTTTGTATATACCTTCATATGCCCTTCCCTTTGAGTACAAGCTCATTATTGATTCCTCGCTAGTCTCTGCATGGGATCAAGTCCCTAACAGCATGAAGCATCCACCCACAGAAATGTATCTTTGTAATTTCAGGATTCAATAGAAAAACATGAAGGTATAATTTCCAAATACAGTCTCTAGGAAAAGATGTGTGTGAAAACTTCATTTCACTCACCAACACGCTGACACACAGTTACTAAGAATATCACTGATTCATCTAAGGAACACAAGTCCTAATAATGACAACTTTCCTATTTCATCTCTCATGTAATTTTGCAAATTATACCAAAGTCCTAATACTGTAGAAAGCTCTCTGAAGAAGCAACCTTGCTAAAAGTTTAGAACAAATGTATGCTTCCTATTAAATTTCACTGTATCAAGCACGAAAAATACTCTCTGGGAAACATGTACACCCTAATTGCTGCATATTGCTTATACAGTGTACTGTCCTTAACTATCAGAATACAACTTTTTCTTTAGTCAGAACTCTAATGACTAAATCATTTTATTTCTTAGAAGAAACTAAATTCTTTGATCTTTTCAGTACAAGTTGTTTGGTACAGAAACTATGATATAAAAAAAATAAAGTTCACGAACACTGCAAGGAAAAACAGATTTACAACACCGTGTTTCACTTATTTCCACCAGGGCTATCATGTAAATCTTTAAATACCTTGAAGCTGAGTGAGTTTCAACTTCTATTCTAAAGGTATCTCACATTAGGACTGACTCAACAATGTTACATTCACTTTAAATGACAAGAAATTTACTTTTTGTCTTATGCTTGCACTTGTAGATAATTACTGTGGAAGAAAGAACACAGCAGTAAGCATGCTGCCTCCAGAAATGCTTTCAAGTTTTCTGCTTCACGTGTTCACCAAATATGATTACAGCCAAAGTAATTTTTACAAACTATACATGAAAAAGATGTTACATTGGCATGGTTGTGAACTATTTCCATTACTGTACACGGAAAATAATCCAGTTCTAGGAAGGTAGCGGTACCGACTGTAAGTATTAAGTATTAGCCCAGTACTGGCATCTGAAAACTTAATAATATGGACTCAAATGGCAAACACTGCAGCTTGGATAAGTATCTTAGCTCTAGGCAGACTGAAGTAGATTTCTATGTAGATATACAATGGTCAACCCTCCAACAGCAAGAAGAGGAACTCAACAACATGCACAGTGTTTTAGAGAGCTTCTCATACAGCTGGCTTGCAGCTGATGTTATTAACAATGAGTTGCAAATCCTTTATGCTCAAATCAGATACACATTTAATGCTGGCCTGAAGACAGATGGACTTGGAGAAAGCTCAAATTGTGATCCAGACTGCTCAGGAAGCCATCCTTTTGGTCTCTACTAGACCTGAGAAGGGGGGAAGAATCTTAGGTTATTATCATCTGCATTCACATCAAGAGCTACTGCTCTGACAAGAATTTATGTGGCATAGTCATGCAGATGAATAACACTTTAAGAAGGCTTTAGATTAATGGAGAAAGCTGGTATCTTTTTGATAGCATTAGCTTCTGAGCCTACCTGGTTCAATAAGATACTGCAACACTGCATTGTTTTACCACAAAAGGCCTTTTTTCACCACCTGAAAACCTGAAGGTATCTATTGTTTCTACTAAGGGTCAAGAAAAGAGGCTAGATAAAAGATGCCAGCAGCAAGAGGAAAGATCTAAGAAAGCTCAGATCCACATGAAATCAATGCAACTGATGTGAAAACACCCTTTCAAAAAAATCTGTTTGAATATGTACAAAATGTCAAGATTAGATAATTTGTAAATTACTTCTTTTGTTTGGGATGGGTCACTCAGAGTATCACCAATTTAAATTTTGTTAGGCAGACAAGCAAAGATAAAATGTTTGGGGTTTTTTTCTGCACTAAAAGAGTGTTAGTGGCTGTCAGCAAGCATATCTCTGATCTCCAGCAAGCAAATCATTCCAATAGCTAGCAAATGGGTGCTTGCACACAGGTCTCAGCTGCTGAAAGAGAGAGGAAAGACATGATGGAGTGAGGGATGTTATCCAGCAGTCTAGTCCCCAGGAGGATCAAAGACAGAGCTCTTAGGGAATAAGACTGTTAGAAAATTAAGGTATATTTTATTTTTTCTTAATTAGGAAGTCACCTGCTATTTTCACTGTACTCTAAGAAATAGAACAGACCTACACCTTTTGCTACGACACTCACAATTTACAAAGAAATGCCAGGCTCATTGCCAGCATCTCTTCCTCACCAGAAGTAACCCAGCAAGGCCTTGAACCTGGGCTACCCATTTGGATCCCAGACACACCAATGCTGGAGTGTGATGAAAAAGACATGGCCACCCTGACACAAGCAAACACGAGTATTTCTCAGGCACCACAACACAGTATAAAACTTTAAAAGGTCTTTAAAAGCAAAGTTTCTCAAATTAGGCAAAAAAACTTTTCCTTTTTACAAGGATTAAAAAAAGACTGGCTGGTATTTTCTGATATTTTCTGATTATGACTGCGAAATAAGAGGAATGTGGAAATAACCACTTATTATGAAGCAATCCACCAACAACTTCTCTTTCTCAGTTTGTCACTGAAGGTTACAGATGTTCTAATTATGCAAAAATTAGCTATTTTGGATTTCAGACAACGCAATTTCAGTGATCTTCTTGCTTTGTTACTTTTGCTAAGAGTTATTTAAAGCTTGATGCAGTGGTGTGGTATGAATTCTCACTATTTACAAAGCAAACTGGACAGAGTGCTAAGGACAAAAAGTACTACAAGTGCTGTGTAAGTGTTTTCACACACAATGAAGATGAAATCAAATCACACCCCCAGAGTTTCCTTTAAAGCCAGAATATGAATATATGTAAGTAAGACCCTCTCAGGAAAGAAAACAAAACTTTTGGCTAACATAAGCAATTTGAAAGAGTGTATCAAATCCCTTTTTATTTTCTTTATGTTTGCATGCTACTGAATTACAGGTCACGTAAGTGAGCAACGTGAAGGAATACAATAGTAGATTTGGATTATTCTACAGATGGCTGGAGTATAATGCAGTACTCAGGATGGCTGCAATGTTTTCAGTGAGTATCAATATGAAGATACTTTTTATGGTTTTGTCTCAAAACAAATCCATTTAGCTTCAGATTAATTATTTTTTTTCTTTTTTAAGCCAGCACTGTGTGATGTAAAACTAAAATGGTAAAGCAAGGAATACAAATGGTGTTATATGACATAGGCTCTTCATAAAGATAGACACGAAGTAAGTATTTTGACTATGCTTGTCTTCCAATTTTTTATTTAACATGCATGTTCTTCAAAGGGAAAATTAGAAAAATAAGGTGTTACAGGTAAGTTTGCCTCTATGAACCACTTTATAAACTGACGTTTAAACCTGTATTTAAGATACTGACTTTCTCTGAAGAAATAAAAATTGGAAGTTTATGATTTGTTTAATGTCTTGTCTACAATGATTTAACACAGGTTGCAAGTGTAACATATGGGTTAGTCACTGATATTTAGATTTACAAGCTAAGAAGTTATGAAACTTTTAAAACAATCTGTTTCCAGATTTTTCTTACATCTCCTCTTATATATGGAGAGAATGCTAAGAATATGTTTTCTGACAATCAAAGGTTTTAAATTTAAAAGCAAAGTAATAAAGAAAATGGTTTAAAATATTTTCTCTTGAAATAGTATTTAAATATTGCAATGGAAAGAAATTTATCACAAATTTTATTCTCCTTTTAGACAGAAGAAGGTTTACAAAACGCATACTGTTCCCAATAACATTCTTTCCTCTAAACTGGAGATACAGACTCGATGATAGACTGGTAGGTGGTTAAAGAATTGGCTGAATGGCAGCATCCAAAGAGTTACAATCAAGGGCTCAATGTTCAAGTGGAAACCAGTAATGTGTGGTGTCCCTCAAGAGTAAGCTCTAGGGTAAGTAGTATTTAATATCTTCATTATTGTCTTCAATAATGACACTGATAGTGGGCCTGAGTGCACCCTCAGCAGGTTTGTGGATGACACCAAGTTGAGTGATGTGGCTGGTAAACTTGCAGGAAGGGATGCCATCCAGAGGGATCTTGACACGCTTTAGATGTGGGCCAGTGCGAATCTCGTGAAGTTCAGCAAGGCCAAGTGCAAGGTCTTGCACCTGGCTTAGGGCAATCAAAAGCACAAATACAGGCTGGGTGGAGATTCCCTGCAGAGAAGGACTTGGGGGTGCTGGCTGATGAGTAACTGAACATGAGCCGACTTCAGTGTACGCACATAGCCCAGAAACCAACTGTGTGCTGGGCTGCATCAAAAGAAGCATGACCAGCAGGTCAAAGGAGGTGATTCTCCCCCTCTACTCTGCTCTCATGAGACCCCCACCTGCAGTCCTGCATTCAGCTCTGGATCCCCAACACAAGAGGGATGTGGACACATTGGAGCAAATCCAGAGGAGGCCACGAAGATGCTCCGAGGGTTGAAGCATCTCTTCTATGAAGAAAGGCTGAGAGAGCTGGGCTTGTTCAGCCTGGAGAAGGCTCCAGGAAGACCTTAGGGTAGCCTTCCAGTACTTAGAGCTGGTCTACACGAAAGTTGGAAAGGGACTTTGTACAAAGCTCTATAGTGGTAGGACAAGGGGCAACAGTTTTAAACTAAAAGATGGGAGATATACACTGGATGTGAAAGAAATTCTTCACTATGAGAGTGTTGAGACACTGGAAGAGTTTGCCCAGAGGAGCTGCGGCAGCCCCATCCCTGGCAGTGTTCAAGGCCAGGTTGGATGGGGCTTGGAGCAACATAGTCTAGTAGAAGGTGTCTCTGCCTAAGGAAGCAGGTTGGAAATGGATGATCTTTAAGGTCCCTTTTAACCCAAACCATAAATCCACAATAAGTCAAAGAAAATAGGCCTTTTTAACATCGAACGTTATTTTACAGATAAAAATACATCTTAATACTTGTATTAAATATTCAGACAAATTAGAATTATGTCATTTAATACTGAAATATCTTGGGGTTAATGCTGACATTCAAAATATTCAATTCCAAAACAGCTAGATTTTCTCTTCTTAAGACATAAGTAAATGGAAAATGAAGAATGATATGCAGGTATGGTAAGTTAAAAAAAAATGTGATTTCTAACACGATATAATGACATATACAATGTTACACAGATAAATGCAGTTTTTACATGCACTAGAGAGTTTAGCTTAAAGAAGGAAAGAAGAATGTGACGGTGAAGCGTACTACCAGGAAACTAACTGGTTCCACACTGGCTAAATGTGGACTGTTAAGTCTGGCTTTCCTTTATACAACAGAAATATCTCAGGGAAGACTTACCTGTCTTGAAGCCACTGTACATTCATCCATGTTCTGGGTTGTTAGATGCCTTTAGGATACGACTATCTATGTACAGTAAATTGCTTTGCCTTTATCTTCCTGATTCACATACTCTTCTATCTAGAGCACTTTTGGTTTTCTGCTCTTGTTTTCCTAAGAAAAATTAGGAAGTGAGGGGGGCTGAACTATTCCAAGTTCGAATTAAGCATACATCAGAAAAAAAATGGAGACTCTAATTTTTGTCTAGTATTTTCTCCTGTTTAGTACCAAGGCAATGCTCTAGTTGTGTAAAACTGCAGTGACTGGTAGAAAAACGAACTGGGAAAACGTATAGTTGACGCATGAACTGAAGAACCAGCAACAAACCCCGATTAACTTGGTCAGGTACTCGTCTTGACAGCAGTCTTATGAAAAAGCATATGAAGGGTATCTGTATTCTTACTGGTGAGCAACTGAATTAAGAGTTGAACACACACAAAATGGAGATGCCATTAGATACCAGAAACAAAGTAAGTTCTGTGACTGCTGAGAAGAGAGTAGTTCCACAGCCCTAAACAGAAGAGTGAATTACCAAAATTGCAAATGAAATGCATTAAGGAGCACAAATAGTCCAATATGCCTGGGACCATTATTTTAAAAGGATTAAAGCACTATTGTGTAGGAGAATCAATTCTATTTGGATTGTTTATCTTGGCAATAAACAGATTAACTTGTCTGCAACCATAAACTAGCCAGAATCCCAGGGGTCAGGCAAAGGCAGTGTGAAATCAGAGGGCATCTAAGGAATACGTAGGTCAAGCAGCTACAGTTTGACAGTTGGCAATCCATTGGCATTAGTTTTCCTAAAGCTGAAGCCTACAGAAATACTAAAATCTGGAATGCTAGAACATAGCCTGTGACTGCAAGGGTAAGGTCCAACTGAATAAACTGCATCTCCGTATCAGGAAGAACTTTCATAAATATACAATGTGAGTTTTCATATTTGAAATGAAATGTTTCTTCATGAATTATTCATGTTTTCTGTCTGTTGGAAGTATTGAAATGTGAAAAGGAACACCTGGGAGGCCAAAAGCTCTCCTAATTTCCTGTTGTTCTATTCAACAACAGCACTTGGTACAGCAATGAAAGAAAGCTTTAGGACACTGAAAATGCAGAAAGACTTTCCATTCCTTTTATCTCTGGGAACTAAAACCTCATGAGGCTTCACTGAGACACTGCATCCAGTCCTGCATACCGCCAGAACAGGGGAAGCTCAGCATCATCTGGATGGTTTTATCATCTGGATGCACCACATGTGAAGACATACTAGGAGAAGTTGGTGTGCTTAGTTTGAAATAGGGTTAAGAATGGTGAATCTAACTGCAGTCTTATCTGCAACAGTTTTAGCATTGAATTGTACCTCTGTGTCAGGCAATTTCAGTTTACCTTACTAAAGATTACAGATCTTATTTGTTTAGAAAACCCACTTCTTAAAAAAGAATGATATTTAGTAGTACATAATTACCCTTGCTGAAGAGTTGATAAGGAATAGTTTCAAATCATCCATGAGGATTCCATTTCTCTGCGTATTTTTCGCAGGGAGTTGATTCAAATGAAATCTCTAGAAGATGGCAATTACAACCTTTAGATGGCCACTGTTCTTCACTCTTAGAAAATAAGGAACTGGATGCACAAGTAACTTGAATAGATACTGGCTGATCAGCAGTGGCAGTAGAAAGAAATATGATGTAGGTAGGCTGATAGCGGGCCACTGAAATTCACAAGTGACAAGGCTGTCTAATGGTCAATCTTGGGATCCAAACTTTGGTGACCTCCTGCTTGTCTATCAGCACCAGTTTAAAAGTGCTGCAACTGGAGTATGATTAATGATTTTTAAACAATGCAAAAATACTCCAGCCCAATTTCCAATAGCTCTGAAACTTTAAAGATTATTTTTAAAAAATTGCTATTAGTCAGTTCTGCTTCTAGACTCTACCATTCAGAGCATCACTTAGCCACAGAGATCTTTGTGTAGAACCAAAATGCTATGCTCAGATAATACAAGGTGCTAAATTCACTTCAACTATTCAAATGTGTTTAACAGAAAGTCAATAGATTAATTTTGCATTAACAGTTGCATAACCCATTTCTCAGAGTAAAAAGAGCATAAGCACACAAGGCTGGCATAAACTCTGTATTAGTTGCATATATTCTAGATCATGTGACAGAATGGCAATCATGTACCCAACATTACAGTTCTTCTGTGAGCAATCTGGTAGTGCAGAGATATGGTATTAATGACTGTGAAATCACACCAAGACTCCATGGCATAAACTTAATTGTGAAACCATGGCATTAGACTTAATTTCTTCTCCACATACTGACTGGCTGTGAATTGAACTGAAAATGCTATTTACATGCTACTATGTGGCAGTATTTCCAAGCACTACTTGGAGACTGAAGACGTGAAGATAAATAACAAAATGGAACTGGAAATCACCTTGCTGAAAGCTCTTACCCAGAAGCTCCCTGACATATTTCACTACTTATGAAGCCATGCCACAAGGAATCTCATAGAGTATTACTGAGATTATAATAATAATGGTAACTAGAAAATGCTATATTTTCTACATTTCTGTTTAATGCAGCATAGCATCACGTTCTTAGTAGTTGCATTTTCCTGCATAATGCATTTTGCTAACACTGTGCTTGCAGAAACCAAGACACATTAAACACTGACAAAGATCTACATTCAAAACCTACACAAAATAATGGAATTTTAAGACAATTTACATTGGCTACTCCATAAAATCCCAGCATCTCACTGCTTCCAGTTGCTGACTAGAAAATGCACCTAAAGCCTCTCCACTTAAATGACTCCAGTTGAAAATGCAAAATAATGCAAAAATTTTAAAACAAAATATGGTTTTGTCACAAATCCTGTTTTCCACTCTGACCACAGTGGTTTAAACACAGTGGTGTCACAGCCTAGAAAATATGTGATAACAGCTATGACTGAGGATTATAAAGTAATTAGCTCACACAGAGCAATCCAGAAATCAACACAGACCTTGGAAAATGTAGCCTCAGGATCAAGAGCCTGCAACAGCAGCTGCTGTCCAGTCCTGCCATCACTCTGTGTTCTAGGCACCAGGAGGAAAAGACAGCCCCCCTTTCACCACCTCTGTAACTCCCAACCAGGTGATACCTGGGCTTTGGTAAAAGGCTCTCCCCATATTTTTTAAACTACTATGCTGGCAGCTGTGTGAAATGAGGTAGGGGATCTCAGTCATAAACCACAACGCGCAGAAAAAAGGCAACTGGAGTTCATGTATTTTAATGGTCTGAACACTTAATCAGTGAGAAATAAACTACTCGCTCATCCAAAGAGATAGTCATGACCAACTTAGTACAAAACAAAGACTGCTCTTGCATATCCATGTTGAAGAACAGTGCATGAAGAGAAGTGCAGTCTTGTTACGTATTAGGAACAACAAAACTGCAAAATAACAAAGTATAACACAGGAAAGGTGGAAAGGAGACCTTTCTCACAGCAAGAAAAGCTTATTGTTTTCTTTACTGCAAGTGACTGACAATGGCAGATATCATAAGCAGATTTTCCCTACTGTTAAAAAGGAATTTTGATGGATTATGGTGAAAGACGAATATAAAGTCTGTATGTTAAAAAAAAAAATACTTACAGACAGCTTATTCCTACTGAACAAGCTTTTGACCAGAGTGGTTCACTAGTTCCATAAAGAAAAAAATATGAGATTTTTAAAAAAGTTAAATACAGATGTGATTTTTTGCACTTTAATAAAAATTCTGCTCCATGAGTGCAGTAAGTTTATTTAATGCCTTCATCTACATAAAGAAATTTTAAGAAACTGTAGATCTCTCAATCAACTCTATGTTAAAGACTCAAATTATGACCAGTATTTTTGGCAGTATAGCCACTTTTCAGTGAACTGCAGTGAATGCTTTATTATCTGAGCTTTTTTGTAGCTGCTTTCCAGTGAATTGCAGTGAACATATTACTATTTGGGCTTTTTCTTTCTTTTTTGTTCCCCTATCAGGGATCCTATTCATTGACATATCAGAAATGGTTCCTTCCCCACTACCACAATGTAGAAAGTTTAGCATCAAAGGAAAAAGTTACCCTAAATCCTGTGGGTAAATACTAGATGTATATATGCAGCATTCATTGTTTACAATCTTGTATTCCATCCTTTTGAACAGGTTTTTTTTTTTATTCAAGGTCTTTTGAATGATAGGGAAGAAAAAGGCACCTGGAATAAGTAAAATTATTACAGAGCATTTTCTTTTAACAACAATGAAATGTGCTATCGGCTTTATGCAAATGCTTAGCACAAAAGAATTTTACTATGGTTAAGATATATTTCAGCGAACAAAAGATAAGAATGGAACAGAGGAAAAGTAATAAGAGCTTTTAATGTACGAACTGAATCCTACATCAGTGTAGATTAAAAGAGCTACAGTGATAAATGAAAGTCTATGAAAACACATATATTTGAGCTTTCCAGCATCCCTGAGAATTTACCCAATATATACTACCTTTGTTCGCAGATTTGTGTGTCATCTACAGCACAACATGAAATGAGATTGGCTATACAGTCTAATTCTTTTTTGATACGTTTACCTAGCCACAGCTACAATGTTCAGCTCTCCCCTTCTCTGAAAGATGAAACAGCTTGCAAATGCTTCAGCTGACTTCATTTTCCCCTTGATCCTCAACACTAAAAGCTGGAGTTTTAAAAGTGGCACTTCTGAAAAAGCTTAAGAGACTGTAAGAGTAGTAACTTGCTTCGTACATAATTTCGTTGTGGCAATTTCTATTTTTTTATTAGGCATAAAGTGCAGATTTGTATAAATGAGTGGCAAATTCAGTTCCCTCATGAGGCAGTGAAGAGCAGTAACAGCTTGACTCTTGAGATATTTTTATTTATTTTTCAATCCAAGCTTGGACATGTTTTGCATAAGAGACGATCTGAATTTGATTTTCTACACTACCTAAGCTCTACTTTCACACTCCAATAGAAAATTTCTAAATCACACAAAGCAACATTTTCTTGTGGCCCAAAAAAAAAAAAAAAGCTGCCTACAATACAAAAATCTTTCTATCAAAGAATTAAAAGTCTGAAATCTCATTTGAAAATTATGTGCTTAAAAAAAAACCAACCAATTAATTAGAAAGCAGGTTTGGGGCAAATCTCTCTGTCCATTACAAAAGACAATTAATATCTTTGACCAGAATATTAAGTCTTACATGGCCACAGAAGTTCTGACACTTAATTCAATACTGTATCATCTTGCTAGAGGGAAAAATGTAGAACAGCTCTTTTGTAAACCGTATTAAAAATGTATGAGATATTTTTTTATTTTGTAAAATTTAATTTTTAAATCCATAACTCTTAAACGTCATCCACATTAAAAACCAGCATGCATTCTAAACAAAACAGGTCAGAAACAGGCAGCATATATTAATAACAATGGGGCAATTAACATAGAATCAGAATACCAGTCTTAACATGAGTAGGTCACACCAGTACAGTGAGCTGACGGACAATATGCAAACCTTTAGTCCCAGGCTACTTTTCTGGCAATTGTGATGCATGTACTTTATGCAGCCATGAGAAAACAAGCATCACTATTTTTAAAACACATACCTATATTTATTTTTGCCCAAGAATTGGCAGAGGACAGAAAAAAACACTAAATGGGGAAAAAAATTAAAGAGATTAAAGAGCTCTAAGATATAAAATGCAATTTTTTACCCCTATGTCTGTCCTGGGTTCAGCAGCAGCAGTCATTTTTCTCCTTCTTAGTAGCTGGTGCAGTGCTGTGGTTTTGACTTTCAACCTGGCAACAATGCTGACAACACCGATGGTTTTAGTTGTTGCTCAGTAATGTCTAGTCTGAGCAAGGACTTTCTGAGTCTCATGCTCTGCCAGGGAGGAGGGGAAGTGCTAGACTCCACTCCTAATCCAAAGAAATACCAAAGACACAGTAATACTCCCTTTAAAATTTCTCAAACTTGAAAACACCTCAATACTAAAGAAAGAAGCACCCTTTGTCACACTCTGCTACCCATAACTTCAACTACATTTATATTCCATCAATTTCAATCAGTAACCTCTCTTCAGACTTTCTCTTCTCCCTTCATCTGTGTTACAAACACTTTGGGATTGCTGTCAAAGGCCTCTGAAAGTGCCTCTTGAAAGAGAATGCATGGCTTTCAGTAGTCATCAACCATTAATTAATTTTTAATGCATCTAACTACAGTATGGAAAGAACCCTTGCACACAAATCTGTTTAACTGACAAAATAAGCTTGGAAATATACTCTTTGGCATCACAATTTTTGTTTAGTGTTAAAGTAACAACCGAACTGCCCCTTTGGTTTAATTCTTCCACAAAATACAAAACCTAGCAAGTCACACAAGAGATCAAACAGCAGTAATTATGAGACAAATATCTGGAATGAGAAAGGTAGTGAAAATGAGTAGGCAAAGCTTCCCTTCTTCCCTTAAAGATAATTAGCTTTCCAGCTAAAAAACCAAACCCAACCTCCTAATATTTAGGTTTCTTCTGTTTCACTGTGAACACTCTGAAACCCACACATTCACAAGTAACTGTTACCTCTAAATGCATGTGCATTCCCACCAGATTCCAGCAGGACTTCTTGAGCCTCATGTGGGTTTATCTGTCCAATACCCCCCAACAGTCCTGTATTCACAAGCTTGTCCCATCTTCCCTTAAACCCACGAAAAATGTTTGCACCCACATTTTTGGGCAAGGCTTTCCAAAGGACTATTACTTTTTCACATGAATGTATCAACACTTCAGTTTTGATTAAAAAAAACCTAACATATCAGCTCCCTCTATAAAGCCAGTATGACTCAATGACAGTTGTATTGCTAACCTCAATAAATGCCTTCCCGCCATCTGTTAGTTGCCATTCTATTGTCAAATTGAGGGGAATATATTAAGATGCTACTTAAAGGTTATACTATATTTTATCCACTCAGTTTTAGAAAGACATATTTTATAATGCAGTAGAGAAAGGGATTTGCTTTTACTCCCGATGCATCTTACCCATTACTTCAGTTTTTCTTCACCTTTAGTACAGCTTCCCTTGACTGAAGAATTCTCTCTACGCATAGAATTCACACTCTGGGAGTCTCTGAGTTCCTTTCATAAAATAGAAGATTCTTAACTCCAGGACCAGGCAAAAAATTACTTCAGAATAGAAATGAACTTTAGAAAAGCATGGTTTCCTGCTTTTTAGTTGAATCAGTATACAATTATCAAAAAGTAAGAACCACATGTTGATTCTGAAAAAAAAAAAAAAATTTGGAGATTGATAATGAAAGAGAAATACTGCTCACCATTAACCATCCTGCAAACATCCATTCTTTTCTTGATTATTTTTATCAGCAGATGGATAATTCCTTTAATTTTGCATTCCCATTCAGAAAGCTGAACCCTCCCTTTTTTTTACAAACAGGTTGCTGTCCCTTAGTTAGGAATTTCAGAACATTATATATTTTACGTAAACAAAGCATAATGACTGATTCAATTACAGTTTCTTCAAACTAAGTATATGTTTTTTTTTTTACACTTACACTTTCCAAAAATAAGAACCCAATGATTCCTTTTTCTAACAAATAATGAATAACAATAAATGTGTTAACTACTGATAGACTTACGACTTCATAGAATCACAGAATGGTTTGGGCTGGAAGGGGCCTTAAAGCTCATCCAGTTCCAACTCTCTGCCATGGGCAGAGACACCTTCCACTAGACCAGGTTGCTCAAAGCCCCGTCCAACCTGGCCTTGAACACTGCCGCGTAAGAGGCAGCCACAGCTTCTCTGGGCAACCTGTGCCAGTGTCCCACCACCCTCATAGCAAATAATTTCTTCCTTATATCTAATCTAAATTTCCATGATTTTACCACAAATTACTAAATTTATAGTAAAAATAATAAATTTAAGTAGCAGCAGGACTAACTACTAAAAATACTAAGTACTAAAAATCAGTGTCAGATCACAAAAAGGATGTCATTTACATTCATTTTTTTTGCCACCAAAGTGCCTACTCCAGTTCTAGACAGTAGAACACCCCTCCTTGTGCAAAACCCCTATGCAAGGTTATAATTTCAGTGCATCTGCTAAGTCCCTCAAGTCATAAAAAATGCTCTGCTGTAGAAACGTCCCAGCAACCTGGGACCCTACCAAAAAAGTAGACTCTGCCTAAACATGTCTAAATACACCTCAAAAGCTCACATGCCTTTAGGTGACAGCACATTAATGTAAAAATGATTTCCATCCAGCCAAATCTGGTAATGACTTGCAACAGTTGCCAACTGCTTACCAGCTTATGTTAAAAGAACAGCTGATTTCTACATGTATACAACTGGTTAGGGATGCAGATTTCAGAACAGTTTAGCTGACTTTTTATCCATAAAAGAAATCTGGGTAATGCGAGTAAACTTCTCAATCCCTGGAGAGTGCAGAACCTTTAGCAGAATGTAGGTGTTACACTCTCATAGTAGATTAATGTCTTCTAACCATTACAAAGTTGATACTCTTTCACATGGTATGAAGTACTATCACCTAACCACCCCAATATTGAACCATCTACAGATTGTTTCTCTTTCCTCTACCAAAACTTTGGAAAGAAATTTTTCAAGAATGAATTAACAACTTCCCTGAATTTACTAAGTAAATTTGTATTTATTGAAAACAAAATTAAAGTATTTAATCCAAAATATTGATTATAGAGCTCAGAGTATTGGCACTCACTAAACTGCATTATCTTTTTAATACAATCAAGGATGCTGCTACTGGATGGTGGCTTTTTGTTTGTTTCTGAACCTGAGCACATAAATTGGACATTCAGGACAAATGAGTAGACTACTTAGATTTCTCAGTTGTAGTTGTAGTTTATAGTAAGCTAAACAAGAATAATATTTAATCATTCATATATGTCCAGATTTATTTACTTTCTAAGGTTGTATCCTTTTCCCCATAACACACATAATGTGATGTGCATCACTAATGCTACATAAAAATTCTAATTAAGAACGAAGAAATATTTTCATTGCCTTTAACAGAATTCTATGATTTTAGGCTCCAGTTATATTAATATCATTCCAACAAACAGTAAACTATTTTAATAAAGACATATACTTATGTCCATAGATTTTTAATAAACAACAGGCAAGACTTCTATTCTCCCAGTATGAAAAAAAGAACAACACTATAAAACCGTAACTGCTGTAATGACTTACTGAAACTTGAGTCATGAAATAACACCCATTGTTTAATGTTCTGTAGGAAATCATATTGTGTGTGGCAGCAGAGAAAAGATATAAAAGAGGAAAAAAGTCTACGAGATACATATTCTACATCTAGGGATATATTTAAAGATACTGAAAGTGATTTTCTCTCCCTGTATCTGAGTATCTGTCACAGCATTTTCAGAAACAGTATCTATACTTATGCAATGGCTAATATTAGCATAACAGTTCTCTAAATTTATTCTGGCTCATGCCTGTTATGCTTACAAAATTCAACACAACAGCAGCAGTCCTAGTTGAAGATCTTGCTGTCTCCTCAGCTGCCTATGCAATAATCTCAAACACAGGCTGCAGAGACAATCTTTGCTCTTCATTTAGCAAACCTTTATTCGTTGACATCTCTGTTTTTTTCTTTTTGTTTGCACTAATGAAGAAAACAAAGAACTTGCTGAATTCACATACTGTCTTAGTCCTTGTGTACAGAAGCAGTTCAGTATTTGGTAACTGCAAATTTAGTGGCATTTGTGTAATACAAATAGCTCAACGTTTGGACGGCTTATGATTTCATAGTGCATCTGCAGTGTTCACACATAATACATATTTTTCTGAGATTCATCCAAATAAAAGGAACTGAACAAACAACAATCTGTGATGATGACATGGGCACCATCTTAGTTGGAAAATTTAGTGCTCTTCAAAAGTAAAATAAGTGATTTTACCATGGCATAGAATATCACTTCAGAATTATATTGCAATAACTAGTTTTAACATTTAGGAAGGCCAGCCCTTTGCAAACCTAGTGCCCATATATGCTGAGAAATACTATATTTAGTCTTCTAAATCATTAAGCATGAAGCTGTGCAAGGCATCTAGGAAAAGAAAGCGAATACAGATCTTAAGGAGTACTGAACATTTTGTATTTACTACTACACCGCTGCTGTAATCCTACACCATTAAAACGTGCATTCTGTACAGACCAAATATAAAAACAAGTGACAGGTATAAAGGCAGCGAGAAATCAGAATTAATTATTGGGATGCTTGAAGATGGTTTACATCAGCCCTCCAAATTATTTTACACTGCATGATTCCCTTAAGTTTCTTACAGAGCATAAATACAACAGGAGTTTAAACACTATTGATAGAGAAAGCTTTAGGGGTAAAAGAATATTGGAATGAAAACAAATGGATCTAAATTATCCAAATACTCATCTTAAATTCAAATGACAGTTCCTAAACACTGTGACAGACAAGTCTGGAAGAGTGCTCCCACCAAAGAAATGGGGCCAAAAGTGTGAACTAATTTTACACTGAAGATCACAGAATTTATGAAGGAGCTATATGACACAGCAATCTAATGAAACCAAGGAAACAGCAACACTTTTATTTCCAGATTCTTAAATTTTCATCCAAAGAATGAGGCACCCAAAATCAGAAATCACCTCTGAGCACTGTTATCACTGTATAAAATAGACCAAAGCAACCTTCAGAAGTATTAGAGAATATCAGTTTCTCAAAGCACACTAAATATTAACCTACAATAAAAATAAGCAAAAATTCTATTGTATGTTGACAGCTAAAGTCAGCTAGTGTCACAAACTCCCCTTCAATCTTGGAAG
The DNA here is from genome assembly GCF_028554395.1 of Pezoporus wallicus. Classification (NCBI taxonomy): domain Eukaryota; kingdom Metazoa; phylum Chordata; class Aves; order Psittaciformes; family Psittacidae; genus Pezoporus; species Pezoporus wallicus. Next base: position 338,887 of record NW_026642512.1, on the reverse strand, counting down.
ATTGACTTAACAAGCAAGCAGCCTCCCACTTATCTTGCTCTCTGCTCATTGTTTGCAATGCTGTTTGTAATATGCCACAAAACAACACAAGGCTTTCAGTTCTACATCCAACACATCATAAATAGCAACATGTACCTTAACTTTATCACACCTATGAAATCTCAGAAGCAGCTTTCTACTATTGTGAAGCAACAGAATCTTATATCAGATTGCCACACAGTCCAATTGTTTATTCTGCTTTAGTATTTGTGACAGCTAGTAAGATAAAAACCCACTCTGCCCAGACTCCCAGTCTAGTGTAGTATCCCCAAGACTACTGAGTACTCTAACCAGCATCTCTCCACACGTAATTTTTCCATCAAACATCCTAAACCATGTTAGACTCAGTAATATCAGAAATAGCTTCAGGGAATATTATATATTGTCACTGTGAAACAGGCACAGCAGGTTACTTCAGAGAATAATCTCTTTCATTAAATTTTTAAGAACTGAAATTTCATTAGATGATTCATTCCCTGGAATCTGTATTGTTTCATAAAATAATTGAAAAAAAGAGTTCATTGATCCATGTTTTACTTTTTTTCCCCTTTAATTCTTTTTGGCACAGAGAAAGCACAAGTCTTCAAAATTCTGAGAAGTAGTTTCAGTTTCATTCTTGCATTTGAGTCAAGTCCCAAAAGGGCCAATCTGCAGCTAAATGAACATAGGCAGAATGTTCAATTTTGTTACCATTATAGGTCTGACTTCCACACAACAAAAAGAAAACATTCCCAGTCAGCTCTCGTCCAAATTGAACCTCTCCAGTCTTCATATCTGTTTCCATAACATCTCTGCTCTTACAGTATACTGCTTCTGCACCAAAAAGCCCTGAAGCTTTCTTTATTCAAATTTTTCTTTTAACGCAGTCTTTTGATGCCTGTTTCAGATACACAACTGAAACTATTTTTAGTTTTCTCCTAGTGCCTTTATTTTGCTAACAAATATATAAGGAACATTTAAACCATATTGCAGAATTCAGCAGATTTTATATACCTAAACAATAGGTGCCTGACTGAAAACAAGTTTCATTCTTTTTAATGAAAGTTTCCTCAGACTGTAAGAAAAGTTTCACATTTCTCAAAAACCTCTTTCCAAACTGAGGACCTGACTGAGGCACATCCTGATTTCTAAAAAGCAAACTTTAAAAAAACAAACAATAGTATGCAGAAGTATCTTTGATATCTTTAGATACTGGTTTAGGAGAAAGAGCAGCTATGAACAAAACAGCGACAAAGCTTGCTGCAGATTTGTCAGGTGTGTGTTTGTATGAACATGGAGTAGTAGTAAATTCACGTATTTTTATATAGGGCATGAGCACTAAGAAAAATGAAGTAAAAGACACTACAGAAATTCAAGTTAAGCAGTTCATGGAAGCCACAGTTTAGGATCTAGCCTGAATGGCTTATTTTAAAGGTTGTCAAATAAAAATGGACATTGTGCTTTCAAAAATACTTTGAAAGGAGCAGTATTCCTCAGCACAGGGCAATAGCTAACTCTGTATGGAACCACTAAAAGAAATGCCTAGCTTTACATGTTACTTCTGCTCTTCCTTGGCTAACTTTGCCTCTTTGAAAGATAAAAATATGCTTTCAAAACATCCACTTTGGGGTCTAACATGTCCAAAATGGAAATATTAAGCTAGACAGACATGAGAGGAGAAAGAAAGGAAGACAATCTAATGAGTGTAGTGATTCACTTGAGTTTTTATTTGTTCACTGTTGATGTGCTTCAGGATATATCGTTTAATTAATATTACACAAAGATAACAGTAGTGCTCAAGGTAATCCTTGCAAAAATTCAGTCAGGAACATGTGCAATGATGAAGCTTCGACTGCAAGCAGGTCTCAGCAAGCTTTATGATGTACACAGAAACAGCACAAATGACTATCCTCCTCTGATAAGCCAGTAATTAAAATACAAATAATTAATTGAGATCAAGTTTTTATTATTAAACATTGTAATTTTTAAAGAACTTTAAACCAGGAGCTTAGAGGCTGAACAAATATTCAGGAATAAAAATGTAAGTATGAAAATGTTTCAGATTTCAACTACTTAATACAGGCAAAATATCTTGGGTGGCACTCAACTTTGTGAAGTGTGGTTGTGATCTGCTACAGGATTAAAATGTGAAGAGGCTAAGAAATTATGCACAACCTCAGATCTTTCTTCTTCCACAAATTTTCAAAAAAAATTCATAAATGAAGTGCAAAACCTCTTACACTGTTTCAAGCTACTTCTTGGGAGCCAATCATCCAAACCCTTTAATTTGTTTTGGATATTCTTCTTGTCTCAGTTTTCTGGCTTTACCAGAACAGTACCATAACCACACAGATGCAAAGGAGGTATCACCAACTTGCAAATTCCTCAGTTTTCTTTGAGAGGCTGAAAGAATTCAAGGTTTTAATAAGGCTGGTTAACATTGCCTTCAGTATAGCAACTATCTGCTAGAAAGCACTGAATTTGATCTGATCTAACAAAAGCTTAGCTAGAAACCCTCCTGCTTTTCTGGCAGCTCCTCTGCCTGCCTCCCTGGGCCTGAAGACTGTCAAGGGCATAAAGGCCAGTGAAGGTCTCGTATTTTCCACCAACCTGTCCACCAACCTGCTCCAAAGGAAAAGTACCAGGACATCAGCAGTTTGGGATTTTCAAACCAGTGCTATCCCTGGCTGACGAACGATTAAGATATTGGGGTTTATGATCATCAGGCCTAACAGCAGCACCATCAGGGGCTGCTGGAAGCTTTGGCATCCAAGATCGTGCCAACAGGCTGTCTGATGGCCAGCCAGACCCTCAGGGCTACCAGTGTTTCTGGGTGGCAGCTAGCCAAACATCTGCTACTCTGTTATGCAGGCTAGGGTACAAAGTCATCCAGGTTATCTCAGAGCCTGATACATTCCTTGGCAAGAAAACCAGATCCCTATCTGCATATAATTTTCCCACATCTACTGTTAGACCTGAACAAGGCTTTGCAGTTATTATAGTCCTCGGCCTGTTTGATAGCAACTGTCTTTCATCACAAAGGATAAAGCACAGTAAGTACCTGTTTTCAATTTGTGTTGCTGGTGGGTTTTGTAAGTATACAAAAAACATATAAAAGAAGATGTAACAAACTAATCTTTTTGTTTCCCTCCATCCCTAGAACTTACTTCCTACTCTGCAATGCTGCTGCTTGAACCACAGCTGTGATATCACTGGAGGGAAACAGTCTGACACTGAAAATTTGGTTTTGGACAAAAAATCCAGGCTGCTTTTACTTACACTGCAGTTAAAGCATTTAAATAGCAAAAGCCACTAAACATAAAAAGACATGTTGTATCCTGAAATCCTAAGCCATTCTGTGTGAAATATACAGGAACCAAATCTGAAGGGTAAAATCTAAGAATTGATGAATAAGCAACTATTCGTTAAATAATAGATTACTTTAGGCATTATCATATAAAATGGACCAGATAAGCAGGAAAAAAAGCCTCATAGTCAAGCACTGTATCTGTTGCAATGTGAGCAACATATAAATGGGTTTAAAAGAGTAGTAAAATTATCATTTTCTAAGCGCAGCCAGTAAACCAGGAAAAAAAAAAAGTGGTTTCTTAAGTAAATAAGCTTTGAAATGAAGTAGAAGGACACAGTGCTGAAATGGATGAGAAGCTGGTGAAGTGTCCAGTAATAATGCATTTAAGTAAGCGATCTGGCTAGAATTTGAAGTCATCTGTGAATAATTTATCAAATTGAGTAAAGCAGCTCAAAAGCAGATGCTGGCTAAAAACTACTGAATATTTTTGCTGTCCTGAAATTCAGTCTCCCTCAGTTTTGGTTCCTTTTCTTCTATGTCCATTAAATGGATGAGAAGATTCCTGTATGACACCCAGGTGATAGCTGATTATAGAGTATATTTTTCCTAAAAATATTTTTGAATAAAGATGGTAAAAATGGTCACAAACTTTCTTCTTTCTCTGAGAAAACAGAGGAAAATTACAACTATAATGCATTGTGCCTGTTCACACTGACAGAGCATGCTCTCCAGCAGCAGATTTCTACACACTACACAAAATACAATCAGCGCCTGAGACTCAGGTACACTTGCTGATACAGGATTCAGACCGATTTCTTTTTGGGTTCAACATCTGAGTATTTTTAATTCTAGCCTCACTAGAGAGAAGAAATGTTGAAGAATAGCAATAAATTCTAGATATCTGCGAAAGAACTCATTCTCTAAGATAGGTGTGAAAAACTTTTGCACCATATCACTTTCCTATGATTAGGAATAGCATATTTATTACAACAAACTGTAAAGTCAAGGGCCACGACAAAGAAGCCTCTGCCCCTCTAATTACATCACACTTTGTACCATAGGGATTCTTGCCCTTAGCAAGCATACTTTCCTCAAACACAGTGATAAAGAGCAACCTATCTCCAAGATTTCAGTACTGGGCCCCTCCTTTCCTATCATATGTTTTTGCCCATATACAAAAAGATCCACTTTCTGTCACCCTGCCCCTAATGTGGAATAACATATTGCTGTACCTCAGTAACGCTGCTCACAAAAAAACAACTTATTTCCCCAACTCCAGCAAAGGCTGACTTGGCTCCAACTTGTAAAGCTCTCACCTCCCGCCTCAATATCCCAAACAAGCTTCCAGTAAGTAATCCCTTCATCTTTTTATTGTTTTGCTAGCTCTTGTAATAATTAATCAGAAAAAAAATAAATCAAAATTCAACTGTCAAAATTCAAGCATTCCATTCACTTGAACCAAAACCTTGATCTTCCTGCCCAGCACAGAAAATCCCTGAAAAAAATATCTCTACTTGATGAAGCTCATAGCTGCCTTAGTTGTCATGCCTCTCCCTAAAATACTGAACATCAAGGAGAACAAAGAACATACTGACATGTTCAAAGTATTTAACTTGACCCCAACTAAAAAAACTCTAAACTATTTATCAACAAAACAAAATGGCATTGCACACTATCTCACAGAAGAAATGTAAGACTGAAAAAAAAAAACAAAGTTCCTAATTAAAAAACAGCAAAACCCTTCCGCGTTACAACTCTGAGGATAGACTATTACTGAAAAAAAGGTCCTAAAGCCTATTAATTAAAATGCTTGGGTTCATTTTGTTGAAGAAAGCATTCAGATTAGTGAATCCATGTAGAACTGATCACCATAATAACACTGAAGTTAGTGAGACAGAACTCACATTAGCACTAGGAAATGCACGTTTTCTGTGCATTTTTGGTTTGGAGTGTTTTTCTTGTTGTTGCCGTTGTTTGTGGGGTTTTTGTTTTATTTTGTTTTTTTATATAATGATAGAAAAAAAAACTATTTGCTCAAGAAGAAAATACACCATGCATTGCTTCATGGATCCCAGAAAAAGTTTGAAAAACACTGCTGACTTAACCTGGTTTGACAGTATAGATCATTGCAATGGTTTAAAAGAATGTGTAAGTATTATATATTCTGAAACGCATGTATGCTACTAAAAATAATATATTCAGACACTATTTCAAATAAAGCAAGTTCTGCTAGGGCAATATACATTGCATCATTTAGGTATAACAGAATAGGAGCATGATGTAGCACCCCTCAACAGCTGCTCTTAAATTGTTGTATTTGAAATGCAACAAATGGAAAAAAGAAGTGGAGATAAATACAACCTTAACGCATGGGTACATAGATCATCAGTTAATTCCATTAAAATGTGAATAGAATTCTGTCAAAATGAAGTATAATGCTGAACAAACTTCTTTCGTCGTTCTGGTTAAGCGAATTAAACTTTCCTTGATATATTCTCACTTGAGGCTCAAGAACCCATTACAAATGCCTAAACCAAGACTGGATAACATATGTCTTGTGGCTTTTTCATATTATCATTTTAATTTTCAAAATATCTCAAGAGGTGAAAAAGCACTAAAGATGAAAGTACTTCTATCAAAAGAAAAGAAGAAAGAAAACCCACACAATTTAATTAGCTGAGAAACCAGAGCTTTGTTAAAAGTTGTAAATATAATAAAGGAGTTTATCACTCAGCCACAGAAAAAATCTCCCAGCATGCCTTTCCAGAAAGATATTTAAATTCAACGAAAGATCAATTACGGTTTATAAGGATAAATATGAAAGTTAATAGAGAGTGTTGGCATGCGCTGTTCTCATAGTAAGCTAGCAAAGTACCACAGATAAAGTAATCCAAAATATTAAAGCTTTAGAGACTACAGCTCTCCCAAAACACAACTCAATCACATACAGAAAATGAACAGAGAAAGAACTTATTTGAGACTCTGGAAAGATGCAGTCCAGAAGTTAATATTCAAACCCTTGCTATGTTTTGGCATTACTGAGTACTCAAAACTCAAGTTCAACAAAACTATTTTTCCTCAATTGGCTGCTCTTAAGGTTTCCCCTTAAGGCACCTCATGTGCTAACTTGTCTCCATCTGAATTACAGCCTGTAAGGGCTTGCTGAGCCATGTACACAGGAATGAAGCAAGAGAATTTTGGTGATTTTATACCTGAACCTAAAAAGCTTTATTTAAAGAATCCCAGTGCCCTCTTCCAGGCTTGTCTATGAGAAGTGAAGATGGAAATAAACATGGAAACCCCACTCTTTATATGTTTTGAATGTCCCAAAGCTTAGTTAGCAGTTCAAGTGTACCAGTGGTGTCTCAAATGCTTCTAGACTGTGCCCCAGGCAATGAAAAATAATGCACTCACCACCTCTGCAATGTGACTTTGGTTATGAAGTCAGGGAACTGCCAACAGTCCCTGGGAATGGTTCAGTGACAAGGGTTCACAGATAGGAAAACCTCTGCAATTAGTAGAGGCTGCCCATCTTTTGATTTTTTTTGAGCTCGACGATGAACTCCTGAAGAGAGCTGCCATCTGAGAAACCCATACAGGAAGGACAGCCAAGAGGCTGGACTAGATGATGGTTCTCAGGGGCCTGAAAATTGCTACAAGATACATGAATAGATATGTGAATGAACTGGAACAATGTGTTATTGTTTATGCTCTATTCACACATTTACATTCTGGCACATATTTGCAAACACTCCAGTTGCATTCACTATGTTAACACTCAGTGTGGCAACCAGTGGAGTTGTTACTGAGAGCAGCCTGGAAGAGCTGCATCTTGTGATTTGAAAAGAGTATATATTTATCCCAAGGAATCAAGAATGCCTCCTTTCAGGACTGAACTGAATTGATTGTGTGGGAATGATTCAGCTACAAAGGTTCCCTAGAGATGAACAAAAATGCCTTCGTGTCATGGAATTACTAATAACCTACTGGCATATATGACAATGAATCCTGAAAGTACAGTGAGAGGTAAATGAAAGCAGCATCTCAGAATGAAACCTCAGCAAGTCTGGTGTAATTTGTGAAGAGTAAGCCCAGGGCTGGGAAAAGCCCCTACTTGCCATACCTATTTAAAAATCCAAATTTTGCCAGGGAAAGAAAGACGTGTTAGGGCTTTGCCCGACAGAACCTACGTTTTCTGTGGCCAGAGCTGTCAAGGCACCTATGCACTAGCATGTGAAGATACAGCTAAGCATCATTCCAGAAAACCAGAATTAAAATTCCACAGTGGAAGCTGAACACATTAAATCATGCACTTTCTGGTTTCTAGAGGCTTTGTATTAGCTGTGCACTACATCCTCAAAAACTACAGAGCACCAGTGAATAATCCTAACCTCATGTTAGTGAAGCTTTTATTCATTTATTTCCTTGGTCTTCAAAGCAACAAATTTCCTGGCAGGCCCTTAATTCACAGGCCTTAGCCTTCTTTCCATTTATGTGGATTCTACGAGGAGATACTTCTGAATACAGAACGTTCTAATTACTCCTTTCATTGCCCTTACACCATCCTCCCATTTCTCGGCTGTTCTGCACAGCCTGGCTCACAGTCCTGAGGTATCACCCCAGAAAGGCAGAAATTAGTAAAGGTATGTATGGGGAACTGAAGACCAAGGGATGCAAGAACAGCAAAGGACCTGTTTAGAACACAGCTGTATTTACAAGGTTATGAAAGAGCATAAACCAGCAGTATGAGAGGAAATTGATCGAGGCAGAACTGAAGCCTGGGGAAATTCTGACTTCATATTCTGCTGTTACAAGTTTATTATGCAGTTTTATGGAAATTGCTTAACACTTATCTATGCTTGAAGTTATACTGAGAATTGACTGTATATAAGCCACTACCATTAAAGTTCACAAAGAACCACAGAAATAACCCAGCCACCTTATCAAGGCTTGGAAAAAGTCCAAACTATTCCTCAACCACTCAGATTAATTATGTCTTTATACTGACAAACATAACCTTCTCGCTGGTACCTTCCTTCTCTAAATCAGGAATTTCACACTAGTAATAAAGGATATGTCTGTGGGATCTAAACAGCTTATGGTCTTCAGGTGCACATCTTCACATCCTGAAGGCCTGTCTAAACCACACATGATTTGGTGTACAAGCTATATGTGCAAACCAGAGGCTGAGTGCTGTCTGCAAAACAAAGCCAAAACACAGAGCACTGCTCTGTGTGAGACCAGCTCTCCCTCCCAGCGCGGGGACTGTGCAACCAGCAAGAACGCAGGCTTTCTGCACTACACAAGGGAGGTGCATGCTGATACTGCTCTGACATTTGTCCCTGTCCTTCAGAGAACAGCACTGGAGTGTACGAGGGGAAAAAAAATAATAAAGTCTCTTAGCATAAAAATAAATCCTACTGGATGACTTCCACCAGACTAGTTAATGTCTGTGCAGGAAATCTGGCAGACTGTTGATCACTCTTAGGAAGTGACCAGCTATGTGGAACCATAAAGTCTCAGAACTTTAAACCTCCAGAGGGGAACCAGACAGGTACTCTGGGGTTTTTGAATAAGAAGGGGGGAAGTGTTGTGGTATCCATATATATATGAGAAGCAGAAAATACTGTTGCCACATTTCTCATCTCACTTTAAAATTAAAAACACTGCAGGTATCCTCGCTTAAAAAAAAAATAAAAAAATAAAAAAAACCCAACCCAAAACCAAACAAAAAAAAACTAAATGTGAACTGGTAGCACTGTTTCACAACCACAGGTCTATCCAAGTTTCATATTTTAGAACATTCAGGGTAACTGAAACAAAAAGTAGCTTAATTATGGTAAGTTGGTGTTCCAGAATATTAATTATTGTAATGAAATACAGATATATAGATCAGACAATTATAACACAGGCGCAAGGAAAATTGTTCTTTCTTCGATGATTTGCTATTGTTAGACTTTGTCTCTCCTGACCTGCACAAACTGTGTGTTCCTTCCTTTTGAGAAGCCAGGAAAAATTTCTGCACCAAAAGGGTTGTCAAGTCTTGGAACAATCTGCTCAGGGAAGTGGTTGAGTCACCATCCCCAGAGGTATTTAAAAGATGTGTAGATGTGGCACTTGCAGACATGGTTTAGCAGCAGACTTGGCAGTGCTGGGTTAACAGTTGGACTCGATAACCTTAAAAGTCTTTTCCAACCTAAACAATGATTCTATGACATTAAAAGAAAGTTTCTCCCTTACTTTTCTTCCACAGCAGATAAACCTTACATTTGAATGATAACAAGAAAAAATTGGAGTACGTTCAAACTGCAGCACATGTTGGAAACAGAGAAAATGCAGTTTCTTATTACACTGAGCTATTTCTGTTCAATTTTAATAAATACTTTAATTAGGAAAAAAAATCATCGCTACTGTATAAGGCTATTACCCTCTTCCTGTTTTGTAGAGTTTTATAATATTTGGAAATCAATATGACTCAAGTAGCACACACAAAGTACTGAAAATAGAAACACCAATGGCTCAGCAGGATGCAGCATCCTTGAACTTTCAAATGAGATTTACAAGAAATAATAATTCCTGTAAACTACAGCACTTTCATCCAAACTAAGTTTTGTAGAGTTCCCAGAAAACTTTTATAATTACCATTATAAAATAGCATTAGGGGAAGCAGTTAAACAGTAACAGACACCAATCATTCACACCATTCCTTCCACACAAGTGCACTTTGGATTTGCAACCCGTTGTATCTTTCTCTTCAGAATCAAAGAGGTATCTTTTTCACAAACAAGTAGCAATAGTACTTTATCTATTCAGTCTGCTTCAAGTTTCCTATAACATTACACAATAAAGTTAACTTACAGTTTTCCCTTTTATCCTTGGTTCATTCTTAAATTAAAAAACAAATCATGGGACCTACAGTATGCTGAAGAGCAGACTGAAAGCCAACTTAAGTGTTACAAACTGGGAAAAAAAGTGACCTTGATTTGCATGGATATTAAAGAAAGGCTTAATTTCTGAACATAAGAGATTCACAAAGGTAAGCGGACTGATTTCTTTAATATAATTTAAATATATAAAATGCTAAGAATAAAGAATCCAAAGGAATAATAATAATTAAAAAAAAAAACATTTAGAGGACATCATATATATTTAAATTAAAATAATTCAGAAACTGAAATATACTTGTAGTCCACTTTCCCCTCAGTAAGGCAGTGATACAATTATCACCGTAGCAAATTTAAAACACTGATTTTACATTTATGCGTAAACTTTCCCCAAGGGTAATAATATCCATGAAAGACATACGCGCTAACACATCTTAATGCTTATCTTGCACAAGGAACTCCCGTAGTACTATTGTTCACAAATTTTACTTCTGAAAAATTTCCAGCCTCACGCACTGCTTGTTTTCCTAAGACCAAAAATAACTTCTTTTGTCTTTTCTTCAAGGTAATAGCTTCAATCAAATTTCAGTGAATAGTGTGACTTCTTTAATTAGATTGCTTTTCTAATATATTTAAAATGGACTTTACATACTGGTCTATTTGTTAGAGAAAAAGGTAAAGAAAAAAAAGTTACCTGTATTGTTCATTCAGTCAGAAATTTCAGGGAAAATCCTGAGTCTCTGTACAGCTGGTGAGTCAATACAGTCTCACACATGACTTGAAATTTGGCAGGAGAGACGTAACTCCTAAGACAATTTTTCTGGAAGAAATACTTAGTGTACTTTCAGAAAACTGTCTTGAAAAGGGCTAAAATGTGCAAGAAAGGGCAAACAGATGCAGTTGCTGTTGCAGCAATAGTATTGTATATTAAGTACAGGTTTTAATACCCCATCACCTCTAACAGAACAGTTAGGAAACTACTTTTACCAAAGTATGTATCTGTTTACTATTGTAATTTGCTTACACTGACAATTCAGCTGACCCTAACCTGCTTTGAAGCATATGTATTTAACATCCAAGTCTTTCTTGCCTTCAGTTAAAGGAGTAATAACAACAATAACAAAGTAATGCCCAAAACCAAAGACACAACACCAAAAACCCAGAAAGCATATATCATTACTCTCGTTTCTCCACTGAGGGGATCAGTGGGTTAACTTCTGGCCATTTATGAAAATGTAAAATGTGAACATAAATCCCCATGCAATTCTGAGGTAGATGCAATACTTTTTATTTTCTGATCCTGGTTGCTTGATTCCAACAGAGTATACAAATTCAATCACTTTTAAATACCTGAGTAGACCCATGGAAAACAACAGAAGTACCACGATGTAAAGTTAAGCATATGGAAATGGTCTGCTGGACCAGAGCTCCCACACAGTAACACGTAAGATAAAAACAACAAAATCCTACAAAAGAGCTCAAGACTTGAATGGCAATAACTTGACATTTCTTTAAGACAGATCAGGAAAACAACAAAAATACCTGAGAACTTGTATGGCAATCAAAGGAGGAAAGAAAATCTTTCGTACTGTTGAGAGAATAAGTAATTTTCTTGAAGTAGAGAAACTAAAACTTGAAAAAATGAACTGACAGTTATTATGTATGGTTCTTAATGGATTGTGCGGCTGTGTGCACACATTTGTGTGGTCCAGGTAAGACAGAGGCATTTATAACGTCTTTCTCTTATATGGACTGGACTCTTTCTGTCAGATACTGCATGGGCTTATTCTGCAGCTTTTCATTTAGTCAAGGATCTACAGCGAGTAGTACATCCTGCACTCAAAATAAGCAGGAAAGAAATTATCTTTGGTACCTCTGCTCTTCAATCTTATTAAAAAACACCTAATAGGTTCAAATTGCTAGGGGATGAGAATACAAACACTGACTACACAGATGATGCAACCCATACTACTTTAGAGAAAAGGAGAAGAGCAGGAACCCAGCTATTAAATTGCTGGAACACTTCGCAAGCAACAGTACTGGGTACCAGTAAAACCTCATCAGAACTGCTACATGGAAATCTGGTCATCTGTTTGCAAGAAATATGATTCAAGTTGGCACAAGAACAGGAAAAGGATGCTAGGAATTGCAGGGAATGGAAAGTTTACTTATAAGCAACAAAACCAGCTTGGCTTCCATAAAGGATTGCAATACAATGACAATTAGGGAATACTATTGCTCTTTAGTTGTCAGAGGAAGTGTCATAAAAAACTCTTAAGATGAAAGACAACTCTTACACACACAACGCAGGAGAAAAAAAAAAAGAGGATAAGCTTTGAAAAGAGACCAAATATTAGAAGGTTTATTGTCCTCAGCAGATTCTGGTCAATGCTCAGTAGGCAACAGAAAAGTTAAACCACCTAACTAAAGATGCATATAACTGTATCATATAGCTAGGAGATGCCTTTCAGTTTCACTCTACACCTATTCATTTTTTCCCTTAGGTGACACTTTGTTTTCAATATGACAAAGTGTATCACATAACTAGCATAAACATTCAAATACACGGACATGAAAGTTGTGGCAGTAAATACAATAAAGTACCATGGCTTTAGTTACTACACCTATCCTGCTATGAAAACAAATAAATACTATGCCACTAGCCCCCTAAGATAAAAAGAAAATTATGTATTTATTTTAGCAACTCTTGAATATGATTACAAAACCAGAATAACAGTAACAAAAATAACACATATTGAATAATTTGGGGTAGAAATCTGACTTTGGTAATGAATTTTTAAAAGTATTAGGCTTTAAAAAAAAAAAACAAACAACATAGAAAATGGGAAAAGGTTAAAGAACCCTACTAAGTAATTTCCAAAATGTATATCAAAGTTTCCAGATGATTCCCTTTCAGACTAGGTTCTGGAACTTACACACATTAGCAATGAGAAGTGTTATTCCAACATCTGAACTATTTTAGATCTAATGAATCAGCAAGAGTTATACATACGATGTTGATATATCAGCCAGTTCCTCTTCTCTGGGAATGGCAAAGTTCATGCAAAAAAAGCTGAACAACTCCTTAGACATCCACTGTTTCGCAAAACTTTGAGAACTGAAAAATAAGGTATTGTTCAAAATGGCAAGGCTTCACAAAATGAAAACACAAGCATTGCAGCTGTCATAATAAAAACCCTGATGAAATCTCTTTGCTCTTGGTTTCTGTGAAAAAATACAAACTTTCAAAGCCAAGATTTGAGTAAGAACTTTGTGGACCCTACTGAGTCTCTCAAATTCCTGCATATATTTCCCTGCTCTGTAACAAAGGTATTACTCTTTCTCACACTTGTGTGCACAGTAGCTGGTAGTGCAAATAATTTCCATAATCCAGGAGTTCAAGATGTCACCTGAATCATTCTATTATGGTGACCATACATGTTCTAAATTGTAATATTCAGCAACTCCTATTTATCTCCTGTTTATTGTTAAATAAACAACCCAGTTTATTTAAACTCCTAGGTTTAAACACAGATCTTATTTTAAACCTGATTTTGAAAGAGGTGAAAAATCTTTGCAACACAATAACTAAGAAACTACTGAAATGCACACACCTTTTAGGGGAATCTGTTCACTTTTTTAAATACATTCCATTGGGTTTTTCAGGCTAGAGTGTTTTCATAACCTTCAATGAAGGAGCATGAAGACTGAAGAGAAAAACACCTCTTACTAACCTTCAAAAAAACCTAAAAGGCACATTTCAGGGCGTATGAAAATTCAGATCCTGGCAGATGTTCCTAATGAGAAATTATAAGTTATAAAGCAGCATAGCTAGAGATTTTCTGGAAAATAAGTTGCATTCAATCTGGAATTTCAGAACTCATCTGAAACTAAAAGTATGCCCAAGGCATATGTCAGTTTGTTTGCTTTATATTTTAATTAACTATTTTACGTGTTTTAAATCTGTTTTGTATGTGGGAAAACTGGGGGGGGGGGGAGGGAGGAATTTCCTGTAACTGTGTTTATTTTTTGCAATAAGTACCATGTTGATACTTAACACAATTTTACTTTCATAACAATGCCATTGTTTTGTTATCCCTTCTCTAAACATTAGTCTCTAAAGTGATTATAGTTAGATAACAAGCTTTAAAGGCTAGGAAATTCAAAGATCTTTTTAAGAGAGAAACAAAAATAAGGCTAGTTGAGTGTTCAGTAAAAGGTATGCATTCAGACACTTTTTCCATGTGAAAAATTAACAATTTTACATCCTCAAACAATGTGGCTTGTGGCCACAGAGAAGGCAACAAGCAAAATATTACCGTCTATTGCGAGTTTAGTGAAAACTCCAAACACAATTACATTCCATTTTTACCCAAACTAAGTTAACCACTAATTATCCTTGGCTTATATATCCAGACAGGGTTCTTTAGATCTTTTTCTAAATGTCTCAGCCATTTGGTAGGTACAAACCCAAGTGGCTAAAAATGACATGTGCCTTGTAGTCATTGTTTCATGAATAACAGTGCTCCATGGAAAAAGCATCTTACAAAGTCAATACGATGATGCATACAAGTAAAGTCAATTGCATATGGCGCTTACTGGGGCTTACAAATCTTTATTGCTGCTTTTACTTTGGAGTTATATCACATTTTAAATGCAATTAAGACAAGATATTTACAACAGTAATTTCTACCCTTCTTGGTTTTTTCCCTCTTCTGCAATATCCATGTAACTAACACACAAACATTTTACCATTTTTATTTTTCCAAGGCTCCTGCCAGAGAGGATCATTTACTCACAGTAAAGAAAATCTGTAAAGGATGCAGAAAATACTAGATGCTCTGGAAACTGTTGAGTTGACTGTGTTTATTATTTCTAATGACAATTTCTTATAAGTATGGTAGATTCATATGTAGATTTATTCATTCCTTTTCACATGTTTCTTTGGGAAATATGATCTGAAACAGAATCCAACAAATAGATTCAAACGCTCCTGAAGAGGGCGGGGGGGGGGGGGGAGATGTATTCTCTTCTGTAAGCTCTGACCCTAAGACTAAAGAGTCATCCTTGCTCCCATAAAATGAATGAAGAATTCTCTGATCTTTCTAAGCCAGGTTTTATCCTTTTCAGACTTTCCAATGGAAAGATCTGCATTATGGCACTCTTACCTGAAACTCTTTTTTATTTTTGCCTTGGAAAAAAAGCACCAAGTCTTAGGAGTTTTTTCTCTATAGAAGAGTGACCTCTGCAGTCACTCTCTGCAGAGCTTTTTCATCTCTTTTTCAGTGTCACAGATTTGGGGAGATAAGGGTGAGGGGGAATGGAGAAGAGAGGAAACAGGAAACAGAACGAAACTATCAACCTCTCAGAACTCTGATATTAAGCATTTCAAATGTAGATAGTTTCCTTCTCCCTCTTCTTTGCTGCAGGATGAAAAACGGTTCCAGATTTTGAGGAAACCAAAACCAAAACCGTCACCAACAAAGAAACTATGCCACCATGCCTTCTTCCGCAGTACTGAAAGAAACTTAATCCTGAAATGTTAGCTCAAGAGGTGACCCCTCTGAACCTGTAGAAAATGATTCAGAACCTACTGCAGACCACAAGTTGGATCAACAATGGGATGATGCTGCTCTCTCTAGTGTATTAGCAGGAGTGTTCTATACAAGACACAAGAGCTTTTGCTGGGGGGGTGGGAGGTGCTGGTAGAAGCAAAGCATTAGCCATGTCCAGTTTCAACTACTTTACTTCAAATGTAGACAAACTGAAAAGAGTTCAGGCAAAAGCAGCACATGAAGTAACATTCAGAGAATGTGATTCACTAAAAATTGAAAAAAATTATTTGTTCAGAATAAAAGGGATGATCAAGGGCATATAATTTACATCTTGATATTTATAAAAGAGAGCTGTACTCCATGGCCACTTCATATGGTAAAAGCAGGCAGACTGACCAAGAGATTTAGTGTCAGTATCAATATAGCTGGAAAGATTTCCTTTCCAACTATACAGATAAGTCATCCCAGTAGAAAGTTGTCGTGGTTTAAACCCTAGCCAGACAGCTTGTTCACTCACTCCCAGTGAGTGGTGCCGGGCTGACAACAATCGAGCCTTCCCCCCTTCCCTCCCCAGGGCTCACCCCTTCCCCGCTCCCGGAGGAACGGGGAGGAGGATCGAAAGAGTGCAACTCCTACGGGTTGAGACAAGAACAGTCCAGCAACCAATGTACAACACAAATCACCACCGCTACCACCAACGACAACGATGATAAGAGAAAATAACAAGGGAAGAGAATACGATACCACCGGCCAAGAAACGAGTCCCACCCAGAAGCCCGTGTCCTTCCGGGTAACTCCCAGTTACCCCCCACCCCGGGCATGACGTGCTGTGGTATGGAATACCTCCTTGGCTAGCCTGGGTCAGGCGCCCCGTCTCTGCTTCATCACGGCTTCTCCTCCTCCCTGGCAGAGCATGAGCCTCACAAAGTCCTTGGTCAGGGTAAACATCACTTAGCAACAACCAAAAACATCGGTATCACCAACATTGCTCCCAGGCTGGAAGTCAAAACACAGCACTGCACCAGCTACCACAAAGGAAAAACATGACTGCTACTGCTGAACCCAGGACAAAAGTTTACATGAAAATTAAATAATCTCTGCCACTGGGAAACTGAACAGTTACGACATACCACCTAGGGAAGGCTTATGATGCACAATGATGCACAAAGATGCACAATGCGTCTTTGCATCTATACCCTTTTGCTTTCTAGGCTGTCAAGTTACACCGTAAGTTCAAAAAGACAAACACAGGTTCTGAGAACAGAAACTCCTTCCTACTAACCACCTTCTCTATTTGCATTGAGAGAAGTGTGAGAATGTACGGTACCACAGCTAGCTTTCAGCACAACTGGGATAGTTAACATAGATGTCTTTACATCCAGCCCAAAGTCTCTACCTTGCTGCCTGCAAGATCCTTGCAGCACTTCATGCCAGCCCACTACAGGTAGCTGCAGGCCCCTATATCTATGTCTAAAGAAACAATCATCAGAAAACCTTCTGCAGCAAGGCAGAATAAACACAAACACAGCGACACTGAGCAGCACCCTATTTTGCATATCGTTCATGCTTTTTCAGCTAAGCAGGCAACACAACAAGTCTTCACAGAATCATGGCGTGGGTGAATATGGAAGGAATTTTGGAGATTGTACAGTTCAACCACCCTGCTCAAAGCTTCTCCTTGACACCTGTCGAAAATGGATTGATCTAAGTGTCACTACCAGCCTGTTTCAAAGGAAGGATCTGCCATCAAGGAGCAGCAAAAAAAAAGTTCACTGAATAAATGATTTGGTTAATATATTATGAACTATTTATGAACTACACTATGAAGAATTAAGAGTCCTTATGAAAAATTTCTTCCTTGTCCCCAGATTAACATAGTTTTTTATATATACTACAATTTCAGGCCACTTTTGATTAAATGAATGACCAGTAGCTAAAAGAAGAAAAAAAAACAAACAACATACTGTCACAAGGCTATAGTACAAGAAAAGAATTAAATAATGCAATCCTTTTAAGTTCCATCAACAAAATGCAGTAAAAACCAGCACTTAGTCCTCTTCAGAAACTCTTACTCAACATCAAGAAAAATTCAAAACCATAATAACCCTCTGAGCTTATGCAGCCCAATTTGGAAATACAGAAAGGTGCAATGCATGAGACGAACATAAAATAAATGTTAACTACGCATTTGTTCAATATCACGCTTACCATACATGGTACACAAACCACAGATGTTAATATAGGATAAAGAAAATATATCCTAAAGGCTTTTTGACACATGACTGAGTGAAAATAGAAAAGCTGCCTTGCACTTTCAGTATTTCTTATCTAGGAAGTGGTGTATCTTTCTGATACACAACATCTTGTCCTAAAAGGAGTCTGCTCCTAAAGAGAAAAATCCTAATTTTGAAAGAATCTGTTACAAAGGAATAATAAAGAAAGTCTAAACTTTGTTTTGTAAATCTCCTAGGGACAAAGATATTTCAAGTACAAAGGACTGTATCGGTTAGAATTTAGAGATCAAAAAACATAGCTTGGATTTCTTTGAAAATCATCACACAAAGTGTATTGTGACTGAGCTGCGCCTTCATTTACTCAGCTCTCCTGTAATACTCTGCTATCTAGGGATGCTCTCTTGTATTTTTTGTTCTCTCTCCTATAATGTATCCTTGTATGTCCCATTATCTAGATAATGTCATCATGAGATTTTTAGTTTAAATTATCATCCAATTTATCCATTCTTTTGTAAGAGACTGAAATACCTGAGTAGTGCCTATAGAGATGTAAGAGCTTTATGGTCACACCAGTAAGACCACTACAGTCAGGCATCACTACAAATTTCACTAGATATAAAAGAAAGCCCTTTTTCTTTTTGTGAGAGTAATTGCAAGACTATGATAAGGAATGCCATACAATTCAAGTCTAAGGATCCATCTCAAATCCAAAGTAAAAAAGGGCAGCTGAAAGTGCCAATGTACAGATTACTTACTGCTAATTTTGTTCTGTTCGATAGATTACCTAGAGTTTATTTGGGTTTTCAGTTCTACAGGGAGAGACTTTCACTATATTTTTTAATATAGTCTTTTTCTAAAGCAATGTAACAAATGCTGTAGTCAAAACAAATACCACAAAAAAAGAAGAGTGAAGAGGACAACCACAAAGATTAAATTACCTTAAAATGTGCAGACAGAGAGTTTTAGAGGAAGATCTCTCTTCAGTGATAAACTATTTGTTATTTATTGTTCCATAAAAGTCATAAAAATGAATGACGCAACAGTTATGAAATAAACAAATGAAAGGCAACTATATTTATAGGTATGTGTCTATTAGGAAGCATTTTAATAATCAGGCAATATTTTATCACTATCAACTTCAAATCTATTCTAGACTTGTGTTTAAAATGCATATTCCACAACTATGAAACTAAAATCCCACATCTCACAAATCACAATGCACCCTAAAATCTCTTCTGTACTAAGTCAGTTTATAAAACCTGAGGCTTTATTTATGCTTAGCACTATTTCTATGTGAGAGGGAAAAAAAGTCAAAGATGTCCCAATTAGATTTAAAAAAATAAAAAAAAATCCTGCCATTCTAAAAATAAAAGAAAAATAAAACATGATTGCAACTTAAAACTAGAAGCCTTGTGCCTTTCTCGTTTTTTTTTAACCATGTTTTTGAAGTGGTAAAAACAGGATGTAAGTATTTCTGAAACTTTCTGTGAAGCTGTTTTGAAGCACCATAAATATAGTTACTACCTGCAAAGCATTAAGTCTCAGCAGAATATGATGCATTGCTCCCAGCGAGTAACAGTTTCTCCCTAAACTGCAAATTTGGTCAAGTTACAGTAAACATTATAGAAGTACTCAGTAAAGTTCTTTCAGAAAGCTTCTTCCTTGTGATGTATACAAGTTTAAAAGATTAATAGTTAAGGGGAAGGGTGCTTGCTGGGAGTTGCACTGTGAACAGGCAATGTTGATGTAATTTTTCATGTTTCCCTACAATTCACCTCAGGGTTTGGTAGTTCTAGAAAGGTACCCATTGTCTGTAAACTGCATTCATTGTTTGCTTGCAGATTTTATTTTATGGGTGAACACTGAGAAGCTTGTAAACAAAAGAATAACTTACTCAAAAGGATAGTTTCCAAAAGGACAGAGCTGTATTTAAAATTCTGAGTTTATAATTTTGAGAGAGGGAGAGAGAAGATACTATCAATTTCAAAAGTTCTGAGTAACCAATTACAGACAACTACACAAATAAAATTCTTACAGTAGATGTATTCAGGTACTAACACAGAAATGGTCAGTGACATATATAGAGACAACAATGTAAGCTCAAGGGGAACAGACCAGAGCGTAACACAGTTCCTTTCCAACTTATATTTAATGTCTTAGATACAACATAACTAAATTTCCAAGGTATCAGTAATTTGTTGAAAATTACTTCAGATCTGCTGACCTTTGAAATAAATAGATCAATTTCTTGTAAGACTACCATACATTAAGCTACCTGTATCTCATGTCTCTATATACTCTGCATTACTTCATCTGATCTCAATTTTCAATTTTCTCAAGAATATATATATGTGTGTATATATATACTTTTTTTTTTTTAACAAGGAAGAGTTTTGGCAACACTGCCAAAACCAACAATACTTGGGGTAAAATCTTCCATGGAGGTGTCTGCCTCAGACTTTGCTTTGAAATTTATTTGTTAGCAAAAATTAGTTAGCTTTCTCAAAGAATTCTAGAGGAATTTCCCAATATCTTTGTCACAAGACTTTTCCTGTTACCTTTTGCATTACTCACTAATACAGCTTCTAAAACAAAAGAAATGCTATGAATAAACAGCACATTGTGCTGTAGTCAAAGAATGTAGGATGACAATAGTTATAAGCAGACACATCCTCTAAGTTGTGTACTTGAACCTTAAGCTATACAAGTAATTAACTGAGGATCACTTATTAAACATGCATCGATTCTACAGACTGCTCCCCCATCAATCCACAACTAGATATTCAGTGAAATGAATCTTCCTTATTACAACAGGAGCACTTCAAACGAGCGCACTAACTCTCAAGGTTGAGCATCTATGGTGAAAAAACCTGCAGTCATAGTTACAAGTGACAGTTTCTCATGTATGTGCATCTTGCATGTGGCATTTTACTTTCTCCTTTGTCCTGCTGACATTTATAAAAGATCAAGTTATCATTGTGAAAAAGTACCTTGAGTTTCATAATTGATTTTGGCCCAGCATAACGTCTGGTTAACTATTAGCTTGCAAATAATGATGAATCTGGGTTATAAAGACTAATTTTTACTACTCCTGTATTGTTGCTGGGGCTGAGGGGAAGGCAGTAGTAAAGAACTCTTTACTACACAGTAGTAAAGCCTCGTTTTCTCATCATCAAAATCTGATGGTAGCAGAGAAGCCTAAACTTCACCAATCAGGTTACTGAAACATTTGCTAACATGCTATAATAAATATACATAATGCTGTAACAAATGTCACAGATGAGACCACAAAATATTGGACAAATTAATTTACATTCATTCATTTAAAATTATAAATCTCTTTCACATTTAGGTCAGTCACATCTTCTGTTGGCAGTCTACTATCCTTGAACTTAGACTCTGTTTTGATTGCAAAGCTAGAGATGCAGTTAAAAACAAAAAGCTGCTGGTACTCTCCAAAAGACAATTTATCAGTATTTTTGTACTCAGAAGTAAAGAAGGAAACAAAAGCAAACAACAGTCATTAAAAAAAAACATTTCTCTTCTTCCAATTTCACATACAGGCACTGCATAAAGATACCTGTCTTATTCATAACAGAGACAACTTTTAAAATTTGAAAGTAGTTTTTAAAGTCTTGAGGGTTTAAAGAAAATCATTCAGGTAAACTTTTTTAAATTAATACTTCAATAAAAGCCAATAGCAAGGAAAGAATAAAAGTGAAGCAGTACTTCTAGCTTCTGCAAGTCATGGGTAAGATGTCATGAGCTTTTAATTGCTGCATGAAAAAGCATGCCACATGAGTATAATTCCACTCAGGGTAATTCAGTCCTCCAGCAACTAACACATGAACTTTCAAATTAAGAGAATTAAAATCAAAACTGAAAAAGTAGGTGCTTCCCTGCAATCAAACTAGAAGCTCTTTTCAGCTCTACAAAGCAATGGACTCAATTAAAGTAAGTACTTGCATCTGATTCTGTGACAGAAAGATGAAATTACAACACTGCTAGCAGCAGCAACTGAATGGCAGACAGTAATCATGACACTAACATTGCGGTACATTGCAGGATCAGCAAGTAACACATAACTAGATTAATTTCAATAATTTAGTGAGCAACTTAGAAGCTAGTCTTTTTTTTTCCATCTGCATTTACAAGGAGGAAGTTTATTACAGGAATGCTTAACAGTGTCTACAAGTACCAAGTGTTTAAATATCTAAAGCACTAATGAATATTTACGCCATACGGTCAGCCCAGAATGCATACACCAACTATACCTATAATACCTAAAAATGAATACATTGCTGTTAGACTGATTTGTATTAACTATTTTGTGTAGGTGTGGACTTCTTTTATCTGTGTGTTAAGACTTGCAGTAACTTAATCTAAAACCATACAAACCTACAACTATAACCTATTTGTATGTCTCTTATCTTCAAAAGCTATATTTCAGGAATTCCACTGAAATGTATTTCTCTTTATCAAACATTTATGTAAAGTGTATACTAAATATCAACTACAAGGATGACATGAAAACAAGAGGAAAGACAACACTGATCATGGGGCCTGCCAACTGGAAGAATAAAAATGCAAGTACATGCTGTACTACTTTATTTGGTGGATTTTACGAACATAGTTATAATGGTCAGTATCTTAAATGCTATGATCTATGTGTCTATGATTAGGCAGAGACATAACTCAGTATTCCCTAGCTACATGAAGAGTGATAGCACTTAGGTTTTTTGACCAGTCCTTCAACTCACAGAAAAACACAACTGGCCTCCCCTTTTGAGTTACAACAGTATAAATTTCTCACAGCAGTAACTCTAAGAAGTTAGTTGTGTTCTATAATCTCAAGCTTTCAGGGGAATTAAACATTTCTTGGACATCTAAACTAACCCCTTGAATTTTGCAAGCTACCTATTAAGTTAGGTTCTTCCAAAGCATACTGGGTGAGAGTAGCTGTAAATCTTGCAGTTCTGCCACACCCTGACTCATTTTCCCACCCTACTCATGAGACAGGCTTATCCTCTATGCACCCACCTCTTTTACTCCTCTTACTTTCATTTTTCTTCATTAATCATGATTCTCCAAAGTTTCATTTTATGATCTCGGTGTAACTTGTCAGGACTCAAGATGCTACTGTATTAAAAGGAGGTATACAGTCACTCCTGGTTTTCACTGCAAACAAATGGCATGAACTAAGCTTTCACTGGTCAAGCATATCCGAGTAATAATGAATAAACAACTTCAAACACATCACGACTAAAAAGAAAAAAATCTCTTAAAAATAACTTAAGAGATCTCTGGGCAATTAGGCCTAAGGTGACTACCAACTTTTCGGTTGAAAAAAGACATAAAAAAAAAGAGAGACAGACATCAGGTTTCACAGCTTTAAAAAAAAAAAAAAATAAACAAACCAAACAAAAAAAAGAGTCCCGTATTTTTATCTTCGTGCACAACTTCCTGTGCTTCTGAAATATTAAAAAAAAGAAACGTTCTCTACTCCTACAAAACACAGAAACAACCCACTGATTCTCAGCTTCAAGAATCTTCCGTTTTAATCTTACATTTCTGAGAACACCAGGGCATTTCTGTAAGGCAGGACAACACTATTACTTAAATGCCTATGACATTCTGAAACCTAAATATAGAAGGGTTACATACACCACTTTGAGGGTGTTATTTAAGTGCAGCATCTGCAAAAGTTTATCCAAACTAAGTCATTATTATAGTTGTGCATTTCTTCTACTAAATACAATTTCAGGTTGAGTAGATTTCCAAATTAATCTATTAACATTCAATTCCAGTGGCTAAAACAGACTTGCTGGGAGATACAGTTGGCCAGGCTTACTGCCCGCTACACTTAGGAGTATTTTCACAAAAGCAGGGTTACTAGTGAAGGTTAAATTGAGTTTGAACACCCTAGAAGTTTGTTTGAAATCAATGTAATGTCTTCCCCATTGTGTTCTGGGTCCTATTTCCCATGAGGAAGTAGCCAGGTTTGCTTCTTTTATCTTCTCCCTATTTAGACTGCATTTTGTAATTGCTATTGCAGCTCCTGAAGCACCGCAAACTGCCCTGACTGAATAGGAGATTTCTTCATACAGAGGTTCAGGGTTACCCAGCTACTTGAAAGACCCTCTCATGGCACAAGAAAACAGCATATTTGCTTGAGGGAGCGGAGGAGCATACATTGACTGTATATATATACATAGCTTTGAGTGATACATGCACTTTTTTTTTTTTACTGTTTTTCTCTCAGAATGGCTTTGGTCTTAAATGGTGCCATCTGTGCTGTCTATGCCCTCCAAGCTCCACAGAGACCTTAGCCTCACAATATCACATTTCCACCCCTCTAAGGATATCAAGGTGAAAAGACATCTTTTTAAATAGCGTTGGTTACTAAAAAATACAAAACCCTGCACTGCTTTTGCAATACAGAGAACTCAAAATGAGAGGTTTATGTGTAAGTTTATTAACAGTTTAGGTTCCATCTCTTTGATCATAAGCTGCTACTAATATAATGTCAAATCACAACACTCTTCTGCCCCCCCCAAAAAAAAAAATTAAAAAAAAATTAATCATGTGAAGAAACTAAAATAAGGTGGAACAGAGCCACACAGAGAGTAATTAGATGTGCTATTTCCAGTGTTAAAAAATAAAAGTGAGGAGTCATGAAAAAGGACAAAGCATGCACTTTGTTTTCTTCGCATAGGATCACTACAGTATATAGAAGGAAGAGGTATTTTCATGCCCCTAAGAAGTCCTTCTCCTTTTCCCCTTAAATAATATTCAGTCCTAACAAAATCCGAGTCTTTTTACTTAGCACTCCTATCCCACCAATTTCTTTTGAATAATCACTGAAAAGGTTGCTTCATAGATGCATCTATGTTCTCCACATAAGCTTGTATCTCCAGTGCTCCTTCATTGCTGTTTAGCATTACAATGGTGTCAGTTCCACTAAACACTTAGGACAGTAACAGGAGAAAATCACTCACGGCCTTCTGTAACTCCATCCTTAACCACGACAGAGCAAAATACTGTATAACATACACCTGACCTCCACCTTGAATTATTTACATTACTGTGGTGCAAAACAAATGTGAGCACGTTAACAAAAATCCAGCTCACATATAATTGAGCCTAGAAATCTTAGATGGCAGGAAGGTCATCGCCCATTGCTCTGGTGTAGGTTTTGCTGTGTTCTGAGCACAACTCTCAGCATCTCCCAGTACCCAGCATTTCCTACTGCACCATCTGCAAGAGGAGGCATTTCCCTCCCAGCGGCTCACTGCTCTGTCACCACAACAGCTATGCTCCTCAGAGAAAACTGCCAAACAATAAAAAGCACTGAAACAAAGACTTTAATGTGACTGACAAAAGTGTTCACTCTTGGAAGAACAATGGATCTTAACCACATTCAAAATGGGGGCCTCAACCCTTCAATTTAGCTTTTCCCTCAAGTGTCTCACACCTTCAACTATGAACTAATCAAACTAAAAAGGCAGAGAGAGAGATTGTCATTTCTATTTTTAAATACAAAGGAGACAGCCAGGTACTATCAAGATGAAGGCTAGCAAGATTGACACAAGTAGGATTTACGTCTAACAATTATGTTGGTTGAGGAAGGCACACCACTGCAGACCTTTTCCAGCAGATTTACAGTATGTTTCTGTGGGAGAAAAGCAGGCTTGAACACTGTATTTTATTAAGATGTTCTGTAATACAGTATCTGGACTGTTAGAGTAACACTACTAATTTTTTTTTTAATAGCTTTGAAATTCTTTTTCTTCATAAAGAGGAAAACTTAGTATGTCCCCCAATTTTTTTTTCACAGCATGAAGCAAGCATCAAAGCAGAACTCAGTGTAGTTCTGAGTCTATATTAATTTTCAGAATCCAAAGATGAAATATCACCAGGGTTCCAAATTACTTGCCTAATACATTTTTTTAAAAGTAGGCTTAGACAGTCTTAAATAAAGGCCTTATAAAAAGGCCTAGACAGGCTTATAAATAAACATATTTTACATTCAGAAAAGTTCACCAGAAATTCAGACTGCTAAGAGTCAGCAACAGTTCTTTTGACACTGAAGACCCTCATTTTCTTCATTTGGCATTATCATAAAGTCATGCTGCGTTTTAATGGACAGATTATCAAGTAAACAAAAAAGGCTGGGTTTGTATTTGGTCATATTCAGAAGCAAATAATCCAGGCTACCGTCCTGTTTAGATCACAGAAATGTATGTCTTAAAAACAGGTACTTCACTAAGTCCTACAATACCAAACTGTACCAACAGTACCAAGTAAGAAAGAAAAAGACAAACTGTGAAACAGCAACGGCTTCACTAAGTAAAAGCGATGCTACAACGTGGAAGGAAACTATTGGACTAAAATGAGATTAAGAGTGGAGCTCCTTACAAACCATTCTAACAACTGACCTTGTAGCAAAAACGGGAACCAAAAAAAAAAAGGATCACATTAATGACACTTGATGACAGAAAAAAAAATAAAATATTGGAACTGCTATCAATACAGAAGAAGATCAGAACATCACATTGCAAGAACTGAATATCCTTTGAGAACCAAAGTGATAGTAATGAAAAAATGCATTAGCACAAAGTCAAGGTCAAGCTTCTGGGAAGAGGAAGAATTTCTATCGTAAGCTAGAGGATCATCAGCTTGAAATAACAGAGAAGGAAAATGATTTGGATGTATTAATCCATCAGGATGAATACAAACTGTCAGAGAGATACAGTTGTGATAAACACAACTGCAATCTGGCTGTATCAAGGGAGGAATTTTCAGTAGAGATGAGGACGTATTAAAGCCATTTTACGAGAAACCGGCGAGATCTCTACAGGAACTCTGAACATTTCTGGTCACTTGTCTTACAAAAAAAAAAAAAAAGGAAAAGGGCAACAAAAAACCCAAACATGATTTAAGATCAAGCATATGAAGGCAATGAAAGTGCTCCCCATAAACAAATCAGGGATGGAAGAAAACATAAGGAGAAAAATTCTAAAGCTGTAGGCTCCACTGTCACACAGAAGTGGCTATTAACAAGCAGAGCTGGGAACTTGAAGCCCTTGTCACTGAGTAGACAATATTCTCAAGAGTTTTCACTAGCAGTAATAGGGGCAAGAAGTGTCACAGGAGCAAGAAACATTTTATTTGGTTATACACAATACTACTATTGTTGAAGCCAGAAGATCACAGGCAGTCTTCCTTTCTAAAGGCCTTACTTATATTCCGACCTTTCCTTTGCTCGCTTTCTCTTTCCCTACACACAGTACAGAAGCAAAAGACTATTTGCACACACTTCTCTATCTAATCTTCTCTCGCTGAGGTATTCCTCAGCCCAGGGACTCTAGTCCGAAGGCTAGAACACCAACATTTTCTGACATACCCACTAGCATACCTAAAGGAGTGGAAACAGTTTTATCAGGCTCTCCCTTAAACAAAAACAGAGTGTATTCTTAATGTTTGCAATACATCCCAATGCAACAGCACCAGACAACAACTTTAGAGATCATGCGGTTCTGCATAATTAACCAGTCTGGCAATTCTAACTTTTTCCCCCCATCCTTACATTGTAATCCCATGGAAAGCTGGCAGTAAGGTAACATCTGTTCCATGCTGCATTGTAGAACAAACTAAATCAACTATTCAATCACTTTAACCATGCTATTTTATAAGCAAACTTACGTAAAGGTTTCAATCTTTAAAGAAACACTTAACTTCTTACGTAACATGCCAGTAAATACAAACACAAAAACTGAATCATACCAACAATAAATATTGGTATTTAAATGTTAAAAAGCAAATGCAAAAATAAGGTTCCAATTTGAAGATAAAATAAATAAGGGTGCTTAAAAGTAGTAACACCTGAAAAGAGTGAGTTCTCTTCCATTTGTTTCATGACTTTTCATCATTAACTAGAACTGGCTAAGATCATGCACTTGAGCAATCACAGAGCAAACAACAGCTTGGTATGCACTTTCACAATACATCTCACACCTAAACCTTTCCAATATAGTCTACATTCTACACACCTGTAATACTTACACAAACATAAACTTGCAGTTAGCAACCTAGAAGGGTTATTTTCAAGCTATTATTTTCAAACATGGGGAAAATGGACTGTCAAAACACTGCTTGTCCTACCCAAAAGCTGCATATTATCTTAAGGAAGAGCATTTTGCTATGAAAAGCTGTAATTTATGAAAACCCAGAGCCAGAAATCAAAAGCTGTCTAGCAATAGCCTTCTTCAGTGACGACCCTGAGTATCTCGCATACTAGTTATTTACATTAGTCTGGCTAGATTATGAGCATGCATCCAAGCAAAGTAAACATGTTGCCACATCCCAAATCCCTTGTGTTCAGAACCTTCATGATTCTTACCCCATCAGCTGTAGAAAAACACACATATCCTAAGACCATGGAGTTACTGATGGAAGACTACACTATTTACACCCAGCTGCAGACTCAGAGATCAGGCTAGCATGCATTTTTGTATTTTAAAAGTGGATGGTAATAGAATTTGGACATATCTAAATACAGAAGCGCATATTTAGTTACAAACATGAACTATTTGGACCACTGATATAACCACAAGCCTCTTCTTTAGGTACTGTTCATGGCTGGCAGGAAAGGTAGTGAGCTCTTTACCTAGGGATGGGGAGGTATTTCCAATTCAGTATGAAAATAGGACAGATATATTTTTTTGTCTAGCTCTGTATTAGCCCTAAAGTTCACTTAAATTGCATAATTCCCCCTTCCTTCCTCCCCTCCCCCCAAGCCCGCAATTTCAACCACTGTTGTACTGATCATATGAACAGTTAGGAAGCACTTTCCCTTCCAGTTCTCTAGAGCTTGCACTTGCAGACACTGTGCTAACACACTGATCCTAATTACTGCTGCTACTTGTCCTGGGTTCAGCAGTAGCAGTCATTTTTCTCCTTCTTAGTAGCTGGTGCAGTGCTGTGGTTTTGACTTTCAGCCTGGGAACAACACTGATAACACCGATGTTTTTAGTTCTTGCTAAGTAACGTTTAGTCTGAGCAAGGACTTTCTGAGTCTCATGCTCTGCCAAGGAGGAGGGGAAGCCGGGAGGAAGCAGAGACAGGACACCTGACCCAAAGTAGTCAAAGGGGTATTCCATACCACAGCACGTCATGACCAGTATATAAATTGGGGGTAGTTACTCAGAAGGGAGATAACTGCTTGGGTCGGGCTGGCTATTGGTCGGTGGGTGGTGAGCAGTTGTATTCTCTTCCCTTGTTATTTTCCTTATCATTATTATATTGGTGGTAGAAGCAGTGGTTTAGTGTTATACCTTAATTATACCATAGCTAGAATGCAACCCGTGGGAGTTACATGCTTTTGATTCTCCTCCCCATCCCTCCGGGAGCAGGGGGAGGAAGGGGTGGGGAGTGAGTGAGCGGCTGCATGGTTCTGGGTTGCCGGCTAGGCTTAAACCACGACAGTTCCTTGTGGCGTCCAATGTGGGGCACAAAGGGTTAAGATAACGACCCATCTGACCAGAGTGTGTCTAATAGTATTTGTGATAAGCATTTATTGTTTCAGATTAATAGTCACTCATCATAACGCTGATTTATTGGAGGCTCTTACTGCAGCTCAACAAGAAGCCATGGAAGAACTACAGAAGATTCAACTAAAGCATGATGAAAAGTAGTAGAAGGCACATGGAACAAATTGAACAAAGAAAAGCGAAAGCAGCTGAATTAAGTAGTGGAAGACATGCTAATACTGATTATGCACTGAAACTTACAGCATATGAACAAAAAAAAAACATCGGTGTTATCAGCGCTGTTCCCAGGCTGAAAGTCAAAAACAAAGCACTACACCAGCTACTAAGAAGAAAAAAGACTGCTACTGCTGAACCCAGGACA
This sequence comes from Pezoporus wallicus, assembly GCF_028554395.1. NCBI lineage: Eukaryota > Metazoa > Chordata > Aves > Psittaciformes > Psittacidae > Pezoporus > Pezoporus wallicus. The sequence continues at coordinate 308,973 of NW_026642512.1, read as the reverse complement.
GCATCTACCCCTTATTCCATACCATTCACATCATGCTCAGATCCCACATTTTTCAATATACTATCACTCTTGTCTCACACACACACACACACAAATAGAACGAGATATCATTCCTTGGTGCATGGACCGATCCCTATAAAGCTGCAAAGTTCCTCCAGTCCATGATGTCGCGCTCCATCTCCTGTAACAGTCTTTCAGAGCAGGAGAGGCTGTGTGCAGTGTTGGACTGTTGCCTGCTGATGATACCGCAGAACTTGTTCGATTTCATCGAAGTTCATTCTTTGTTGGGATAATGGTCAGAGGGAAGTCAGGGCCAGTTGCTAGTGACCCGAGGACATCTAGGGGGTGGGTTATAAAAGTGCTACACAGCAGGCAACAGCATACAATTGAATTCATTGGCTGTTTTCCCCTAAAATCAAATCCCCTTGAGGTACACATCAGACTTCCCCATCTTCCCACATTACCCACCAAGTATATCCGGGTCCTTGAGCACCACCCAGATGGCTTTTGGTAAGTGTGTATCCCAATGTTTGAAAGTCCCACCACTCATTGCTCTCAGTGTAGTTTTTAACAGCCCATTGTACCGTTCGATTTTCCCAGAGGCTGGTGCATGGTAGGGGATATGATATACCCACTCAATGCCATGCTCTTTGGCCCAAATATCTATAAGGTTATTGCGGAAATGAGTCCCATTGTCTGACTCAATTCTCTCTGGGGTGCCGTGTCACCACAAAATCTGTTTCTCAAGGCCCAGGATAGTGTTCCAGGCAGTGGCATGGGGCACAGCGTATGTTTCCAGCCACCCGGTGGTTGCTTCCACCATGGTAAGCACATGGCGCTTGCCTTGGCGGGTTGTCGGCAGTGTGATACAGTCAATCTGCCAGGCCTCCCCATATTTATACTTCAACCATCATCCTCCATACCAAAGAGGCTTTAACCGTTTGGCATGTTTAATTGCAGCACATGTTTCACACTCATGAATAACCTGGGCAATAGTGTCCATTGTTAAGTCCACCCCTCGATCACGAGCCCATCTATATGTTGCATCTCTGCCTTGATGGCCTGAAGTGTCATGGGCCCACCGGGCCAAAAATAATTCACCTTTATGTTGCCAATCTAAGTCCATCTGAGCCACTTCAATCTCAGCAGCTTTATCCACTTGCTGGTTGTTTTGGTGTTACTCAGTGGCCCGACTCCTGGGTACATGAGCAGCTACATGGCATACCTTCACCACCAGGTTCTGCACCCTGGCAGCAATATCTTTCCACAGTGCAGCAGCCCAGATGGGTTTAACCATTGCCAGTTGCTCTGCTTCCATTGCTGCAACCACCACCACAGGGCATTTGCCACCATCCATGAGTCAGTATAGAGGTAAAGTACAGGCCACTTTTCTCGTTCAGCAATGTCCAGGGCCAGCTGGATGGCTTTCACCTCGGCAAACTGACTCGATTCACCCTCTCCTTCAGCAGTTTCTGCAACTTGTCGTCCAGGACTCCATACAGCTGCCTTCCATCTCCGATGCTTTCCCACAGTACGGCAAGAGCCATCAGTAAACAAGGCATACTGCTTTTCACTTTCTGACAGTTTATTATACGGTGGGGCCTCTTCAGCGCGCACCACCTCCTCCTTTGGTGCCATTCCAAAATCTTTGCCCTCTGGCCAGTCCATGATGACTCCTAGAATGCCTGGACGACTGAGACTTCCTATTCGAGTTCGTTGTGTAATTAGTGCAGCCCATTTACTCCATGTAGCACCAGTTGCATGATGTGTAGAGGAGACCCTGCCTTTGAACATCCAGCCCAGCACGGGCAGCCGGGGTGCCAGGAGGAGCTGTGCTTCAGTGCCAATCACTTCCGAAGCAGCTCGAACCCCCTAACAGGCTGCCAGTATCTCTTTCTCAGTTGGGGTATAGCTGGCCTCAGATCCTTTGTATCCCCAACTCCAAAAGCCGAGGGGTCGACCTCGAGTCTCCCCTGGAGCTTTCTGCCAGAGGCTCCAGGTAGGACCGTTCTCCCCAGCTGCAGTGTACAGCACATTTTTTACATCTGGCCCGGTCCGGACTGGTCCAAGGGCTACTGCATGAACTATCTCGCGTTTAATTTGCTCAAAGGCTTGTTGTTGCTCAGGGCCCCACTTAAAATCATTTTTCTTCCGGGTCACATGATAGAGAGGGCTTACAATCGAACTCTAATTTGGGATGTGCATTCTCCAGAACCCCACTGCACCCAAGAAAGCTTGCGTTTCTTTCTTATTAGTTGGTGGAGACATTGCTGTTATCTTGTTGATCACATCTGTGGGGATCTGTCTACGTCCATCTTGCCCTTTTAAGCCCCAAAATTGCATCTCCTGTGCAGGTCCCTTGACCTTACTCCGTTTTATGGCAAAACCGGCTTTCAGAAGGATTTGGATTATCTTCCTCCCTTTCTGAAAGACTTCTTCTGCTGTATCGCCCCACACAATAATGTCATCAACGTATTGCAGGTGTTCTGGAGCTTGCCCCTGTTCCAGTGCAGTCTGGATCAGTCCATGGCAAATGGTAGGGCTGTATTTCCACCACTGGGGCAGTCAGTTCCAAGTGAACTGGACTCCCCTCCAAGTAAAAGTGAACTGTGGCCTGCACTCTGCTGCCAAAGGAATTGAGAAGAATGCACTGGCAATATCAACTGTGGCACACCACTTGGCTTTTTAGTTGTTGCTCATTAATGTTTACTCTGACTAAGGACTTTCTGAGTCTCATGCTCTGCCAGGGAGGAGGGGAAGCTGGGAGGAAGCAGAAGCACATTACTAAAAACTCAGTTTTCATAGACACCTGAAGCCAAACTTCACATGAGCAATTATGGCTTCTGTATGTTATTCCCTTGCTAGCTAAGGTTTACTGCCTTTCAGCTAAACTCAGCCTCTGCATGAAATAAAAAATGAAAACCTAATGAAAACATCGTAAGCAGGCATATGTCATTCATTTTTAATAAAATGTAACTACGTCCATCTAATATGCAGTCGAGCCAGAAGCACGCATAGAGTAAACAGAAAAACATATTAAGGAGGATAGTATGGTGATCAGCGAGAGAAAAATCTACTGTAAATACAGAGTTGGTATGAGAGAGAAGATAACTTGGAACGGAAGGTGCATCTTTCTGTCTGGAGAACTACTTTCTTGGAGAGAAATAGCAAGCTGCTGCTCCTTCAGGATCAGATATACTTAGAAGTCTCTCTGCATGGACGATATTGATTTGGAGACATTCCTTATGTAACGGCCATCTGTAATGTTATAATTAGACTAAGCAGCATACGTGCTGGATTCCCTTTCAACTCTGCGGCCATCCAGTCCCTTCACCTACAATGGGTGTATTAGGTGTCTTTGGCAATGACCTTTCACTGTGTGATTTGTCCTTTCAGGCTAAATAGCATTCTCTGCTTAAACACATTTAGTCTTCTCTGCAAGAATACAATAATTCACTGGTTCTCTAAAAATCACTCATTTAAGAAGAATTATATGATTACTTATTTGATTCACTAATTAACGTTATGAAGGATTCCATGACAACAATGAAGAAGATGTAATGATAATTTAAATCATGGAATGGTTTGGGTTAGAAGAGACCTTAAAGACCAACTAGTTCTGACCCCCTGCTACAGGCAGGGACACCTCCCACTAGAGCAGGCTGCTCAAAGCTCCATATGTTTTTTTCTTAAGATCCTTTAAAATTAAGTTTAAAAAGCACTGACACCATTTGTTTTCCGTTCATTGTAACTTTTCCTCCTGCTGCTAATCTGAGGAAGACATTCTTGCTGGTGTAAGAGCTACAAAAAGACTGTATTCTATTTCCCCAGTGTACAGTTTGCTCATTAGTTTTGAAACAGATCAAGAAAAAAGTTTTTTTAATGGTGCAGTCCTTGAAAAAGATTGAGGAAATTGGCTAAAATAATACATCAAAATTCTGTATAAAATGTGACATTGAAAACCTAATAATTCTTTGTGTAGCTTTTTCCTTAAATTCCAAGAGAGTATCGAGCATCTGGGGATAGAAAACAAAGCTACTAATACAAGATAAGAGAATATATTTTTCTTAAACTAGTATTTATATAAGAATAACCACAAGGTTAATAACAAGCTATCTAGGTGGAAATCCAACTAGGCATTTATAATGATTTAAATCACTGCATGCTTCTGCAGAGTATCAGGAGTGAGATCCACCCACTGGTGGTTTCTGCTGTGTGCCTCAGTTTCTCAGTGACAGGAGAACTGTGCAACACAACTGCAGGACAGCTTTACCTGATCACAGTATCAGTTAAGAATATCCAGGTTGTTAATATCCACAAACTACAGGTGGCTATGTAAAGCACAATCTCAGACTAGCTCCCTAAAAATATGCACCTGCATCTCAAGATGACAGCCTTCCCACAGATTGTCTTTCTGGTTTTTTTACTAGGTGTAATCTGTTCTGGCCAAAATCCAGATTTGAAGCACAAGCAAGAAGATGTAAGAAACTGTCCATAGCCTACACCACCATTATAATTTTCCAAGTTTCAATGCCTTCTTCTAGGTCCCTTATCACTTAGCACTATGTATACCACTATATGCAACATCATGTATACTATTTCACTATTCAGCGCAAGTAAAATACATTACTTACTTTCAGCTGAAGTGACAAAGGCACAGATAAAGTGACAGCTTGTTAGAAGCAGCAGAAATGCACAGCAAAATGCCACGATCTGCTACTCTACCCAAAGGAATCTTTCAGGAACTTCAGCACATCACATGACCAGAAAAAATTCATCATAACTTTTTTTCTGGAAGACCAACATGACTATCTGTGGTAAAGCTCAATTACTATGAAGATCATGGTTCAATATTTAGCCTGAAGAAAAATGCACAATAATGCTGCTCTTCCTTTGTAGTACTCTTTCTTCTCAAGATGGAATATAAAAGAAAGATAAATCATCACAGAAGCAGGAAAGCTGCTGCAAACAGCAGAAAAAAATGTGCCAATGCTGGTTCAGCTGATGGTGCTCAGGTGATGCCCTGAAGCCATCCAAGGCATCACCTGAACTACAGGAAGCACCAGGAAAGCAACCTCACTGGGATGAGGTAGCTGACTGGACAGCATGATGCATCCTACAATGTCTGACTAGGACCATACCTCTGATCCAAAGACTTGTGGGAGACTTTTCAGATAGCAGAGAATGGAGATCAACAGTGTCTTGCAAACAGGATCCAAACCAGTAATCCTAAACCATAACCTTTATGGAGATGACACCTGTTTAATAACAAATACCTTAGCACCAAGGTATATTGCACAACACAAACAAGACAAAACAAATAAATTCAATACCACTGCTTCCTGGATGCTATGAAGAAAGGCTTCCCTCCTAGGATTCTTCCTTCCAAAAACATAAACACCATAATGATCCTTCCTCCCTGCACTTAATATGAAATTAAACTGGAAGCCGTGACATTTGACTAGGAGCACCAAGCTCTTCCTTAGGTGGACTGAAAAAAAAAGACCAAAACAAAATGAACAAAGAACAAACCCAAACTTTTTAAAACTGAAAGTATGTTTAAGCTGCTGCTATTTCCTACAAAAACAAATACAGTATGGAGTTCAATTCCAACAAATGCATTGTTAATAGGAAGCTGAGCTGAAATAAGAACACTATAAAACTAATTAAAATCACAGTTGTACCGAACACTGGATGTTCTTGCTGTATTTAAAAAAAAAAGTATTTTATTATTCACTCCTAATAAGGTATTGTGGGTCAAAGGTATAATCCTAAAAAGCACACACGAAACAACCAACCAGCAAAACCACCCTTTTTCCTGTCATTACTGAGTTTATGAAACATTTTTAATATTTTATTTTTGTTGCAAACTTCACAACACGCTTCCTTTCTCACTCCTTAGATACTGCGAAAACTTCAAAGGAATGTGAAGACTTCAATGGACATGAAATATAGCTGTGTTCTTTTAAACAGAGTTCTGAAACCAATTAAGCTGAAGTATGGTAGAAGATGCTACAGTAGGAGAAAGCTGATGAACGTGTAACTGCATTTCAACTGGGTACGCTGTGGGAGAGTATTTTTTTTCCCTATGGCAGCCAATGCTAACAAGCATTGGGAAAATTTTTAAAGTAATTGGAAGAGGTAAGTAGGCCACAACTGTACGCATTTGTGAAAGGCAGACACTGAGATACAAAGCTTAGGTGTGTTGATAAAACTGCCTGAAAGTGGCTTTGCTTTATATCTCCCTTTTTTTCCACAGCCAGTGTTATTTGCTGTGTGCTGAAGCCTTACACTTTGATTAGAAACCACCTTCTAATCATGCTGAACATATTTTAAAACAGGAGCATTTTAAATGCACCATTCTCTCCTTCCTATATTTAGCAGCTCTAGACAGTAAAGTTCATGTTCTTCCGTTTTACCACCTATAGGGTAGTGGCAGTAATGGTTCAAACAAGGAGAACAAATGCCTAGCTGAAACAGGTATTAATGAAACAGAGACAGTTCTCTGCTGCACAAAGATGCAAGTGAGCATACCAGTTCTCCAGACTAAAACTGCCCCGTTTCTGCAAATAATTAGCTGCACTGAAGTGAAACGGTTGTACATCCAATTTTCTTTAGGTATTGTTTAGTATTTCCCATATGCAGTTCAAACTTAAGTACCTAAGAAGTCCCTTGGACCTAAACCAGAGTTTCACACTTCACAAGATTAAACCCAATTAAACCCAAAATACAGAAAAGCAGAAGAAACTCTAATACACAGAAGAAACCAGCTACAAGTGCCATGTACCCTTACTTTTTAACATCTGCATTTTTTTTAGCTTTTGTTTGTTTTCACTTTTTTAAAAATGCTGATACAGTCTGATTTATTACTTATTTTTTAATTAACGGGGTTGGGGACTATTTTTTCAATACTGTCCTGACAAATCATAGTAAGTACATTTCTTTCAACAAGGCCACATTAACCCTGAGGAAACAGTTTTCACGTGTAGACTACCTGCACATTAAAATATGATTACTTCAAATTATAAATGAAAATAGTTACATCAACACATGCTGGACCTACACACAAGAACATTTGAGTAGCTTTCCAGTTATGTTTCAGCATTTCATCCAACTTCCAGACAGCACAATGCTCAAATAATCAAATATTTATTAATATACTTCATAAACACATTCTTTCTTGAAGCAAATCAGAGACAACAGAATCTCTGATCTGAAAGCTTCAGGGTGCGGGGTGTTTAAAGCTGGAATAAATCCTGACCTGAATTTTACCATTTTTTTTACCCACCATTCTTTTCACATGAGGAAAGACTATTCTCCAACAAATAATTACCCCTTATGAGTAATCCAGTAACAGCAATGCAGATGTCAGCACTCAAAAGAAACACTGTAAACAAGTATAGAAATTCATTTATTTCTCTCTGGCAACCATGGTGAATGCCGTCCTTTTGGACAACAAGGAAAGGCACTTAGGTCTCAGTTCATAAAAGAGCTCACTCCTCTTTATGAGAAATGAAACCTAAGATTCCACATGAAACCTGAGAGTTCATATTAAAAATGCTGAAGCCTGAACGCAACACTATGAGCTCTAAATACAAGTGTTGAATTGCTGTTCAAAAGCACACCCAATCACACTGAGTTGTACTTTGCAAGCATGGCAAGGTGAACTTGCTCCATGCAAAAATCTCTAATTAGAGCAAAATGTTCCAGGATTGTCTGATACGACCGTAGTTTCTTGGAATTGTCTCCAAACCCAAAGGGAAGTAAAAGGCAACAGATGCAAATGTTATCTTAGTCCTCAATGTTCATCTGTTTTTCATGGGTTAGGTTTTTGGTTGTGTTATCTTTTGTTTGTTTTGGGGTTTTCTGGTGTTATTTTATTGTTATTGTTGGATTTAAGCACTTCCACGCTCAAGTATTCCATCAAATTGTGAAAGAAAAATTTGTATCTTGTAAAAACATGAAGTACTTCAAGCTTAGCACGACAAATTCAGAAGAGACTAAATCGATCCTAGCTGAACACAAAAACTTTTAGCCTTCATCTTTAAGCTTTGCCTCATTTTACTCCGTGAGTTTATACAAAAGCAAGTTTTAGTAATCACAGTGAACTTTGGCAACTGTGAGGAACTAGTTGTACACTTGCTCCTCTTACAATTCTTTCCTCCTACAGACTGAATTAATTAAAACCAAGACACTTCTAAAACATGCACAATGGATACATTTGAAGTTTTTGATGAAGGAAAGTGGCAGAGCGCTTATAATGTCTTATGACCTAAGAAGCTGGTGTTCAATAATGAATAGCGTTTCACTTGTCCATGGTGCTACCGTATCTCCAGACGATGACTGCAATGTTAATAGATATCAGCTTACACTTCTCTTTTTTTTTATTTTTAAATCCCTACTGGTAATTAAAACACCCCTTGATTTAGAGTTTAATTAAGAAATAAGATAATGGGATAATAAAAGCCCTGCTAAAAAAGCTTAATGTTTTTAGTCTGATATCTCAAGTCAATTAACAAACTACGTTTTTTAAAGGAGCACTGCCAACCCTTATTGTTGGCTGCCCACGTATTTCTTTAATTAGCTTCCTTTTCTGGTGCAGAAGTCTAAAGTAACTGATTTTTTTTTAACTTCCCGAAGCAAGGAAATAAAAATAATCCAGAAGTTTGGTGGCGGGTTCAGTTCTATTTGCTGTTGGTGTTGTTGTTGCTGTTGTTTCAGGGTTGGTTTTTCTGTTTGTTTTTTTTAATTTACACAAGAAACATGACTATTTGGCAGCTCTGAAAATCTAAGTTATTGGCCTAAGTCATATGATATGCAAATGCCATCATGTATTTTAACATGAGAACCCTCACGGGTCATGTTCTATTGAAAAATCCTGCTCCCTTTTGCTCTGCACTATCACTGCCCACTTGTACTGTACCCACTGCAGCACCAGGGTGGGTCAGTCAGCACGCATACCTGTATGCTTTATGGAATATGCCCCAAATAAGAAGTCAGCTTCAGTAATGTCTTTACCATGGTAACTGTAATGAATTTTTGCACCTACTCAGCATTTTCTGCAAAATCACAAAGAAAATGAATCGGCCTCTCCGCAGCTTTATTAGTGCTAATGCCAAATCTGAATTTATGTCTACTTAACTACATTAACCAATCGTTCACTGAAATGTGGATCCTGATAGGAAACCATGCAGGGAGAATCCCAGAATACAGCAGAGGGGAATTCCTAGTGGTTTCCTCTTAGATTAATTCAATGTAGAACTGGGGAAACTGATTACTTACTGAATCACAACTCAACCTGCTACACAAAGCCAAATTTCACATTTTCAATTCAAATATTTCAGTATTTTTAGTATTTCAGATCTGTGTTGGAAAAATAAGTTGAAATCACCAGACTTTCAGGACAAGATTTATGAAGCCAGAACAAGGAAGGGAATCTCAGAAGAGAAAATGTCAAATTTTCAAACTTAACATTATTATATAAAAAATCCACATAATGAACCTGACAACCCAGACACCACTTCAAGAAATCAACTTCTAAATTTAAACTGATAAGCAAGTTAAAATAGCACAAAAACAAAACAAAACAAAACATCGCCAAGTAAATGAACAGCAAAAATCTGGGACAATAGCTCACAATTAGTTTCTGTAAGAGTCAAAGCTCTATATTGTTTTTGCCCTGCTTTGCCTGAAGGACAGAAACAATCAGAATTGTAGAGCTCTAATTATCAAGTGCAAGATTATGTCAGTGTGTTCTACTCCTCAGCAGTGCATTCTGGAGTATTTTCAAGCAGTATTACAGAAGTGATCTGTATGCTCCCCATTTTACACTGAAGGTTCCATCAGTATGTAAATAAAGAAGTAAGGCAGCTCTTTGTTTGCAAAGAGTGAAGGACCAATGAAAAAGTATAAGCACAAGGCTCCAAAACTTACTCTTCTTATAGCATAAAAGAAAAAAGTCATTACAGATTTATCCTCTACTATCTATCCTCAATGCAATGTAAAAACAATACAAACAATAGCAGGTTATATCTTTGAACCCTCCTCCTCCTTAAGCCCTATCCACAGTCACTGGGGTCACGCTGTATGCCTACTGAAGTGACAAATTTTTTCTGCAAACACATCATCACAATGATTGCTGAATTTCCAGTGAAATCTGAACTCAAGCAAAACAGTAAGTTCTCAGTAAGACACTGGCTCAGTTAACACCACCAATGCCAGAGTCATTAGCCATAAGCTGTGGTCTACAGCCGCTCGCCACAGAAAAACCACACTTTTCAAACCCATGTATGTACTGAAGATTCACAACCACACACTACTGAGACCGAGTTTTATTCTTACGGACTTGTGACTTCTTCCAAGGCCACAGAATTGTATTCCATGGACACAATGGTTTGCACACAGAGCACATTTTCTCTCTCCCTGTCCACCCTTCACCTCCTTTTCTTGAACTTCTTGTCTGATCTGCTGCTCCCAGAAAAGTACCCCGAAGCTAGGATAATACAAACACTGCATGTATTTGCCTTTTAACTAAAAGATAGCATGTGCTAAACCACTACTATAGACGAATTTCAATATATTTATTTTTTTAGTTTGAGAGTATGCAGGGAGAAAGGAGGAAGTATGTTTGCTTTTTTGTATTTACAACTCTTGAAAACTAGAAAACACAGGGGAAATCACAAACTCCATACCAAGAGAAAACAATTTATATTGCAAGTCATTTTGGTATGCGAAGAGGAGTATCAGGCTACTTCTCCCCTACCACTAAAGCATCAAAGATGCAGGTCAGTCAGCCAGTTATTAAAGGACTTTTGAGACAGTAATGTTTCCTGCTAAACAGCACACAGATTATTTTAAGTGTCACTCCAGTTCAACTGTTGCCACTAGAGAAAACAGAAATACTTTGTTCTACTTTGTCTACTGTGGTTTTGCTGAAAAAAAAAAGAACAAACCACAAACAAAAAACACCAAACCCTACAAAAATTTTATTTCTCATATAACCTGCTATGATAAGCATAGCTTAACTTTTTCTCCCCCGTCTCCAACTAATGCTTCACTCATTTGAAAAAGCTCAATTTTCTCGACCTGAGTCTTTCTGCACTTTTTCCTCTCTTGAGATCCATTTGGAGATGTGGAGATGTCCCCCCATTTAAGCCTTTTATTTTATGGTACTTACCTATTTTTAGGACTTAAGTATATCAGTCAATATGAGGCATTAAGATAGAAAATAACTGTTGTGATCTGCTCCTCTGTGTTGCTTAATGAAGTAAAAAGGAAAGTTGTATAGCAGTTTGGCAGTCTTACTGCCTGTGAAGTGTCATTAAGTAAAAGATGGCAAGTTTTATCACGCACCTCTGACTACTAAATTCACAAAATAAACAGAAGGTTTACCATGGGAGGTAGAGAGAGAACAGGCAATATCCTCAAGTCACTCTTCCAGTAAAACAGCGTGTGGTTACTAAAATTGCTATGGGAACACGGGAGTTCGTCAGAAACATACAGTTCTAGGCGAAAATGTTCCTTAACCTTTTACATTACCAGTATTGCACAAAAAAAAGCAACACCAAAAACCAAACAAGAAGATGTAGAAAGCCTGATGCTGGTACACAAGTTAAAACTAAAGTATTAAATCTAAAGCAATGTCACGCTAAAATCTTTTCTGCAGTCTTTGTTGTTAAAGCTGTAGTATTTGGTTAAGGAAAAAAAGTTTCCATATGTGTTCTCCAGTAATGCACTTCACTTGATTTTAACACATTCTCTAACTGCAGCTGAAAAGAAGAGGCCACAGTAAAGGGGTGAACAAGAGACAGCAGTTTTCTTCTGAGACAGTGCTGCAGTCAATTACGCTGCTCAATGGCTTTTGGAGGGAAATACAGCTATATTTGGCTATCTCCATTGTCCACACAAATTCTGCTCTGACTTCCCTCTGTTGTCTGGCTCCTTGATAATCAAAAGGTATTAAAAAGCCCCACAATCCTTCAGCCAGAAGAACTGCTAATGTCACCAGAATTTAACTAATGGTCTGTCACATTACTCATAGGTCTTCTTAGCCATGTATCCTGTTTGCAAATATCCACAGCTTGGGAAACAAGGGCTTACTCCCTTCAAACATCAATTCCATCATATCTTTCAGGGCAAAGTGAAACAATATTCCTCAACAGATAGCTAATACATCACATCCAAAAATATACTTGTATTTTGAACCACACTTACAATTGTTACACTGAGGAAACCTTAGTTCTACTGTATCTGGAAAAGGGCCAAAACGTGGTCTGGAAATTAATACAAATGTCAGTTATTGAAACCAATGTTCCAAATGCATAATCGAGGCTACAAAACCTAGCTTCTCAAAATACAAAGTCTTCTAAGCTAATATAGCACCAAGAAAAAAAAAATGAACAAAGCATTTTAATTGTCCAGGTAGTGTATTTTTTTCCACTTCCTATAATTTACCCCATTAGGGCAATAATTTAAAGTGACACAAGAGAACAGTAGAGAGTATTTGAAATTTTTATGACTTTACACAGGTAATCTTTCTCCAAAAGAAATCTTTTCTGTAGCTTTGATATCCTGATGAGAGTGTATATCATAAATTATTCAAGTAGTAACGAATGTGTTTACCTGAGAGACAGGATCACGTATTTGCTTAAATCTGTCCAGTTGTTCATTTCTGTCAGAAGGCACCAGAACTCCTAAGCCACAGGAAGCTCTAAAACATCTCCTGCATGTCTGCCACACTGAGGTGGGCACAAGTGGCTAGTGTGAAAGCAGCTCTAAGAGAAAGCAAGGTAACACACCCCAGTGATTTCAGGACTAGCCCAGATCTATCCTCTACCCACCTTTTCCCTCACTTCTCCATATTCTCTACTTCTAAAAACTTTATGTTACAAAATATAGCCATACTGATATGCAAATCTGAAGTTTCAGTTACGCTGTTTCTAACTATGCTATAAACATCCTGATTGTCAAAACCCACTCATTCACTCACCCACCAGTCTGCTGTGTGTGCCATATTAGTATTGCCAAAAGTAAAACATAAAGCAGCATACTGCAGTAATACAGTCCAGACCTGCACAATGGTTGCAGCACAAAATTAAAGACAATAAAAGAATGTGTGCATTTCTCACTTTGAGGTATTGGCTGCGTCTCAGACATACTTATTTATTACTTCAGAGTTTCTGAGAAAGTAAGAATAGTTGAGATTGCGTCAACTGTTACAACACACATTACGAATATCCTTGTTCCCCTCTGTTCACAAGAACTAGAATTAAGACATTGTGCTTTCCAGTGGACAGTGCTTGGGCTAATATTTTACCTCCATGTACATGTCTGTTTCAGATTAAGGAATTAAAACATTTCTTTTTTGTTCTAAAGTTTTCAACAATTTAGAAACAGAAATCACATTGGAAACATTCGTTTCCAACACAGTTGTTGTGGTTTAACCATGGCTGGCAGCTAAGCCCCACTGAGCCACTTGCTCACTCTCCCTGCAGTGGGATGGGGGAAAGAACTGGAAGACTGAAAGTGAGAAAACTCATGGGTTGTTGTAAAGACAGTGTAATGAGTAGAGCAAAAGCCACATGCGCAAGCAGAGCAGAACAAGGAATTCATTCACCACTTCTCATGGCCAGGCAGGTGTTCAGCCATCCAGGACATCAGGGATCACACTTACCAGTGGCTTGGGAAGACAAACTCCCAATGTCCGCCCTCTTCCTTCTTCCCCAGCTTTCTCTGCTGATCATGACACCAGATGGTGTGGGATATCCTCTGGAACAGCTGAGGGCAGCTGTCCCAGCTGTGTCCCCCCAATTTTTTGTGCACCCCCAGCCTTCTTGCTGGTAGGGTGAGGTGCAGAACAGGCCCTGGCTCTGTGTAAGCACTGCTCAGCAATAAGGAAAACACGCCTGTACCATCAACACTGTTTCCAGCACAAATCCAGAACCCCATACTAGCTACTGTGAAGAAAATTAACTTAATCCCAGCCAAAACCAGCACAACTGTACGTCAGAATTCCAACACTTTATTCAAAAAAAACATCCTTTTAATAATGCAGTTCCATTCCTAATTCAGAATTGCTGGCTACTGTTTAAGCTGTTACACTGAAAATGTCCGAGCATCGACAGAGGAAAGAAAATACCCACATGCCTACTTCACTGCAAAGGCTGTGCTTGATTATGATAAAGAAAGGGTTAAAATTACATTTCCAAAACCTTTCAGAAGTCTAATTTAAGAGTTGAGCTAGTAAAACAGACAAGACTCCAAGGTGAGTGGGGCACATATAAGAAGCAAATGATGCAATGCTCATCATGTAATTTTTTCCTTTAAACAAAGCATAATTTTTAGATGAAATAAGTGAGAAAGGCAATAGTGTTATTACTCCTGGTATGTTCCGCACGCACAACATACTTTTATCATGGAGAATACTGCAGGTTAGGATGCAGTTTCATGTGAAATTTGGCCAGTACCTTCCACTGGCAGAATATCACTCTCTAAAGAAAAAAAAAGTGTTTCAGCAAAAACCCTGCTTAGCCTGACAACAATTATGTTTCATAATACGCTTTCCAGAAACTCTTCCAATTTGCTAAATATAGCAATAAAATGTTTTACCACCACCTTTCTGTTCTTTACACCTTATGAAAACTAAATGTGAATTTAGCTTAGTAACTGGCTTGTAAATTTTATTTGTATATTTTGGTTTTACAAACCTTCACCTTCTAATAGGTTTAAAAAAAAAAAACCAAAAACATATGTACACAATATAGCAATACCACAAAAATGCAGCCATCCACTACTCCACTTTCCCTCACTCTCTACAACTGCCTGAAAGGAGACTGTAGTGAGGTGGAGGTTTGTCTCTTTTCCCAAGTAGCAAGAGATAGAACAAGAGGTAACGGCCTCAAGCTGCATCAGGGGAGGTTTCGACTGGAGATTAGGAACAACCTCTCCACAGAGAGGGTGATCAGGCATTGGAACAGGCTGCCCAGGGAACTGGTGGAGTCACCATCCCTGGAAGGGTTCAAAAACCATGTAGATGAGGCCCTCAGTGACATGGTTTAGGGGTGGTCTTGAAAGTCCTGGGGTAAAGGTTGGAACTCATGATCTGAAAGCTCTTTTCCAACCTACTTGTTTCTATGATTCTACAATGTCCAACTTCCCCATCCTCATTCACCATTCTCACACTAGGGTTTGCAGTTTAACTTGAAAGAAGGTAAGTGCCTTTACTACCTCAAATGGAAACCACATCCACCACCCCCTTACGCCCAACTGACTTGTAGAGACATTGCAAACATGAAGGTGCAATGTTCCAGGTGCCACAGGATGGCATATCTTGTAGTACTGAGGACTGTGCATCCTAAGGATAGCTTAGCACACCAGCCTGCTGCCTGCAGACTGGTCTGCAAAGCAGCACTGACCCAGCAATGGACCACAGATTTACAGTCATTCCTGTGTTATACATCAACTTGGGCGTAGGTGTAGCTAGGTACACAGCTTGTAACACTGAAGCAGAGACAACGTGCAATTACAGCACACAATCGATCAAAATAAAGAATATTGCTGTTTGTTACTTGTGAAGAAGAGGGGCAAAGCTACACAAAATACAAATCTTCCACAGCACTTCCACAGCTTTTTCTACAGAGCCTTAGCCCTGTATTAAAACTAGTATCTAAAGAAAGACAGAATTACAAGGCATATCAGCTAACAGGCTAAAATACTTATATGAGGAAATATAAAAGTGCTAGACTAAAATCAGGACCTGCATTTTAGCAGCAGTCTGATCATTTGCCAATTCTGGCAAAATCTGCTATATTTAAGTGCAGCAAAAATGGATCCTGGCTGCAAGGAATTTATAAACGCATACCTTTTTCAGACACAAAGCAACAAGTTACAAATAAACACCAAACAAACTACTAATTTCGTACTTTCTTAGGGAAATTAATCACAGAAGTTACCCATCACAATTATGTAACTTCAATGCAGAACAATACAGATTTGAGAAACCTGCAGCAAATTAAGCTCAGCATTTAAAATGTTGAAGCTTTTCAGAGATGCACTATTAATTAATTTTAACATATAAACTTCATATCACACTCACCAAATCCTACACTGTAAAATGTAGAATCAGATCACAGATTCACAGAAGAACGAACAAAAAAGTTTCCTTGAAATGCTACTCTGCTTCTTGGTCCTAAATGAGCTTAAATCATTAGTACTACACTTAAACCAATAATCATAATGACTGACATTTGATCAAAATCCAGGTCTCAGACTACTGGTTTCCTGCACTACAAGTTCTGCTCAGAGCAACCGCAACCACACATATATGCCCAAATGCAGTTTTAATATTTAATTAAATACGGAATACCACAAAATTTGCACTCCAGGCACAGAGCTACTACTGCCTCTGGTCCTTTATCTTGCATATTGGTTTTACTTCATTTCAGTGATTTCACTCTCATCAAGAAACCCGTTATTGTGCATGTTTCCCACAACTAATATAATGCCACATTATGCTAACTCTAGTAATATTGGTTAATGCTTGACATAAGTCCCAAGTCTGCCTGGTTATGAGAAACTCATTATTTTCCATTATCTAGTAGAGACTGAGTGATTTAAATGAGAATCAATTCCACTGAAGAACTCATCTGCAATGCTATAGCACTTTCGTACATCTCCCGTTAAGTAGCATTTCTAATGAAAATTCACTTGGACATCTTAACATAATACCCAGAATGGAAAATGTGACAAAATTACTAAAATCATGTGGTTTTCAGAAAGGGCCAAAGCAAATCAGGAACCTTTCACAAAAGCTAAGTATAATTCTGTCCAGAAAAGAGACTCTGATCTGTGTATTTAAAGTCTCTGTTGCTTTCCTCCCTTAAAAGTGCACTCCCACTTTTGACCCTCTCTGGAACCTGGGCACTCTTCCTTACCTTTCTTGTTTAAGCAAGAAAAGCAGATTAAATACCAAATTAGTCATGACTCTACTCTGCTTATTTTCCAGGACTTTGCAGAAGAGTCTAGTTACCCCTTCATAACTGAAATCTCCCCATAATGGCAGAATAATATAGCTTGAAAGGGGCCTCAGAAGGTTATGTGGCCTAACCATCCCCACTCTCCCTGTTCAAAACTGGGGTAACTCTGGAAGTCCATTTATTTTCCTCTACAGAAAATTTTTAACACAAAGCTTCCCCAGAAATGTCCACTTCTGACATCTGATTGAAGGATAGCATTTTCACAATGTGTAAATTTAAATACCTGCTAAACTTTCCAGCTACAGAACTACATACACTGTTCCTTCTAAATTGTTCTGGGTTCAGCAGCAGCAGTCATTTTTCTCCTTGGTAGCTGGTGCAGTGCAGTGTTTTGACTTTCAGCTCAGGAACAGAGCTGATAACGAGGATGTTTTGGTTTGGCCAAGGACCTTGTGAGCCTCATGCTCTGCCAGGGAGGAGGGGAAGCCGGGAGGAAGCAGAGACAGGACACCTGACCCAAGCTAGCCAAAGAGGTATTCCATACCACAGCACGTCATGCCCAGGAGGTAACTGAGAGTCGGCGGGGTTGGAGGAGGTATCGGTCAGAGATTCGTTGGGCTGGGGGGGGGCGTGAGGTATCGGTCAGCTGGTGCTGAGGTGTTGTATTCTCTTCCCTTGTTATTTCCTTTATCATTGTTATTATTGGTGGTAGCAGTAGTGATTTGTGTTATACCTTAGTTACTAAACTGTTCTTATCTCAACCCATGGGATTTGCATTCTTTTTGATTCTCCTCTCCCTCCCTCCGGGAGTAGGGGGAGGGAAAGAAGAGGGGGAGTGAGTGAATGAGCTGCCTGACTGGGTTTAAACCATGACACAAATTCAGTTATCTTCAGTGATGTCCTCAATTTTCTCTCCTCTAACTTGAAAATCTTATTTAAAATACTAATTGAATACAGTGAAATCCTTTTGATAATAATCACTATCACCTCTGACAAGAATCTCTGAATTTCAGTTGAATTTCCTTCTTCGTAACTATCACTTTTTGTATCACTGCACATTACAGGCAACATCCTTCTATGATTTCCTTACCTAGGTACATGTCAATTATTAGTTATAGAATCAAAGTGGCAGGCTAACTCCTGCAGCCCAAAGAGGATTTTCTTCCTCAGCCATTCATTTCCTGCCTTGGACAATTCCATACATTCCATATCTCTCTTGATCCCTTAACCAAAACTATTTTGGCAATTTTATCTTATCTGCTACTAATGTGCATAATATCTATTCTAAATGTGTTCCATATTGACATTTCTGTAGTTTCCATTCTTATCCCCTATTTTCTCTTTCATAATGTATGTTGATTACAATCACGTAACATTCTTATCATTGCTATTTCATTTCTTTTAGTTATATATACTTTACTTACAAATCAAATTCTTATTATATTCTTTGGTTTATATGTCTGAACAGAAGAAAATTATTTTAAAACTGATACAGTAGCAGGAGACAAGCTCACCATCTCTAAAACTTTATATGCAAACTTTATACATAAAGGTCTTTAAGAATGTGAATTGCTTGGGGTAAAAATATTATTATTCTGAGGTTGAGTGTATGAATGACACTGCTAGTAACAACAAAAAAAATCTAATCAAATAGTGCTTCAGACAAACATGTACAAACATGATTACAAAAAAAAAACCCAACAAAAATGCTTAGCAATTTCCTGCTTTTTAAACTTGTAGGAATTCTGGAAATATTTAATTGTCGCTCCATCTCACTGATTTCATTAACAAGAAATGCAAATGCATCAACCTTAATACATTCCATGCAAGTAATTTCTCTACCAAGTTTTATGAGCTTGCCAAAAATCTTCCTGACCTTTGTATTAGTAGCAATACAAAAGGCACAACCATACATACAGAAGAGTCTCACTTTAATCTACATTGTAAAGCAAAATGTTAGTCTTAAGACGTCTGCTAAAATTTGGGAGACAACTGCCATTTTGGAAAGCATGAGTCCAGCAACCATGGAAAAGAAGCATAACCATTAAGAACAGGGCATACTTCAAAGTTGCATCTTCTTTGCTATGTAGGAAATAGACTAGTTTGTGAGTGCAATTTTTTGCAAGGCCCACTGGAAACTTAAGCATTCATGGTTTCTAGAAACCTCCAGGACATTGGTTTTGTTTCATTTTCTAATTCATTTCATGGATCCATTTTGCAGTGCAAATTTATAAACATATCAGCACAACTGAGACAGTGGTGAACTCTCCCATAAGAGAGGTTCAATCACCAGCCTTTCTTCAACCTGCTCCAGAGGAAAACACGCACTTGTGGTTTCAGTGGATTTAGAGGGAGAATCAATATGCTTCTCAACAGCCAGCAGGAGTAAGAGGATTGGGTTTGGTTTACTTTTATTTCTAAGGTTTGTCTCTGCAATCAGAGTTTGTTCTACAGCTTTTGTGTTGCTGTGAAGGGCACTTGACAACTATTGACATACATATCTATTCACAGGAAAAAGAAATCCCACTTAAGTTAAGCCACGGTAAAGCTTAAGAGTCTGTATCAACAACTTCAAGATAAAAACATGTACAACATTCTAACAAAAACAGCCAAGTAAATACAATCCCATGCTCTGCTGTTCCCTGTGATGCTTGTTCCAAAGGTAACCTCCTTGTTCCTGGTCAAGGACTTTCTGCCCTTTTCCAAACTGGTTTCCAGGCTCAATGCAGCCCACAAATGGAATAATGAAACTGCAAGTAAAACAGATTTTACTGCTAGTCTCACATCTGCAGTCCCTCACTATATACAATGGTATAAATTTACAAGTTTAAATAGGAATTTTTATTGGAATCAGAAAAACTATTGGAAAAATCCTTTCAGTCACCTCACCCATCCTTCTGCTAGTACGAGTGTTTTCTATCTTATATTCTCTGGAAATGCTTTTACATTTTCCATTTTCTGTACATAAGCAATTTACCTGTGGGAAGATAAGCCACCTTCTACATTCTTTTATACACCACCTCCAGACAGCAGAGTACACATCTGATTCCTTTTCCTATATCCAAGACTAGAAGGAATCCCAGCCAAATACACTCCTTCTCCCAGGTGCGTTGTTTCAGCACCTGGACTGTGAGCTCTCCACAGTGCCCAAGAGCGTTATATGCCTGGTGTTTAATGACAGCAAAGCCTGACCTTAAATCAGAATGCTCATGACCAGCTAGTGTTTTGGGCAAAAATCCAGGACCTCTATGAGAAACAATCAGCAAAAGAGAAATGGTAATCTCTATACAGTTTAAGTCAACTAAACTTGAAAGGGATTTTGTGGGACAAACTAAAAGACACTGTTCTAGCCCAAAGGGTTTCTTTTATATTCCAAAGACTTTCATACTCAGTAAAGATGTCAGTATCCTTTAACAAAAAAAAAAAAACAGAATATTTTATTGGAAATGGAAGAATTAGATGCTTTAAAAAAAAAACAAACAAACAAACAAAAACCTTTATTTCCACAGAGCCACAGAATAAATTAATTTTCTCAAGCTCTAAAGTATTATGAAGTTATCAATATACCTTGTGCACATACAATGTGTCCTGGGTTCAGCAGTAGCAGTCATTTTTCTCCTTCTTGGTAGCTGGTGCAGTGCAGTGTTTTGACTTTCAGCTCAGGAACAGAGCTGATAGCGATGTTTTGGTTTGACCAAGGACTTTGTGAGCCTCATGCTCTGCCAGGGAGGAGGGGAAGCTGGAAGGAAGCAGAGACAGGACACCTGACCCAAGCTAGCCAAAGAGGTATTCCATACCACAGCACGTCATGCCCAGGATGTAACTGGGAGTTACCCGGAAGGGCTGGGAGACTGCAGGGTTGGAGGAGGTATCGGTTGGTGCTTCGTTGGGCTGGGGGGGGGGGGGCGAGTTATCAGTCGGCTGGTGGTGAGGTGTCTTATTCTCTTCCCTTGTTATTTCCTTTATCATTATTATTATTGGTGGTAGCAGTAGTGATTTGTGTTATACCTTAGTTACTAAACTGTTCTTACCTAAACCTGTGGGAGTTGTATTCTTTTTGATTCTCCTCTCCCTCCGCCCGGGAGTAGGGGGAGGGAAAGAAGGGGGGGAATGAGTGAACGAGTTACCTGACTGGGTTTAAACCACGACACAATGGCAGAAGATTAATTCTGCACCTGTTCCAGACCTGTTGGTGGAACAGCCCATTACTGGATGCTGCCTTCCTAAACTTCACATCGTCCTGCAAACTTTTGTGAAAAATTAAAGGACATGCCAAATCCACATAACTCTGAAAATGGAAAGTGCTCATTTTTATATAAAGTTATAGTATTTTTGTTTCAAGCTGCAAAGCTCTGTCTGCAGTTTTATAAGCCAACTCATGTTTGGTCCACAATTCTTATTTCCTTCTTTAGTTAAAAAAAAAAAAAAAAAAGGAAAGACGAAAGCTAATGCTGAAAGCACATTACCCAAGTGCTTCAGAAAACAATGGGAAAACCAGAATGCTGATTTTTAATTCTGTTGTCTGATACCACATGGCTATAAAAAGCCACCAGTCTCTCAAGTTTTGAGCATCTTTAAAGATGCAAGATGAGTATCACGATGCAAGATGCAAGTTTTGAGTATCTTCAAAATAATCATATTAACAAAAACATTCACATTAGTTCAACAAATTCAAAACCAGGATATGTTGGATCAGAATGTTTTGAAAACAAACTTATTGCAAAAAAGGGAAGGGTTTAGAACAAGTATCCACAAACTAATGCCTCACTGTGGTGCTGCAGTTACAGCACTGCAATTCTTATGCTCAGCACCGACAAGTATGATGCATCTGTCTATCCATGAAAAACAAATACAGTAGATGTCTTTTTTGGTCTGTCTTTCTTGCTGTAGTAGTTATATCCCTACTATTTCCACAAATCTTTGAAAGATCAGCTTTTGGCCTGTGGCTCACTCCCTTAGTTAAAGATGTGTCAAGGTCTTCTCTTCAAACAGCAGTAAACACAACAAATGTACAATGTCCTAGACACGCATCACAGGCCTCCATCTGAAAGTCAAGGTTGTTTCCAATTTCTTTGTGACTCTCTCAAGGCCACAGGAGTATACAATTGCAGTTTGAAATGCTAATGGGAATATTAAAGCACCTCCACTAAAAAAAAAAAAAAAAAAATCAAATTACACTACACTTGTATTTTCAAGAGCTTTCAGAATGGCTTTTCAGACAGCAGGTTGAGAACAAAGCACTGCATCATGTGGCACACATTAACACTTCTAACAGTGCATCACTTCCCTCCATGTTAATCATCATCAGCCTTACCAAAACCAAAAAACATCTAAAGGTTCAACACATCTTCAGTTAGCTTTCAATGAAGCTTGCTTCTTTGTTGCTGGTAACTGCCCTTACTGCCTCCACCTCCCCATATTGGTTCAAATGCAACTCTGCTCTGTATTACAACCTTCTCAGACATCACTCTGTCAGCTTACCTGAGTCTGCCTGGCTACAGTACCCTTGGCAAATCAGTGCACTCCAATAGAGAAGCTCCTTGCTGCGGCAGCAAAGCAGTTCTCCTGAAAAGGTTTAGCATTAAATGTTTCCTACTGTATATCATCTCAAATACATCTGCATTTGGAAAGAAATCAAACAGTATCAATTTCAGTACTAAAAAAAATGGTTATTCTTGATCTCATGCATATTATCTACAAACTATTTTGGTCTTCATCAGAGCGAGTTTCATTTTCACTCAACGTGATACAGATTTAGAAAGAGGAGACTAAAATGGTCACTCAAGAACCAGTTAAATGTCAGCCTTCAAGAGAACAGATATGAATACACTGCCATCCAGGAACGCTCAAACTATCTGAACACTGCCTAAACATTTCTTGCATTTGTATCGTTCCATGCTACCCCTCCAGGAGCAGATGATATCCTACAGCACAAGAAGAGCTTTAGAGCCTGAAGAACAAAGGAAACCAATCTAATACAGAATTATAATGGTATCTTATTTAATCAACTACTGTTCTAAAATAAAAAGAAGTGTCAATAAATGAAAAAGATACCAATTATATGATGGCAGCAACTGAAAGCATGTATTAGAACTTCTTAGACACAACACCAGCCCCAGGAACTCTGTCACACTGATGACAACTTTGCAGTTCAAGGAATTTCAAAGATGTTTTGGAATCTGTAGCCTTTTTTTGAGATAAGCACAATGCATTTGTTGCTATGAAGATGGGGTGACAGAAAGGAAGAAGGAATGAGAATGTGAAGAGGCAACATGATCTAGAAATTATAAGAAAAACAAAAAAAAAAAAAACAAACAAAAAACCCCAGCTCAGAAACTCTGTTTCCCTGCTGTCACAAGGACTTTCCTGAATCTGGATACCTTTCTTCCTGCCTCTGAATTGCATCTTCAAATGAACCTCCTACTCCTGAGTACTCTTAAGATCTTCCAACAAAAGGCACTTCCTTTCCAGTAATGACTTCAGGTATTTACAGGCAATATTTGTAATGCTTATGCACTTGATCTTGAACAAAGATATGTATTTCTTCTCAAGTGTGTATGGTTAGATTATGAAATTCCTTTATTTGGAATTCAGATTAGGAGAAGAAAAAAGACAACATGACTTTGAACTCCTCTGTACAGTTAATGAATCCTATACTCAATTCCAGACTGCAAACCCACAGGACTACTAAGTACAACAGCACTCCTGAAGCATAAGTGGGCAGCCCTACAAGGTGTGAGTGCTTCTGCGGAAAGCAGCTTAATCCCACGACTCTTGTATGCTAACACAGAGAATAATGCATTTCTCCATCTCATGAAGGAGGCAAGTGCACCCTTTAGCGCTGAAGTACCTAATCCACCAGAACTAGCGGCCTACAAATCTGGCCCTTGGAAACTTGTTTCGCTGTCAAATTCCCAGTCTTATGACTTATTCCCAAACATAAGCATCTCCCAGCTCCTCATTTCTGTTGATGTTAGAAAAGAAGACAGATAAACAATCCAGCACTTTCAGCCTTCTTTAAAACCCTGATGCCTGCCTCTACACACCAGAAGTAATTCAAAAAGCCTCAAACCAAGCATTATGGAAAAACTCAGTGCCTAATCCTTATGCTGTTGAAGGAGAAAAGCATCTACAAACACCACTTACAAAGCAATTCTCCTAATATTTTGATTACAAGCACAGCAGAAATTGTTATCCCCTTACAACGATGACAGCTATAACCTCACCAAGAAAGCATCACAGTGCAATTTCCATTTTCATTTGACCCACTGGTGTGGTTGCATCTCATGGGCTGGCTGGACAACTTAGTTACACCGATTACATACATGCAAGTACAATGCTCAAGGGGTCAGAGAAAGAAGCAGCTTTTTCTTGCATATATTTAAAGCAAGACAAGCATATTCATTAGCTTTGGCTCTATTTTGGGTTTTCTTTTGTATTGCCCTTTCATGACTACAAGTCTTCAAAATGTATTCTTAGGAACAGGATCTGTCTCTATAAAAAAAAAAGGAGTATTTTCTTTTCCCCCAGAAATCTCTTCTATCACTGCCTTGCCAGTGAGTGTGCATTCCTAGAAATACAAATTTGTTGTTTCATTAGTAGAGATTTTATGCAATCATGCTGAACAAGATTTGCTCAGGGGCGATAAGGCCATGCTGTGGGTTGTGGTCTTTCTGTGGAAGAGGTCATATTTCATGTATTTTAACCAGTGAAAAAGGTCACTTGTCACAGCAGCTTTTAACATTTGCTAAATGTTCATACAAAGCCAAGTAGCACTAATTTAGATGCCACACAGTTCCAGATACCAAACTCCTGTCATTTGTAAAGAACAGGAAGCAAGATGAGTAAAAACTGCCGCCCTTGCATATAATTGAGGTGATAACCTACCTCTTCCACCCGAAGCAGGTCTACAAAAGGGTGTCACAGCATTGCTACAGACACCTGTTCAATGTAAAATGCACAGCACTGATACTGTTTCACAGCACGTACTGTATATTTATTGCCTCAAGCATGACAGATGTTCGCAACGCAGGAGATGCTCACTTCGCACTCTTTCAATATACATACTGCTCCAGGAAACCAGATTTGGCAATTTCACCAGTTTGCGTATTGACAAAAAAATTAGCAAAAGTAACAGGAAAATAAGCCCAGTGATTCTGCAAAGCAGACAGAAAATACAGAACACTCCAATTGCTTTTAAATTCACAAACTTGCTACTAACCTACAAAGCAGCTCGGTTGGAAACTCACAATCACGGAGAGGATTACTTTTCCCTGACAGCACCATCTTGTATCAAAACTCATGAAACAATGCATTTAAAGAACTGACAAAGAAAAAGCAAAGCATGGGAGAATCACAACAATGGTGAACACAAATATAAACTGAATGCAAATGAGGAAGCATGGGTTCCTTCTGTACTACTTTGAGCAGACTTAGTGAGATGCCTGTCACATAAAATACCTAACTGTAATACAGAGCTGATAGCAAGGTATGAACAAACAGTGTAACTGGATACAGCTCTCCTCACCATAAATGTCTTTTAAAGGCACGTGAGACAAAAGGAAGTTGCCACCTGCACAGTGTGTGAACTGGTCTGGCAGCTGTTCCTTGCCACCCTTTCACCCCTCAAACAGCCTCTTCTGACATAAGCACTGGCATGGTTAAGAAGAAAAGGCATGAATGTGTGCTGTTCAACAGGACATGTGACAGGCTTTGTATCAGAGGCAACTGGGAGTGGGGGGAAATAAGACTGGGTGCAGGATGTACAGCCTTGAAGTGATTCCATAGCAAGCTGTGGGACCTAAGCCTGGCAAGACGTAAATACTCTGACGCAGATCAGCTTCTCTTTTTTGGGCTGCACAGTAAAAGTACTGTGATAGAAATCTGTAATTTCCTAATCTAAATTAAAGTTTCACACATTATGTACTTGTTTTTTAATATTATAAGAGAGACACTCTGTTCAAATGCTTCCAACAGTTAATTTTTTGTTTCTGTGGCCAGCCCTGCTCTTGAAAGGATTACAGAGAATGCCTGAAAGGAAAATACTGACAAGCAGTCACATTATGAAGAAATTATTCATACACGTGTGGAACAATTGGGAGGAATCTCACAATTATTCAACTACATACTGACAAGAGTACTCATGGCACCATTCAGTTAAAGCTCCTGCATATTTACTGAAACCATCCCTCTGCTCTCAGACATGCATCAGTGCTTCTTCTGGAAGAAGGCAAGCTGCCCCACTATGTAAGTTTAAGGGATATGACCAAGTATCCCAAGTCCTGTGCAGATACTTACTGGAAACCTCTACCCTTAGTCAAGCAGACTCTCTCCCCCTCCCAGTGCAGAAGATGAAGTTACCACTGCTGCGGTCAAGATGCCAAGGCAAAAGCTGGCGCTGTTTTGAGGAGGGCTCTCTGGCTTGCTTCCTCCCAGGCCTGAGACTTCTCTGTTACCTCTCTAACACGTCAGTATACACTTAAGCAGCAGGAGACAGCTCACCTGAAGCTCCCCACTCCAGCAGTGCGCTGCTGACCCTCAAGCTGATGCCGTTTTCCCCCATGCAAACATATTAGCTACTCAAATGCAGCTCTGCATGCCCACTCCAGAGTACATCCTCTGGTACTGGATGGACTTTGAGGACAGTTTATTGATAAGGAGAAAACAAGTTAGAAATTAATTAAAAAAAAAATAATCTGACATTTAAAATCCAAGTTAAGGAATAGTGAAAGTTATATTTGCTAAAATTTTCCATATTTTAGAAATTAAATACTGCAAATTATCTATGAGATTTTTAATCTATTTGGCCCAACTTCCCTTTTGCACTTCAGAAACTCAAAAAGGCAAAAATCATACTTGTTAAATGTAACTCATTTTCAGTTACTCTGCCTATTAAGACAGACATCTTACAGCATCTAAGGGCAGTCAAACACATTTTAAAAGCATGTAATTATACTCAGAGTTGCAATGAAATGCTTACAAACATGCTATGGAGTTCCATAATTTTAAATATCAATTCCAGCCTGCAGAAGGTAGATCTTATACACAACTTTAGTGTCAAGATTGCCTTAGAAAGATCCATGTCTTAACTGGATTTAATGTTGAAGCTGGACTTACTTTGTCAGGACACAAAGAATAACCATATTTTCAAGGAAAACCAATTAATATCCAGCCCAAATACGCAGAAGAAAAAAACTTTACAAAGATAAGAACTGGAATAACTAGATCTACTGCAACTGATGATCAAGCAAGTGATTTGATACTGTAGGAAGAAAACCAGAAAACTAGAAACTAATTAAAATGATCCTTTTGATGTGCATAAAGATGTAACACAGCAAAATTCATTTAAGCAATGCAAGAAAGCAAATACCCCAAATATTATGGTAATTCTAAAAATGTTCATGTATATAATGTTCTTACCAAATTTGCCTATAAAAATCTGCCCTACAGCAATACTTAAGCAAGATGGGTTCAAAACAGTACATTTTACAACTCGGAAATTAGCTATAGTTCTAGACTACAATATTTTTTTATGAAGATAACAATGACTTATAACAGGTGAAGAGCAAGATCAGAGTGCCTGATGTGTTAAAATACGCCAGCCTGCACGTAGGCTTTTCAGGAGCTGCACAGAGAATCAAAATAAATGAGACACTCACAGGCTGAGTGACTCCTCCATGCCTCTTCCACCTTCCTCTTCATCTCCCATACTCTTAGAGTATATTTCATATAATTTATAGAACAACGTAATATTGCAGCTTCCAAGCTAATCCACCCATTTAACTTTAGAAGGTCAAAAAATACACAACTTGAGATAAATAATCAAGGACATCTTAAAAAATTTAAGATGCCTGTGCAGGTATACCTTTCTGTGCACTAATAAAAAGGAAATGTAATGTCGGGAAACAGAAGGAAATAAAACTCCTGCCACTGTGCCTCAACAGCTCAAGTTCAACAAGTATCATTATTTACTCTATGAAGAAAAGAGAATAAAAAAATTTATATAAATTACTAATGAACTGCTTAGGGTAGACAGTAAGAACCCATTTAATTGGCAATTGTATTATAAAGTTTTTCTGTTTCTTCATGGAATTTTGTTTCTTTTGCTTACAACACAAGAGTTTGATTTCCACCCATGCCCATCAGAGAGCCTGCTGAGCAGTGCACAGCATATTTAACACAAGAACAGAAGGCAGAAACTTTCTTCTATTTTCTAGCCATCCTGCCACTGCTGCACAAGTAAAAGGCAGTGGTGAGAAAAATTTTACCCAACTACAGTAAGCCTGAAAAACTCCCATGAAATTATGCAGGGAAAAGGTGGGGCACTGCCACCAGTCTAGGCAGGTGTGGAGGTAAGACTTTTCTACAGACCTGCTATTTAACCACCTTTACTGTTTTTACAGTCTGTGCAAAACTTAAAGCTTTCTTTAAATGTCCCAATCTTTTCTTTCTGAGTACCTCAAGCAAGTTATTTACTTGTATTTCTTTGGAATGTCTCCAGAAAATGCATTTCTACGGTGCAGCTACAAAACTTAATGGACAATTACAGGCAAGCACTCTATAGACAGATAGGAAAAGCCTCACGCTCACAGACCCTTGTCCTCATGGGGGGATTTCAACCACCCTGACATCTGTTGGAGGGACGGTACGGCCCGGCACAAGCAATCCAGGAGGTTCCTCGATTGCGTGGAAGACAACTTCCTTCTGCAAGTAATAGAGGAGCCGACAAGGAGAGGTGCCATGCTTGACCTCGTGCTCACCAACAGGGAAGGGCTCGTTGGAAATGTGACTCTCCACGGCAGCCTTGGTTGCAGCGATCATGAGGTGGTCGAATTTGGGATCCTCAGGACAGTGAGAAGAGCGTGCAGCAAGCTCATTGCCCTGGACTTCAAAAGAGCAGACTTTGGCCTCTTCAGGAACCTGCTTAGTAAGGTTCCATGGGATAGAGCCCTAGAGGGCAGAGGGGGCCAAGGCTGTTGGTTGTTATTCAAGGATCACCTGCTACAAGCTCAGGAGTGTTGCATCCCAACTAGAAGGAAGTGCAGCAGGAGGGCCAGGAGACCTCCTTGGATAAATAGCTGCTGAGGAAAATTCAAATGAAAAAAGAGGCTTATAAAAAGTGGAAGCGAGGACAGGTAGCCTGGGAGAAGTACAGGGAAGCTAGGGACCAGGTTAGGAAAGCTAAGACCCAGTTGGAATTAAACTTGGCTAGGGATGTTAAGGATAACAGGAAGGGATTCTACAGGTACATACCAAATAAAAAACAGACTAGGGAGAACATAGGCCCCCTCAGAAAGCTCTAGGGAGAACTGGCTATCCTGGATTTGGAGAAAACTGAGTTTCTTAATGACTTCTTTGCCTCAGTCTTCACTGGCAAAGGCTCTGACCACACCAGCCAAATCCTGGAAGGCAAATGCAGGGACTGTGAGAATGAAGACCTTGGGCCCACTGTAGGAGAGGATCTGGTTCGAGACCATCTTAAGAACCTGAACATGCACAAGTCCATGGGACCTGATGAAATCCATCTGTGGGTCCTGAAGGAGCTGGCAAATGAAGTTGCTAAGCCACTGGTCATCATATTTGAAAAATCGTAGCAGTCAGGTGAAGTTCCCGATGACTGGAAAAAGGGAAATATAACCCCCATTTTCAAGAAGGGGAAAATGGATGACCTGGGGAATTACAGACCAGTCAGTCTCACCTCTGTGCCTGGCAAAATCTTGGAGCAGATTCTCCTGGAAGGCATGCTAAGGCACATGAAAATCAACAAGGTGCTTGGTGACAGCCAGCATGGCTTCACTAAGGGGAAATCCTGCCTGACCAATTTGGTGGCCTTCTATGATGGGGCTACAGAACTGATGGACAGGGGTAGAGCAGTTGATGTCATCTACCTGGACTTGTGCAAAGCGTTTGACACTGTCCCACACAACATCCTTGTCTCTAAATTGGAGAGACATCAATTTGATGGATGGACCACTCAGTGGATAAAGACCTGGCTGGATGGCCACACACAAAGAGTTGTGGTCAACGGCTCAATGTCGGGCTGGAGACCAGTAACAAGTGGTGTCCCTCAGGAATTGCTTTTAGGACCAGTCTTGTTCAACATCTTCGTCACTGACACGGACAGTGGGATTGAGTGCGCCCTCAGCAAGTTTGCCGATGACACCAAGCTGTGTGGTTCGGTTGATACGCTGGAGGGAAGGAATGCCATCCAGAGGGACCTTGACACGCTTGTGAGGTGGGCTGATGCTAACCTTAAGAAGTTTAACCATGCCAAGTGCAAGGTCCTACACCTGGGTTGGAGAAATCCCAGCCAACACAGGTTGGGCAAAGAAGAGATTCAGAGCAGCCCTGCAGAGAAGGACTTGGAGGTGCTGGCTGATGAGAAAATGAACATGAGCAGGCTTCAGTGTGCGCTTGCAGCCCAGAAAGCCAACCGTATCCTGGGCTGCATCAAAAGGCGCGTGACCAGCAGGTCAAAGGAGGTGATCCTGCACCCCCTCATCTTGCGAGATGTCACCTGGAGTACTGTGTGCAGTTCTGCTGTCCTCAACATGAAAAGGTCATGGAACTGTTGGAACAAGTCCAGAGAAGGGCCATGAGGATGATCAGGGGACTGGAGCACCTCTCACATGAAGACAGGCTGAGAAAGTTGGGGCTGTTCAGCCTGGAGAAGAGAAGGCAGCGTGGAGGCCTCATAGCAGCCTTCCAGTATCTGAAGGGGGCCTATAGGGATGCTGGGGAGGGACTATTTGTTAGGGACTGTAGTGGTAGGACAAGAGGTAAGGGGTTAAAACTTAAACAGGGGAAGTTTAGATTGGATGTAAGGAGGAAATTCTTTCCTGTTAGAATGGTGAGGCACTGGAATGGGTTGCCCAGGGGCGTTGTGAATGCTCCATCCCTGGCAGTGTTCAAGATCAGATTGGATGAGGCCTTGGGTGATATGATTTAGTGTAAGGTGTCCCTGCCCATGGCAGGGGGGCTGGAACTTGATGATCTTAAGGTCCTTTCCAACCCCAACTATTCTATGATTCTATGATTCTGTGAAGTTAGCAACTTCCATTAAAATGTTCTGTATATATTTAGATCCTACTTTTAGCTCCCTCTTTTTTTTTTTTTTTTAATGTTTTATTTTGCTTCTCTCTGACTAAAGGTCTCTTTATATTCAGAGAGTCCCTCCAACACAGGACACACTGACAGAAGACAGGGCATTAAAAAAAGTGCACCTGTCCCATTCCCACCCAAAGAAATAAACAGCAAAGCAAGAGTGCTCCCAAGCTACTGCTGCAATAACAAGGAGCAAGGCAACTGCTTCTGAAGTGTCAGTGTAACTGGAAAACACATAGTAATCATGACTGCAGAAGACAATCCTACCTCTTCCAACAAGCTCTGAAGGTATCCCTTGCATGGGAACCAGCTACCATACAATAAAACACTGTTGGCTCTTAAAGATGTGAAGTATTTTATAGCATAAGTCTACGGAGAAAACACATGGAAACTCCTGCTATAAAATTCCATGCCTCTCATAACTTTCCTTGTTTAGAATCCCTCAAAGGAAAAATAAAGAATTAATAGATAAAACTTTTTGCAAGTTTCTCCTAGCTGCAACTGCTGAGCAGTAACAAGTTAGCATTTTTACAGATGGAAGAGCTACAAAGCTAAGGATGGAAACTTACAAGCATTTCCAGTGTACTCAGAAAACATACTGACACATGTTTATACGTAGTTCTGCAAAGCCTCCCCAACACCAAAGCTCTCATACAGAAAAAGTTAATCTCCTACTTTTATAAACAATATATTCCACCTCTTCTCTGCTTGCTACCAATTGTCTGACCTAAACACCATAAAATGTTATTCACTCAACAGATCTAAAGGCATTATGACCCTCTGAATTTTACACCTTTTAATAGTCAGGAAAAATGTGGATTATGCATCTACACATAGAAGAATTATCTATTATTAAACATCAACATTAGAAAGCTGATGACTTGAAGATCAAAGAATAAGAATAGTTTAGGTTGGAAAAGACCTTTATCAAATCCAAAAGTTAACCTAGCACTGCCAAGTCCACTACTAAACCATGTCACTAAGCACCACCTTTGTGTTAGCTGGTGCAGTGCTGTGTTTTGACTTCTAGTTTGAGAATAGTGTTGGTGAGCCGATGTTTTCGGTTGTTGCTAAGTGATGTTTACCCTGACCAAGGACTCTGTGAGGCTCATGCTCTGCCAGGGAGGAGGGGAGGCTGTGAGGAAGCAGAGACGGGCGCCTGACCCGGGCTAGCCGGAAGGACACAGCACGGCATGCCCGGGGTGGGGGGTAACTGGGAGTTACCCGGAAGGACAGGGGCTTCCGGGTGGAACTCGCTTTCTTGGCCGGTGGTATCGTATTCTCTTCTCTTGTTATTTTCCCTTATCATTGTTTTAGCTGATAGTAGCGGTGGTGATTTGTTGCTGGACTGTTCTTGTCTCAACCCGTAGGAGTTGCACTCTCTCGATCCTCCTCCCCGTTCCTCCGGGAGCGGGGAAGGGGAGAGCCCCGGTGCAGGGGGGGGGGGGGGAGACGGACACGGACCTTGATTGTTGTCAGCTCAGCACCACTCACTGGGAGTGAGTGAACAAGTTACCTGACTGGGTTTAAACCACGACAGTTCTTTTTGGCGCCCAACGTGGGGCACGAGGGGTTGAGATAAGAACAGATCTGACTGGATTGATAGTCACTCGTCACAATGCTGATTTATTGGCTCTCAAGGTTTTTCCTCTTGATCTCACAGTTTCAGTATATCATATCTTACGTCCATCCGGTATTGGCTGTATTAGTGTTTTTCAAGTGTGGGGCTTGGGCTAAGGTTTTTATCCCATTGTACTTTATGGTAATGACTTGTAATACAATAGAATCATTGATCATGAAACTGATCTGGCTTATGTTCCCAGTGTGGTCACCACCTTTATACTTTGGGAGGTATATGATGGAGGTGCTTAGCAATTACACATGTTTTTCTCCTTCTCAGGTGCTCAACCTGTGAAGGAGACATCCTTTTACCCTCCTAGTCGTCCCCCCAGACCATTTACATTTGAGAGTTTTGAATTTTTTGAATGGCCTTTTAATGCTGTTGAGACTTGTTTGCTGATGGTGATGGGAATCACCATGCTAACACGCATACAGAGTGTGTTTTGCCCACTACTGATTTCAAGAGTTAAGCAGATTCAGGTTTGGGTCTTGTCTGGGGTCAAACGACGATGTAGGAGGACCGAGAGATTTTCCCAGAGGCTGGACAGCCATGAGTGGCAGGGTGTGTGGGATAGTATGGGCAAGTATCTAGGTCAGTGGGCCCCTCCAGTATTTTGGAATTTCACTACCGAACAACTGCAAAATCCAGAAGAATTAGTAAAACACTTAAATGAGGTGTGTGGTCATTCTGGCCATACCAGAGATGGACAAATCACGGCAACGTGCTGGGGCTTGGCCTATGCTTACAGGGCCTTGTTCAACACTATCCAGCACCTTCAAAAGGAAAAGAATGTCGGCGGATTTGAGGGCAAAGCGACAGTCGCTACTCAAACTTTGGCTGCAATGAACTGCGCAGCTACCCCAGTGGCAAGTACAGCAGCTGCTCAAACTTCAACTGCAACAGACAGCGCGGTTACCCCAGCTCCAAGCACGGTAGCTACACCACCCCCAGCAACAAGTACAGTCGCTACTCAAACCACAGTGATAATCACTGCAGCCAAACCAGAGGACCAATTCGTACCAATATCAGTTGCCCCTGTACGCAAGAGAACAAGCAAAAAGGAGGCAAAAAGGGTGAAGCGAGATGAAGAACCAATGAATTCACCACCCAGTCCAGAATCTGATCAGGAGTCATCATCACATGACGAAGAAGAAGAAGAAGAGGTAACTTCTCGACCTCGGACCTCAACCGAGCTGCGGAATATGCGAAAAGATTTTACCCGTCAACCAGGGGAGCACATCATCACCTGGTTACTCCGATGCTGGGACAATGGGGCCGATGGTCACGAACTAGAAGGTACAGAAGCCAAGCAGCTGGGATCACTTGCTAGAGAAGGGGGAATTGACAAAGCAATTGCAAGAGAGAAAAAGTCCCTCAGCCTTTGGAGGAGGCTCTTGGCAGCTGTGAAAGAAAGGTTTCCGTACAAGGACGATGTTACGAGTCGTTCGGCCAAGTGGACTACTATAGAAAAAGGCATCCAGTCTCTGAGGGAATCGGCCATCGTAGAGATGATCTATCACATCAAGCCAAATAACGGGGATACACCTATAGATCCAGATGAAGTTGAATGTACACGACCCATGTGGCGAAAACTTACACGGAATGCACCGTCATCATATGCCCATTCATTGGCAACAGTGACCTGGAATGACATAGTACCACTAACAGTGGATGAAATGGTTCATAAACTCCGAGAGTTCGAAGACAATCTCACTCCTTCCATCATCTCAGCTGTGAAAAAACTGTCCCAGGACCTCGACAAATTGAGGGACGATGTATCTGATTTATCCAGCTCCTCACGTGTACCAACACACGTCTCAGCTATTAACAAAAGACGTCCTATTGTTCAAGAGAGGAGATACAGAAGGTATACGCCACGGGGTACCCTATGGTTTTACCTGCTGGATCATGGAGAAGACATGACAAAGTGGGATGGAAAACCTACTTCAGCTTTGGAGGAACGGGTGAGTGAACTGAAGAGGGGAGCAAGGGCCAAGACTGATCACCACATGAGAGCTACGGCTTCAGTCTCTGGTGAGCAGTTTCCCAGATGGAGTGGAAGAGCTGATTTTACTCCAGCTCCTGTGATAATGAAGAATAATCCCTTTCAACACGACTTAAGTGTCCAATGCTGTGACGACCATTAGAGGGGCCCTGCCTCCAGCCAGGTGGAGGTAGGGGACAATCGGATTTACTGGACTGTGTGGATCAGATGGCCTGGCACATCAGTCCCACAGAAGTATAAGGCTCTAGTAGATACCGGTGCACAGTGTACCCTGATGCCATCAAGCTGTCAAGGGGTGGAACCCATCTATATTTCTGGAGTAACAGGAGGATCCCAAGAGTTGACTGTGCTGGAGGCTGAAATCAGCCTGACTGGGAGGGAGTGGCAAAAACACCCTATTGTGACTGGTCCAGAGGCTCCATGCATCCTCGGCATAGACTACCTCAAGAGAGGGTACTTCAAAGACCCAAAAGGGTACCGGTGGGCTTTTGGTATTGCTGCTTTGGAGACTGCTGTCCACCTTGCCTGGTCTCACAGAAGATCCCTCTGCTGTGGGGTTGCTGAAAGTTGAAGAACAACAAGTGCCAATTGCGACCACAACAGTGCACCGGCGGCAATATCGCACCAACCGAGACTCCCTGATTCCCATCCATCAGCTGATCCGTAGACTGGAGAGTCAGGGGGTGATCAGCAGGACCCGCTCACCCTTCAATAGCCCCATATGGCCAGTGCGAAAGTCTAATGGAGAATGGAGACTAACAGTAGAGTATCGTGGCCTGAATGAAGTCACACCACCATTGAGTGCTGCCATACCGGACATGCTAGAACTTCAGTATGAACTGGAGTCAAAGGCAGCCAAGTGGTATGCCACGATTGATATTGCCAATGCATTTTTCTCCATTCCTTTGGCAGCAGAGTGCAGGCCACAGTTTGCTTTTACTTGGAGGGGTGTCCAGTTCACTTGGAACCGACTGCCCCAGGGGTGGAAACACAGCCCTACCATTTGCCATGGACTGATCCAGACTGCACTGGAACAGGGGCAAGCTCCAGAACACCTGCAATACATTGATGACATTATTGTGTGGGGCGATACAGCGGAAGAAGTCTTTGAGAAAGGGAGGAAAATAATCCAAATCCTGCTGAAAGCCGGTTTTGCCATAAAACAGAGTAAGGTCAAGGGACCTGCACAGGAGATTCAATTTTTGGGAATAAAATGGCAAGATGGACGTAGACAGATCCCCACAGATGTGATCAACAAGATAACAGCAATGTCTCCACCAACTAATAAGAAAGAAACGCAAGCTTTCTTGGGTGCAGTGGGGTTCTGGAGAATGCACATCCCAAATTACAGTTCGATTGTAAGCCCTCTCTATCATGTGACCCGGAAGAAGAATGATTTTAAATGGGGCCCTGAGCAGCAACAAGCCTTTGAGCAAATTAAACGCGAGATAGTTCATGCAGTAGCCCTTGGACCAGTCCGGACCGGGCCAGATGTAAAAAATGTGCTGTACACTGCAGCTGGGGAGAACGGTCCTACCTGGAGCCTCTGGCAGAAAGCTCCAGGGGAGACTCGAGGTCGACCCCTCGGCTTTTGGAGTCGGGGATACAAAGGATCTGAGGCCAGCTATACCCCAACTGAGAAAGAGATACTGGCAGCGTATGAAGGGGTTCGAGCTGCTTCGGAAGTGATTGGCACTGAAGCACAGCTCCTCCTGGCACCCCGGCTGCCCGTGCTGGGCTGGATGTTCAAAGGCAGGGTCTCCTCTACACATCATGCAACTGATGCTACATGGAGTAAATGGGCTGCACTAATTACACAACGAACTCGAATAGGAAATCCCAGTCGTCCAGGCATTCTAGAAGTCATCATGGACTGGCCAGAGGGCAAAGATTTCGGAATGTCACCAGAGGAGGAGGTGGTGCGTGCTGAAGAGGCCCCACCATATAATAAACTGTCAGAAAGTGAAAAGCAGTATGCCTTGTTTACTGATGGCTCTTGCCGTATTGTGGGAAAGCATCGGAGATGGAAGGCAGCTGTATGGAGTCCTGAACGACAAGTTGCAGAAACTGCTGAAGGAGAGGGTGAATCGAGTCAATTTGCCGAGGTGAAAGCCATCCAGCTGGCCCTGGACATTGCTGAACGAGAAAAGTGGCCAGTACTTTATCTCTATACTGACTCATGGATGGTGGCAAATGCCCTGTGGGGGTGGTTGAAGCAATGGAAGCAGAGCAACTGGCAACGCAGAGGTAAACCCATCTGGGCTGCTGCACTGTGGAAAGATATTGCTGCCAGGGTGCAGAACCTGGTGGTGAAGGTACGTCATGTAGATGCCCATGTACCCAAGAGTCGGGCCACTGAGGAACACCAGAACAACCAACAAGTGGATAAAGCGGCTAAGATTGAAGTGGCTCAGATGGACTTAGATTGGCAACATAAAGGTGAATTATTTTTGGCCCGGTGGGCCCATGACACTTCAGGCCATCAAGGCAGAGATGCAACATATAGATGGGCCCGTGACCGAGGGGTGGACTTAACAATGGACACTATTGCCCAGGTTATTCATGAGTGTGAAACATGTGCTGCAATTAAACAAGCCAAACGGTTAAAGCCTCTTTGGTATGGAGGACGATGGTTGAAGTATAAATATGGGGAGGCCTGGCAGATTGACTATATCACACTGCCACCAACCCGCCAAAGCAAGCGCCATGTGCTTACCATGGTGGAAGCAACCACCGGGTGGCTGGAAACATACGCTGTGCCCCATGCCACTGCCCGGAACACCATCCTGGGCCTTGAGAAACAGATTTTGTGGCGACAAGGCACCCCAGAGAGAATTGAGTCAGACAATGGGACTCATTTCCGCAATAACCTTATAGATATTTGGGCCAAAGAGCATGGCATTGAGTGGGTATATCACATCCCCTACCATGCACCAGCCTCTGGGAAAATCGAACGGTACAATGGGCTGTTAAAAACTACACTGAGAGCAATGGGTGGGGGAACTTTCAAGCATTGGGATACACATTTACCAAAGGCCACCTGGTTGGTCAACACCAGAGGATCTGCCAACAGGGCTGGCCCAGCCCAGTCAGAACTTTTACATATTGTAGAGGGGGACAAAGTTCCCGTGGTGCATATGAAGAATTTGCTGGGGAAGACAGTCTGGGTTATTCCTGCTTCAGGTAAAGGCAAACCCACTCGTGGGATTGCTTTTGCTCAGGGACCTGGATATACTTGGTGGGTAATGCGGGAAGATGGGGAAGTCCGATGTATACCTCAAGGGGATTTGATTTTAGGGGAAAACAGCCAGTGAACTCAATTGTATGCCGTTGCCTGCTGTGTAATGCTTTTATAGCCCATCAACTAGATGTCTCCAGGTCACCAGCGACTGGCCCTGACTTCCCTCCAGCCATCATCCCAACAGAGAATGAACTTGGAACATCATGGACCGAATGGACTCGGCAGCATTATAGGGATTGGTCCATGCACTAAGAAAATGATTTTTTCCTCTTGGTCTGTATGTATATGGATGTATATATGTGGGAGAGCGATGGTGTATTGAAAATGTGGGATCTGAGCACGACGTGAATGGTATGGAATAAGGGGTGGATAATGTCCTGGGTTCAGCAGTAGCAGTCATGTTTTTTCCTTTGTGTTAGCTGGTGCAGTGCTGTGTTTTGACTTCTGGTTTGAGAACAGTGTTGGTGAAGCCGATGTTTTCGGCTGTTGCTAAGTGATGTTTACCCTGACCAAGGACTCTGTGAGGCTCATGCTCTGCCAGGGAGGAGGGGAAGCTGTGAGGAAGCAGAGACGGGGCACCTGACCCGGGCTAGCCGGGGAGGTATTCCATACCACAGCACGGCATGCCCGGGGTGGGGGGTAACTGGGAGTTACCCGGAAGGACAGGGGCTTCCGGGTGGAACTCGCTTTCTTGGCCGGTGGTATCGTGTTCTCTTCGAGGAGTTGCACTCTCTCGATCCTCCTCCCCGTTCCTCCAGGAGCGGGGAAGGGGAGAGCCCCGGTGCAGGGGGGGGGGGGGAGACGGACACGGACCTTGATTGTTGTCAGCTCGGCACCACTCACTGGGAGTGAGTGAACAAGTTACCTGACTGGGTTTAAACCACGACAGCTTGACAACCCTTTTGGTGAAGACATTGTTCCTAATATCCAACGTAAGCCTCCCCTGGTGCAACTTGAGGCCGTTTCCTCTTGTCTTATTGCTTGTCACTGGGGAAAAGAGACTGACCCCCACCTCACTAAACCTCCTTTCAGGTAGTGGTAAAGAGCAAAACAGCCCCCATGACCTTTGTCTTCTCCAGACTGAACACCCCCAGCTCCCTCAGCCATTCCTCATCAGACTTGTGCTCCTGAACCTTCACCAGCTTTATTGCCCTTCTTTCCATTACATGTTGTCTTCCTCTGCCTTCGCCTTCAGTTCTCAAAGGCAGCAGTCAACTTCATTTTAATCGAGTTCACATGCAGAAGTGTGGTTAATCAAGGACACACACAGTTATGCTTGCAAGACTGAGCCTTGCTGTTACAGAAAGTTCAACTTCTGTGCTCACCTCTGCCTAATCTCACTCATTCCTTACACTACATTATCTTTCTACCTTAGAGCCAGGATGAAACAGGCATGGAAGAGATGCCAGTTTTTAATGCATTTGTGAAGGGTTTTATTGCCTAAGTAAAAGCAGGGGGATCAGTATTGCCAAGAAGTACTGCAAAAGCACAGCAAAAGTAATAAAAAAAAAAGGGTTACTTTCCACTGCTACACACAAATGAAGACAACAGTTCATTTCCTAGAACACTGCATAGTTTCTGAAAGCATACAGATGCCTGAGAATTTGCAATGAATCCCACAAATCTGTTTTCTTCATCTGAAAAAAAATGGAGGATGAACCCTACAAAACCAGCTTAAGGCAAACAGGAAACAAATTTTGTAAGGAAAAAGGTGTCATACACAACTGCATTAAATGATAAAAACTTACCATATCTTGTGTTTTTCAAATGCCCTCAAGTTTAACTCTGCCTCACAGTGAAATGGGTCACCAAGTTTTAACTTAAAAGTCAAGTATTTCAGCTACTTTTCTGCTGCTTATTTGGATTGAGGATGGTAAAGTTACACATTAGCGACAATTCAGGTTACTCCTGTACAAAACAAAAGTTTCAGTACTAACTCCAGGCTGAGGTTGCCCAAGGCTGCAACCAACTGTAAACTGCAACCATTTTCTTCTGTATTTCTATGACACAAAGACACACGGACAAAGCCATATGAGTGTTTCAGTGGGAACAGAGCATGCACAGAGGCTGTACCCAGTTACAGGATTTGTAAATTCATGGTTGTGGACTGTATTCATAAATTCTGTATATGGCCAGGTGAAACCTAAGAATACTGTAAAGAGATCCCTGTAAAGAGATCCTTACTGTAAGCTGGGTTAACTAAATCATGCAAGATCACAAATGGAGTCAGATAATTAACTACACCCTGCAGCAGAATTACCAGAAGTGAGTGCACACTCCTGGAGTCATACCATCTGGCAAATGGATTCTAAGTAAAATGTCAAACTACTCACAACGTACAGGACATGGTTACATTGTCATCCGTTTCTACACTGGTAAGAAAACAAAAGTGTTCCCAGCATCTTGAAAATTCCGGCTGCATCTTTGTTTCTCCCTCTAATTAAACGAATTTAATCAGAGATAATAGATCTGATAGACCAAAAACAGTCTTATGCAAGAATTACTGTGTGCTGCAAACCTAGAATTTCTGGCTCTCATGGTTAACCAACAAAATTGCTGACAGCTTTCTGTAGCAATCTGACAGCCTGGAAACAAATTATGAATTTCAGTCTCATTTTTCTGAACTGTTCCACACACTGAAGATTATACAGTCATTCTTACTACAGCTCCAACAAATATGAGGACTTTCATCAATATTCTGAAACCTCCCCTTAGGAAAGCTTCTTTTTTCTGACCAGCAGCAGTATTTATTAGATCTTAGTCTCAGAACAAAACTGGTTTCATAATCTACCTTGCCAAATGCAGCAACCTTGCTTGTATACAGAAGTTCAGAAAGACCCTGAACCAGGACTGTGCTACCTGAGGCTATTCAGGCTTCCACTTACGTTCTCTAAATAGGAACGAAAAAATCTTTCCCCCTCAGTCTCATTTTTGCATTCATCCAAGGCCTGTCCTACTTAATTTCTGCAATTGCTAGAGACTTGCAAATCTACTTGATGAGAAGACTAAATTTGCCTCAAGGGTGTACATACAAGCTAGCCTTTTTGTGTTCTGAGAAGGAAAATGGTGATGTCCTCATCAGAGCAGTAAACGGCTGAGAGGTGAACGTGAGAAACAACTTACATTTTGTTTAGTCTCTGCACCTCAGCACAGTTCTTTCAGCACCATGTCTTTTAACTGTCCTGTTGTTTTGAGGCCCTACAGATACAAATTACTCCTTTATTTTGAAAATCAAAACTGGCACTGAAATGCATCACCCCAAAGTTGATAACTAAGAAGGCAAATGAAGGGGGTACATCATGGTAGTAGAGATGCTCAACTCTATCACCTTCTACCTCTCTGGAGTGGAAATACATTTGCATCCACCAACTCCAATTGTTATGCCAATCCCTTCTTCTCAGAGGAAAACAAAAGGCTAAACTGAGGGGAAGGGGAAGCATCACCATATTTGCTTAAATATAATCCAAGTTCAGGTCCTACCTGCATGCCATACAGGCTTCACAGAATCTACAGTCTGAATCAAAGAAAAAGAAGAAGAGCTTTGTTTCTCATCTACAATGCTTTGCTGTTAAAGATGGGGAAAGTATTTACAACGGCAAACTTAGAAAGCAGAATGGCATACTTAAACAGAGCAAAACATCAAAGATCTAAATTTCTCCACAGTCCAGAAATGCATAGAAAGCCTGTAAAAAGTAGGGTGGAGAGAAGGGAAGGGAAGAAAACCATACCCTGTTATTTTATCAAGTGAAAAATAATCATTTAAGATTTCCAGACTTCTAGTTACACTGCATAATGATGAATATGTATTGCACTCTCAGTTTCTAACACAGTCAGACCCCTGTTTTGCTTCTGAACAAACAGTTACAGGAAAAAAATTGTTTAAAATATTTCCACTTTAATATTCCCCTTTTAAAGCATCCAAAGTTAGGGGAAATTAAGTAAAAAGAAAAAAAATTCTTTTAGTATAGTAACACTTTCATTACATCTGTCTTTTGGCAAATGTATTGCACTAGCAGGCTTAAAAAAACAGAACATTTATCAGTTACCTTTTGTCATGAATTTGCAGATAAAATTCTTCAAATACATGTATTAAGAAGGAGCAAAATAAACAAAGTATTGATTTCTTACAAGGAATCTATACATAGCATTCACACTGAAAAAAAGAGCTCTGCCAAGAAGTCTTTAATGGTTAAGAATAAAATCATAGATTAAATAGAGAGAAGGAAAACCAAGAAAAAAGCAAAGCCTTCCATAAGAAACTGTAATTAGATAACTGAATCTAATAAAATATGTGGAATGGAGTTACAGGAAAAAAAAATAAATTATAACTATCAAGAGAGAACACTGGGCAAGAACAGTTTATTTATCCTAACAATTTTCA
Organism: Pezoporus wallicus; assembly: GCF_028554395.1. NCBI lineage: Eukaryota > Metazoa > Chordata > Aves > Psittaciformes > Psittacidae > Pezoporus > Pezoporus wallicus. The sequence continues at coordinate 266,649 of NW_026642512.1, read as the reverse complement.
ACTATAATTGTTAGCTACAGATCATGTGTAAGAATACACAATAATAAATACCTTTTATAGTAATGCGCCTTACTGGTTCTTCCTAGAAAAGAGGTATAGGAGAAATTCTTTAAGAATACACTCCTTATGTCCCTCTGCAGAGATATTTGGCACCAATAATGTGACATTTCTGAAAGCTTCAGACTTTTTCTACAGCCCTTATTAATCTTTTTTTTATATGGCTCCTCTGGTTATAAAAAATACCACAGCTTATAAAGATCTGGACTAGATGGCCTAAGGTATTACTGCTATTAACGGGGGGGGGGGGGGGGGAAGAACATGAGGGTGTGTGTCTATGTGGCTGATTATTAAATATATTACTGAAGAAAACAGACATTAAACACACACAGCACTTTCTGGGAACAGTCTTTGTTTGCAAATCAAAATCATAATTAGCAGCACAGATTATCAGGACTATTCATTTGTGCTCCCTCTACTGGTTAATTCACCCTATAGACACAAAAATAATTGTCAAGAAAACCTAGACTGTTGTGTTGCAACTCAATGGACCCCAAAACCTGAAACCAAATTATGTTATTAAAGAAAAGCCTCATATACAGCTGATGTTTTTACACATCAATCAGTCCTAAATGTTACCTGACCTCAGAAATGTCAGAATGCAAGCAAAAAGGATCTTGCCGTTCAAAAATATGTTTCTTATCACACCAGCTTGTTTTGTGTGCTTAGTTCACAGAAATTCCACTTTCCTTAGACACAGAAATGCAATTAAACATTTCAAATTATGAATCATTGCAAGAAGTTGCTGTTAATTGGATTTTTAATTGAAAGCTCCTTTTTTTCTCTCCTTCTTATACAAAGCACCATCAGCAACTAAGTGGCACAGCAGCCTAGATCAAAAGACAACTAGGGCTGGAAGGCAGGGTTTGGCAGCCCGTCTGATCCAGCCCCTGCTCACAGTAGGGCTATCTGCATGCTTTGCTCTAAATGATCAGGGACTTGTCCCTTTGACTCTTGAGTATCATCAAGGCTGGCAACTCTGAAGCCTCTCAAAGTACCTCATTCCTCACTTAATAGTACACACAAACACACACACACCCCCCCGGCGCCACTGTGAGAAACATCTCACAGAATATGCAATATGTTTGTTAGATACAAATCAAGCTAATTCAGAGTATAAGCAAACAGCAAATTTGTAGCAAAACCCAGGAAAAAGAAACAAAAATCATGGGATCTAATCACCACTACTACTAGTCACAAGCAGCGTACTTCCTGGGCAATGCAAATGTCACTAGCAGCTTGGATCACCTTTAAGAACCAAAGACCACCTTACTTTTTCATTTTGATGTTATAATACCTATGGGATTCTGCATTTCATCTGAAGCTTACAAAATATACTCTATAAATATTTATATAGCATATAGCAGATCCTCTGACTCTCTTCATTCCATGAAGCACAAATAACATTCACATATCCACAGGTTTTCTGATTACTTCTCCTGAAGAGATAATTTAAATACTAATTTAAAATGTCAGATTCTGACAGAGAACTGTTTAAATAATCTTTAAGTGGAGTGAGGTGTAGTAAGAATTAATGTATTAGTAGAATTACTTTTAGTTAGCAGAAGTGGAAAAAATGGCCATTTTTATTTACCTTGTGAAGTACCGGGTGGTTTTTTATTAATAGGCCTCGGATTTTTAGATGAGCAAGACAAACTTCTATTGTTCTGTACAGATTAGAAATGTAAATACTTCACACTTCCCACTACGATCGACTTCACAATTGATTCAGAGCATTATCTCAACAAAGCAAAGAGCCCATGTGACAAAGAGCACTACTGCCCTCTAATGAGCCAGACGTCAAAAGCTCCTCTGAAACAGCACTTCGTGCCCTCCCTGAAAAAATTCAAGTTGCTACATCCATGGATTATCAGAAAACGTAAAAAAAAAAAATGGAATAAATAAGATAAGTTCATGCCAAATTATGCTCCAACACTTCTGTCAGTATATAAGTAAATATTAACCAATCTTAAACCTGTTCTATACAAGGATGTAATCATTCAGGAAAAAAAAGCCGTAGTTACCTTTACACCAACCCAGGCTTTTACATTTTAGTATCTGTAGTGTGAGAGCATCCGTATGTTTTTCTTAGAATCATACAGAATTACAGAATCAGCTAGGTTGGAAAAGAGCTTTCAGATCATCAAGTCCAACCTTTACCCCAGGACTTTCAAGATCACTACTAAACCATGTCACTGAGGGCCTCATCTACATGGTTTTTGAGCACTTCCAGGGATGGTGACTCCACCACTTCCCTGGGTAGCCTGTTCCAATGCCTGATCAACCTCTCTGTGAAGAAATATTTCCTAACATCCAATCTAAACCTCCCCTGGCACAGCTTGAGGCCATTACCTCTTTCCTATCACTTGTTTCTTGCAAGACTGGACCAATATCCATCTCACTACAACCTCCTTTCAGGCAGTTGTGGACAGCCTTCTCTTCTCTGGACTAAACCCCCCCCCCAGTTCCCTCAGCCATTCCTCATCAGACTTGTGCTCCAGACCCTTCACCAGCTTCACTGCCCTTCTCTGGACCAGCTCCAGCACCAAAATGTCTCTATTGTAGTGAGGAGCCCAGAGCTGAACACAGGATTTGAGGTGCAGCCTCACCAGTGCAATACAGGGGGCTGATCACTGCCCTGGCCCTGCTGGCCACGCTGCTGCTGATACAGGCCAGGATGCTGTTGGCTTTCTTGGCTGCCTGGGTACAAGCTGGTTCATGTTCAGAGGCATCAATCATCGCCTCCAGGTCCTTTTCCACCGAGCAGCTTTCCAGCCACATTCCATGGAGTTGTGGCCCAAGGGCAGGACCCAGCACTTTGCCTTGTTGACCCTCATACCACTGGCCACAGCCCATTGATGCAGCCTGTCCAGATCCCTCTGCAGAACCCTCCTATTCTCCAGCAGATCAACACTCCCACCAGAGCTGGTGTTGTCTCCAAATTTACTGAGGGTGTGCTCAATCCCCTCATCCAGATCATCAATGAAAATATTAAACAACACTGGCCCTAATACCAAGCCCCAAGGGACATCACCAGTTGCCAACTAGATGTGATGCCATTTACCACCACTCTTTGGGCTTGGCCACCCAGCCAGTTTCCAACCCACAAAAGAATCCACCTCTCCAGGCCATGAGCAGACAATTTCTCCAAGAGAATGCTGTGGGAGACAGTGTCAAATGCTTTACTTAAGTCCAACTAGACAATGTCCACAGCCTCATCAGCCAGGCGGGTCATCTTATCATAGAAGATCAGGTTCATCAAGCAGGACCAATATTACATTGCTCAATCTAAATGCCAGTTACAAGTTTATTCTAGACTTATAATTACTGCAACATAATTCTGATCTCCGCATCTAATTATACACACAGAGAAGAAATCAAAAAAAATCCACTTGCTGATTCTGTTTGTAAAGGAAACAGACAAACTTTGTGTTATTTTTCCCTCATTTTTTAAAAAACTGGTTTGCCACAGAATTTAATCTGTATGCAGTGCTGCCCAATGCAGCTTGGACATAGAATACTGTCTAGTTGCTGTATTTGCATTTCAAAAATACATATTGCTGTGAACTGCTGAAAAACACACAACTCCTGCAAGTCCTGGTGAGAAGTACAGACATAAGCTGTGCATTCTACTATTCCACCATCTATCAGAAATTCCACTCACATTAGTAAAATTACTGTAATGCAATAAATGCAATGCTAAAGCAGAACTGAGTTCTGACTTTTCCCTTCAAATCTCTTACAGAATCACAGAATCCTAAGGGTTGGAAGGGACCTCAAAAGATCATCTAGTCCAACCCTCCTGCAAGAGCAGGGTAACCTAGAGTACATCACACAGGAACTTGTCCAGGCGGGCCTTGAATATCTCCAACGTAGGAGACTCCACAACTCCCCTGGGCAACCTGTTCTAGTGATCTGTCACTCTCACAGTAAAGAAATTTTTCCTGATGTTCACATGGAACCTCCTATGTTCCAGTTTACACCCATTGCCCCTTGTCCTATCACTGGACATCACTGAAAAAAACCTAGCTCCATCATCCTGACACTCACCCTTTACGTATTTGTAAACATTGATGAGGCCACCCCTCAGTCTCCTCCAAGCTAAAGAGTCCCAGCTCCCTCAGCCTTTCCTCATAAGGGAGATGTTCCATTCCCTTAATCATCTTTGTAGCTCTGCGCTGGACTCTTTCAAGCAATTCCTTGTCCTTCTTGAACTGAGGGGCCCAGAACTGGACACAATATTCCAGATGCGGCCTCACCAAGGCAGAGTAGAGGGGGAGGAGAACCTCTCTTGACCTACTAACCACACCCTTTCTAATGCACCCTAGGATGCCATTGGCCTTCTTGGCCACAAAGGCACATTGCCGGCTCATGGTCATCCTCCTGTCCAGCAGGACCCCCAGGTCCCTTTCCCCTTCACTACTGTCCAGCAGGTCAGCCCCCAACCTGTACTGGTACATGGGGTTGTTCTTCCCCAGATGCAGGACTCTATACTTGCCCTTGTTGAATTTCATCAAGTTCCTCTCCGCCCAACTCTCCAGCCTGTCCAGGTCTCGTTGAATGGCAACAGAGCCCTCTGGTGTGTCAGCCACTCCTCCCAGCTTAGTATCATCAGCAAACTTGCTAAGGGTACACTCAGTTCCCTCATCCAGGTCGTTGATGAAAATATTAAACAGCACTGGTCCCAGCACCGACCCCTGAGGGACTCCACTAGTCACAGACCTCCAGCTAGATTCTGCCCCACTGACCACAACTCTCTGCCTTCTTCCTTCCAACCAGTTCTTGATCCACCTCACTACCTGATCATCAAGCCCACACTTCCTTAGCTTATCTATGAGGATGCTGTGGGAGACACTGTCATTCATCATTCATATAAATACATCATTAGCACAGAAAGGCTGCAAGTGATGACTAATATCTTAACTGCACACATGGTAGAAAGTTGCAAGCTACTAAGCATTAAAGGTGTAAGAGGTACCAATCACCTGCTAGGTGATAAAAATAGATTAACTACAGAGTTATAGAGACCTAAAATAACCACATTCATATTTCTGCATTATATTACAGTCCAAAGAGTTGGTAACACAGCTGTCAGCCTACCCAATATATATACTATCACATCGGTACTTCACAATTCCAAGTGCTTACTATAATTTTATAAAATACAAAAAAAAAAAACCACAGGCAAGGCTAACAATGAACACGAGTTCCAACTGATGCCTCAGAACCTGGAACAGAAGAGCATCACCACAACTCACTCCAACTCTGCCAGGCATGCATTTTCTTACCTTTGAGTCTTCATTGTTCACTCCCAGTTCTAGCACAGCTTGAGGAGACTTCAACTTTGCTTGCATGGACTCTGCCAGTTGGAGATTAAGCTGCCATCCAATTGTTTCAAGCTATAGAATACAAATGCAGATTACAATCAGATGGTGAAGAGCCATTCAGGTCAACTTTCAATGTTGTGCATGGTCTGTGTCAGTGAACACAATGTCAGGCTCCTCAAATCTTAAGCATTTTTATGCAATGCATATTCTGCAACTTCTCCTGGATTCCAAGACAGATTTGCTTCTCTCTTGTGCTATTTATCATTCCAGCTGCCTGTGACCACTCAAAATAAAGCAACTTCATACGCTTCAAATCTGCTGGAACCAATCCACAAAACATAACTAAAACAAGGTAGTTTCCCCTTCTTGTGGAAGTTTATCAGCAAAGCTGCAGATTCGATTTCATATTTATTTTTCATTTAGGAAAAAGAAAAAACTACCAGTAAATGGTAAACCAGCTAAAAATCATAATTTCTCAATCAACAGATCTACTCATGTGTGTTCTAGCATATACTGATGTTAATGACAAAAATAATTCTGTTCTTTTTAAATTGTTACTATTGAAAAGCCAAAAACCAGTTAAGTATGTCAGCAACAGAATTTTAGCAGAAAGCTACACAAAAATACATTTTAAATTGCTTTCTAATCCATTAATCTAAAATTATACTCTAACATTATCAAGCTACATCTCATGCATAAATGAAATATACAAGAACAGAGCTAAAAGTCACAGAATCATAGAATTGCTAGGGTTTGAAAGGACCTCTGGAGATCATCTAGCCCAACTCTTTCGTGAAATAACCTACTAGGCCTTCTCAAATAAAGAAAAGCAGAAAACTAAAGTCTTCCCATCTGGCAAGCTAATTTGTATAGAAGTTCTTTTTAATCTTGTGCCTCTCCTCTGCTAGAAAAGACTATGTCCGACTTGGTAAAAGTGAAAGCGAACCACATCTCAGTTAACCTCTTGCCAGTCCAAAAATTCAGCTAAAATCGTCAACAACATAAAGCCCTCCCAGAGGCACTGTACTCTGAACAGGAGAGAAGCCAATACATGCCCTACATTCTACGGTGTCAGTAATCTCTAGATCAAAAGATAAGAAAGAAAGTGGCAGAAACATCTTCTACGGGCTCAAAGAAAATTTCCAAAATTTGTTGCAGCTATGCCATTTACATTTACACATTAATGTCTTATAATGCATTTCTTTGTATAATTGCATCAACATTAAGCCAATTATGTAAAAAACACTGAAAGCCATACAAATAAGTATACCGAAAGGAAAATTACATGTCATGACCTATCAACCACCCCTTCGAGTCCAAGATGGTTAAGGTGTTTAGCCAAGGCCAAACAAAGTTAATGTAAAGAGAGAATCTCAGGCTGACTTTATGCATACAGGAATCAGACAATAGGAAGAACTTCACCACATTTGCCTGCAGTCGGTAAGCTGCTCGGCAATCAATGCCCCTATTCAGGCTTCATTCTGCAGTAAAAATAAGGAAACATATTAATCAGGTCAATGAAAGCATGCTTACAACACAAACGGCCACAGCTAAAACACTGTAAATGTGGCCTAGTTCATTTTGTGGTAGACATAGTTTTAGTATGCCCACAGCCAATGAACTAAGTATGCTTTAAAAGACAAATTTTATAAATTCTAAAAGCAGATTTATTTTTAACCATAATTCTCTGGTTTGATTTCCTCTAAATAAAAGGCCATTGACAAACCCAAAAGTACAGTGCAGTACAAATTAGATTGTGTGGATGTGCCCAAGTCAGTCTAATAATAGACAAGTGTGCTGGACAGTATTTCAAATCCTCCAGCAACCTACAGGAGAATCACAGCTGGAAAATGGCTTTTGTCTCCATGAATTTCAACCAAATCAAATAAATAAATCACTTCTGCTTCGCTAAAGAGCGGAAAGATCTTGGCATCCTGCCCTACTAGGTTTTCAATCAAGAAGATCAGTTCATAGAATCATAGAATAGTTATGGGTGGAAAGGACCTTAAGATCATCTAGTTCAAAGCCCCCCGCCACAGGCAGGGACACCTCACACTACACCATGTCACCCAAGGCTCTGTCCAACCTGGCCTTGAACACTGCCAGGGATGGAGCATTCACAACCTCCCTGGGCAACCCATTCCAGTGTCTCACCGCCCTTACCATAAAGAACTTCTTGCTTATAACTAACCTGAACTTCCTGTGTTTAAGTTGACCCCTTGTCCTAACACTACAGTCCCTAATGCATCTCTAAAGCCCCCCCTTCAGATACTGGAAGGCTGCTATGAGGCCTCCACGCAGCCTTCTCTTCCCCAGGCTGAACAGACCCAACTTCCTCAGCCTATCTTCATACAAGAGGTGCTCCAGTCCCCTGATCATCCTCATGGCCCTCCTCTGGACTGGTTCCAACAGTTCCATGTCCTTTTTATGTTGAGGACACCAGAACTGCACACAGTACTCCAGGTGACATCTCGCAAGAGCAAAGAGGCAGGATCACCTCCTTCGACCTGCTGGTCATGTTCCTTTTGATGCAGCCCAGGATACAGTTGGCTTTCTGGGTGTGAGCACACACTGAAGCCTGCTCATGTTCGTTTCCTCATCGACCAACACCTCCAAGTCCTTCTCCACAGGGCTGCTCTGAATCTCTTTTTTGCCCAACCTGTAGCTGTGCCTGGGATTGCTCTGACCCAGGTGTAGGACCTTGTAGGACCATTTTAATGGAAGTTGCTAACTTCACAGAATCATAGAATCATAGAATAGTTAGGGTTGGAAAGGACCTTAAGATCATCAAGATCCAGCCCCCCTGCCATGGGCAGGGACACCTTACACTAAATCATATCACCCAAGGCCTCATCCAATCTGATCTTGAACACTGCCAGGGATGGAGCATTCACAACGCCCCTGGGCAACCCATTCCAGTGCCTCACCATTCTAACAGGAAAGAATTTCCTCCTTACATCCAATCTAAACTTCCCCTGTTTAAGTTTTAACCCCTTACCTCTTGTCCTACCACTACAGTCCCTAACAAATAGTCCCTCCCCAGCATCCCTATAGGCCCCCTTCAGATACTGGAAGGCTGCTATGAGGCCTCCACGCTGCCTTCTCTTCTCCAGGCTGAACAGCCCCAACTTTCTCAGCCTGTCTTCATGTGAGAGGTGCTCCAGTCCCCTGATCATCCTCATGGCCCTTCTCTGGACTTGTTCCAACAGTTCCATGACCTTTTCATGTTGAGGACAGCAGAACTGCACACAGTACTCCAGGTGACATCTCGCAAGATGAGGGGGTGCAGGATCACCTCCTTTGACCTGCTGGTCACGCGCCTTTTGATGCAGCCCAGGATACGGTTGGCTTTCTGGGCTGCAAGCGCACACTGAAGCCTGCTCATGTTCATTTTCCCATCAACCAGCACCTCCAAGTCCTTCTCTGCAGGGCTGCTCTGAATCTCTTCTTTGCCCAACCTGTGTTGGCTGGGATTTCTCCAACCCAGGTGTAGGACCTTGCACTTGGCATGGTTAAACTTCTTAAGGTTAGCATCAGCCCACCTCACAAGCGTGTCAAGGTCCCTCTGGATGGCATTCCTTCCCTCCAGCATATCAACCGAACCACACAGCTTGGTGTCATCGGCAAACTTGCTGAGGGCGCACTCAATCCCATTGTCCGTGTCAGTGACGAAGATGTTGAACAAGACTGGTCCTAAAAGCAATTCCTGAGGGACACCACTCGTTACTGGTCTCCAGCCCGACATTGAGCCGTTGACCACAACTCTTTGTGTGTGGCCATCCAGCCAGGTCTTTATCCACTGAGTGGTCCATCCATCAAATTGATGTCTCTCCAATTTAGAGACAAGGATGTTGTGTGGGACAGTGTCAAACGCTTTGCACAAGTCCAGGTAGATGACATCAACTGCTCTACCCCTGTCCATCAGTTCTGTAGCCCCATCATAGAAGGCCACCAAATTGGTCAGGCAGGATTTCCCCTTAGTGAAGCCATGCTGGCTGTCACCAAGCACCTTGTTGATTTTCATGTGCCTTAGCATGCCTTCCAGGAGAATCTGCTCCAAGATTTTGCCAGGCACAGAGGTGAGACTGACTGGTCTGTAATTCCCCAGGTCATCCATTTTCCCCTTCTTGAAAATGGGGGTTATATTTCCCTTTTTCCAGTCATCGGGAACTTCACCTGACTGCTACGATTTTTCAAATATGATGACCAGTGGCTTAGCAACTTCATTTGTCAGCTCCTTCAGGACCCACAGATGGATTTCATCAGGTCCCATGGACTTGTGCATGTTCAGGTTCTTAAGATGGTCTCGAACCAGATCCTCTCCTACAGTGGGCCCAAGGTCTTCATTCTCACAGTCCCTGCATTTGCCTTCCAGGATTTGGCTGGTGTGGTCAGAGCCTTTGCCAGTGAAGACTGAGGCAAAGAAGTCATTAAGAAACTCAGTTTTCTCCAAATCCAGGGTAGCCAGTTCTCCTGATAGCTTCTGGAGAGGGCCCACGTTGTCCCTAGCCTGCCTTTTATCACAATGGACCTACACAATCCCTCCTGTTATCTTTCACATCCCTAGCCAAGTTTAACTGGGCCTTAGCTTTTCTAACCTGGTCCCTAGCTTGCCAGACAACATCCCTGTACTCTTCCCAGGCCACCTGTCCTTGATTCCACTTTTTATAAGCCTCTTTTTTCCCCTCTAAGTTTCCTCAGCAGTTCCTTATTCACCCATGGAGGTCTCCTGGCCTTCCTGCTGCACTTCCTTCTAGTCAGGATGCAACAGTCCTGAGCTTGTAGCAGGTGATCCTTGAATAACAACCAACAGCCTTGGCCCCCCTGCCCTCTAGGGCTATACCCCATGGAACCTTACTAAGCAGGTTCCTGAAGAGGCCAAAGTCTGCTCTTTTGAAGTCTAGGGCAGTGAGCTTGCTGCATGCTCTTCTCACTGTCCTGAGGATCCCAAATTCGACCACCTCATGATCGCTGCAACCAAGGCTGCCGTGGAGAGTCACATTTCCAATGAGCCCTTCCCTGTTGGTGAGCACGAGGTCAAGCATGGCACCTCTCCTTGTCGGCTCCTCTATTACTTGCAGAAGGAAGTTGTCTTCCACACAATCGAGGAACCTCCTGGATTGCTTGTGCCGGGCCGTACCATCCCTCCAACAGATGTCAGGGTGGTTGAAGTCACCCATGAGGACACGGGCCTGGGAGCGCGAGGCTGTTCCTATCTGTCTACAGAGCGTTTCATCCACAGAGTCCTCTTGATCAGGCAGTCTGTAACAGATCCCCACAGTAATGTCCCCCCACAGCTGTTCTCCCTAAAGTTCAGTTGAGTTAAAGAACCCTATGAAAAGTGAAAATTATGAACAGGAAGGACCCAAATGCTGACATATAGGCTAATGGCAGAAGCATCCCAAAGCAGGCATCAGGAAACAATACCATCTATTTTGACAAAACACCTACTCACTAAGGTAATGGAAACGGTGAGCAAGCTCTGGAATATGATGGCTCTTCATATCACAGTCAATAACGTTCAAGCCCTACACTCCTGAATTTAGAAATCACTTTCTCACAGTTATTTCAACAGTTTATTGTAGTAACACAGAAATCAAGCCTTAATCAGGTTAGCAGCTTATCCAGGGTTATAAAACAATGCCTCTAGAGACAAGAACAATATCCCAGGAAGCCTGAATTTTAAAAACTTTCCTAAAGCTCCCAAACAGTGTAATGTATGTAGCATAAAAATCAAACCATCCAAAGTAAAGAAATTCAAATTTATGCCTTCTATTTCACTTTCAATACACATCTGTCTAGGAATATTGTAGAAGGCTCAAAACAAATACTATATATGTGGTAGCACAGTGGCCTGAGTTTATAGCTGAACAGCTGCCATAACTCTTTTTATATTGCTTTACCTTAAAATGAGTTTGTTTTCCTGTATAATTCATGCATTGTTTCTGTTTTAAATATAGTTCTATGAGAACAAGTTTTGATTAACAATGAGCATGCTTCCTAAGGCTTCAAAATGGTCTATTTGTTTTCTTGAAAGAAAAATATATCACGTATTTTGCTATGGTTGTGTTTAGCTAAATGACATTCAACATCCTGAAATACCAATTACCTTTTGAGAGTGGTGACATGCTTCTACACAGCACTTGTGTCAATGCATAGCATTTGGTAACCATGAAGCGGTACATATTTTGGAACTTATTTTTTTTTAAAATGAAAGGATTAAAACATTATTTTAACTTCTAATATAAAATTTGATATAGAAAACAAATGTTGGGAGACACTATATGGAGCCAGAATCTGCAATATATTACCTGAAAAGCATTTACTGGGGAGGGGGAATGTATGTCTCCATAGCTAGCACGAAAATAAAACCATGGTTTTAGTTACTGTCTTAGCTTCTTTTTTACAATTTCTTATCAGTAGCTTAGAAATATGCAAGCTACCTTGCCACTACAACAATAAACACTTCTGAAAACATACTGTAATTTAGTGCTGTAAGTTGTCACTGGTATCTCTGGCACTTACTAAACCTCAGGGTTACATTTAGAAAATAAAAAACAGGTACAGGAATAACATAAATGCTAAATAAAACCAATATTAAGCCCATATGAAAATGCTTCAGATATACTCCCTGAACCCTATGGCAAATGATTCAGGACAACAAAATGTGAGGAAGCTTTCAACAGCTCTAGTAATCCTCAGTTCCCATGTCCATTTTGTTCCACTCAGGCTTCTGATGAGGATACCATGACAGCTGGGAGTAACAGGCATGCAAGAACCAATGCACTTCTTCCTTCCAGCACTCACTCAATACTTACCCATAGAAAAGTTAAGGTGTTATACCTACTAAACCATCCCTATATCCCCTACATAGTGCTTCCCAGTGATCATCCATGCTTGTCCCAGGGGCAGATCCATGATAGAGAGCTGCCATATCCCCTAATTTGACAGGATCTGACTCTTTATCCGTAGGTCACTAACACCTTTAGGGGGATGGCCTGAGGCAGCCCCTGCCCTGTAGCTGTTGCGCAGAGGTAGGGGACCAAAAAGACGACGAGGGTTGGAAGCGAGTTCCGGGTCGACGTCGTGGGAAACCCTCCCCCCTTCCTGCCCTGCTTCCCCAGGTGTCCCTCCATAATAGGTTCGAGGCCCTGGATCTTGAAGGAGAGGTAGGTGAGAATGTGGGGCAAGGCCAGCCCCACAAGGCCACATAGGAAAAGGGAGTCGACTTTGCACCTCAAGACTGCCTCTGTTAAGAAAGAAAGAAGGGTCATTGTAGTAGGGGATTCCCTTCTGAGAGGAACAGAGGGCCCGATATGCAGAGTTGACCCTCATCATAGGGAAGTGTGTAGTCTGCCTGGAGCCCGGATCAGGGATATCACCAGGGCGCTCCCCAACCTGGTGCACCCGACAGACTATTACCCGCTGCTGGTCTTCCAGACAGGTGGGGAGGAAGCTGCTTCCCGCAATCTGAGGGGGATGAAGAAAGACTACAGGGCCTTGGGGCGGATGGTGAAAGAGTCTGGGGCTCAAGTGATCTTCTCCTCACTCCTTCCATCTTCCACTGATGATATGGGAAGGAATGGGAAGATTCAGTTCATGAACAATTGGCTTCGAGACTGGTGCTACAGGCAGGGCTTTGGATTCTTTGATAACGGCTGGTTTTATAGGGCACCAGTCTGGACAATGACAAGTGAGAAAGGTTTGTCTCACAGAGGGAAAAGGATGCTGGGGCACGAATTAGCAGGGCTCATTTGGAGAGCTTTAAACTAGATTCGAAGGGGGATGGGGTTGTAGCTGGGCTTGCCCCAGTGGGGCAGCGCTCCAGAATTAATGAAGACTGGGAGGCCTCCTACAATCCTAGGGTGAAATCGGTGTGCTCAGCTCGCTCCCTGAAATGCCTGTACACCAATGCGCGCAGCATGGGAAATAAGCAGGAGGAGTTGGAAACCTGTGTTAAGTCAGGAGATTATGATCTGGTGGCAATTACAGAGACGTGGTGGGACAGCTCACATGACTGGAATATAGTCATGGAAGGCTATGTCCTTTTCAGGAAAGACAGGCCAGCCAGGCGGGGTGGTGGGGTTGCTCTTTATGTGCGGGAGGAACTACAGTGCACCGAGTTCTGTCCAGGGACAGATGATGAGCGAGTTGAGAGTCTGTGGGTGAGAATTAAGGGGCAGGCTGGCAGGGGGGATACTGTTGTAGGTGTCTGTTACAGACCACCGGATCAGGGTGAGGAAGTTGACGAGGCCTTCTACAGGCAGCTGAGAGCGGCCTCACAGTCACAGGCCGTGGTCGTCGTGGGGGATTTTAACTTCCCTGATGTTTGCTGGAAGGACCACTCGGCAACCCAGCCGCAGTCCAGGAGGTTCCTCCAGTGTATGGATGATAACTTCCTCCTGCAAATGGTGGATGAGCCGACCAGGAGAGGAGCGCTGCTGGATCTCATCCTCACTAACAAGGAGGATCTGGTTGAAGCAGTAAGGGTTGAGGGCTGCCTTGGTTGCAGCGACCACGAGATGGTGGAGTTCAGGATCTTGTGTGGCAGGACTAGTAGAATACCAAGTAGAATTGCAACCCTGGACTTTAGCAGGGCAAACTTTGGCCTTTTCAAGCAATTGCTAGGGGAAATCCCATGGGCAGGGCTGCTTGAAGGTAAAGGGGCCCAAGATAGTTGGTTGACATTCAAGGACTGCTTTTTCCGTGCTCAAGATCGGAGCATCCCGACACGTAGGAAGTCAAGGAAGAGGGCCAAGAGACCTGCGTGGCTAAATAGGGAATTGCTGGGTATGCTCAAGTGGAAGAGGAGAGTTTACAGGTCATGGAAGGAGGGGCTGGCCACTTGGGAGGAATATAAGGCTGCTGCTAGAGGATGTAGGAAGGCAGCTAGGATGACTAAGGCCTCCTTAGAATTAAACCTGGCGAGAAGGGTCAAGGACAGCAAAAAGAGCTTTTTTAAATACATGGCAGATAAAACTAACACCAGAGGCAATGTAGGCCCACTGATGAATGGGATGGGTGCCCTGGTGACAGAAGATACAGAGATGGCAGAGTTACTGAATGCCTTCTTTGTCTCTGTCTACTCTGCTGCGGGCAGTCCTGAAGAGCCCTGTACCCCTGAGACCTTAGATGAAGTCAGGTCGACGGAGCGGTTTGCCTTAGTCGATGAGGAATGGGTTAGAGACCAGTTGAGCAATCTGGACATCCATAAATCCATGGGTCCAGATGGGATGCACCCGCGGGTGCTGAGGGAACTGGCGGAAGTCATTGCTAGACCATTCTCCATCATCTTTACCAAGTCTTGGGAAACGGGAGAGGTGCCTGAGGACTGGAGGAAAGCAAATGTCACTCCAGTCTTCAAAAAGGGCAAGAAGGAGGACCCGGGTAACTACAGACCGGTCAGCCTCACCTCCATCCCTGGGAAAGTGATGGAACACCTTATCCTTGGTACCATCTTAAGGCATATCAAGGATAAGAAGGTTATGAGGGGCAGTCAACATGGCTTCACCAGGGGGAAATCATGTTTGACCAATCAGCCTTTTATGAGGAAATAACACGGTGGATGGATGATGGCAGAGCGGTGGATGTGGTCTACCTTGACTTCAGCAAAGCATTTGACACGGTCTCCCACAGCATCCTCACGGCTAAAATGAGGAAGTGTGGACTGGATGATCAGGTAGTGAGGTGGACTGCGAACTGGCTGAAGGAGAGAAGCCAGAGAGTTGTAGTCTATGGGGCTGAGTCTAGTTGGAGGCCTGTAACTAGTGGAGTGCCTCAAGGGTCAGTACTGGGACCGGTATTATTTAATATATTCATCAATGATTTAGATGAGGGAATTGAGTGTACTATCAGCAAGTTTGCTGATGACACTAAGCTGGGAGGAGTGGCTGATACGCCAGAAGGCTGTGCTGCCATCCAGCGAGACCTGGATAGGCTGGAGAGTTGGGCAGGGAGTAACTTGATGAAATATAACAAGGGAAAGTGTAGAGTCCTGCATCTGGGCAGGAACAACCCCAGGTTCCAGTATAGGTTGGGGAATGACCTGTTAGAGAGCAGTGTAGGGGAGAGGGACCTGGGGGTCCTAGTGGACGACAGGATGACCATGAGCCAACACTGTGCCCTTGTGGCTAAGAAGGCCAATGGCATCCTGGGGTGTATTAGAAGGGCGGTGGTTAGTAGGTCGAGAGAGGTCCTCCTTCCCCTCTACTCTGCCCTGGTGAGACCGCATCTGGAGTATTGTGTCCAGTTCTGGGCCCCTCAGTTCAAGAAGGACAGGGAGCTGCTGGAGAGAGTCCAGCGCAGGGCAACTAAGATGATTAAGGGAGTGGAGCATCTCCCTTATGAGGAAAGACTGAGGGAGCTGGGTCTCTATAGTTTGGAGAAGAGGAGACTGAGGGGTGACCTTATCGGTGTCTATAAATATATAAAGGGGGAGTGTCACGAGGACGGAGCCAGGCTCTACTCAGTGGCAAACAATGATAGGACAAGGGGTAATGGGTACAAACTGGAACACAAGAGGTTCCACTTAAACTTGAGAAGAAACTTCTTCTCAGTGAGGGTGACGGAACACTGGAACAGGCTGCCCAGGGAGGTTGTGGAGTCTCCTTCCCTGGAGACATTCAAAACCCGCCTGGACGCATTCCTGTGTAACATTATCTAGGTGTTCCTGCTCCGGCAGGGGGATTGGACTAGATGATCTTTCGAGGTCCCTTCCAATCTCTAACATACTGTGATACTGTGATACTGTGATATCCCCTAATTTGACAGGATCTGACTCTTTATCCGTAGGTCACTAACACCTTTACAGGTATACAAATGCATCATCTCTGGTCTGTGATATCCACAGTCATTCTCCTCCAGTGTAAAACATAGGTGCTTCCAACTCATGCCCACTGTACCTTCCACCAGACTGCTTTCTATACAAAACAGCAGATAAGCAGTAGAGCATAGTATTTTATGTATTAGGATAAGATGATCAGCAATCTAACATAACTGTACTAAAATGTTTGATTCAAAGTCCCCCTCTGGAAAAACCCTACGTACACTAAATGTCAAGTCAGCTTTCACAGCTTATCTAATCCGAATTTTAGGCATGATCTCCAACCCAATAAAAGATTTCACATAGCCAAAATTAGCTCCCACCATTTCTCTCATCACTTACAGCCCACTATGGGTTTACATTCTGTCGTCTTTCTCACATATTTTCACCATAGTTTCTTACTTTCACTTTTGACTGTCCATAAACATTACTACAAATTACACCAAACTGAGAAGAAACTCAAGAAATCAGAAAAATATGGCAAGTTTCTACATTATTGTCAGAAAAAAAAAAGTCTTCTCCTTCGTCAACTATGTAAAGATACTTAAAGTCTTCAATAAGAAATCAAATAGCTGTTCTTTGGCAAAGGAATTCAGGCTAAAAAAAAATAAAAAATAAAAATTCAAGGAGAAAGCAATCACCTTAGCTATACAAGAATCAGTCAAAAACTGAGAACTACAATTTGAAAATGAAAGCAGATGGGATGAAGACCAGAACAGGCATGTTGAGGGGCTCCAACCCAAACGACCAAAACCAGAGCCAAAGTGACTGAGAAACTCAATCGCAAAAAAAAAAAAAAAAAAAAAAAAATGGCAGGGCCCTTAAATTAATAAAAGAAAATAAGTGAGAATACTGTAAAAAAAAAAAAAGGGGGGGGGGGGGGGAGAAACTCAAAAGAGGAAACAGAATTTCAGAAAATACATAATCACCTCAAATGTCCCAGTTCTTCCAACTTCAGCCTTTCAAAACTTCTGGAGCACGGTTCAGTATTTTTACATAAGCAGATGGAAAGTCAGTACTGAAGCAGGGAAAGGGGATACATTTTTATTTTACTTACATGTACTCCTGTCTGTCTCTACAGCCATGAAAACTGGAAACTTGTTTTAATTTTAAAGGGAAAACTGGAATTTTCATACAAATGACCCACTCCTGGAAGGTGAAGCTTTCAGAAGGCTATCTAATATCATGAACGCATCATTACAGGACCTATATGAAATCAGTACTGCTGCCGTCAGAACTCACTGAATGTGGCAGTATATTTCTTCCCAGAGTGCAAGCAGGATGCCAGGCATCACACAAACCACTATTCGTCACCTATGGGTAATTCATGATTCAGCATCTATATTTCCCTTACGAAAATGTTGTAACCATTTCAGTAAAAAAAAGCACTGAACCTGCAAGAATTACAGTATGGATATACTGCCTGGACACACAAAATCAACACGACTGAGGTTTTTATAAGTGCCAGACATTCAGGCAGGCATGAAATAGCTGATGGTACTACAGATCAAATTTAACATATTAAGAGCTAACTATTTCATTTAGATTCTTGCACTCCATTCTCTTGCAAGATTTTTGTTTTCAGAACACCTAGCTTTCCCTAAATAGAATATTATGTACTTCATTTCTGCATAATACTAAAACATAAAAAACAGTCTTCAGTTAATGAGAGAATAATGACAGAATTCAGAACACATACACGATTTGGAACATGCGGGCAAATGCAATTAATCAGAACTGTAGGTTAAATGTAATTTAACGACGCACTATAGACACACAGGGAAGATCATGAACATCCTGGAATATCCATTATTAGCCTTTCAGACAAAGAAAAGGCTGGTTAGAATTTAGCAAAAAGCAAGAAAAAGAATTCTCAAAATGAAGAGTTTCATCCTAAAGATTAGACGGCGATTCAGAGCAGCCCTGTGGAGGACTTAGGGGTGTTGGTCGATGAGAAACTTAACATGAGCTGGCTTCAGAGTGCACTTGCAGTCCTGAAAGCCAACCATATCCTGGGCTACATCAAAAGGAGCATGACCAGCAGGTGGAAGGAGGTGATCCTGCCCCTCTACTCTGCTCTCGTGAGACCTCACCTGGAGTATTGTGTGCAGTGCTGGTGTCCTCAACATAAAAAGGACATGGAACTGTTGGAACAAGTCCAGAGGAGGGCCACGATGATGATCAGGGGACTGGAGCACCTCCTGTATGAAGACAGGCTGAGAAAGTTGGGGCTGTTCAGCCTGGAGAAGGGAAGGCTGCTTGGAGACCTCACAGCAGCCTTCCAGCATCTGAAGGGGGCCTACAAGGATGCCAGAATGGGCTCAAACTTAAATGGGGGAAGTTCAGGTTAGATATAAGGAAGAAGATTTTTATTGTGAGGGTGGTGAGGCACTGGCACAGGTTGCCAGAAGAAGTGGTAAATGCTCCATCCCTGGCAGCGTTCCAAGGCCAGGCTGGACAGAGCCTTGGGCAACATGGTCTAGAACTGAAGCATCCTTGTCCATGGCAGGGGTGTTGGACCTTAAGGTCCTTTCCAATCCTAACTATTCTATGATTTTATGATTCTATTTCTCCCATTGTCAATTGGTTATGGTTGAGTTTGTCTGTCTGGACTTTCTCTTTAAAGAGAAATAAATAAATAAATAAACAAATAAATAAGGAAAACGTGCCTTTTTAGAGAGCAAATGCTATCCATCACCCCAGTTGCTAAGGGGCTGCTGAAGCTTTCCAACCTGAGGGATGAGAATTTTAAAGCAAACTGAGTTTGTGGCCCACAGTCAGAAGTAAAAGCCAGTAAGAGTAACCTTTAGAATAGCTAGGTTACATGTTATAAATATTGAGAAAATAAACATGTATTAAGGAAATTATGGGATGATACTAAATCTTCTTCATCTAGTTCATAATACGGTATCAGTTTAGTTGAATTGGCCTCTAGTGACATTACTAATTTGAGCACAGCTGAAAATAAATCTTCTTTTCGAAAATTAAAATCTTGGCACAAAACTGAGAGCTTCTAATAATCTACTTCTTGTCATATTGGCAGTGCTCAAGGACTTGATTAATATAGACATCTCCATTCTTGATTACCAGCAGCTTCCTAGGGCACAGAATGCGGGTTTAGACTTGCATAGCTGAGAAGTAACATCCAAGCCTCCTGTCTCAGTCAATACTCAAAGAGCCTCTTCAGGGTAGTTTAAGAGCATATACAGTTACTTTCCTTCATAGGCAGTGTGAGGACAGGCTAAAGCACTACAATTGACCTCTTTTTCATGCAGTTTTTAAAAACTGCATAACAAAACATCAAAACAACTTTCTTACTTTTTACAAGAATCACAGAGAACAGTCTCCTTCCTCTTAGGCAGAAGCCTAAGAACCTATTTCAGATAAAGTACGATGGTTACAGTAATACAGAAATTGGTTTCATACTCCACCAGTGCTCTACTGGCCCAATCAGTATTTTCAAGTACTTCACTCCCTATTTTAAGAAGCCATTCAGTTCAAAATTATCATTATTTGTGGTAACTTAGATGTTACTGGACATGAGATTATGCTTTCATATCCTGAGAACAACATCTATATGCTTGCTTCTAGAAACCTTTTTCTGTAAAAAGAAAACAAAATAGTATTCAAATGTAATGGCACTATTTTTCAGATTTACACTCCCCTCATCTATTTCTATCAAATCTGGTATATCTGTAAGAGCACTGTATCAGTTTACAGAGCAATCACTCTTGGAAGTAAGTTCTGCTTCACTACATCAGTGCTGGAGTGCTCACTTAGTTAAAAGGCTACGTTAACTCAGCATTGGTAATTAAAGATTCCAAAGTCTAAACTTCTACTATTATAGTATTTAGAGTAACTAACACTACAGAAAAATGCGTAACAGGGGCATTCTGGACAACCCAGCCTTCAGTCTGCTCTTGAAGAAGTAGATTTATGACAGCTGGCAAAATGAGGTTCAAGAACTACCCTCAAACAGCCTTAGTTTGAGCAAAAACTATCAGATACTTTAAAGACAGAGCCTGACAAATTCAGAGTGCACTAGATGATGTGACTGCTTGAGGTAAGGGAGAAAATTAACCATGTCTCTGCCCCCATGTACCTCAGAAAGAAATCTATGCTGTCCCCAAAGGTAACGATTAAGAAAGAGAAAAAATTAAATTCTGTTATAACAAATGAGATTAGAATTTCTCTGATTAACTCTGAGACTAACTCATCCATTTCAGCTATTTTTCCCCCTAATTTGAGAGGAACAGTCAAACTTTAAAGACGAAAATATTTCCTGGAACAACCAGAAAGAGGTTTTTATGTAAATATTACTATCACTGATGCTGTTATGAACAGTGAAGTGAGAGATAATGGGATATAAAAGACATCTTGGCAAATCTTCTCATATTATTAAGACAGCACGTACCACACTCACACAAAACATTTAAAAATGTTTTCCAACTAACAAAGTATTTTGAGAAAATAATCCATTATGTAAGGAGTTTTCTGGTGCAGATCTTTCACTTACAATACGCTTATTTCAGCTGTTCTAACCAAATAACCTGGGGAAGATGAATATTGATATCCTTTCACTCAGTTTAATTCTTGACAGAGTAACTCCCATAGCCCCTCTACTGAAGACCAAGTACTCCTCATTGCATTAAAATAAAGTCAGAATATTCATATTTTAAAGTTTGGGGGTCCCCTCTCTTCATCTTTCAACAGCCAAAGTGAAAAAAATGTACTTAGTCAGAATTACATAAAGACCTTTCATTTAAAGAAAGTACTTCAACACTTATGTATGATTTTAATAAATTATCAGTTTTGTATGGATGAGATAGGACTAAAGGTGTATTACATGTTAAGAAAAGCACTGGTCTACACACACTAACTTCAGACCTGTGTCACACCAACATAAAGCTAGAGCAAACCAGTAAGTCTGCTCTTTAAAATTTACAGCCTAGCATGCTAATTCCAGTCATCATCAGCACACTCAGCATTGCAGAATCTAAACTGCAAATTATATATGAAAATGTCAATTTTGCTTGCTGTGATGATGAAAATAATTTAGGTAAGACGCCAAGGGAAAGATGACAAAAACCATGTCTGACTGTGAACTCCCTTCAAAAACTCTCATCATCTGCTTAAGAAAAGCATGCCAGTGCAGAGGAGAAACCAGCATGATGAAGCCAGAAGTGTACTCAACACAGCAAACAACTATTAAAACAGGAAAAAAAAGGTGCATGTTTTAAGAGAAAGGCATAATCATCACAGCTAGGGTCTTCATCACAAAAATATTCTGTAATCAGGAAGAGAGTGTTTCCTTTAAGATGAACCCCAGATCAAACACCAGCTTCCAACTGATGGGAGACTCTAGCACTGGGGACACTGGAGATGACTGCATGAACATACTGATTTCTATTCTTTATTGCTGCTACTGACTCCAGCTGTATTAAGATGGCATGGATATCTTAGAAGGAAATTCTGGATGTTGCAGCTTCCTTTCAGCAGGCCTCACTGTACCTTCCTCACCTACTCCATTGGTTCGAGGAAGTCCGCAGTGAAGCAGCTGGATTTTAACATTGGCTGCATAAGGTTTCTGACTACCATCCTCTACCACATTTTTAAGAGCAACAGAAAATATGATTGGTATACAGTATTTCAAACTCTGTCCCCCCTACAGCACGTATTCAACTTTAACATAATTCAGTATCCCTGCCTTATAAATGAACTACTGAGGCATTTTGTGGTTTCAGTGAAATGTACTCTTCAATGGCAGATTTAAGACCTGTAAAACTTAATTTCTATACAGATATACAAGCTGCAAATTAAATCCTCAGCTGACAGTACTAGCCAAATCTTCAAATTAAACCCACCTCAGAGTAGACACTATAAAAATGCAATATAACAACCAATAAAACCTTACCTACATCCGTACGTGCACTTATGCATAAAACAAAGTTTTTCTGAAAGTTTTTCTGAAAAAGCATGAAAGTCTGTAATAAAGACAGTCACAACACATGCACAGCCAAGTTAAACAGAGGTTGCAGTCAACTACAGTGCCTATCACTAAATTTTACGACCAGACTTTGCAACCTTAATGATAGTTTAGCAATGATGTATCTTAGTCATGTAGTCATAAGAAAAGAATCATTGGATGGATTTTATCTACCTAGTCACAATACTATAACGCAACATCAAACATGATTCTGCCTTAATCCCACAGCTACTGCAAGACCATAAGCATACAGACAAATAAAACAAGAAGAGAAGAAACAACTATGTTTTTCAACAATAGACAAGAATAATCTTCTAGGCCCTAAAGTAGTACCACATGCTATATAGAAATAGTTGTAGTTGTAAGGTAAGACCAAGGAAAGAGTTAGACTGTGTCAGGTAGATGGACAGTGAATTTACAGGCTCCTGCAAAAAGACTGACCAAAGATAACACAATTTTCAAAGCAAAA
This sequence comes from Pezoporus wallicus, assembly GCF_028554395.1. NCBI lineage: Eukaryota > Metazoa > Chordata > Aves > Psittaciformes > Psittacidae > Pezoporus > Pezoporus wallicus. The sequence continues at coordinate 243,988 of NW_026642512.1, read as the reverse complement.
AAATTCTGAAAGCTTAAAAAACAGGGGGAAAATATTTACACGGCTTTGTCTTAGTCTCAAAAGAAGGCACTATAAGACCAAGGGACCAAAGGCAGGTTGGGCTAAACCAAGTGAGTGGGATAGAGAGGCACTGACAAGAGCAACAAGCCATGCATTATGTTTGCTGTGCAACTCTTGGATCCCTCACCTAAACTTTCTCTAATGATATCAGTAACTTTAGAAGGAAACAAGAAAATAAAAGAAAATAAAAGCAAAAAGTATTTTAACTTCATAAACTGGGAGTTTCAGCTTGTAATTAATGCTAGAAAAAGCAAGAGGAGCAAGCCAAAAAGCCACTACCTCAGTTACCTCTCAGAGAGAATTTGAATATTGGAAGTGTACTAAAAATATAGACTGAGATTTAACTCTACAAGGAAAAGCTGCACAAATTACGTACCTAAAGCCATCTTATTTGGTAATATGTAGGATGAACCAGATTCTTCATCCAAGATTGGCTCTTTCCTGGAAGGTTAACTTTCTCTGACTTCCCATTCTTTTCTGCAAGGATAAAGTCCTATATCTCTCTTCAGCAAACCTTACTTGAACATATGCCAGCAAAAGTGGTATTTTCAGACTTCTTCATTCAATATTCAAAACAAAACCCCTCATATCTTTGAACTTAAAAAAAAAGTAAGAGACACACACCAAAGAGTACTACTGTAGTTCAAAAGGGAGGAAACAAAAGAAATAATATGACATGAAATTGGTGGAGTAAGAGTAGTTCTGAGAAGCAACAACTTCAAAAGACTTTCCCTAAATGAAGTTACTGCAGATTTTCATCTTTACATGTATTTTAACTGATAAGAAGCTAGCTTGAAAGCAAACAGAAAGAAACTATATGACAAACATCAGAAACAGCATTCATGTTTCTAAAACCCCAGTATTCAGGGATTCACTTTGTGCAAAAGGTAAAAGTGGTATTGTGCTCCATCTCTCTCTCTCTGGGAAATTTGTGGGCACAGAGTTACAGTAAATATATGCACCATTCTAAGAGCACTTTTTTATGGAGAAGACTTAGCTGACTGGCTCTTTTATCTAGCAAGAGAATATACAGCAAGACCCAATGGTGGGAAAATGAAGTTCGACAGATTTTAATTACAGACAAGGCACACATTTTTATTAATCATAAAAATACCCTAGAAATTACCTGTCATTTCATGCCTTGAAATCACAATAAGATCCTTGTTTCAAAAGCTCTTTTACATATTGAAGAAAAATTACAGTTTGTATTACAGAGGAAGTTGCAAAAGATAAGCACGGTACCTTCTTATAACCTTATAAGTTGGTATTTAGCATGCAGAAAAAGAACAGATGTTTCCAATGTTTTTAAACATTCTCAAAAAAAACCTTTATCATTTACATGCTCTTGGTAGAAGGCAGAAGGTGGTAAGAGGGCTACGAGGAAACTCATCCAAAAAAAACCTCAAAAACAGAATACCTACTAACAAAGCTGGGTGAATGGAAGATTAAACAGATTCATTTGTGCTGTAGCTGGCTACTAAAATAAATCTCAGTATGCATAAAACTGTGTCTTTACTACATCTTTCAACATTTGCAATCTCTGTGCCACTGTCTGTGATAGCATCATTTAATGCAAGTTGGTTCAGAATTCATTGTGACAATGCCCACTGTCTTTGTGACCTCTATTTGTCACTGTAAGAATGACCAGTGAACCAGCCACTAACAAGAAACTGAAAGATTATTTCTGTTTGAGCTGTATTCCTCCTTATTTTGTATTTCTTCCAGTATCAAAAAGAATTTTTCCCCCATGACACACAGAGAGCACACTAATTCTCTTCTTTTTTGTCATAACTGCCATAGGACGTATGTGTTTCAGAGCATTTCTGTAGATTTGCCAGCATTTAGCAGAGGGAATTTAGCATATTCGCATTACATATATACCCCTTAGCAAGAAAACCAGTTTCTGAGAAAACTACTTTCAGAGTTTTCCCATATGGCTTCAAACAGCCAGTCAAGATACAGAACTGACAGCTCTATCAAGAATTTTAGGTACGAAATTTCACTAGTTGCATTCCCACGCATCATTATATTAAGTAATGCTGTCTGAAGGCTATAAAAAACTTCTCCTGCTTGGCAACATAGCAGTCCCATCTTTTCCATTATATGTATTTTAAAGATGCCCTGAAGTGTTTTCTAAAACAAGAAAGCTATGAGGCACTTAGTTTGACCTGTCTTTAAAACAGATAGATATATGCAGAGTACAGAGTTATACACATAACATAATGGGGATGGGGTTAGAAGCAACAGAAAATTGATGAAAAATTGCCATGACAACTCAGAGTAAACCCTACTAAAAATCTAGGTCTTCTTCACGCAGAACAAAACACATTCTATTCTAATCAATACGTGCCCTGATTTCTGAACTGATATGTTACCAAAGACTTGAAAACTGGATCAGATTGGTATCAAGACTATTACTACTCGCCTACCATTCTAGAGGCCAAATTAAGAATGTATTCAAAGAAAAAAAAACTCTAATACAAATACTGTCATTCTAATTCACTAGGATTGTACTATACAGCAGAAATAATTTAAAAAGGGTCTGCCATGAGTAAAGTCTCAAAGAACTAATCAATGTAACAGAAAAATAAACATAATTAATAACCCTGTGCAGCTGAAGACTGCCTATAATTATAAAGTGAAGAAAAATGAAAAGATGGAATGAGAAAAAAGATACTACTAAACAGTACAGCCTTAGTTTAATGCTAACTCCTATTCATTTCTCAAGACAGTAAAGCCCCACCAGCTAAGCAGTCTGAATTAAAAAAAAAAAAAAAACAACAACAACAAAAAAGACCTGCTCTCAAAAGAGAACATTTTTTTCTCTAACAATTAGAAGTAACGTTCAGCATACCAGAGAAAACTTCACTTAATCAGTATTCTGGAAAATACCTATTCTGTTGTTACTCTAAGAAACTCAGTTTGGCTTGTCATCCAGAATATCAGCCAGCACATTACCACCTACCTCTCTTGCATATAACTTACAGACTCAGAACACTAGTTTTTACCAACTTGTAGTCTGCAGAGAAGAATCCGGACTTAGAGAAATAACATGGTAATACAAGCAAAATATCTGTAAGAAATTGCTTCTCTTAGTGGTCTGGAGTCTAAATCTGAGCACTTCTTCAAGCCAAAAGATACACTGGCCTACACGCTCAGAAATGGAGATAAGCCAAATTAATTAGTAATACAATGAAGTAATAATCCTCAGCAGTCAGCTACCCACCAGATTTGGCCATGCTAACCAATCCTCAATTCTTCCTTCAATTTGCCCAAAAGCTCCAATGTTTGCTCAATGTGTTGTCTTAAAACAGAAATGAAAGATTACTGCCTGGTCCTTTTTGTGTACAGAAATAGACTTAATGGCACCATTTCAGTACTTTCAAAATAGACAACATCCAAGTACTAAGTGCCAGAAGAGACTCGGGAGTTATTTTGCCACTTGGATTTTAGTAAAACACTTTAAAACAAAGAAAAAATTCCTATTATCTCTTTCTTAGTTACACTGTAAACTCTGTCTCATACAGTTTCCCTGGACACCCTCTCATGCTGAAACAGAACTATTAGGACTTCAGTAACACTAATCATGACTCCAATTCTGTGCTTGGACCCAGACAAGCAATTCTGTGCACACACCCACTAATCCCAAAATCAAGAAAATTCAGAATTGATACATGCACAGAAAACCACATGGCAAGTAAAAGCATGAAATATTCACACATACTTCAAATTCTAAATTAATACATAGGCCAGCACGCCACCTAAACAGGTCAGTAAAGTCCCTACCAAATATGCAGTGACAATCAAAAAAACCTGTATATATTTTTAAAAGGGGATGAAAGAAGAAACTCTTTTCTCATAGAATCACAGAATGGTTTGGGTTGGAGGGGACCTTAAAAATCCCAATCCCTTGCCATGGACAGGGAAACCTTCTAGAGCCGGTTGCTCCAAGCCCCATTCAATCTGGCCTTGAATACTGCCAGGGATGGGACAGCTACAACTTCCCTGGGCAATATGCAGAGGAGTACTGCCAGCAGGCCGATAAGGGTGATACTCAACAATGGTGAGGCTACACCTGGAATACTATAACCAGTGCTGGGCTCCCCAGTACAAGAGAGACATGGACATACTGGAGACAGTATAGCAAAGGACACGAAGATACTGAAGGGACTGGAGCACTTCACATGAGGAAGTGGAGGAGAGAAGCAGGACAGAGCAGCTGGAAAAGTCCTCTCTGGAAAAGAGAGGACTTATCAATGTATATAAATACACAAAGGGAGGGCGGAGAGAAGACACAGCCAGGCTCTTTTCTGTGGTCTCCACTAACAGGATGAGAGGGAATGGGCACAAAATGAAGCACAAGAGGGTCTGCCTGAACACAAGAACACACATTTGCACTTCAGGGTGACCAAGCACTAGTACAGGTTGCCCAGAGAGGGGGTACAGACTTCATTCTTAGAGATACTCAAACACTGTCTGGACACAGTCTTAAGCAAGTGGCTCTAGGTGGCCCTCCTTGAGCAGAGGGGTTGGACCAGGTGACCTCCAGAGGTTCCTTCCAACCTCAACCATTCCATGATTATGTTGCTGGCAACTGTGACAAAAGAAATTACATATTATTTTTCTGTACCTAATATTGCTTCTGTGAGAGAAGTGAACAGGGCAAGTCAGGAACTCGTATACAGCCAAGTAAACAAGAACAGTGGGCTCATTTATAGTATCAATTGTTTTACATCACAATGAAAGGATCATACAATTATTACTGCACTCACATGACATTACAAGAAGATTCATAAGATTATAAACAGATGGCAAGTTCTTCCATTAACTTATGCAATTCTAAAAATACTATATCTCTGTGTGCCTTCTTAGCAGAAGAATACATACTTTATTTAGCCATCAGTTTTGTGAACTTACTCTGTCAATTAAGGAAAAGTTATCATGAACTTCAAGTGTTTCACTCAACTAAAGTCTACAAGTTTAAGATTTTACAGGTTTTCAAAACAAACCAAGAAAGTAAATTCAAGTTCAAACTCAAATTAAACCTTAACATCTACACTCACGATCAAACTGCCATTAAACTTGTCATCTGGGCTAGGAAAAGAAAAGGAAAAAAAGAGGTGGGGTGAAAATGATGATTTAAGAGCTACACACCCGTATTTAAACCTGCTTAAAAAAAAAAAAGAAGAAAAAAGTAACTTGCACTATGATATTTTTGCACTTGTTTTTCTGCAAGTTTAATTACAAATGACAGCTTAAAACTGCTTTATATGGGATGTAATTTACTACCAAAACGTCATTCCATTATTTGAGAATCTCCGACATTGTAACATACACCAGAAGCACTGTATGTTGCTGGGCTGTAGACAAGAAACAGAGCAAAGTCACCCCCAAACCAGGCCATCAGAAGGACCACAGGTGCATATGGTACAAGCTCCATATGAAAGAGGATCAAAGATGCTTTTATTAGTTTCCCATATGCTGAAGACGAAGCAGTGAAATATGATCTACTGCATAATCTGTCTGAAGAAAATTCTCAGACAGCTGCTTTGTAGGATATCTCCAGAACTGCCTTCTATTCTGCACACGTATGCTGTATTTTGGAAAGTTAGCCATATAACCTCCTGCAATTTTAATTGGTTTTCAAATTACCCACCCCCTCCAATGGACAGCTATACTTGCCTATATACTTACCATACTGCTGACCTTTTAAACTTTGGAACTTGTGTGCTTGGCACTGGGAAATACTATCTCAAAAAGTATTTAGGCTCAGAAGCCTAAAATATCTTTTCAACTCAAACCGGTTTTTTGCATACTTACATTATCAGCCATTTACTTGTTTCACTTCATGAGTTAATATAATTTTGCACATTAAAATTATGAAAGTTTTGTTAAACAAAATTACCCAGTTTTACAAAGGATAAAGTTTAAATACTGCAGAAAAATCAACTGTAATGCGATTCTGGGTATTTTTAGTCTGTTCCACAAACATAACTTGTCTTTTTAAAATGTGCATTTTACACCTAAGTGAAATTCTAGGTCTATTTAGGTTTAAACCTGATGGTATAACTTATGATGCTCTATTTCAGTCAGTATATCAGGTGTAGCTTTTAAACAAAATAAATTTTATATGTATATTTTACTAACTAAATCATAAAGTAAAAAATTGAATCTTATCCCAACAAGATATATAACAATGATAAAAATAAAGTCAGAATAATTAAATCTGTGCTCCACAATTCATTGAACCATGTGATCCTGGCTGACACTGCTATGTTCTTTATACATTTCCTTATACAGTTGAAGACTTATTATCAATTGACAGATATCTGCACCTTCTCATATATGCAAATATCTAGGCCTCAAGATACAACGAGACTTCCATATGATGTACCAAAGTTTTAGCTGGTAACAGTCACATATGAAGGACAATTATTATGTTATCACAGAAACGTAACTCAGAATTGTAGCAAGTACCTTACAATATGCACTACCCAACCACCTTACAAAATTAAAGACAGCAGGAGCTCAGGTACACTTCCAAGTACAGAGAATCAACAGGCTGATGAGCTAAACCACTAAAAGTGTTCATGAACGCATTTTAACCTTGCCCTATTGCAAGGCAAGTTCACAAACATCTCCAAATGGTATGTACATTGCATTATTTTACGTTGCTAATAGTACACATAACACAGAGTCATAGAATGGTTTGGGTTGGAAAAGACCTTAAAGATAGCTAGTTTCAACCCCTGCCACAGGCAGGGACACCTTACACTAGATCAAGTCACTCAAGCCTCATCTAACCTGGCTTTGAGCAGGCTTTTTTTTTTTTGATGAAAGGGCCACAGCTTCTCTGAGCAACCTGCGGCAGTGTCTTACCACTCTCACAGTAAAGAATTTCTTTATAATATCTCACCTAAATCTACTCTCTTTCCGCTTAAAGCCAACCCCCTTTGTCCTGTCACCACCTGCCCTTGTAAAAAGTCCCTCTCCAGACTTCTTGTAGGCCCTTTTAGGCAGTGGAAGGGGCTCCAAGGTCTCCCCAGAGCCTTCTCTTCTGGCTAAACAAGAGAAACTCTATTAGCCTGTCTCCATAGCAGAGATGCTCCAGCCCTCTGATCATCTTTGTGGCCTTCCTCTAGACTCACTCTAAGAGGGTCACGTCCTTCTTATGTTGGGAGTCAGGTTCCAACAGCTCAGATAACACAAAACATCTCTTTGAAGTGGAACTCCACTGCTCCCATCACAAACTCTGCACCTAATTTAAACTCCTTGCTTTAAAACAAAGCTATGTAGCTTTACCCTCTGTTAGGAAAAAAAAAAAAAAAAAAATTAAAAAAACCAAAACCATTACCTTCTGAGGATTCAAAACCCTCTGCCTGAACTTTTCAATTGTATCTTGACCTGCAGCTGCCCATGCACTGGCAAATGCTTCAGTTTTGTCTTGATCCAGGTGAATGCTTTGCAGCTGTTGTTGCAATGAAGCAGGCTTCAAATTATGATAAACTGCCTGTTAAAAGGAAAAATAGCTGCTGTTGTTCAGTACTGTTCTACAAGTTGCGTCAGACAGACTCTACCACAGGTGGCCACCACGTTCACACAAGATTTTTACTAACAACTCTACTGCGGGACTGCAAGCATCCTGCTAGTATTAACCCTCTGAGAAGATAGAAAAGTGTAACTATCTTAATTGTATCGCAAAATCTCGTATTACAAATTACTTTTCACAAGATAGAAGAATTATGAAAAAATGCATATACAGGCTAGAACTGAGTATATGTTTCTACTGTACATACTATCAAAGCAGCTATCATAAAAAAAAAGGGGGGGCTTTGAAGTCAACTGTGAAGAAAGAACAACTTTTCCAAATTCCACATTGTTCAAGTACACCTGAACTACAAGGCAGTATAAAGCTTGCTTCTTTTCTAATGCTGTGAAAAGCGTTAACTATATGAACTCATCGTAAATTGAGGTGTTAAAAAAGGACAAGATTCAAATTCCCCAAGAGACCACCATTATGCATACCCTCTGCAAAGACTACACTTATTACATTTCCATTAAATGAATTGATAACATTGTGGCTGTGACAATTTCTAAGTTACCATATTTACCAGGTAATACACTGGCTTCCCAATCTGAGTAGTGGCAGAATGTAGGATCAGAAAGCCTTCTATGTTTAGAACATAATTAGCTCTATACCACACAGGAACTACTCATTCAGGCACTAAAGCTACATCAGGTGTGTCTGTTCACCAAAGTAAAGGCTGCTTCTGTGCATGAGAATTTTCCATAACTGGCACTTCATGTAACTTAAGCAGTGCTCATTAGTATTATCTAATATTTTCCTTACAGGAATTAAAAAAAATGCATGGCTGTCCTGCTTACAATGAATAAGAGGAAAGACTGCCTCTCATAGTCATTAACACTTCCTCTCAGAGTCATGCAGACCTTGCTTCCACAACCTATGTTTAGATCAGCTAGTAACTCATTCCACCAATGCAATGAGTCCAATGCAAATCAGGAAAGCATGCAAAGAAAAGCAGTAAAATCATACCCCCAAACCATACATAATATACTACATACACATTTTCCCTAATTCCTTTTAAACTCACATTCTATATTTTTTAAATCTACAATGGGATAAAAATATGTATTTATCAATTCATAATGATAAAAAGGTACCTGTTCCAAAATGAATGATATAGTTTCAAGAACTAGATGAAGATCCTGCTTTTCCAATGAAAAAGCTATCTGAAGTTTTTCTTCCTCCTCTTCACTGAAGGTACTCTCAGCCTGAAGCACAAAAACATTTAGTTCTGACAGTCCGTTCATCGACCAAGACCATACTTGCCAAAATGAAAACTTTCTCCTCCTTTTTATAAGCATAGTGGCTGTCCAGTAGTTCCTGAACAGAAATAACAAAGTAAAGCTTTTTTCCAACAGAAAAACAAAAAGCAATTCCTCTCACTGAAAATGAAGATTAAAAGCCAACAGTATCACATGTGAAGTTACAAGAATTACTTGAAATACATCGAGAAAATACTCTCTCTTTGCATATGAGGAACACTAAAGAAATATTTTTCTTTCAACTATCAGATCACCTCCAACAACTTTTTATAAATAAAAATGAGAAAAGTATTAACTGTGTTACTTGAATCAGACCTCAAAGAAAACAGAAGGCAGTACTGTAGTGGAGTTAGTTACATTAGCTTCTTCCACTCTGGATACTCTTCTGAAAACCCATGCTTACAAAGAAATTAAAGGCCTAATGTATGCTTATTTTCACAGTCAGATTTGAATCAATAGCCTACTGTATTACTGCCGATTACTGAGAATGTGCTGTACTTTTAAAATACATCAGTTAAATTATTTAATTTGCTGCTGTAAATATAAATGCAGATATTGCCATCTTTTAAAACTTTACTAACAAATCTATGCTACATACATCAAAACACCGTATTTACATTACTTAGAAATCCAAAACTGCAAAGCTACACAGAAAAGCAATTCAGCTTACAAAATAAGGTAATTACACAAAAATTTAAGTGATCACAGTATTTGTAAATAAGAATGTCAAACTAGAAACATTATTGGAATCACTGGTTGTTGGAAGAAAATGAAGAACACTGAGTATATGCTTTCTAAGTAAGTTTATTTGAAGTTTCCAGCAATTTAACATGTCCTAGAGTCAGACAATTTGGAATGAGTAGGCTAAATTACAAAGACCACTCCAGCTCCTGTAAGTGCTGACTGAAACTGAGAAAAGCTATTGAACTGCTAATGAGCAGTAAAAAACATAACAAAAAAAAAAAACAAAAAACCACCACAAAACACACACACACAAAAAAAAACCAAACACAAAACAAAACCACAAAACACAAAACAAGCAAAAAAAAAAAATCCAACCCACAAACAACCCATGTTTGTGACACTTTTCAGTTGCTAGTGAGCTAATAGCCCTGCAAAGCAATGGAGACAGCAGCAATAACAACACATCCAAGCTAGTAAGTTTGGGAAAAAAAAAATTAAAAAAACAACAAACAAGACAGTCAAATAATCAAAACAATCATTATGGTCCCAGAATCATGACCTTTAATACATCTGTATTTTCTATCTGTGCTTCTCCTAACCTGCAATATTTAAAATTTTAATTTGTGTATATATGTGTACAGAAAAAAAAATCTGTAATTCTTTTTATACTTTTTAAAACTCAAAACAAGGGAATAAACAAAATCTGACACTGAAAGAGAAGTTCAACAAAATAACTTCCGATGTAGCATTTATCTTACAGTTTCCCCAACAACAGTTAGTGCCAAGGTTAGATTTAGTCTCCACTTGATTTTTTGGTATAGCGCAATGAAATTGACTATGTTTTATTTCTTTGTCATTTATTCTGCAGCTGAAAAAAAATAAAAACAAACACAAGCCTCTGTAAAGATGAGAAAAATATTCACTAAAAGTTATGGACTTTATTTTAACCTGCATTCCACAGATGGCTTTGGGTGACGAACATACAAAAGTGAAAAAAAAATAAATATATGAATCATAGAACAGTTTGGGTTAGTAGGGGCCTTAAAACTCATCCAGTTCCAACCCCCTGCCATGGGCAGGGATACCTTCCACTAGAGCAGGTTGCTCAAAGTTCCATCCAACCTGGCCTTGAACACTGCCAGAGATGGGGCAGCTGCAGCTTCTCTGGGCAGCCTGTGCCAGGGCCTAAGCACCCTCACAGGGAAGAACTTCTTCCTAATATCCTCTTTCAGTTTAAAGCCATTCGCCCTTACCCTGTCACTACATGTCCCTGTGAAAAGTCCCTCTCCAACTTTCTCGTCAGCCCCATTTAGGTACTGGAAGACTGCTTTGATTTCGCATTTAGTGTTTCTCTTGCAAGGTCAAGTGGCGTTTGTGCAAAAATCCAATGACCTCGCATCTCCTCCGACAGCATTCTCAGAGACGCCAGCATATGTAGGTGATGGAACCAGGTTCTAACAGGCACAGCTGACTCCCACACTATTCACCTTCTGCCATTCATTACTCGTTATTTCATTCACCTGAAACAGTTCTTAACAACCAATGATGAATGAAACTACGATTAATATGCATCTATATATAAATGGAAACGACTGACCCTTATGAAAACAGCGTGTGGTACCTGTTCCAGAAAGAGGACTCCGCAGTACGGGCACAGAGAACGGACTCGGTCCTGCTTCGGTCCTGCTGCGTCCCCGCCCCTCGCCGCGCGGGGCGCGGCAGCAGCAGGAATCGGCAGGTCATGCTCCGCTCCGGGCATACCGGTACCGCTGAGCCGGCCCTGCCGCTTCGCCCGGCAGGACCCGGAGGAGCCTCCACGCACCACGCCGACCCCCCTCTCCGCCTGCTTCCCCCGCCCGCCCACTCACTCATCTACCTACCTTCAGGTGCAGCTTCTGCAGCAGGCGGGAGAGCAGCAGCGGGAACCGGCCCGAGTCCATGGCATTGAGCAGCGACACGGCCCTGCGGATGCTGCGCGGCAGGACAGAAGACAGTCAGAGGGACCGAGCCCTGAGCCCCGGCACCGCGGCGAGGCCCTGCCCCCGACTCACCCGCCTTAGCCCACCACGGTGGCAGCGGCACTGCGGCCGAGGCAGCATTTACCTGTCAGTCTCCTGAACGACGGGCGCCGCCATAGCTGCCGCTACAACCCCGCCCCACGACGGCAGCCCGGCGGGTCCAAGCGCCGCCGCCACTCCCCGCGCCGCAGCAGCGCGGTCACGCTGGGCCGCGAGCCATCTCAGACGGCCCAAGGCAGAGAAGAGGCGCCGTGGGCTCGGGGCGCGGTGAGAGGCAGACTGACAGCGTCTCCCTCCTGGGTTTACAGCACCCACTAGAGAGGCTGCGGCTGAAATCCTCGGGTTTAAAGGATTTAAAGACGGGCTGCCGCCTGGCGGAAGGCGCTTCTCGCGGTGTTTCCCGCTCCCTTACGTCTCCTCGGTGCTCGTTGTGCTCTGGTGTGGGTTGTGCGGAATTCCGCAGCCCCTCCAGACCCCAGAGAGCCTTTTTGTTCCCTTGTGGTACCGCGCAGGCAGCTCCAAACCACGGGCCAGGGAACTTGTTAGTATGCCACGAACTTGAAGTTGGCACACCTCCAGCTTTACACAAATGGTTCCAGAAGCCACGGAACTTAACAGTGGCTGGCGGCTTTCCCGTCCTCCCTAAATAACGTGTCCCCAAACCTTGGCCCATCCCATGCACAAGACCGAGCACACTGTGCCAAGTGTGTGCTGGCTGGTGAGCTGCATGAACAGAAGGGCATTAACATTGGAGCTTGCAGGGAAGCAGCGCTGTGTTGGGTATTTCGACTCCTTGAGTGAATGTCATGCCTATGAGACCTCTGGTTTCCAACAGCTTTGGCTGAAATTTGAAAAATGATCAAGAAGTCAATGGGACAAGCAAGTAGGAACGGGCAGCACAACTGTGTAAACCTTATTTTCCTAGGAAGCCAACTAAAACCGTGTAAAATCTGCAAAAGCCCTCTGAATGTGGCTATAAAGGTTTGTAACATGCCTAAGAAGGGTTAGGTGAATGGTACTCAATTATGACAGGCTGAAGAGGCAGATGTAAACTTGCTGGAAATACGGTGCTGTAAGGAAATGTTTTACAGACATATATACTGAAATGTCACCTTTATTGAAGTGAGGGGAACTTAGTCATTAATTTCAATAGCACCAGGGTTTCAGCCAGGACATTTGAAAAGGCAATGTATTTTGAATAAACTCAGCCTTAAGAACCAACTTCAGGGAGTAAGAGTGACAAACCTGGCTGTATTCCAACAGGAAGCAGAGAATTCCTGGCTGAGACTTCCAACAACATCTGTACCATAGCTCTTACCAGAAGTTGAACCCACAGCCACTGTTACGAAAAGCTGCTGCACTTTTCAAGCTATTGTTCTGCAGTGAAATATATTTACATTTGAGCGCTTCATCTGTTTTTCTATACTCTTACAAAACATGAAAAGACAATATTCTAGGAAGAAATTTATTTGGCTAGAAAAGAAAAATGACTGGTTTACTCCATGCTGCAATAGCATAACTTCTTGTTCTAGGAAACTTCCCCCGAGAGCAGAATTTATATATAAAGTTTGCACAGACAAAATGAGCAAGGGTGACTAGAAGTCTAGACAATTGCTTGCTTACTTTAAAAAGTCCCAGCTGATACAGGTATTGGATGCGCGACTCAGGTTTGCTGCCAGTTCTCTGGTTTTATAATCATGTGGACCTATTTTTAAAATGTTTTTTTTCACGCTTTTACTTCGTTAAATGAATATTGAAAGTGAATAGTCTAAATAATGAACATTAAAAACTGGACAGGATCTTGTTATCTTTAGCACACCTTTGTATCTTAAAAATTGTAATATTTAATGGCCTTCACTTTCATTGTAGCCTCTTTTGAGCCACATGATAATTTTATTGTTATTTCCTTTAAATTGCATGTTGTTCTAGGAACAGCTTTAAATACCTAATGCAGTATGCTAGAACAGCTGCTGTGTTTCTTTCTGCAGAGCTGTGACAACTTCTGATATCAAGAAGTATAGACATATTATTAAATAACAAGGGTCTTCAGTGGACAGCTTTCTGACTTTAACTTGAAGCACACTGTAGGCAAACAAGATGCTGTGCACAGCTCTTACTTTGATTTTGGAGCTTTCAAGTTTGTAAATAGCAGGAGATGCACAGTGGAGTCTTTGAAATCAAGAGAATCCAAGTAAGACACTGCCCAGGCACATAGGAGGTTAGTAGATAAAAAAACATCTTTACCTACACAAAAATCATATGGGAGCACATTCATCATTTCCATGAGATCAGTTTCTTTGTAGTAGTAACATCTTAGAAAGCAGAGTATGAGAATCTCCTTCCAGATAGGTACGTATTGTGAGCAAGGGAAATACAGTGGAAGGTACAATAAATTCAAATTAATCTGTTTTTAGGCAAGATACTAAAAGATGGTACCTTAAGTAGGTTATAGTTTAGTATGTACCAGTGCTCTCATCTGTCCTTAAGCTACAGCAGGAGCACTGGTAGCCATGAGCAAAGCAGCCACACAGGACAAGTAAAAGACAGGCAAAATTGATTCAGTGTCACAAACTGTTTAACCTGCATAATCCAGGACAGGGGGGCAGAGAGGGGAAGGGAAGAAGGACCAACAGGCCTTATAGAACAGTTCACTCATTTGTTTTCCGTATTTTAAACAGCAGCTTTCTAAAGCAAACTTATTCCATAGGGAAAAGCATACCTCATTGACATGAGGTAAAAAGATGATCTAGTGTCATCTGGAGAGTGGCAAATTTCGTAAGAGGCTAAGAAATGTTCTCTGCCTTTTCTGGTAAGGGATTTTATTTAAAACCACAATGTCATGCAGTGTGGCATTATGTAACTGCCTAAAAAAACTATCAGATATGGGCACTGTTATTTTTATGTACATGTATCTACCTCTAAATTTCACAGTTAATATAAACATATGTATGACACCAGCCTTTCTCTTTTTTCTCTTCCCTTCCCACCTTCTCCCCTTACATCACCCCAGCCCTCCCACCCCCAATGTACAAGTGCCCTAATCTGGTGGTTTTTTTCAGGTTTTGTGCTATTATTTTCAAGGTTACACTGTGTTTGTGATGGAGTTCTCTTACACTTTGCATTTAGCTATGATTTGTGATAGAGGCACAGTCTGTGTTAAAAGCCACAGAGTCGCACCAATGAATTCAATAATAGGACAATCTGGGTTTAATCACATTACTCAAAAAAATTGAACATGTAGCTTTACCACAGGAATCCACTTGAAAAACTAATCGGGTTTTGCCTTTAAGTGGAAAGAATGTGAAGCTAATTCAAACCTGACCAATTCAGATCTTCAGATTATTTCAATGGAAGACTTCCATCTTCCTGTCCATGTAAATCGATTGTCTTCTTGAAGAGCTGCTTATTTAATCAAGTGCAGAATGAGTCTGACACACCTGGAACAAGAAGTCAGTCCCTGACTACAATGGAAGGATTTCCATCTACCCAAAGAAATACAGGTCAGAGATGGTACTGGCTATTTGGACTCCCACTACAAGTCAAAGGATATACTCTGGGATCAGGGGGGAGTATGAGAGAACACCACCAGATCTGAATCTGACTGCCACACAGAGAGTGTTTTAACCACCGTAGCAAATATTCCTGTGAAATTTTTTTGGTACTGAGTGTTTTTATGTTACAAGCTTAAGTACTAAGGTGTCACTAACCGAGAGGAGCAACAAATCTTTCTGAGGTATCAAGTCTGAAGGAGGCTGTGGTGTTAAGGCATTATCGGGATCTGTTCCAGGAAGTTTATTCTACAGGGAGGTATCTACACATTGGAGAGGAGGTCTTTGCCTGCAGAGAGTGGTGACTTGCAGGGGAGAAAAGTGGTCCCACATTCAAAATGAGGAGAGTCTCCTCAAAAACAAGCAGCAAAGTGCCCAGGCCCAGAGAACAATTCCTCCACTAGCAGCACACTCCTGGAGTTTGCAGCATTTGCAGCCTTCCCCTCTTCACGATCCAGAGATCCCTCCCTCCCTCAGAAATTTTGTGCATGTCCATCATGAATAAAAAGACCTACTTCATAGAAGAATCATTACCTACCTCATTAGAATCCTATGATTCTAAGACTGGTTGCAAGTTATGGTATTTGAAATCTGGCATGCTTTGCATGAAGAGGAAGCTCCTGGAAATGAAGAGGCTTTTCTGTCCAAAGGCATAATTAACCAATCCATTTACCTCTAGCTGTATAATTAATGACTGATCAAGGTTGAGTGTTCTATATGCTGTAAACAAAAATAAATAAATAAAATCCTGACTGAATATGTTGGTTTCAGTCTTGCAGGCTAAGCAGCAAGAAAGAATTGCAGAATTGTTTCTGTTCTCTGCTTGATTTATGGAGGGACATGGGAAGTGGTGACCTAGCTTCAAAGAAATGTTAAATCAAGTGAATCCTGCCTCATGTTATACAAGACATGAATGCACAAGAAGGAAAAGACACTTGCACAAGCATTCACAAAACAGCCATGTCACACATCTGCGTAAATGAACAAGAGAAATCATCAAGAATAAAAAAATTATTACAGGTAACGTGGTTCAGCTTCCCAGGGTCAGAAAATTGTCTTCCCATGGCAGTCCAGGCACCTTCAGCTTTAGAAAATCAAAAGTACTGACTAGGTACCTCAGTAAAGCACACAAGGATGAGGAAGAATGGAACAGATAATTTCATGTAATGGAAAAGATTAAAGTCTGCTAGGCAGGCAGCAATAAAGAAGCACTGACAGGCACTTCATTAGAGACAATTCATAAAGCCAAGATTTGCTTTAATAAAATGTGAAGAAGGAAGAACTTTGCTCACACACAATAAGAACAAAGTCAATCAGAGTCAAGAAATGGAAATACACTGATCACATTCCCATCTTCAGTCTCAGTTTTCTCATAAAACCATTTCCTATTGCAGCGACATTCCACTCCACATTTTTTTGAATTGCATTTGGGGCAAGGATAGAAGCAACCCATGCAGGTCTCTTCCAGGCAATCGCACAAATCAACGTTATTACAAAGCAGCCTGCCATGTCTGTCATACTTCTTTGCAGGTCTGCAAAAGAGAAGAAAAAGTGATTCTCACAGAATGCTTCAACATGTATGAAGACTAAATCAAAAAATGTGGAAAACATCTGTCCAGGAACAAATATTTTCTCTTTAACAACCTCACAGCATAATGAAATACCAGGATTACATCCTAATTGCAACAGCCACTGTTACTAAAAATTAAAGTATGCTAAGGAAGTAAATCAAAACTCTCTCAAGTTACACAGAAAGCTTGTTTTCCTAACACAGCTTTCATGTGTAATAAGAAATCTGCTGCAAAATATTAATGCTTTTATTAGTTTAATTTATATTCTGTAAAGAGCATACCAGCCATTTTTTTAAAGTAACATATGTAATAAATTAGCACATCTTACTTGGGCTTCTTAAAAAAATCTTGTTTCATCTGTGACATGCATGCTTTCTTTTTCTGCTCTCTAGTTTCAGGATTGAAGTCAGCTACCTGAGGTCCTGGATTTTGAAAGGCTAAGGATTTTAATTGTTTCTCAAGTTGCTGATAGAAATAAACAAGAGAAAGATTATAATTAGTGCAACAGATATTTATTAGCTGCCAAATGACCTCCTGGCTTTCAAATTACATTAAAATTCATACTCTTGATAACTCAAAACCGCACAGGTAGGAAAGTGAAGCAAAACTCCACCTAAATTAAGATAACATTGTTTAAAATGCTTTCTTGTCTGTTAATTGAGTATTCCTTTGCCCAACTCTATATCCTGACAGGAGAGGATAAACCATGACTCTGCATACACGTGAGTGGTACAGTGGCATGAAGTTTGAAGGTCATCGTGTGGGAGACAGTATCATGTATTTTTTTCTTCAACTTTATCTATAATGTAGAGACAAGTATTTGTGATTATAAGCATCACAACTGGATTTGCTGTATCTTAACTGTTCTCTCAGATGCCTAGAAACCATCTTTGTCCAAATAATCTGAGGGCCATAGAAACGACTGGCAGAGCAGCTACTGCATGAAGGGAGCACAAGTGAGAAGTATGAAAAAAAACAGACAAAAATAAGGAAGATAAACTGAGCAGAGATTTTTTGAAACAGGAGGGAGCATTTTCTTGACTATTTTATGGAATTCATATTTGTAAATAGCTAAAACTGCTGAATAGTTCTGGAAGTTAGAACATCAGCTCTATGTATTGCCATTCCACACAGCCAGTGTATGTTGAGAGTCATGTCTGAAGTCAATGCAAAGAAACATGGGCCTTGTGTCAAACAATTTCTCTTTGGACAGTGACTGTGGACATCAAATGTACACTTGTAATTCATTATGCAATGACACAAACACACATGCAGATTTATCTTTTCCCCTCCTTGGTAAATGCAGCTGACTTGCCACCCCTCAACTTCCCCAGGGGGTGTCATCCCTTTCATGGTCCACAGTGATTTTTCACAAGCAAGTGATCCCCTTCATTACTTCTCCTGGGGAAAAAAGTTCAGTTCAATCTGCTGATACAGTGATTTAGAAATACTCACTTGAAGTCACTTGAGTCTACTTGTTTACAATGTAGTTGATGCCATGCATCTTCAGTTGCATCTTTCTGAAAACCTGTAGGGCAATCTCATGCACCTATGCTATTCAGCCATTTCTTTTGCCTTTGAGTATGGGGAGATCTTCAGTGCAGAAGATATGCTTCAGCTTCATCATTGTCCACAACCATAAATTATGCAATTTTAAGTTGAAACATATAATAAACTATGGAGATAGTCCTTCCTCAAAGAGTACTCTCTTATTTCCCCACTTACGAGATCATTGAGCTCAGAAGTGTTCTTAGCCCTCTAAATCACTGCACTGCAAACTTGACTCATTTCACTGTTATTACTGATACTTCCCTATTGACTCTAGCTTTTTATTTCTGTAATTATGTAAGAAATTGAAGGCAATAAGTATCTTGATAATAAAAGGGTACTGACGAAGTCATACCAGTTGTTTTTGTGTTACTGAAGCATCCTTCTCAGGAGAGACATTTCCTTCTGCAGATGTTTCCTGGGCAGAACTGCTTTTCTTGCAGTTTTCTTCTGTTACATCACTCATTTTTGGCCACCCTTGTGAAACACATACATACATGTGTTAAGACATATACAGAAGTGTGAGATCCACAGAATTTTAAGTGAAAGTTTTAAGGTAAGCAGGTGATATCCATACTAGGCTTTATGTATTCTTAACCCACAGCAAATGCAGAACAAATGTTGCTCAGTATCAGCCTCGATTAAACTGTATTAAAATAATGTTAATTAACATAACAAAAGCTGTATCACCAAAGGCACTCTACAATTGGTTAAGCAAACCTCGGAAAATCTCTAGTGTTTAAATAACACAAAAACTGAAAGAAATGCTGTCATCTGTGATTCTGTAGCTGGCACCGCTTCAGCGCATTGCCAGCTGTACCGTAAAGGTGAGAAACAGTATTCTCACAGAACGCGTAAGAACAACCGGGGCCGGGCGGTGGAAATTAGAACAGCACGCAGGAGCAGTCATTTCGCTTACCAGCAGGTGACACTGTTGTCCAACCTGCCGGTCTTTTTGCAAGCCTCCGAAAAAGAGTGGCCGCGGCGGCGTTGCGGGGAAGCAGGAGGGGTCCGGCCATATTCTCTGACGTTATTTATAGACACCCAAAGTGTGTGTGTCAGAGTTGTGTCCCTGGCAACGAGGCTATTCCCCACATATTCACAATTTTGTTTCTGAGGATTTCAACCAATGGGCTAAAAGTAAATTTCTTGGCTTTTACACCTCAGTCCTGAAACATTTTGTGTATAAACAGAATGTGTAAATTCTAGGATTAATAGAAAAAAGCGAATCACTCACTCTATTAACAAAGCACCCGGGGAAGACTGAGTTCTGCAAGTCTGTCCTGCAAAGGCCATCCATGACCTCTCTGCAGCCACACAGAATGGGGGTGGAAACTGTTCAGGATGGCCTTATAACCCATCTTGTGAACCTACTTAGTTAAAACTTTTTTATGCAATATATGCAGTGCCAGTGCCTCAGACTTTTACTCCAAACACCACCAGAAATATTTAAGCTTTTTTGGAGTTCACTCAACCCTTCCCCAGATGCTGCCCAGTTGCTCCTATTGCCTCACAAAGGTAGTGCAGTTGTCTCTGCCAGGTTACCCTGCACGTTAGGATTGTTACCCAAACACTGCCCCAGAGATGATCTTCATTTCACCACTGCCAAAGAACCAGCAGAAGAGGAGAAGGAGAGGAGTCCAGGCCTTTAATTCCTTCTATTGCAGCCCCTCCCTGCAGGGTGCCAGTCAAAGCCGGAACAGCAATGAGAACAGACGGTGTAGTAACGGGAGGGGATGCTTTTTTGGGGAGGTGAGAAAAAACACCTTCAGCCTGTTTCAGACAGGGTTTCCCTTTCTCTTCTTCAGTGACTTCAAGAATGACTGAAGACTGTAACAGTTTAGTCCTGGGACTTGAGCATCTTTCTATAAAAGCATTATAAAAGGAAAGCTATTACCATGCAATTAGTATTTGCTGTATGGAGGAGCCTTGCTCTCCCACTGGAAATTTGCTAGGGGCCCACAGATAAAACAAGAATGAAGACCACTGCTCCAGAGAAAGTGAGTATTGCTCTTCATTTCCACTCAAGTTTAAGTCGTGATAAGGATTTGCTTCCTACATCTCCTCTTATGTCCAAACCATACATCCAGCATTGTTAAAGCATTTCATGTGAGTATGCATGACCACTGTCCATGCCTGTTTTATTACAGTGTACAGGGTTCAGGAGCAGAACAGCCATCAGGAGCCAACAGTGTAAGCATGCAGAATCTCCATGTGTCCTCTGGTGGTGTAAGTATTTGACTCCTTTGGCAACTAGGTCCAGATAACTACCAGTTATCTGCAGCCAAATGCACAAAAATCAGAAAGCCACTTTTTAAATACTGTCAGAAAAGGAATATGCATCTTGTTCCAAATGTGTTTCAAATGCCCTTGCATCTCAGTGGAAATGTCCCACACAGAAAATCTGGCACATTTCTGTCTCTGTCTGTATTGTAAAGATAAAGTGTTAAATTCTAATCTCCAGGAAAGATACTCAGAAATGAGACAGAGTGTGACTAGGAGACTCTGCAACATTCAGAAACTGGTGAGACCCACAGGACTGATTATCCTCCACAGCATGTTCTGAAGGGGAGTAAGAGAACAAGGGAGACTTTGAGACTTACACATCCACTCTCACATCTGCAAAATCTAGTTATCCAAAGGAAAGTATTCTTGGCCATAAAGTAGAGTTCTTCCATCTACTATTTTTGTCTGGCCGTAGTGATAATTCAGGAGCAATGCATTGATGCATAGTCTCTTCCATAAAAATTTCAACTCTGCAAACAACCATCAATTGCACTGTTCCTCCATGAAACCCTGTATTCTCCCACACCTTCTGAAAACAGCACATACTTCCTGGAGGCGATAATCCACATTTTAACATCCCACCATGGCCATAGTATATGGCTGAGAACTTGCAATTTTGGCACAGATCAGTGGCACAGCTGGCAAGGCTAAAAGCATATTAAGGGAGGAAGAGAATCAGAGCCTGTATTATACTAAACAGAATTGGTCTTTTCCAAGGGACGGATGTTTCTGCTCAGAGAACAGTTTCAGAAGATGCTGGGATGTGGAAGGAACAGCATTTTTTTATGATTTTCATAACAGCAGTATTTTCCTGTATCTGCTCTTTCAAGAATTTAATATTCCTATTATGATCCTTGCAGTTTGCACTGCTGAATATTTCAACTGGTGTGAAACATGGTGACCAGCATTCCAGATACTTCGACTGCTTGATCTCAGCAGCCTGAAGCTAGTACCTCTGCAGAGCTTGACAGAGTGAATGCACATTGTTTTCAAGTTGTACTTGTTCATCCCATTGGAAACTTTCTGGCTGAGATCTGTAAGTATGTTAATCACCTTAACCAGGGCAAAACAAGATGCTGTCCCTACAGCTTTAATCCCCTTATGCGCACACAGATTAGACTGACCCATTGCAACAGTCCCATCTTGCTCATAGCCTGGTTCTGCAGAGATGTCAGTATGCTCAGAAACCAGCAGTCAGGCTTGTGACACATTCTAGTATGCATCTTGAAATCTCTATAGGACATCTGGTGCCAGCCAAATTAAGACTGAGAATAAATTAATCTTTCTCAAGATGAAGTATGGACGGAGCTGTAAAGATGTGGAAAGGCCACTCACCAACTAGTCCATGCCTTCTCTCATAGCCCTAAATGTGGGGGCAGAAGATGGCCTCGAAGTCAGATGGAAACACAGACAAGATGAAGAAATAGGTCTCATCTCTCGTAACTCAGATTCTTTCACAGAAAACTGATAAACACGGTAACAGAGCAATGGCCCATTCTGTGACAGGAGTCTGGAGGAACAAACCCTGCCCTCTCCCAGTAAAATAAAACAAATCCTCATGAGTTTTCCCTCACAAACCCACAGCTTTTCTGCCATACCTGAAAGTGAGGGATTCTTTGGCTTGAAATCTAATGCAATTAGAAATTTATGTGCCTCTTCTGGTTGTCATGCAATAGGAAGAAGTGATCTGCCAGACTTACCTCCTGAAAACCTGCAGTTCTGAAGGGCTTATGTTCAGTTCAGAGCAGACAGCAAGAGAGAAAGGAGGTTCTCCGGAATTTTAAATTGTACTTGCCAAAGGAAGGGACTGGCACAGTGTAGGTTTATTGCTGCACAGTTCCTCTAGTAGTGGAAGTATGACATCAGCCCCAGAGCAACTGAAACAGAAGACAAATAATCAAAATAGTGCTCCCCAGAGAAGGAGGCTGGAGACAGTGCCAGGTGACTATCTTAAAGGACCTCACATTTTCTGCCTCATTAATTATGGCTTTAAAATAGTACAAAGAGTGGAAACAGAGAAATTATATAAACTGGGGTGAGAGTCCTCATTATTAGTTGCACCTGCGGTATGTTCAAAGAGCAAATGTACTTCTTAGAGCTTTCTTTTTCTTGAAAGTAAGTAAATTTAAAAAAAAAGACTGTCATAGCTACTGCATTGTACAAAAATTTAAAAAAAAATTTTAATAGTATGGATGTAGTAAAGGAATGTTTTACGACATCAGACAAATATTTTGGATACTGTTCAACATCTCAAACCATCTCCTAGCTAAAGTGACAATGCAACCTCACCATTCTGCTTACTATCTTTCAGGATTAGTTGCACTAGTGTGGACAACTCAGGCTCCTCCTGATACCTCTAGATGCCAGTTTCCAGCATGCTGCAATCACTTACCGCTTTTATTGCTCTTTAGAACACAGCTAAATCTTAATAAACTTCCTGTCGTGATTTAAGGCCAGCTGGTAACTCATCACCACACATTCGTTTGCTCACTCTCCTCCTTCCCCCTCTCACCTTGCTGCTCCAGGCGGGATGGGGAGGAGGACTGAAAGAATGTAAACCCAACAGGTTGAGAAAAGAACTAAAGTATAATACAAAACTACTGCTACTACTACTAAGGGAAGTAACAAGGGGAGAGAATATAAAATTAAATAGGGAAAAAGAAAAAAAAAAAAAAAGAAGAAAGACAAGTGACAATGTAATTGCTCACCATTTGCCAACCGATACCCAGACTGACCCAAGCAGTGATATGGGCCTTCCGGGCAACTTCCCCCCAGTTTATATACTGGGCATGACGTGATGTGGTATGGAATACCCCTTTGGCTAGTCTGGGTCAGGTGTCTTGTCCCTGTTCCCTCCTGGCTTCTTGAGGCCCTCCTCACTGGCAGAGCATGAGAGACTGAAAAGTCCTTGACCACAGTAAGAGCTGCTCAGCAATAACTAGAACACTGGTGTGTTATCAGCATTGTTTTCAGACTAAAGCCAAAACACAGCCCTGCACCAGCTACTAGGAAGAAAAATAACTGTTAAAACTGAACCCAGGACACATCCAAACCTGTCAAGTCTTATGAATTCTTCTGTCGTGCTTAGACAAATAGTCTAACATCCATCCATTGTCTGGGGCATTTCACAAACCAGTCTGAGAGCAAGTAAACTTACGATTTACCATATTCTTTCCCTCAAAACACTTTTAAAACCAAAAGCCGATTCTAGCAGCAGACCTTAGCTAGGTGATTTAAATGCTGCTACATATACCTCATTTTGTTTCACAAACTGTTTTTCTTGTTGTGAAAATCAAACACAAATGTCTCAAGCAGAAAAACAAAAAAATCAGTCTCCAAGGTACTCATACAACAGCAAGCCACAAACAAAAACCTACACCCTACAAACTGCGTAACAAATAAAACTGAATTAGTGCTATAAATACAAAATTTATAATTAAACAAGCCTACACTTACTACCTATTTTTCATTCATTTTGCTAATACTTAACACTGAGGTATCTCAACTTTTTCTATATTGTTTGTGCATGAGTTATATTTGTTTATCATGGTATGCATGATACCATGAAGCCTGCAATCTCCTCAGAATAGTTTTTTAGTGAGTGGATGTTAGGCTACGAATATGGATGTTAGGCTACGAATAAGTGAGGATATACAAGTAAGATTAAAATCTTTAGAGAGATTGATTCTGGTGGTTCAACTCATAAATGGTTCCTCCAGGAACAAGATTTCCCCACTGTGAGCATGTGACTGTAAATACACCTCCAGATATATGATACAATTGTACTAAGGGGTTTGCGGGGAGAAAAAAAGAAATTGTTAAAAAGATTTCTTCTAAGCTTCCTGGCCATCATCCAATGTCAAGCTGCTTGCTCCTTGTACACCTCAGCGCTCTCTGCCATGCAGTGCACTCAGTAGCAGCCTGCAGCCAGCACAAATAGGGCAGCTTGAAGAGGGAAAAAAAATGCATTTTCAGGTATTAAAACCTAACTTGTAATGTTCTTATCCCACTGGAAAACGGTTCCCTGGAGCCCTTTGTTAAACATTAACACAGAGTAATGTCTTAGAGGTGTTCCTCTTACAGACAATTCATTCTCCCCTTTTCCTTGTCCTCCCCACACCCATTTTTTTCTAAACTGTCAGGTTTATCGGGGTGTTTCTGCCTCTGGATTTTTCTTTTCTGGATTTTCAAATCAGCAACGGCCAAGGGGGGGGGGGGGGGGGGGGGGGTTGGAGGGGGGGGGAGGGAACTGGCAGGGAGCATATGGAAAGTGGGGGGATAATTCGGATAACTATACTGGCAGAGATGCCAAGGGAAGAGGCTATGAAACGTTTGGGTGAGACACACGGGGAGAACAAAACACCTTTCTCCAGAGAAGGCTGTCAGTCCTCCTAATCGACCAGCCCAGCGCCCCAGCGGCTCAGACCACCTCATGGCTTACTTAGTGACGAGTCTTCCACACAGGCAAAAGACAGCAAAGAGTTGCTTTCTCCTGTCCACCGCTCTGTTACCGAGCCCGAAGGGCGAGGCGCAGCTCTGCTGTCATTACCGCGGCCGGCTTCGGTTCGAGCCGCCTCAGCAGCGTACTCCCTCCCCTCTGCTGCAACCCCTGTGCCGGTTTCGTCCTTCTCCGTGTTTCCGCCCCTCCGCTGGTCGGTGGCGGGGGCCTCGTCTGCTCCCTCTCTGCTCTTGCCGCTAAATGTGGGGTATAACGGCCCTTCCTCAACCTCTGCGTTCTGCCCATGGCGGCTGCGGGGCTGTGAGGAGCCGAGGGGCCCGGGCTGGTCCCAGTGCTTCAATCAGCTGTGGGACACACCAAGCCTCTCGGCCAGGCCGGCGGCGCACTGGAAGCGCCAGCTAGCAAAGGACTAAAATGCCGGCGAGCAGAGGGGCTAGGGGAAGAAACACAGAGCTACAAACAGCAGTCCGAGCGCAGGGGCAGCGAGGCAGGCGGGCAAGGAGCTGCTGCAGGCGCCAGGGCAGGCAAACCCCTGCGGCCCCTGGACAGGTTGGTGGTGGAGCAGGTGCACGTGCCCTGGGGGAACTGCGGCTTGTGGGAAGGACCCCGCCATGGGGCAAGGAGGAGCATGAGGAGGGAACGAGCGGCTGGATGACCTCAACTGCCATTGCCCCTGAGGGGCCACGGCCTGACCTCAGCCCAGATTACTCCTCCCCGCTGGGCTGCTCATGGGGAGGAGGCGGAGTTGGGAGTGAAGATGAGCCTAGGAAAACACGAGGGCGGTGGGAAGGTGGTGGTTTATGTTTTGGTTGTGTTTCTTGCTACTCAAGTTTAACTGGCAATAAATCAAAGTAATTTCCCCGAGGAAATCTTTTTTGCCCACGATGTTAACTGGTAAGTAATCTCCCTGGCTTTAACTCAACACGAGTAGTTTTCTCCCCACGTTCTGTTGGGTGGGAAAGCACCGCTATGGGCCTCCTGCAGCCAGTTAAGGTCAGCCCACCATTGCTGCTTAGGTGCCTGCCTCAGAGAGCATCGCATCACAAAGAATGATAATCACGAAAGAGCTCAGTGCGCTATAATACAAAGTTAAACACAAAATTGATCACTCACGAAGATGCAGTTGGCAAGTAGCAGGGAGTAACCCTGAGTGATGTCCCCGCTCAAGGGGAGATCACCACCACTTAGTAAGCTGCTCAGCAGGGAGTGCTCAAAGAAAGCTCACTTGGGCTGTCATATTTATGGAATAAAGTGAGCCAGCCGGCTCTCAGCCAAATTCCGTGCAATGGGAAAGATATGCATGGCACTCCTTGTACTCACAACCTCCCCTGTTCCTTGACAAAGGAGTCTCAGAAGAACCACCTGCTTTCATTTGTACGAATCACATGGTCAGTGTTCAGTTTGCAAGCTCGTAGGCACCAATGCTCACCATGTCATCCTGTTCCTGTGTGGGTTTTCAGAGAACAGATTGGAGTGAGAGAAGTTCTTGGCCTGGCGGTGTGCGAGCCCTTCCTGCCTTTGGGACCTGCATCACACTAACACTGGTCTGGTCAAAGAGTTGGGTCCAGCCATCACACCCCTGAACCTCTGTGCTAGGGGATCCACATGCAACAGCTTTTTGTCCTCTCTTAATCACTACACAACAGAAATTAATTGAGGCCACATCTTTGTTCATTTATGGCACTTTAGACTCCGTTCCCTTTTCCCTACCCCATACTCACCCTTCTGGGACTTGAAACAACACTGAAAGGAGTGCTCTTGGATCTTGACTTAAACACTGCTGAAGTCTCTCTTCCTACCTGGGAGCAGCTTGGCTCACAGAGAAACTGCATGGGCAGTGCATGGCAGCAGGAGGACACAGGATTTCTTAGGGCCAGCTGTGGCATTTGGAGGGAAGCTGGAAGCTGTGTGCTGTGGGGCAGCTGGTAATGGTGACTGCAGCAGAGACTGCCAGGCTGCATTGATCAGCACTGTCAGGGTTTAGGCAGTGTGGGCTGTTGATGGGCCAGGCAGACGCTGTGCCCTTCAAGCCAGCTCAGAAATGGACAAAACCAGCCCAGAGCAGTACAGAGGCAGGAGAAAATGATGGAAACTGAAGGAGACACATGGAACATGTTGGGGACACAGCTGGAGATACACACTTGGGAGACGGGACTTGATACCAGAGGAAGGATGCCCCCCCCCCCCCCCCCCCCAGGCAACTGCAGCCCATGGGCAACTCATGCCAGAGCAGGGACACTGGTGAGGAACTGCAGATGACCAGCACTGGGGCAGGGGCACACCTGAGGAAATATCAACCCTGTTCTAGATGAACAACACAGGATCGAAAAAAATACAACATAGTCCTTCAAAATACCTCAGGTTGAGTTTGGGGAAGTAAGGCAAGCAGTGCACTTAAGAGGAGACTGAACTTTTCCCTCTTTACACTGTTCTCCTCATCTCTCTTGGATCTTCCCTTGCTCCTGCAGCTTCACTCATTTGTTCATCCTGTTCCCAAATTCACTCATTTGTTCGTATCCTGTCTCTTCTTTGTACCCCTAGTCCTCTCAGCTATTTTCATCCTCCCTTGCCAGCTATTCTGGACTAAACTTCCTTAACAAAGTTTTACCCTTAAGCCCAGTAGGTGCAAACCATTTCCTTCCACTGATGAGTAACCACTCCACTTTTCCCTGTGGTCCTAATGCTCCCGCACTCCTTCCACTGCACAATCTCTTCCCCATCCCTGCTAGCTCCAGAGTCCCCTGCCCTGTCATGCATGCATGCTGTGAAGGCAAAACAAGTGTAAATTTTTGATTTCCACACTGTCAAGGCAGAGAACAGAACTCAGGTAAAACAGCTGGTCTTTCCCCATCATAGATACTTTTCCCAATCATAGATACTACTGAATGCACACCTTCTCTCACTGGAAATTGTCATCACAATTACATGCCCCATAGCAGCTTCACAGTCTGTGTAAATACTGTAAAAGCTTATTTCCTGGAGTCCATCCATGTCCTCATACTCATTTTTGATAAACTTTCTTTTACCCCAACTCCATTTGCAATAAAACAGCTTTCCCACCTTGCCCTGGATTCCTCTTATGCCTGTCTCCTTGCCTTGGTGCACCTCCCATGTGTCACTCTCCAGACCTCTGTGTTCAACTTGTACTCAACAGCAGCAAGAACTGCCACTGAATAGCTGCCAGTATTACATGCCACCAAGTGAGAATGTGTGGACTCTGGAAGCAAGAGTGTTTCAGATCTGCTCCTACTCAGGCAGCTTAAGTAGCAATCATCTTCACCATTTGCCTCTGCCACGAAAACTGTGCTGCTATTCTGCAATACAGAATGTCAGCCAAGAGGCATACATTAGTTAGGAACCACTATTTGAAATCAATTTCTTATTTAAAATTGCTTTACTGGTTATTTACATATTGGCATTTGTAATTAAACAGTTTTCTTTCAGTAGAAAGAAGAAAAGTATTTTAAAAAATAAGGAAGAGTAGTTGGAAAGGAAGAGTAGTTATTCATGGTTAGAAAGAAATGGTTTGGACCTATTGAGCTTAGGAGTAAAATGTTATGGGAAGTTTAGTCCATACGTCCCATAATAATTACTTTCTTGAGCTATGCTTAGCCCATCTGATGAGACATGCAGAGTCAGTGATTAACTGGTGTTAAGTCAGGAAATGCTGAAGCAAAACCTCCCTAATTCACCATAGCCCCAAGGAATTCCTCTGCTTTCTGAACTGGCTTGACAAGGACTGTCAAGAATGCATACAATTTTCTTTGGCACTACCCTTAACTGGATTAAATGCTAAAGAGGTCAAATGATTCCATCACAAACCTGGCTGCACCAGTTGGTAATTCCCATAAGGGGAGCCTGTGAGAGTCTCAAAATAGTTACCATTTTTCTTTGCAGCCATTTGGGAGCAGAGGAGATTCATTGCAGCCAATATGGCAATGTTTTCCTTAAATGTATTTAGAGGCTGCCAGTGATAAATTCTTTTTATTAACAAGGCTGCTTTTTGTTCCTTGTCTCCTCACAGTGTGGTACTTTTAACTTCTTGGGTTTCCTGCATTCCATATATCTTTGTTTTCTATGTTAACCTGAGCACCAGTACAGTAATTTTGTCATAATACTGTTACTCCACAAATAAATAAATTGCATGGACTAAGGATCCCATACTTCTTCAACCAGAAGCTTCTATTGTTTGCTGATACTGATAGACTGAATTCTGTCTGTCATCTGCAAACTGCTGTGTAAGCAAGATGATTAACCCTGTGTCTACATCAGAGAGAAGCTTAGTGCAGTTAAGAACTTGGTGATGTTCCAGAGGGCTTAGTTTAGACTAGTGGCATTCTAGTGCCAAAGACAAAATGACCATTAAATGGTGGTGTCTGTCAGTTGCACACTAGGAGCTCATAATCTCTTAGATAAATTTCATCCAAAAAGAATACAGGTCAGCCCACTCCAAGACTGTCCTGGGGGTTGAAGCATGCTAAACAGAGACAACTAGGAGGATCTCTTCAAAAGCACATTCCTAATCAAACACAAATGTGAATGTAAACAGTACATTATAAATGTACACAGTAAGTACAGATCTGCTAAGGAAAAATACAGTTTGAAAGCCAAGGCATTCATTTGTTACCATTAAAATTTGAGGTTTCTTTAGTCCTTTCCTCCCTGCAGCTCTGGAACCATTCTCAGACTTATACTTCATGGCACTGTTCTGAATTATTGTCCTCTTAGCAATTTACAAACACAGAAGTGGAGAGAGACAGATTAAATGACTTGCCCAAGATCACAGTGCAAATCATAAGCAAAACAGAATATAAAACTTTTCCAGCTTCCTCGTGTGTTTTTGCCACAAATTTATACCACACTTTTCATTTTGTTATACAGAAAAACAAAAAGGATTTAGGACTGAATCTATATGTTAGATTATTATTAGCAATACATCCTTACTAACAACTCATCCAGTAGGAAATTAATTTAGTGACAATATGAAAATATACCTCTCATTTATTTTGCTGAATATTTACTTTGTGAATTATTTTAGCCTTACTTTCCAGTTGGGAAGAAAACCACAGGACTCACAAAAATGTGCTTTATCTTTAATTACATCTTAAAACAAATACCAAAATTCTAGTGAATCACTCTGTAAAATATACTGCAAGTTGTTCTCCACATCAATCATCCAGATTTTTCTGTAACCACTTGGCAACTTTGATTAGCAGTTTTCTCCTTTCCATATTTTCAATTTTTGTCAGCTCCAGTAGTAGAGTAGTAGCCGCTCTCTCATCCTCTTCCAGTGTAGCATTATAAAAAACCTGCAACTGAAGAAATACACACATGAGCTTGGTTCCTGTAACTTCACATGCAGCAAGCAACTGTGTACCTGACAGGTGAGTTAGACAGAAGTGCACAGAAAAGGGAGAGACTAAAGAGGGAATGGGGTGAGCTTACTGATTTGCAGATCCTTTCAAATGCAGCCAACTTAACTAGGGATGGCAACACACAGTGTCTAGGACTAGTTGGATAACAGAATCCTCTTGTGCTGCCTTTTCTACAATCACAGAACAAGAAATCTTTCCTATCAGTCTAATGAGCAGACAAGAGGCCTGAAGAATAGCAAATAAACATAGGGAGGGGAGTGGGAAACCAACAATAAGAGAAATTATATTGACGTCAGCACAATAACCAGCAACCTGATATGCCAGCAGCCCAACTTATGGTACATGATCATGGCAAAGGTGATCTCTATAGCAGATTTTAAAGAGGAAAATAAGACAGCTTTTGATAATATTTATTGGGTCTGAGTTCTAGATCTGAAGGTTAATATAAAGGCTGGCATTGGGCTATTGCTTTTGCCATCCCAGGGAGTTAACTTGTCTCTAAAGAAGAAAAAAAACCAACTTACAGTTCATGAATGTTGAAGAGCTATTTCTTTGACTTTGGGAGCTAACTCTCAGAATTGCTGTCATTAGCATCCCTTCTCAGTTACTTGCTGTATGCACGCATCACAACAGCAAAAAAAAGAAAGCAAAACTTTTTCTTGCAATGACAGATACTAGCTATACGGGGCTGGCACAGAAACATGGATCACATGCTGACAGCACAAAAGTTGAGTTGTTGAGGAAAGAAAATAATATTTTGGGAAAAAATCTGAGAAGACTTGGAGTGGAGGCAAAAGAGCAAGAAAAGAGTATGAGATGAATGGTGGTGATTTGTCACAGGCAGTAATGTGGATTATTGCAGGGAACAAAATAAGACAGCCTAGAGCCACCTCACACAGATTTCCACTCTTCAGCCGGTTTCCCAAAGCCCATTCCCTTTTTCCAGATGTACAGCAAACCAATTAGAAAATACTATTCATGGGCTTATCTGGGCTGCCACATAGTGAAAAGGAAAGAACTGTATCACATGTGTAGGCCACCACTTCAGCACACAGGCAGGCAACACTCTTACACTGTAGCCACGCAGAGCAGGACAATGTCTATCACTTTACAAAAGCTGACCTTCATGCCATGCTTAACAACCAGCTGCACACACAGACTGCAGGGCTGTGGGTGCATGTTCACATGCTTATTTCTCAAATGAGGAAGTACAATTTTTCTCGATGTCTCGACACAGCAACATTGTACAATATATTATTTCTTTAAAAAACAAGAAATTTAAAAACCTGTACTTACAAATTGGCAATAAAGTTAAAACTAACTCCTCTGATTTACCTCTTGGATCTGTACATCTGTATTGACAAATCTTCCCATGACTTTTAATACATCATGTAATAATTCCTTCCCGTACCTGTAACATTTAGATGAAGGTCCTTCAAACAGCATGTTAGCAAACATAACAAATTTTATCTCAGTTGAAAATATTCTCACTATTTAGTTATTATTTACCATGCTGGAAATATCAACTAAGCTAAGTTTGCAACTGTGTGCTCTTTTTTCCCCTTTTAAAGAAATAAACACTCAATTTAGACATTAAAGCAGGATGAAACACACTAATTACACTTCATCTTTATTTCACAGGAAGATCTGGTATTCCTACTTCAGTGAAGTGAATTCTTTGCTTAAAATCAATAGTCTTTGTGAGCCCATACAGCCAAACTGAGCTAGAAAGGCTAACCAGTATGATTTTAACAACTTGGCATTTCTGTTGGTATCTTGAAGATAATGTATAAATTACCACCTACACTATTCTTTTAGTTTGAAAATAATGGGTCAGTTTCCCAGCAAATTTCTGATCAGTATAGAACACAGAAAAACTCTGTAAGGGAACAAACTGGTGTGACAGAAATCTGCTACATCATGCCTTTTCTAGTGTTAGCAATAAAGATACACATTTGAATGCTCCTAGATTCTTGGTTACACTACCACTAAAAAACTGCTGATGGACTGCTCTGCCACTGAAGACAGCAAGAATGTACTCTCAGAGCCCAGCTGCTTTTCACCATTGCCAAGGAGTGAGGGAGTTTTTGAACAGATATGAAAATACTGTTTTGCTTGAGACAAGTAGCCCAAGATCACCTGCAGTTTACCTGCATTAGTTCAGGGAGGCTGGAGATGGGTTAGGACTTAAGTCAGTGAATATTAACTGTAGCTGGTCTTTGTAGTGCTTGCAAACCTGTAAGCTCCGATCCCCCATACTTTCTTTGGAGAAGAGATTACAATCTTACCCCAGCATTTTACACACATGCTTGTGAAATGCTAGTGGATAAACCCATTTCTAAAGTCAGATTTTCCAGGAAATTTAACATTTAAAAGGCCTAAAACAGTCATGGACAGGCTGTTTTTTAAAGTACTGTGTCTTCTCTGACATTAAGCCCTTATCAGAGTTGAATTCTCTGAAAACCCTCCTCTGCATACTTAAGGAATTGCATCAACTATTACAAGAAAAACCATCTCTGGAACAAAAATCTGCACGTGGATTTTACAGCTGAAACATAGAGATGGAGGAAGAAGTCGAAGAGCCACAGAAATAGTCAGCCCAGAGCTGGTTGCTTACCATACCTTTCATTTAAAAGTGGCCAATTTTCTGTAACAAATTCCCAGGCTATACGGTGCCCAATATCCTTAGTCACTGCATATAAGATGATGACTGAAGTGTAATTGGCAGAAAATAGTGTATCACTGAGTCCATATTGCAAGTATCTGTTAGAAAAGAAGGTAATAATTGTACCTATCACTTGTTGTTTAACAGTGATGATCTGGAAATACTCAGTTCAGGAAAATTCCTGCTTCAGCAAATACCATGATGTGGAAGGTTACACCAAAGTTGGTGTCAGCCTGAAATGTGTACTCAGCTTGGGTTTTGTCCTTACATCAGTGAAATCTCCTGTTCTTACCCACTGACTCTTCACTTAGCAGTAAAATTAGGGTCTGTCAGGATCTATGTTCTTATCTGTGTTACATATAGACAACCCCTCCACCAGACAACTCTGTGTTCTATATACACAAAGATATACTTTGATCAAGGTCACCTGTGAAGTAACCATGACTCTTTGGCACAGCTCATGGCAGACAGCAGGATATCTTTATCTTCCTTTGTGGAGTCAGTACGGTTATACATTTCCCATGCAAAATTCCATTCTTTATCACTTCCCACTGCAACACCATAGCAGCAGACCGGTCTTCTAATTAAAAAGGGAATTCTGCAAAGCAAAATGTATTTAAGAGGTACTGTATTGCTGTAAAGTCAAAACCAACAATTAACCCATTAACTGAAAAAAAAAATACAACTAAAAGTTGCACAAGGAAGGAGATATAAAATAGCAATCTAAACAAAGCCAGGAAATTTTATTGCTGTATAAATTATTTAAATGTTTTAAAAGCATGCAGTTTAAAGGCAAACCAAAAATGTTTTTTAGAACAGTTGGAACAAGCTATTTTGTGTATGTACAGTGTCAATGCCACTTTTCACAGTCTAAGAAGTGGATCACATCATTAGAGCGTATGGCTGCGCATAGCATCACCTCAGACAAGCCTTTTCAAAGCTTCTCCAGTGAGTGCATCCAGAAGGAAGAGCAATGTGCAGCACAAACAGAAACAGAAAGGACATTTCTCCAAGCAACAGGCAGCCTCCTGTTTCTCCCACACCAAAGGAGAGTCCTCAACATGCCCATTTTCATAACAGAATCTAAATGTGAACATTATCAGTGTAACACTCTATGTGCAAAGGCTTGAACGGAAGATTTCTCTTGTGGCAATGATGTATCTCTGATATTAAGACATTGTCAGTGCTTTCCAGTGATAGCAATGTATTCTACTGTGCAGGTGTCTGAAAACAGTTTAAATTAATGACTTTTTTGACTAATTCTCTGTAGGAGAATGAGGCCCATTGCTACAAATGAAACATTTAACTTCCCGATGGCATGCTGTTAATCTGGTTAGCGTTACTTAAGCCCAAGACTGTAAGCAAGAGGTGTAAAAACTATCTTCCATTAGGTCAGAAGAGAGACTTGGAAAAAAAGGTAAGTTTCTGGTCACAAAAGCTATTCTTCAGGCCCCAAACTGGAAGCAGCACATTCAAATGTAAACGGAATTTGAGAAAAATTCCTTTGAATTTCAGTAGACTATGCTAGAGAAAATGGGAACGATACCAGCAGAAAAAGTATTATTCAGAGAGAAGTCTATAGGACAGCAGTCTTCAAAGCAAAGGTAGAGACATGTACGTTATAAACTCTGGAAACTTAACTACCGGAAAGGAGGGAGAGAATCAGGTGTTTTGCATGGCAGACATTACTTGTTAAGAACTGAAAATGCAAAATGCAGGGATTTTGATTGTCATTTTGTGGGTGAAGAATTTCACTGGCATAATAACTGAAAACGTGGGCAGTTTTTGTGTTTACTGGAAAAAAATCAGTTTGGATTCATTTACCTGGATATGTGCTGGATCATAAGGCATTTGTCACCAAGAATGATGGTTACCAATATTGAGAGATTATGTCAAGGTAAAGAATAGTCCCATGAGAAATCCTTTTATGAGAGATCTTATTTGAGTAAAAGGTCTAGTAATTTGTTCAATAATCATTTCGTAATGCTGCAGAAAGAGGCCACGGTAGGGTAATACAGGGTAAAGCTGTTTTGGCTAAGATACAGCTATTTATTTTGCTACTGCAGCTGTTCCAATTGTTTCATGAAAATACTGGTTGCTGAGTGTGAAGCTCTTGTGAGTGAAGAGCATACAGGCTCTCTGTACCATCTGGCTGCAGCTCTGATGTTCAGCATTCAAGGCAGGCTGTACAGGAACCTTAATATGGGGCAATGGTCTACTGGCTGGTAACATCTGTGGTGGTTTATCTTGTATAGATCACAGAGGAAGTCCACTGTGGACCAGAGGGACTTTGGAGCTTCAGGTTATATTAGATGAGGGGTGGGGATTATTAATCTTGATATTTTCACTGGGAGTCGTGTGGTTTGATATTACTGGCTTGTCAGGATTCTCTTATTTCTGGATCTTGGGGAAGATACAAAGAGATGCTGGGAAGAAAGGCAGATTATTTTACATAATTTTCCTACAGCTAATGCAGAAGTGACATGGTGATTTCTTAAGTTTTGAGGAAAATGGCAGCATACAGTTACCTTTAGTAAATAACTAAATTGTACAGCAACATTCTCCCTCCCTCAACAGACTTCTTTCAAAAGAAGACAAGCCAGAAACAGCACCACAGAGAATACATTAATCTGGCTTCACTTCACGCCTATAAGCAAAAAAGAGTAAAACTGAAAAACTGGCTGGGAATCACGGCTCTTGGCTTGATATTTCTGAGGAACAGATAAAAATGCACCATATCAAGTCCAGTTAAGTTCTACCAGGAACTATTTGGAAATGTTCAGCTGAAAGTTGGTCACCTTATCTTAAAGGGAAAAGCATTGTATGTGTGCAGTTCTAATGTCCTCAACATAAGGACATAGAATTGTTTAGGACATGGAATTGTTGGAGCAAGTCCAGAGGAGGGCCACAAGGATGATCAGGGGACTGGAGCACCTCCCATATGAAGACAGGCTGAGGAAGTTGGGGCTGTTCAGCCTGGAGGAGAGAAGGCTGCGTGGAGACCTCATAGCAGCCTTCCAGTATGTGAAGGGGGGCTATAGGGATGCTGGAAAGGGACTCTCCATTAGGAACTGTAGCAACAGGACAAGAGGTAATGGGTTCAAACTAAACAGGAGAAGTTCAGATTGAATATAAAGAAGTTCTTCACTGTGAGGGGTGATGAGGCACTGGAATGGGTTGCCAGGGAAGTTGTGAATGCTCCGTCCCTGGCAGTGTTCAAGGCCAGGTTGGACAGAGCCTTGGGTACATGGTTTAGTGTGAGGTGTCCCTGCCCACGGCAGGGGGTTGGAACTAGACGATCTTAAGGTCCTTTCCAAGCCAAACCGTTCTGTGATTTTACAGTTATATCCTTCCACAGACATGAGAATCCTGCTGGGTTCCACATGTGGCAGAACAGCTATAGTGTACTGTTACGAATATTCCTCTCAGAAAGGAGAATGTAAGAGCATCTATTCATAAAGTTTACTGTGCCCTATTCCTTTTCTATCCAGCATATGAAAAGTTTCCTCTTTAAGTGAACAGGAACTATGATCTGTCATTTGAAACATAAGAAGTGTCCTATCTCCTATGTTTTCTTCCTTTAAAACATGGTCTTTTTTTTACACTTAATAAAATTCATAGCTGCATTTTCTTCCTCACTTACAGCTATGTGAAGTGTAAGGCTGTAAAGTCCCTTTGAACTTATCTCAGTGCCAGAAGGACAGTGATATTAATCTTCTCCATGTAATTTAAAACCAGCTCAGCTGATACATTTCACAGACTTTTCAGCTCTTCAAATCAGATAAGGTATGTAGTATTCCTCCAGGAAAAAAAACATTTCAAATATTATTTATAGGGGAAGATCGGTGTCTGTTTTGAGAACAGCCTGAGAATTCAGGATAGCATTGTTGCTTTTAGTATTGGATAGTAAGAATATTCTCTCTGGAACATAACAGCATGTCTTTAAGCTATTTGAACTTTTCAGCTTAACCGCAAAGTAAACTCTGGTTTTTTTTATGAGGATGATCACTATGAAGCTATTTAAAAACCCTCAAACATAAATGTACAAGTTCATTCTACTTAGCCAACTACATACATCAACAGATATACAAGTAACAACTAAATATTTATTACAACAAATAAAAGTAATAATAAACTGTATATTCACTTACCAGTGCCAATACAATTTGACTATTGCATAGAAAAACATCAAAAGAAAGGGGGAGGAAAAGAGAATAAGAATTTCAATACATCATAATTTTTCTTTAACAATGTAGTGCTCATACAGAAAGTCTGCTCCTGGTAGAGCTCAGCCTCTATCCTCACAGACCAGAAACCTGACCACCAGGCTCCGGTATCAGCGTAAGAACTGACAGCTGTTCCCAGCACCTCTTTATGTGAACAGAAAACATGCAAGGCAATTTGATGGGCTCACCATGGATAGATGCCTGTATCATACACGCATCATTTCACTCAGTATTTCTAAAAGAAGCTTAGAAACTGAGTTGTTATATGGTACACCTAAGGCTATACTGCAGCAAAGGGACTGGGCAATACATGATAGTGGACATAATCTGATCACCTATTTATGTGGCTAAACAGATTTTGGTCTTCATGGCAAAAAAAGCTGTATCCTCCAGCCTGTAAAGTCTATGAAAAAGCAATAATAGTAAAATCATCATAAAGTTTAGATCTGGGGAAGAGGAGGAGGCTGGGGGGCACAGCTAGGCATAAATTCTGTCCTTCTGTCAAGGAAGAAAAGCAGTGTACAGGAGCATTTCTCTTTCTGCTTCCCCTGTGTAAGAGCCCTTTAACTTCCCACCTCACTTACACGTGCACACCTCTTAAGAGCACATCATCATTCTTACTTGTACTCAGGGTTGTCCATCCACTTAGCGTACAGTTCAGATGACAGGTTCAAACAGTCTTGGAGACCCAGCCAGCACGCTGTTGCAAAAAGCTTTTCCAAATACACTCTTGAAGGGAAGCCAAAAATATCAAGAATAAAAGATACGTATTCTACATTTGGAGTACCTGAACTGTGCTTGACCAGCACAGATTCACAGAATCACAGAATCAATCATTAGGGTTGGAAGGGACCTTTGGAGATCATCTAATCTAACCCTCCTGACAAGCAGGGCCATTTACAGCAGGTTACACAGGAATGTGTCTTAAGTGTGTTTTGGATATCTCCAGAGAAGGAGACTCCACAACTCCCCTGGGCAGCCTGTTCCAGTGCTCTGCCACCCTCAGTGTAAATAAATTCTTCCTCATGTTGAGGTTTCAGCCATTAACCCAGAAGAACCTCTACTAGAAACAGTTGAGGTTTAATGAAAAATAAGAATTCATAAACAAATAAATAAACTACTAATAATAATAGTTGCAACATCAACATTCATGGACATAAATGAGATTATGAATGTCCTATATTTTTTTTGTTTGTTCGTTTGTTTCTGTGGTTTATATCCCTATTGGGAGTTTTAAGAAACTAATTGCACCTAGTCCAAATCACTCTTACATTCAAGACTGTGGCTGCAGTGGCCTTGCAAAATGAAGCATATTAAAGTTCTAGTGATTGATCCATAAATCACATCTAAAATTCATTGCTGTCAGGTTTTCGCCAACTAGCAGCAGCCTGTTGAGCCTATTCTCTTATCAACAAAAGCTACTACCACTTAGATCATTAAACTATCATCTCTTATGCTCACTAAATAGAGCATCGTAAGTAACACATTCCTACAGGACAATAAAAATAAAAATTCAGTTACATTCAAATCAGTTTGACCATTTTTCCTGTATTGAAATTTAGAGGCAAACTACAGTGTATCAGATCCATTCACATCAGAAAAAATTTTTGAGAAAAGAATACTTACTGAGCAAAATAGTCATCTTCCAAAGCGTCAACATTTTCACGAATAAAACCTGCATAATAATGGTATATTGGCAACATTCTCTTTAAAAGGTATTTCTTTTAAAAGAAGGGAAAGAAAAATTACTTTAATTTATATGCAAGTTTTTATTTTACTGTATTTTTCCTTATTTTCTCAGATTTATCTTAAATATTTACCACTATTAATTTCTTAACAAAACACCACATTAAAATACACTATATAAATTGGGTCTAAAATTCAATACACCTGCACATCCGTTCAAACTGGGAAGTTACCATTTCACATCACTAGGACCTTTAAACTTGTTATGAAAGAAAACAAATGCTCATTCTCAGGCAAAAAAAAACCCAAAACAAAAAAAAACAACAAAAAACAACAGAAAAAGAACATGTCAATACTTTAGAAAATACTTCTCACATATTTTAAACATGCCTTTACTTTAGAATTTAAGAGAACTACTACTGTGGGGTTGTACTTTAAACAGAAGTGAAATCTTCAAGTAGAAGTGAAGGAAATAAGTAAGACAGTATCATCTCAGGTAGCTCAAATATGTGAAGGAATTCTCTCATTTAGTATCCAAACCCAATCCTTTTTTTCTCTCTATGAAGACAAACTGGACGGCAGTACAAACCACACAGCACATACATACTACATGCCCTTTATACATAACGGTGTTACTCCTGTTACTTACCACCGACTATCTATTACTGACTGATAACTGTATTTTCCAGATCCCCAGTTTTTCAAAAACCCAGGATCAAGGTTAATAAAAAGAATTTTATATATCTCTGCTTTATAATAAAAATTGCTTGAAGTTCAATGATATTTTTATCATTAAATAATATATACAAATAAGTACCTCCTTCTATTAAAAAAAAGAAAAAAAGACAAATCATGCAAAGGGAGCAACAAGAACTATCACCCATCATAGTCATCATTACTTTCTTGAGAATTTAAAAAGCATTCATTTTAGTCAATTTATTTAAAAGGCCCAGTATCTTTGCTAACTAACAAAAAAGTCGATACCTTTAAAAGTGGATATACTTCATAGTTTTTCAGAGTACTTTCCCAATTCTCAGGTACTAGGTTTAACAAAACCATATTCCATATGAAGAGTTCATCTTCTCTGGCAAGGTACTTTGTTAGTTCAAGTGCTGTTTCAATCTGAATATATCCAAACCTATTTGAAAATGAAAAACCTCATACTTGAGTATATTTAACCACTTTAATCACCTACCCTGAATGTCTGTTTATTTATGAAACTGACAAACATCAGAAAACTGCATGGAAAGTAACCTAGAAGAAATGTTGGAAAAATAGAGCTAACTCTCAAGTTTATTACAGTGCCACTCTCAAAGTAATAGGACAATCATGGCAGTAAGCATGGCAGCATGCAAACTATTTTGCTTGTGCCTTCAGGACAGAGCATAAGCACATTTACAGCACAAGCACATTTACAGCACTCATCAGTCTAACTAGAACAAAATGAAGTAAAAGAGCACTGGTATGAGTTTTAATACATTTACATTTTTATGGTTTAAACAATGTATTTTCATTACAGGTTCTTTCGTAGAATATAAATTACCGTAAAAAAACAATTTCATCACATGCACATTATTTGTGGAATGAACAACTTCAGCATGGCATTTCTGTGCCTCAGTATGGAATAAGCACAGAATTATTTTTTTCCCAATTAAATTCCAATTCAAGCCCTCTCTTCCAGGACAGAAACATTCCTAGTGCATTTACACAGAAGCACAGTTCTATACTTTACAGTTACATTCCTTATTAAATACTAATTTTGAGCTTTCTTAAGAGAAAGGGCATTTGTATGAGAGAAGAAATGGGAATTTTTACTTTCTCATCCTAGGGCTACCTCCAGAGGCTCTGAGGTGGTGCAGTATGCTTTGGCCACCTCCTCCCTTAGCTTGCACATCATAGGTGTCTGATGCCTTTGTGACCTCTGGCACATTTAAGGCACAGACATATGTTGCTTCTTCAGCTCCCTACAGTACTGCTGACCTCTCTAGCACCATGACATGAGCAGCAGATTCATCCATCAGCTGGGGAAATTGAAACATTATTAACAGTGATACAGGACATCATAGCTGAGATAGCTGAGAATAAATTATGAGAAATTCAGAATTTCATTCAGAATCTTTCTTCTGTTACAACAAATAGAGGTTAATCCTTAAAAAACTCATGACAGTGCCATTACTTAAAATATTTTCTAAGAGTTGGAACAAAACTTAGAAGAAATTTTGAAAGAAATAGCTCAGCACTGACAGAAGAATGGATTAAATGCTTAACTCTCCCAGTGTTTTGTCAAAACAGCTGTTGTTCTTATGAGGCACATCTGGGCAGGGATGAACAAAGCAGAAGTAGCAATGTTGAATATAATCACATAGTTCAATCATTTTCTATGACATACTCGAAACATACTTACTGTGTCAATGCAAAAACATCATCTATCAGCTGGAACCTGCTGACAGCAGGAATAGCCTGCAGAGAGTATTTATGGTGGTGTTAACAGATCTAAAACATGTCATTAAGAGTTTTAAAAAGCTTTACTATGTTTCAGAAGGATATTTTTTCTAAGCCAAAATCTTCTACAAAAAGTCGTAAAATGGATCCTGCACTTTAAGTGAAATTACATATGTGCTTTTAGGAATGTTTGTATATATAAATATATAGCTACATAATATAAATATACAACTACAGTACATTAAGCATGGAATTTCAAGACCCCTCTTACTTGCATGCTGAAATTAAAATTAAAATATGGAAATGCTACATTTCCTAAAAACATCCTAGTTCTATCATTTTGATACATTTTTAACTTCTGATGCTTCAATTCAGAGCGCCTCCTCTAATTAGTCTACAGCAAAGTGTCTGGCACTATCATGAATTAAATGACTGAGGCAGAGCTATGGCCAAACCCCTGCCTACAATTTGTGCTCTTGTTAGGACTGCTGGTCCCTCCTCATCTCCTCCCTGCTTCCATGCCCCTACAGCTTGACCACTGCTCGAGAGATCCTTCCCACTGACTGGTGCCAACCAAGTCAGCACACACCTAATTTCCTACTGCCTTAGATCTGCTGTGGAAGAAAATAGTCTAGAAGAAAGAAAAACAGTGTGCCGTAAAAAGGTTTAACCACATCCCATGTTCATATCACTGTCGTTTCCTGACCTTCCTGAAAGCTTATTCTCACTGTTCTTAACAAAACCAATGGGTTGACCTTACTACTGGAACCTCTGGCTCACTCCTGGGTGAGGCAACATTAAAAACCATCCAACCCCATATACAGCCACAGGTATAGGCTGTTCTGTACCACTTTCACCTTCAGCCCAAACTGTGGCAAGTCAGAGGTATCTATAGTGTCTATAGAGGACTGAAAGAGCACAAGTAGAACTGATTAGGACTTCTGAGAAAAATCTAAAAAAAAGAAAGAAAAACTAAAAAAAAAAAAAAAATACCCAAAACAAAAGCAACAAAAACAAACAAACAAAAACCAACACAAAAAACAACCAAAACCACACAAGTCAGATGACTTTTTTCCTGAAATTACACTGGCAGAAATACTGTGATTTGTGGAAATGTGGAAATAAAAAACTTTTTTGCAGCTTTCCTTCTCCGTGGTTACCTAACAGCACATAAAGCTCAATCACACATGCATACCAGTAACTAACCCTTGAGCCAAATTTAAGATACTGAAAGAACCATTAGGTGTTAAGACAACTTTGAAGACAGAATGCCATCTCATGTTGTTATTTTTCATGCATATGTGAAATTACTTGGGCCTGTTCCTCTCCCACTATGAAAGGCTTCCAGTGACTTCAGTGGTGCAACAGTGGATCATTTCTTCTTATTTGATAACAAGTTTCTCACTATTCCAGGTTTTCATCAGTGTGGTTACTAGTAAGAACTGCAAGAAGAAACACATGGAAAGAGTCTGTTTATAAGCCTGAGAAGAGAAATATGATCTTACCTTTGGATCATTTTCAAGCAAGCGTGCTAATCTTTTTAAGTTTAACTGATCGTAGTTTACTCTGTAGTATCCATTTAAATTTACATTCAGCAGGACCCAGTCATGTTCTGATTCTGATACTTGCATTTCAGGAAACACTTCTGTAAAGTGACATAAAGTGTTTCATTTTATTTTCTGTGCACTGCTAAATTCTCTTCACAAGTTAAATGAGATGGAAAAGTGGCACATGACAGATAGTAGCTTAACCATTTAAAACCAGCTAGACTATAGCACTAGCAGTACTTCCTCTATAATAGCATACTGGTTCAAAGCTGTGCTAATCATCAAGAGCACTTTCAGATACAGCTAAGACAGCAAAACTATGCTCCTCCACTACCAAGGCTGAGTGAAATATGTTCTACCATATCAAAACCGTCCTTCTAATGTGCCTTTTATTGCTGCATGGATGTCTCAGGGACAGTGACCAGCACTATTACATGAGCAGAAGTGACAAATATAGACATTGCCTGAGGAGCCCTCAACCAGCAGGACAGGCTTTTAACACTGTACAGTGCAGCACTGAATGAACATGCTTGGCACTGCTTGGAGCTTTGAGTTTAGTATGTTTAGAAGTATGATTCATTAGCTCCTGCAGAGCTATTTACAGCAACAAAACACATGCAAAATCACTTTTGAAATGTTTCCTCTTTATGTATTATTATGCCACTGCAGCAATTATTCCTAAATTCAAGTTAACACTTTGTTTATTGTTGAATTGAAAATTCCTCATTTTCATTTTCCAAAAGTACTGTGATGAACACCTCTTAAAAACATAACACTTCTCCACCAGAAGAGAACTCACAGGAGTTCTCAAAATAGTAACTGAATTTAAAATTACCCTTAACATTTCCATGTTTGTAAAGAAACATCTGGTTTATTTATTCATCAAAAAGTCAAAAATAAAATTCTTTTTTAAACTAAAAACATAAATGAAAGTTCCTTGACTGAATAGTGTCTGATAAGTTTGCTACATGGCTTTCAAATACAACTGAAATGTGTTTTATCTCCTTATTCGATTCAAATGCATCCTATGTAGAGAAGAGTTAGCTGTGTTTTTATTAGTTTGGTTTTAGCATGCATAAACAAATACATTACTTACTGCTGCGTTTATCTAACCACATTAAGGGCTGTGATGATCCATTTCTCATCCAAGAAATAGGAATAATCCATGTGTTACTTAAATAAAAAAAAATATATATATAATTAATTCTTAAGCTTATGCTAAACTAGACTGCAAATGGGTTCCTCCTTACAAGAATCTCCATCTACCTTCTCTCCTCTGACACACAAAACCTCATCAGATGGTGGTACCTACGCTGAATCAGTACCTAGGATCACCAGAGAGTTTAAGCATCTAGAATACTGCCCGTATTTGAACACCACTGTATCTCTGTGATATGGCTTTCCTTCTTCAGGCAATAATTTTATTCTCCTCAGTTACAGCACTTCATCCTATTTCTGGAGAATATAAAGCTGCTTTTCAGAAGGGTGTCCACTAAAAAAAGCCCCCAGCCAGCAATACAATTGTAATTCTGACAGCTGTAATTTCCTTTCTGAGGAAATGTAAAACTCCTGGGGAAAACAGAGGAAAGCATCTAAACCTGAAAAATTCTGCAATACATAAAATCATACAAGCATAGAATTATAGAATGGTTTGGGTTGGAAGAGACCTTAAAGATCATCTAGTTCCAACCCCCAGCCATGGACACGTCATGGATTTTCTTATATTCACTTCATTCAATTCATGGTATCGCCTCTTGCTAACTCAGTAAGGATTTAACATCTGTAACTTGGGACTCCTTATTTGAGCTGACCACAAGCACTGAATGGACTCCAAATCCTGGAGCCTGGGAGCAAAGTATGGTTCTTGTTAAGATTTCTTCTGGCTGTTTGTAT
Source organism: Pezoporus wallicus (assembly GCF_028554395.1). Lineage (NCBI taxonomy): Eukaryota > Metazoa > Chordata > Aves > Psittaciformes > Psittacidae > Pezoporus > Pezoporus wallicus. The sequence continues at coordinate 199,133 of NW_026642512.1, read as the reverse complement.
GACCAGCAATAGCAGCCAGGGGAAAACTACTTCGGGTTTTGCTCTCCTTTATACTTTTTACCTGTGTGAGAACTCATCTCGTGGGCCCTGTCCATTCATCCCAACACTCATGACAACTGCTGAATTTCATGAAAGTTCAGACTTTAGCCCTAAGTTTCCAAAATGGGCAGCTCCTTCTATCACCATTTTTAGACATCTGAATAAGCAGCACAGCTTCCAAACGGACCAGGCAACACTCACTGACAGGAACTTCAGAGCTGTGTGTCAAGTACCAGACACTTTCCTAGAAAGTGCTTAAATGAAACCTCTTTATCTTTGCCAAGCTGAAGAGACTAGGAATACGTGCGCTGCAAAGAAGCTACAGCATGGTTCATCCAGGTCCCCAGTCTGCACAACCAGGGGAGGAGGAAAGAAGAAAACACCAGGCAAAACTCCTGCTCTGCAACCTATTCCTGCCCTGTGTCTGTCCTTACAAAACCATTATGTGGCTGGAAATGTCACTACTCCAGAGGAAAGCAACCTTTTAGCAAAGCAAGCGGCTTGCAGAACTACTGCAACCTCCAGTCTCAAACAGATTTTACTTCGTTGCTTGTGACAAGAAAAAAACCATAAAGTTAAAAAATCAGACAGTCAAAACATAATGTCCTAACTGAAGAGTCTCCTGCAAAAAATAGGGTATAAGCATGCAATAAAAACACAAACTAAACATACTTGTAAGAATCAGTGCTGTTTTCATGCTTTTTATTAAGAAATTGTTCCTGACTGATTGTGCCAGTGGTTAGATTTAATGTTAAAACTGGAAACCCATTTTGGCATGTCCAGGAATCCATTATTTGTTTTACAGATGCTGGCAACTGAACTTCATTCTGTGCATCTACGACCTGCAAGAGAAACAAGAATTATAAACAGTTACGATAAAAAGGTAGTTACTGATACTGCTTCAGCAACACTCTAGGGGTTGTTCTAAAATATTAGAGAAAATACAATTGCTTAGCCGTTTACTGGCCTTCAATTCATGAAAAAAAAAAAAAAACAGTGTAACAAAGTCCAAATGACATTATTGACATTATAACAAAGACAGAGTAAGCCTTTTTAAGAATTATGAAATACTGAGATGATATTTCTCATTCTTATTGCTAACCTGCATTCTGACTGCTAACCTTTCTCAGTGTTAGTATGTTTACACACCTCTATGGCTATGACAGACCTGATTTGTTGATTTCATTCAAATAAAACTGCCATAACAGAAATTTTTAAGTGACTACCTAATGAACAAAATTAATAGTAAAGGCAAACTGAAAAATCTACTAAGCTGTAGCCCCAACTAGTGTGAATCGGTACAGGCTCTGTTAGTTTAAAAGATGTGACAGCCTTGCATACCTGAAATTGTGGCACCCTAGTTCTTAACCTGAGAATGAGTCTGCGACACAATGGAAGCCTTCTTTAGAGGACCAGGAAACTGGGATTTTAATAAATAAACCTATCCTTTGCACCTGTTCTCCTATTCAGATTTCTGCCAAAACCAGCAAAGGGTGAAAATATTGAACTGCTGCCCTGGGTATAGACTTTGCTGGATCTGTGACTTATCAGCATCTTAATCATCAAGCCCAGAGCATCACACACTCTGATCTGGCAATGCTTAGACCCCAGAAGAATAGGCTATGCAATTTCATGTAGGCTTACGCAATCTCCATGAAACCCAAAACTCCACCTGGCCCTGAATTCCCATCTCATCTCTCTACTCCTGTACTTAGCTTCACTGGTCTCAGGTGCAGTAAAGCAGCCAAATAAACACTTTTGAAGACATTAGCCAAAAGAGACAGCAAAGCAAGTGTTATGCAACAGACTGAACTAGGGATACCCAAAATCCAGTGCAGTCTTCTACAAACAGTATATGGCCTAAATTTGGACTTTGCCAAATACCAGAGCAAGAATACTAGAGAAAAAATGAGTACCATCTGTATGTGGGTCCAGAGATCATCTTGGTTAGCATTTGAGAAAGAAAATTCTTTCAGATACAACTGTATGGAAACAAACAGAAATATCAGAATTCACAAGGGTTCAGTGAAGAACATCAACAAGACATACAGGTATTTGTGCAGTTGTAATTTTTCAGGCTTATAAATCAAAATGAGGACATTAGCTTTTCTAACTTACAGTCAGTGCTCTGATAAACAACTTCTCAGTCAGAAAACCAGAAAGCATCCAGGTAATAGAAGCCCCCTGGAGTACAAACAAAAAGATACAAGAAAACATGAGTTATTATTGTGATTATTTTTGCAATATTTTTTCAAAGTATATTCCAGAGAAATTACTCAGGCTACTCCTATGGTTCATATTTCATTTATTTTCACCATTTATTTCACAGACAAACACATCTGCAACATCCAATAAATTTTTGTGTGAAGCAGAAACAATTTTGAATGCCAGAACAACCTACAAAAAGCACTGTAATTCAAAGTTTGTTTCTAACCTACTTAGTTTAGAATATACAAGAAATGGGAAGAATTTTCTATCTTTTGACCTTGCTGTAGGTGATGCTGTCAAACAGAGATATTAAGGAAAATGATCCTTTGATCTTTTCTTCCGTCTCTGACAGTGATCGAACTCCTCTTTCATTGTCTTCCCTTAAGACAGGTTGTACAACATGATCATAAAAGATTTTATCCTGCAAAAAAAAAAAAAAGACAAATCCAAGAGAGCTGAACAGAACACAGTATCACAGTATGCTAGAGATTGGAAGGGACCTCAAAAGATCATCTAGTCCAATCCCCCTGCCGGAGCAGGAACACCTAGATAATGTTACACAGGAATGTGTCCAGGCGGGTTTTGAATGTCTCCAGGGAAGGAGACTCCACAACCTCCCTGGGCAGCCTGTTCCAGTGTTCCGTCACCCTCACTGAGAAGAAGTTTCTTCTCAAGTTTAAGTGGAACCTCTTGTGTTCCAGTTTGTACCCATTACCCCTTGTCCTATCATTGTTTGCCACTGAGTAGAGCCTGGCTCCATCCTCGTGACACTCCCCCTTTATATATTTATAGACACTTATAAGGTCACCCCTCAGTCTCCTCTTCTCCAAACTATAGAGACCCAGCTCCCTCAGTCTTTCCTCATAAGGGAGATGCTCCACTCCCTTCGTTGCCCTGCGCTGGACTCTCTCCAGCAGGTCCCTGTCCTTCTTGAACTGAGGGGCCCAGAACTGGACACAATATTCCAGATGCGGTCTCACCAGGGCAGAGTAGAGGGGAAGGAGGACCTCTCTCAACCTACTAACCACCCCCTTCTAATACACCCCAGGATGCCATTGGCCTTCTTGGCCACAAGGGCACAGTGTTGGCTCATGGTCATCCTGTCGTCCACTAGGACCCCCAGGTCCCTCTCCCCTACACTGCTCTCTAACAGGTCGTTCCCCAACCTATACTGGAACCTGGGGTTGTTCCTGCCCAGATGCAGGACTCTACCCTTTCCCTTGTTATATTTCATCAAGTTATTCCCTGCCCAACTCTCCAGCCTGTCCAGGTCTCGCTGGATGGCAGCACAGCCTTCTGGCGTGTCAGCCACTCCTCCCAGCTTAGTGTCATCAGCAAACTTGCTGATAGTACACTCAATTCCCTCATCTAAATCGTTGATGAATAAATTAAATAATACCGGTCCCAGTACTGACCCTTGAGGCACTCCACTAGTTACAGGCCTCCAACTAGACTCTGCCCCATAGACTACAACTCTCTGGCTTCTCTCCTTCAGCCAGTTCGCAGTCCACCTCACTACCTGATCATCCAGACCACACTTCCTCAATTTAGCTGTGAGGATGCTGTGGGAGACTGTGTCAAATGCTTTGCTGAAGTCAAGGTAGACCACATCCACCGCTCTGCCATCATCCATCCACCGTGTTATTTCCTCATAAAAGGCTAAGAGATTGGTCAAACATGATTTCCCCCTGGTGAAGCCATGTTGACTGCCCCTCATAACCCTCTTATCCTTGATATGCCTTAAGATGGCACCAAGGATAAGGTGTTCCATCACTTTCCCAGGGATGGAGGTGAGGCTGACCGGTCTATAGTTACCCGGGTCCTCCTTCTTGCCCTTTTTGAAGACTGGAGTGACATTTGCTTTCCTCCAGTCCTCAGGCACCTCTCCTGTTTCCCAAGACTTGGTAAAGATGATGGAGAGTGGTCTAGCAATGACTTCCGCCACTTCCCTCAGCACCCGCGGGTGCATCCCATCTGGACCCATGGATTTATGGATGTCCAGATTGCTCAACTGGTCTCTAACCCATTCCTCATCGACTAAGCAAACCGCTCCGTTGACCTGACTTCATCTAAGGTCTCAGGGGTACAGGGCTCTTCAGGACTGCCTGCAGCAGAGTAGACAGAGACAAAGAAGGCATTCAGTAACTCTGCCATCTCTGTATCTTCTGTCACCAGGGCACCCATCCCATTCATCAGTGGGCCTACATTGCCTCTGGTGTTAGTTTTATCTGCCATGTATTTGAAAAAGCTCTTTTTGCGGTCCTTGACCCTTCTCGCCAGGTTTAATTCTAAGGAGGCCTTAGTCATCCTAGCTGCCTTCCTACATCCTCTAGCAGAAGCCTTATATTCCTCCCAAGTGGCCAGCCCTTCATTCCATGACCTGTGAACTCTCCTCTTTCACTTGAGCATACCCAGCAATTCCCTATTTAGCCACGCAGGTCTCCTGGCCCTCTTCCTTGACTTCCTACGTGTCGGGATGCTCTGATCTTGAGCTCGGAAAAAGCACTCCTTGAATGCCAACCAACTATCTTGGGCCCCTTTACCTTCAAGCAGCCTTGCCCATGGGACTTCCCCTAGCAATTGCTTGAAAAGGCCAAAGTTTGCCCTGCTGAAGTCCAGGGTTGCAATTCTACTTGCTACTCTACTAGTCCTACCACACAAGATCCTGAACTCCACCATCTCGTGGTCACTGCAACCAAGGCAGCCCTCAACCCTTACTGCTTCAACCAGATCCTCCTTGTTAGTGAGGATGAGATCCAGCAGCGCTCCTCTCCTGGTCGGCTCATCCACCATTTGCAGGAGGAAGTTATCATCCATACACTGGAGGAACCTCCTGGACTGTGGCTGGGTTGCCGAGTGGTCCTTCCAGCAAACATCAGGGAAGTTAAAATCCCCCACGACGACCACGGCCTGTGACTGTGAGGCCGCTCTCAGCTGCCTGTAGAAGGCCTCGTCAACTTCCTCACCCTGATCTGGTGGTCTGTAACAGACACCCACAACAGCATCGCCCCTGCCAGCCTGCCCCTTAATTCTCACCCACAGACTCTCAACTCGCTCGTCATCTGTCCCTGGACAGAACTCGGTGCATTGTAGTTGCTCCCGCACATAAAGAGCAACCCCACCACCCCTCCTGGCTGGCCTGTCTTTCCTGAAAAGGACATAGCCCTCCATGACTATATTCCAGTCATGTGAGCTGTCCCACCACGTCTCTGTAATTGCCACCAGATCATAGTCTCCTGACTTAACACAGGTTTCTAACTCCTCCTGCTTATTTCCCATGCTGCGCGCATTGGTGTACAGACATTCCAGGGAGCGAGCTGAGCACACCGATTTCACCCTAGGATTATAGGAGGCCTCCCAGTCTTCATCAATTCTGGAGCGCTGCCCCACTGGGGCAAGCCCAGCTACAACCCCATCCCCCTTTGAATCTAGTTTAAAGCTCTCCCAATGAGCCCTGCTAATTCGTGCCCCAGCATCCTTTTGCCTCTGTGAGATAAACCTTTCCCACTTGTCATTGTCCAGACTGGTGCCCTATAAAACCAGCCGTTATCAAAGAATCCAAAGCCCTGCCTGTAGCACCAGTCTCGAAGCCAATCGTTTATGGACTGAATCTTCCCATTCCGTCCCACATCATCAGTGGAAGATGGAAGGAGTGAGGAGAAGATCACTTGAGCCCCAGACTCTTTCACCATCCGCCCCAAGGCCCTGTAGTCTTTCTTCATCCCCCTCAGACTGCGGGAAGCAGCTTCCTCCCCACCTGTCTGGAAGACCAGCAGCGGGTAGTAGTCTGTCAGGTGCACCAGGCTGGGGAGCGCCCTCGTGATATCCCTGATCCAGGCTCCAGGCAGACTACGCACTTCCCTATGATGAGGGTCAACTCTGCATATCGGGCCCTCTGTTCCTCTCAGAAGGGAATCGCCTACTACAATGACCCTTCTTTCTTTCTTAACAGAGGCAGTCTTGAGGTGCAAAGTCGACCGCCTTTTCCTATGTGGCCTTGTGGGGCTGGCCTTGCCCCACATCCTCACCTACCTCTCCTTCAAGATCCAGGGCCTCGAACCTATTACGGAGGGACACCTGGGGAAGCAGGGCAGGAAGGGGGGAGGGTTTCCCACGACGCCGAACTGGAACTCGCTTCCAACCCTCGTCGTCTTTTTGGTCCCCTACCTCTGCGCAACAGCTACAGGGCAGGGGCTGTCTCGGGCCATCCCCCTCTGTCTGAGAGGGCAGCGGGTCCTTCCCCTTTTGGGGGGTATCTCCCTGGAACCGTTCCAACTGGCACGCCAGGGAGTTACTCCACCAGTCGATCTCCCTTTCACACTCCCTGATGATCCTCAGCGTCTCAACCTCCTCCTTAAGTTTTGCCACCAAAACATACTTATTCTCAGGAGAGAATACAGATTATGGGATTAGCACGAGTAAAAATAGTTATCAATAAACAAGGACCAATCCTTTTCCCCCCCTCCCTTAATTTCCAATGAAGTAAAAGGGACCGCATACCCAATCCACATACAACATTAGTAATCAGGGAAGATTTTACATCTGAGAAGACTGAGCCTGACAAAGACAATTATGGTGTGATCCTCAGGTTAAAAATAAATCAACTCTATTAAGCAATAAGTGAACAAATACTGGAAAGTGACAACCTGTATTGGATGCTTGGAAAAGAGCTTGGACAGTCAGGGGGCAAACCATCAGCTACAGGACCCAGGAGTGAAAGCTGGATTTGCTACATGGCAGACCTAGGACAAAATTCCAATTCCTTGTCACTGCAGAATCACAGCTGTCTAGCCATCCTCTGTGCCAAGCTGCAGAAGAGCTCAATGGGATCACAGCACATGGAGACTCTCCAAGGAACAATCATGACCTGCTGGTCCTTCCCAGGGGAGTTAAATTGCTAATCCCATTGTTTAATTAAATCCCATCTCCTGCACCTTCCTTTTCTTTGTACATGCTGGAACTTTGCTACTTTAGTTTACTTCAGTAAGTGTTAGTACTTACCAGTGAAAGCTTGGGTTCAACAAAGATAGCTCCCAGGTACTCAAAGTAAGACGCCAGTCCCTCATTAAGCCACAGATCATTCCACCAGTTCATTGTAACCAGATTTCCAAACCACTTAAGCAGAAAGAAAAAAATGTCTCCACATCTCTTTGGACTGCTATTTTAATTTTTGCAGGTTAAACACACATACCTATGCTGAAGTAATTTTATTCAATATATAATAAAATGTTGGATATTCCTTCAGACATTGAAAATGGAGTAGAAGAAGATGCACCTTAGAAAAAGACAGATATTCTGGGCAGTTATTCTTTAATTTCATACCATGAGTATCAATGTCATTCTCTTACTCTATTTAATTTTAAATACTTCCCAATAAAATGTAAATATCTAAAAGATCATTATCAGGCTATGGTTAAAAGAGGGCTTCTATCAAGCAATACTAAAAACATTTTTCCATGCTCTTAACAAAAGAAAATTGTCAAGGGAACTATAAACATAACTGGGGAAACAACCATTTCCAAAATCAGCAAATCCCTATCCTGGCAAGCAATAAAACTTCCACTACAGCTGCTATGTACTCATATTTGGCAGTTCATATTTAACAAAAACCTGATCGCTTGTGGATTTGTATTTTATTTGTTAATTCTTGAAAACTTGAACTACAACTTTGGTTTTAAATAGTGTTTAATTAAGTCCTGACATTTGTTCCATTTTTGCAATAATAACACTTTGCTCATCCAAAGGACTAAAAAGTTACAGACCTTGTCAAAAAGGTATACAAGTGCATTAGAGAAATTAAACTCTTTCACTAACTTTGTTGACTAAGTGCAAACAGTTGTTGCTCTGGCAAACAACAGTAACAAGCATAGTGAATAAATAAGTGAAATTGCATTATTATTCCAAACCCAGTAAGAAAAATTTGGAAAATCTCTATGAAAACTGGAAAAAGGTACAGTGTAAAATGTTAATTTTCTTCTGTCATATCACAGGGTGTTTCTTAAAGAAAAACAAATACCTTTTGAATTCAGACATGCACTGCCACTGCAAAAGAACACTTATGAACTCCATTAATTCTCCCACCGAAGTACTTAGTAAGTATATTGTATTTAGAGAGCACTGTGTCCCCCCTACATCCCTACAGTATTTTCTAGAATGGCATTCAGGTACTGCGCAAGATAAAAAATAAGTAGTCTGTTAACAGTTTGGTATCAATGAGTCCTGCACAGTCAGTATGCAGTCTGTAATATGACAGAACCTGCTTTCAGTGTTGATTTATCAGCAGAACATATATTCAAATAGTCTCTCAGTACTCTAGTGCTCATACCCCCTGTTGTCAAGTCACTATTTCCCTTCTAATCATCAGTGACCACAGCATCAGCAACCAAAAGGGAACAACATCAGAGGCAAATAAATGTACAGAATATTTTACCACATGCCTGGTGTCCTAGCTCATGGGACACAATTATGGCAATCATTGCCTTTTTGCTTGTGAATTTATCACTCGGTTGGTACATCAGTGATGATTCTTGGAAAGTCATTAGCCCCCAGTTTTCCATAGCACCTGCTCCAAAATCAGGCAGTGCAACCAGATCTAAATTGAGTCAGAGACAAAAAAAAAAACGTACTTTTAAAATTTTCAGGAGTAAAATGTTCACATGATTTTAATGCTCACTCTGGTCCAGCGTACAATTATAGAATACTACGTCTTAGTGGTTCTTTGTGGTATTATGGCAACGCTCATGCAAGTGGTCTGTGAAATTTCTTCTTGTTGTACATTCCATCTATGATGGCTGCTCCTTCACGAAGCCCTATAATAAATTCCCGTGAAGCCCAGATCTGTACTGTGTCTTGCACATCCAAATGTTTTGAACAAAAACGAAGGCTGTATTCTGCCAATGCTAGGAGAGAATATATTCAGTTCTGGCTGTCAGAAATCTTTTTCTGTTTTAAGTTTCTCCTGTGTTTGGGAAAGATCATACTCACCTCTTTCTTAAAAGACAGACTAGGGACAATGTGGGCCCTCTCCAGAAGCTATCAGGAGAGCTGGCTACCCTGAATTTGGAGATGGCTGAGATTCTGAATGACTTCTTTGCCTCAGTCTTCACTGGCAAATGCTCTGACCACACCACCCAAGTCTTGGAAGGTAGATGCAGGGACTGTGAGAATTAAGACCTCGGGCCCACTGTAGGAAAGGATCTGGTTCGATACCATCTTAAGAACCTGAACATGCACAGGTCCATACGACCTGATGAAATCCATCTGCGAGTCCTGAAAGAGCTGGTGAATGAAGTTGCTAAGACACTGGCCATCATACTTGAAAAATCATTGCAGCCAGGTAAAGTTCCCAACAACCAAAGAAAGGGAAATATGACCCCCATTTTCAAGAAGGGGAAATGGATGACCCAGGGAACTACAGACCAGTCAGTCTCACCTCTGTGCCTGGCAAAATCCTGGAGCAGATTCTCCTGGAAGGCATGCTAAGGCACATGAAAAACAACAAGGTGCTTGGTGACAGCCAGCATGGCTTCACTAAGGGGAAATCCTGCCTGACCAATTTGGTGGCCTTCTATGATGGGGCTACAGAACTGATGGACAGGGGTAGAGCAGTTGATGTCATCTACCTGGACTTGTGCAAAGCGTTCGACACTGTCCCACACGACATCCTTGTCTCTAAATTGGAGAGACATCAATTTGATGGATGGACCACTCGATGGATAAAGAACTGGCTGGATGGCCACACACAGAGTTGTGGTCAATGGCCCAATGTCCGGCTGGAGACCAGTAACGAGTGGTGTCCCTCAGGGATCAGTGTTGGGACCGGTCTTGTTCAACATCTTTGTGAGAGAAGACTTGGGGGTGTTGGTCAATGAGAAAATGAACATGAGCCGGTTTCAGTGTACACTCACACCCAGAAAGCCAACCGTATCCTGGGCTCCATCAAAAGGAGCATGACCAGCAGGTCGAAGGAAGTGATCCTGCCCCTCTACTCTGCTCTCGTGAGACTTCACTTGGAATATTGTGTACAGTTCTGGTGTCCTCAACATGAAAAGGACATGGAACTGTTGGAACAAGTCCAGAGGAGGGCCATGAGGATGATCAAGGGACTGGAGCACCTCCTGTATGAAGATAGGATGTGAAAGTTGGGGCTGTTCAGACTGGAGAAGAGAAGGCTGCATGGAGACCTCATAGCAGCCTTCCAGTATCTGAAGGGGGGCTATAGGGATGCTGGGGAGGGACTATTCATTAGGGACTGTAGTGACAGGACAAGGGGTAATGGGTTAAAACTTCAGGGAAGTTCAGGTTAGATATAAGGAAGAAGATCTTTACTGTGAGGGTGGTGAGGCACTGGAATGGGTTGCCCAGGGAAGTTGTGAATGCTCCATGCCTGGCGGTGTTCAAGGCCAGGTTGGACAGAGCCTTGGGTGACACAGTGTAGTGTGAGGTGTCCCTGCCCATGGCAGGGGGGTTGGAACTAGATGATCTTAAGGTCCTTTCCAACCCTAACTATTCTATGTTTCTATGATTCTAACATTCTTTCCTAGCAACTGATAAAAATAAATAAATAAATCTTGCTCTTTTGGCTCTGTCAGTAGAGGGATCCTTTCCACTCTTATCTGAAAGGTGCCTTAGAAACATCCTCTCTTTGTTTCCACAGTATGGCTGTTACCTCTGTAGTCTCCTTCTGACTTACACACAAAGAACAGTTTTGCAGTTCAAATGTCAGGGCTGGACGAAACATCAAAGAAAGATATACTGTATAAACTCAGCTGCAAAGAGCAAAATTTGGAAAACTTATGCATTTTGGAAGCGGACACAAGCTCCAACTAGCTGACCATGAGCCAGTTCCAGTCCAAAAGCTAGGCAACTAATGTAAGGGTGGTGCTGAACACAAGCAAAGCTAGACTGCATCTCAGTGGGGCTTATTGCCTCAGGCTTACCTAAAAATGTATTTCCTTTTCAGTGGGGCAGCCCCCATCTAACCAGCTTGGGGGAAGAGAGATCACTTATAACTGCATTAAAATCAGAAGAAAACAAACCCTTAAATAATCCTTAATTTCATAGTTTGAGTTTGGAAAAGAAGTATCCACAAGTAGCTATTTTGGTTGATCTGATCCTGTGGACGTTTAAGCAGAACTTCAAAGAAAAGTCTGTGGGAAATCCAGTTTGTATTGCATGACATTACAGTGGGACTGTAATGGTTTTACAGCACTCTGAGAAAGTGAAATCTTACCTTACAAGAACCCTGCAAGAATTTCTTCTACTTCAATTTTGTAAGACTTTTATACTAATTAATTAATGTATTGACACTGCTGCTACAGAGAGGAATACAAGCATGGAGCAGAATTGTCTACAGCCCTTGAACAGCTTCCATGATTTCTAAGATAATAAAATCTAAAGTGATGACTGCATATATTACATTTTCTGTAAAAAACGTAGTGAGTAATTATGCAAGTTACTCTATACACACTGGGAGTTACTATATTTACACAGATGAAAATTTATTTTATTTCAAGTGCCAAGATGCAGGTCTGACAAACCAGCAAAAATGAAAGGAGGGAAATTCTTCCCCCAAAGTCCTTCTATCTGCTAAGATCATGGGCAGGTCCAAACCTCATTTTAAATAAGAACTGCCTCTGTGCTCTCAATATTCTACCGATTTGTATAAAGGAGCATGTTTCCCCATAATATTCATCCCGAAGCCCTTGCAAATCCAAGTACAAGTAGAAGACAAACTATACAGTAGAACTACATAAACCACATAATGGCACCCTTTTTTTCTAGACTGAAGCTTGATTTCACATACCTGATGACCATTTTAAATAGAAACACATTTTCCTGCTGGAGTGGTTTTTCTGAGGAGGAATGTGCAGGAACATGCAGCCAATTCACAGGTAAAACAAGAACATACTGAAGAAAGCAAGGAATGCTTTGGGGGGACATGGGTTATAGCAAGCACAGATTTCCTAGGAGGACATAAGGACTACAACACTTGCCTGGTATGGTCTATACATCCCAGAAACAGTCATGTAACTGAACAACTCTTTTCTATCCTCTTTGTAGTCTATCAGCCCCTCTATTAGGAAATGATGGTTTAAAAGAATGAGTGTGATATGAAGGTAAGAGTTCTAATTTAGGAGTAAATAAGAGCCATGATATGGAAAGGAGAATTCAGTGGGAGAGCTTAGGTGGCTTTTTTTTCCATGAATGTGGTAAGCCATAGAAAGAGAATACTGCAAAAGAATGCATTGCCTCTGTGAACTATACACCACCAGCAGGCATTTCTGGTCCATTTAAGAAAATAAGTAATCTCACCTGTCTTTGGCAGAGGATAGCTGACGTTAAGTAAGTCTTCCAGAAATGAAAATATTGGGCCTGTGATATTTAAAGCATAGTCAACATACCCATTTTTAACTGCCTCTTTCCGAGCCCAAATACGTATCTGCAATACAACAAGGAAGCATTATTTTAGACATCCCTCATGTTTTAATTTTCTTCTCTTCCGTAAGTCATTATTTGAAAATGCTGTCTCCCCACAACACACCATACAATGAAGTTTTTAATGAAAAAGATCCCAACTCAAGTTTTGCTAGACCTAACAAAATGGGGCACAGAGCCTAATCCTGCTAAAATCTAGGAGATTTCCAGTACGTCAAAAGGGCAAAGATTTGAATCCAACTATAAGCTGCTGGAACAAATGGACTCCTAGTTTTTCTTTTATTAAATGGGAAATGCTGTAAAACTATTTAGAATCACATATCTTAAGCCAGTGTTTTCCATCCAGTGAGTCAGGGTGACAAACCTTCCCAGTCATTCCCTGAAGAGAAATGGATGTTCAGACAGCGTTTGCAGTCCAAGCATACACATTTCTCGAAATTTCACAGCCTGAAACAGACCACTGGCCTCCCATTGTTGATGGAGAGAGCAGGCAGCATGTGAGCAGATGACATCTGTACCTCTGAGTAATGAAGCCAGCAGCAGCAAGCAAAGCTTTCTCCTCCCATCTTCATTTGCTTTGTCATGGTACTGAAAAGGGCAGCTGCTTGCCCATGGTAATGGAGTACACTGAGAAAAGGTTTATGTCTCTCTCCATCATGTACTTCCGGATGTGAGATCCCCTAGGTGCCTAGCAGCTCAAGCACCCCTGCATTTCTTGCATCCAAATGCAATACATGGTCTCACAAGAAGCTGCACAGCCAAACCCTAACAGCACAGTTGGAAAGCATCAGGATTTGATTTACAAGGGAAAAAATAAAGCATATTCAGTCCGTAGAGTATCCTCTGCCTCTAAGCCTCTCTTTTCAGCCAAGGCTTCAGAGGAGATTCAAAGACCAGATCACTTCATTTTGCAAAACCTAAACACAGTGGACAGCTAACTATCCTAATCCTAGCAAAACCTAAATACAATGGACAACTAAATATCCTAATCCTAGTATGAGTTTTGAGTTACAGTACTGGTATTTCAGCTTATGAATTACTTACCAGAAATGACAAAACAGCATAAACATGCTCACACAAGTACTGCGGAAGCACAAACTGACCATCTCTGTCTGAAAAACCAAGGAGCAAAATGCCCTCTCCCCTTTATCTCACAAAAGGAAGAGTTCAGTTTTCCATCTGAGAAACACTTGCTTGAATGCTATGATTTGCTAACTCCTGTCACTATAGATCAGCCCAAGAAAAAGGCACCACTGAGAGCCTAGGCATCCAGCACGTTCTATACAGGGGATAGCAGGTATGACATACCAAGCCAAATCTTCACTTTAAAGAGGAGCTAATAATGTGCTATGGTCACCTTCACACTGCCCTCTCACCATGTCCCACCATTCCTCAGTAGGATGACAGTGAACTAATCATGAAATTAACACTGTGCTCTCATTTATTAACAACAGCAAGTATATGCTAGCCTTAATAGCTTTATTCTTATTTTGGAACAACTTGATACATCCTTTCCCTATTGACTTTCAGCAAAAGAAGGAAAGTGGAATACCTGGTGCCAATGGAGTAGATTTTTTTACGGCTTTCCTCAAGAAGCTTTGGCCATTGTAGTGTAAGAGCAAAACTGAATACTCACTGATTAAGAAGCTTCAAACACAAAACAGTCAGTTTTGGAGTCTAAGTGTCCACTGAAGAATAAAAGGTTAAAATACTACATACAAAATGCTTGTAGCACAGTATTGCTCCTAATAATGTCATGAGACTGCTCCTCAAAGGGCCTTGAAGAACAAGGCATTGAACTTCGGATAACTTTTTACAACTAAGACAACTAAGAAGATAAGCAGACCCTGAATTACGACCAGTACTTTCTGCAGAATAGATGCTCCTTAAGTTTTAACATACAGAGCCCAAACCTACCTGTGGAATTGTATGAAACTAACAGAACAGGGCAAAAAACTAATTATCCTAAAGGAAAGCTTTCTGCAGAAATATCTGCAGGATAAATATTAGCAGTTTTGCTACGTAAGCAAATGTCTTGGAAAGGAAAGCATAGTTAATTTCTTTTATATTGTCTATACAGCACATGATGCACTACAGAGCCAGCTTCTGTTGTTAACTGCTGTAATGTGTTACACAGCCTTATATTTACCTTGTTTCCCCGCTCGGTTCTGGTGACATAATCAAAATCACAAATCACAAAAGCAGTCAAGTAAGTTGACATTTTCAGCGAAGTGTTAAATTTGGTAACAGTCCACAGACTTCCATTTTCATCCTTCATTTCTGATACATCTAGAAAAAATATCAGACAGGTTCAAACCATTGCTCTTCCACAATAAACAAGGAATTTTGTGTTTTCTGCACGTTTTTTTAATATCTCTCTTTGATATACTTTATTTCTGCACTAACTCCACATGTTTCTGGTAGAAGGCAAGCAGCCAGACTCATAGCTACTGCCACATATCAGAGTCGTGACCTTCCATGCAAAGGCCAAAAATCCACTCTTGAGCTTCTTAACTGAAGTCTTGGAAGGATATCAAACTGCATCAGTTTGAGGATGTGGGCAAACTGTAGACAATTTATCCCATGCTGCATACCTCTCTGCTGCATAGATCATATGATCTATTGTGACTGAAATATAGGTCATGTGTGCCCAAGAATTATGAAATACTTTATCAGATACTTTCCTTCTGAGTAAGGTGGACATGGACAAGATTCCCAGAGGAAACAAATGCTTCAAACAGTTCTCACAGACATCCCACCTATTGTGATTCCTAAGTTACATAGCTTCCATGCAAATCTCATAAAACTTCCTTGCTATGGCTGAAAATTATTTAGGGGAAAAATAGAGATTCATAGCACTAAACTGCAGAAAAAAGCAATTAAAAAGGAGGCAAGAGATCCATGAGATTTCTCTAAGAACACTAATTTACAGAATTCGTTTGGAATCTTATACTCCCCATGCATCCCACATGAGATTCCAGCAAGGGATATAAGGAACATCTCCAGAGCCTGAAAGTCTTCTCATTTTTATTTTGCAGATACCCAGGAAGCTAAAGTGTCCCTACCTGGTAAAACAATTCTTTGTATGTTGTAAATACATCTTAAAATCTACTTAGAATGAAATGAATCCCTTAATACCACAATTATAGGCTTTGCATACTGGGACTGCTATTTTGTTTTAAGCAGATGTCATGCAGTAAGACAGACACACTGACTAAGCAGTAAATGCCAGGAATCAAACCCCGTGCAGCCTCCAGCTATCAGAGGAGAGCACATCACAACTGGAAAACTATGGCATTACTGCCATCAGAGACATTAATTAGGAATAACTGTTTCTAAATTTTTTTAAGTTCACAAGCACAGATTTTCTGTGCGTTTTCAAGGTGTTAGCACATGGACAACAGAACGCTGCTGTATCAGATGGTATAATCTGTTACAGATATATATATATATATATAGACAAACTACACCCCTTGTAAAAGTAGTTTAGGAAAAAAACACAAAAAACAAAAAAACAAAAAACAAAACATGTCTACTTGTTTTTTACTTACCAATAGCAGGCATGTTGGAAAGAGCCACATAGCTGGGGTCATGGACAATTCTGATATTAAACGTGGCTTTCATGGCAGGTTCATCAAAACATGGATAAACCGTCCTGGCATACGTTGGTTCCAGCTGGGAGGCAATCAGCATACTGTGTTAAAAATAAAAGTATGATTAATCCAGCTTGCTAGTGCTGATAAAAATCATAAAGTGCATAAAAACATGAAATCAGGAAATGCAAGAAGTGAATCACACAGATATGCAGATTTGGAAAAGGTGTGGTTATTATTTAAGTCCCTGATGAAATTGCCATGCCCAACAGACAGATCAGTTTGGATGCTCCTAGGGAAAAGCAGCCTTTTCTAATTAGGACTTTCTTTTTTTTTTTTTTTCCTCACCAGCCTTTTCCAGATACCAAATGTTAAATATTTGAACTTTTCTAGTTTGTTTATTAAGACAGAGTTGATTAATGAAAGTTTTGCACACAACAGGCTAGTGCTCAAAAATGATACAATGCCCATCTTTAATTTCATAATCAGGATCTCTCTGTACACCTGCTCCTCTCTCTAATGCACATACTCTTATTTTAATAGGGCATTTTAATAAAAAAAATTGTAATAACTGTTAGGTAACTCCGTATACCAGTACTTGCACACTTTTCTCAGATCACATAAAGAACCTCAGTGAGAACAGCACCAATGCTGACCCAGTGCCCTGGCAAGCCCAGGAAAATATTCAAGAGGACTCTTTTCTACCTTGTGCTCTGGCACTTTGCCTCACTCAGAGCAGAGCTCTGTGACACACAGTGCTGGATGCAGTCCTCCTGTTTGAACTAACTGAACTTGGGTCCAGGCAGATGCTCAGCAACCAAGCCAAACCAAAGTTAATCCTATTGTGTGAGGCTATCAATGAGAACTTGGCACCAAATCCAAAAAACAGGTGTGGCTGGAGACTGGGCTGATGAACAGCCAAAACTGCATTAACAGCAGAAAATCCAACTACAAATCAACCACTTCAGACTATAAATATGGGCAGCCAACAGGGTCCATTGAGCTCTTCATCTGTAGCACAGTGGTGATCTCCCCTTGTACAGGGACATCCTTCCAGGTTACCCCGGAGGCTGAGAGATCCCTTTCCTGACACCAGGCATTAGTGGGTTGGTAAGTGGCATTTTCTGCAGGCATATAACATTTAAGCTACATATAGTATTCATTCAATATTTTCTGTATCCCATACTAACTTTAAGTGTAGTTAATATCACCAGTCCATCTGTACCTGTTAAATATTTTACATACTTAAATTTACTGATTAGAACTCAATAAACTACCTACCAGATCTAACTACCTACTACTGAGTGATCTCTGACTCTTCTCTTGCAACATCCACTGGCTGGAATCAAAAGATAAATGACTGTGTCCCACGGCCAAAGTTGGGCTCTTCACAATAGGATATCTGTACTAGGAATTAGGAAAAATACACATGCAGTGGGTCTCAAAGCTCCATACCTGACAGCAAGTAGTAGCCAGCAGCTGAGCATGCCAGAATGGCATAATCTCCTGTTTCAATGACCTCAATACTATCACAAGGCTAGTATTTTTCAGCTGTAGTTGAGATGTTCCTTGAAAATATATTCACACCAGGTCCACAAAGGCTTATGTTTAGCACAGAGCCATCCCAAATGAGCCAGAAGCCATCAGGACAACACCCATACACGAAGTAACAATGTGTAATAGTCAGCACTGCACTACACTGTGGAGTAACAAGTCTGATCTACCCTACAAGCACAGCATGACTGCAGCTGATTGTGATCTGTAGCACTTAACCATATCTGAAACCTAAGGTTCCATCTGTCAGCAGTGTTTTTCACTGAGTTCCAAATGACAGCTCTAGGAGCCTTTTCTTTTGCAAGATGTTTGGCTATTACCATTTTAATAGCTGTGCTATCTAGCCCTGATCAAAGCTGATCTAATCAACTCAGTGCTGAAAGCCCTGCAACTAATCCACACTACATCATCCTCATTGCTGATGTTTGGGAACACAGTATCAACAAGACAACTGCAAAAACACAGTATTCTCAAAACACGGTACATTTTGCATTTAACAGACGTCTCTGATACTGTACCATAACACAACTTAATGACAATTCAAAGAACACGTTGAACACATGTTAATACACGGTGACTACTGGGACAACAATATCCACTCTGAAGTGAGGAATGGCCAGCACAGTGTATTTGCCTCCTGCCTGTCAGCGCAGGAAGATTTTCTTTATGGACTTGATTCCCTGCAGAGTCAACTGTGCCAGCCACCAGCTGCATACCTGAGACAGCAGTATCACCTCCTCTCCTCCTTCACCCTGTCCAACAACAGGAAGTGTCTGAAACTTCTGCCAGGGCTGCACAGGAGCAGCAAAAGCAATCGGTCACTTCACTGAGGGAATCACCCGCTGAAAATACCCTATCTCTTTCTTCCTGTGCAGCCGAGTGTGCTTTTGTGCAGCCATTAGTTCTAGGAAACACTGAGCAACCCCACAATTGCAGATTACCCCATACTGTGCAGTTTCCTGACCCAGGAGGCTCTGTACCAGCAGAAACGGGTGCAGACACTGGTGCAAATCTGCCCACAAGAAATTCTTGTTCAAGAATACCAAATAGCATATATTGGGCAAAAACATCATGATAAGAAAGAAACATTAAGAGGGACTAAATGTTATTTTTCAGCAGGACTCCAAATAGAAAGGGAAAATGGGAATGTTTCTTGCATCTTACACAGATCACTGGTGTTTCAAACACACGTTATCTCATATAATTTGTCAGAATGAGTCATTGTTGGGACTTTTTTCTTAGTTGTATTGTTGTGGGTTTTTTTTTTTTTCGAGGTGAAGGTGTTAGCATAAAATGAATTACTTGCAAACTTTTTTCCACACTGAAATATTGTAACAAAATAAATTACCCAAAAGGAAATTATTTTTTTCTAAAGCCTAACACTGCCTAAGCAGATATATAAAGTCTTCTCTTAAGCCTACAGTTTCGTGCATATATTTCATTTTCTTCTTTCATAAGTATCATATGATGTCTCCTTCCCCTAGTAAAACAAAATTGAAGCCAGAATACTTTTAAAAAACGAGAAGCAAACAGATAACAGGATCTGTTAGCCTACATATTTGACAATTTACACTAAATGGGTTTTTTGTTTGTTTTTAAGTTAGTGTCTAAAAACAAGCACAGGAAGAGGAGGAATGCATCCTGTACAGGACATTAACACCAACTGGACACTGTTTCAGTTGATTTAAAAAAAAGCTTAATTATTGAAGAAATGTTTTATGTTGATGCAAAAAAAGGTTATTCTTCTAAAAAATGCCTTCTCAGTGACATAATGTTATTGTGATACTGATAGCATAATGGGTATTTGTGTTAATATCTCGTATAACTGATTTCTTCCACTTTAAAAATACGAAGCATTAAACTGTCAAACCAACCCTGAAGTGGCTCAAAGTAAGGGATTTTCACAGTGAGCGGAAAGAATCCTGTTCTGTCCTCAACACCCAGCCTGTTTTTCAGGTGAACAGCGCTCAGCACGAATATGCAGCTCAAGAAAACACCAAACCTGTTACTTGCTCTGGTCTGTGCCTTTGGTGTTCTTACCCACCAATTCGTACAAAACAGAAGTGTTTCAGAAGATTGAAGAAGGTTGCAGAATAACCGTATTGATGCTGTTCTAATTCTCTTTGCCCTCATTCTAGTAATTGGTGCTGAAGCAGCTGATAAAAATCATCACAAAAACTGTGTTTGATTACATTTTGGGATGCCTGCTAACACCAGCCCTATCCAGGCAAGTATTTTATACAAGTTGCATAGGACATGTGCAGAGTGGTTACTGAGCAAGATTCTCAACAGATTTTGAAACACTGCTGTGAACAGTGACATACAGCATGCACTTTACTGTACACACCACATGAATACTCTAACCCTAGAGTAGCATATACAAGGTTACTCACAGCAGTACAAGATTTGTATGCAGAATGATGCTACAACAAACCTCCCGCATCATGTATGTTTGAGCTCGCGGTGCTAGAGAAGAAGGGCAGAGGTGGTTTCTGTATCTTTCTGCCTACACAGATCCTGGCATGGACTCTTCCAGCTGTATGTAGAGTACAGATTCCCCATTTCAACAGGAAAGCATTCAAATTTATAGTGCTGGTGAAGTGGGAGCATCCTCCTTCTTTACTTCCTTCAGTCCTCCAACCACTGCAGACATGGGCTGTGCACTATGCATAAAGAGTGCTCCCATTTTTCAGAGTTTTGTGTCTCAGACCTGATCAGGTGCACAGTACAAACTGTTAACCACAGTAAAATCATCTGCAGTTATCAATGATCAAACTGATAAAAAACAACTTCCGTGCTGGAAAATCAGTGAAGTTTGGGCTTTGGTTTATCCTGTTTTCCACAAAGGTGACGTTAGCACTTCTGAAAATAGCTGTCTCCGCAGCCTTCCCACACCACCTTGTTGGCGTGTTCCAGCTCCAGCTTGGAAAGAGGAGAGGGAACAGTACTTTTCATCAACTTGGTAACTCTGCCAGTGTGTCAAGAACCATCGCGATACCTGACCAAGATAAAAAGCCTGTGCCAGATGGAACAAACATTCCAGGGACTTTGCTTCCCTTTAGGACCAACTGTCTATTGAAAGCTTGCCCTCCTCTGCTTAAACTGTTCTGAAACATGAGGCATCCAGTGGTTTCACAAGCACCAATTACAAAAAGAAACGCTGAGACTTCTAGTGCACGCAGGAGATACAGGAGTATTTATGACCACAGACAAGCAGCACATTATCCGTTAGAGCTGGTGGTTTCACTTAGGTGCTGCAGTCAGAAGCTGTCATAGGAACCAGATCCCAAAGGTCTGATGGAGCCAGGTGCAAGTCACTTGAAAAGAGCTACAGGACAATCAGCTGGAGATCCTGGTTTCCTCACAGGACAGTAACTAGCTTTGTACTGAGAGCTGAAGGGCACTGAATGTTTGTAAGTGGCTTCTGATCTCTATAATCCATTAGAACCCAACTTTTTCCATCATTAAAAGCTCGCTAGAGCTTACAGACAGTATTCCTCAAAACACACCTCTTCCATAAAACAGGAAGGCAAAACCCCTTCCCTGTAACTGGACCCCATCAGATTAGGAAATGGCTGGTAAAGTGATGACTTAATTCTTAGTGAAGGAAAAGGTAACAAGATACTGTTGCATACTCCTGATTCAGAGAAAGACTTTTCAAAGCAGAAAAGATATTAAAAATCTATTCAAGAATATCAGGAATGTGGGCAGTAACAAGTAACCAAAACAATACATTACATCTGGAGTCAGTGGCTTTCCTTTGATTTATTTCAGTGGCTGAACACCACTGACACCTCTTTAGCCAGACTGCAGTCTCACATTTAATTAGTGCTTCATTATGAGCTAAGAATGAAACGGAACAATTGTCATAAATCCTCTAAACAATTGGAAACTGAAATATACACATTATTTTAATGATTTAAAAGTGTTTCCCTCTTATTTTCTACTGTGGCAGCACAGCAGACAATCGCTTTCGTTGTTGTTTTTTCAGATCCTCAAGTTGTTTTTTCAGATCCTCAAGTCTGAACCAAAAAACATTATAGTCTAATTCACTGTTTCTTAGATAGGACTTGATTGCATGAATGCAGCACCAGAGAGCACACTGACACAGTATTAAGTAGCTAAGTGCTTGTTCCTTTCTTACTTATTTGGATTTTTTTTTTAATCATGTAAATTACACAATAAGTTCTGGATTTTCCTTGGTTCAAAAGTTGCACAAAAAATCCTCTGAATAACAGTCAGTAAATGAATAAATAGAAACTGAAGAAAACCAGAATATATTTCCTAAATATACTTATTACCATACTGCATTTTTCAATTGGGCTAACCAACTTACATCCTTTTCCTTAAAAAAAAAACGTCTGCATAAGTTAAACTTTCCAGATGTGGCAGACAGTGCTGTCAGTGAAGATTTACACAGGTGCTGGCACATGAAAAGCCAACTCATTGAATAAAAAACACAGTCCTCCTCCACCTCAATAAAAACTATTATTCTTGGTTTCCTATTATTATGGCTCATACAGGGACTTATATATATGGATCTTGCAGGTAACTGAATAATTCCTGCTTGAAAAAGTAATCTATGAACTGCCGAGATACAGTTTATTTTAGTGGATTCATTGATAGGCTGGGAGGCAAGAACATGTGAATTTTAAGTCATTTTCCTTTTGATTCACTGATTGCTGTTCCTCAACTATTCACTACACCTTTAATTATTAAAAGGAAATAATTTTAAAATAAGCAATTTATCTGCCTCTTCTCTAAACATCCTGTCTTCTACTGGAACTATTTAAATCATAATCTTAAGTATCACTTTTCTTTGCCAAGTTTCACATCCAGAAGTTTATAATGCAATTCACCTTGAGAATATTACCAATAAAGAAAAATTAACAAGCAAACATTATTCCGAGGGTGAAAATATGTTTTAAATGATTGGTAAACTCACAGTACCCCAGTGCTGATTCTGCAGTTCAAAAGAAAAGGAAAGCATCCTAATAGCACTCACTAAGGAAATGATTGGTTGGTTGATGACAGCTAAACAACTTCATGTACAATAGCACCTACCAAGTCCAGACTGCCTAAAGCAGCCACCATCCTACTCTACCATACTTCTCAAACTGCATGTGGTCAACTCATGCCCAAACACACATCTGAAATGCTGGGGTTTAGATAAAGACGTGCTCCCCACAGACACAGAGGAGATAACAAGCTGTCACTGCTACACTGCCATGTGTTGGGCAAGACTCTCAGCTGGACTGCGGTTCCCAGGAACAGGGTGTTGCTGCCCATCAAAGACACAGAAAGAATGACTAGAAAACGTTGCTTCCCAGTGAAGATACTCTTTCCTCTGCCAAAGACAGACCTCTGGCTGAAAGGCCCTCAGTAAACCCTCCAGACTAACTTCTGAGCAGCAGCTCCTCAACGGCCCCTCCAAACAAGGAGGTCTCCACAAACCATCTCAGCAGGGGTCTTTCCAAGCCGGCGTTGTGAATAAACTCGGCTGCTGGAGGAAAGCCAGGGCAACCTTGCTGGTGCTCTCAGTGCACAGCGCTGACAGGTAATCTGACCTTTGCAGCCTGCGATGTGCACCCCCGGGGAGACGGTGCGGACTGTGCACAGCCCTTGCCCCATACGGGGCAGCCCCGCCGTGTGGAGTATCCATCTCTCGCCACCCAAGGCAGCGAGTGCCGCTCAGCCCCGGCACCACTGGACACGCAGCAGCTCCCAGGGTCTTGTCCGACCCCTCCACGCCACGGGTGGCCCTGCAGCGGAGCCGAGACACCGCCCGTGCCGTCGACGGAGGGGCGCGGGGTGCCCGGGCGGCCGCCGCAGCCTACCTGCTCAGTCCCCGGTCGGTGTACCGGGTAAGGAAGAGCCCGTCGAGGTCCTCCTCCAGGCGGCCCTGGAAGCCCAGCTGCAGCACGTAGCGGCGCCCGGCCCGCAGGCGGCCGCGCAGCTCCAGCACCGCCACCTCGCCCTCTGCATCCAGCCGCAGCCCCGCCACCTCCATGACGGCGCCTGCCTCCGACAAGGGGCCGCGCACGACGGCGGCTCCGCGACTCCGCAGGCCGGAGCTGTGCAGCACCGCCGCGTCCGTGTCGTGCAGGCAGTGCACCGTGATGTTCACCTGCCCGCTGAATGCGAACGGTCCCGCCTGGCCCGGCCGCACTCGCGGCCACAGCTCAAGGTCGTAGTGCAGCGGCAGGAGGTTTCGCGGCAGGCGGCGGCCGGACGCGGCAGCGTGAGCTTGCTCCTGCGGCGCGGTGAGGCTGGGGGCGGTGGGCGACGGGCGCGGCGGCCGCGGCGACGGCGGCTCCTCCTGCCGGCAGCGCCCGTAGAGGGCGGCGAGCGCTAGCAGCGCGGCCAGCAGCGCCAGCAGCAGCGCGGCCAGCAGGGCGGCGGCCCTGCGCCCCACGTACAGCCCCTGCGCACCCATCGGCAGCTCTGCTCCGTCGGCCGCCCGCCACCGCCCGTACTTACGGGGCGCGCCTGAGGGCGGGCCGGGCTAGGGGAGGTGGTTCTCCTCCCCCGGGGAAGCCGCTCCTGGGAGGGCGGCTCCAGCGGGGTGGGCAGCCCGGGGAACAGCGGGCTGCCCCCTCCCCATCTGCTGAAGCAAGCAGCCTGCGGGGATCGCGACGGCAGGCAGCCGAGCAGCGGCAACTGAAGTCCCGGGGCCCGGGGTTGGCGATAGTGCTGGATGGGGTCCGGGCCAGGGGATCGCCGGGGAGCAGTGATAACGGCACGGCCTGACGGACGCGTTGCACACACGGCACGGCGTCGGCAGCCCCCAGCGCTCCCCGTCCGAGGCTGGGTGCAGGACAGCGGCGTGGGGCTGCCGAAAGCAGGGGCCACAGTCGGTACGGGGCTGGCGGCTCCCGGCGGGAGAAAAACACCAAACCCACAAATACTTTTTCACCACTGTGGCAGGAGAAGGATGAGGAAATGGGGTGTCACTGAAGTATGCAGTGTTAGAGTGGATCGGCTCTTGAGAGAAATCTAAGTGCTAAACAGTTCGGGAGAAGACGTCCAGTCTGGAAAGCCTCTGGCACGTAAAAGAAAAAAAAAAAAGTACGACCAAAAACCAATGGGTTCCTGACAAATCGTCCTCGTTTAGACCCGCACGTCACTGCATGGTTCAGTTGAGGCTATCAATATCACCACGCTGTGCGTACGTAGTTAACCCCATTACAGTCAATAGGATTAATCCCGTGTTCCTAGGTATGTTAAACACATACTTAAAGGTTTTGGCGCATTGAGGCTGGATGGCCATCAAGACTGCAAAATTGAGCCTTTGTCACTGTGTAAAACTTGCCTGTTGGGCTCGTTCAGTTGCATCTCATCTTTCAAATAACTGAGCCATGCACCAACAGGAGCAGTAACCAGGAACAGTGGCCCTTGTGTGCTATTGCCTCGTTTTAATCTGGACTATAGCAGGTCCCCACTCCCCATTTTTTTTAATGCACTTCCTTCCCCACTATTTTGAGCCCAAATCAATACCTTTGGGTTTGTATTTCACACAACAGCCACCCTCAACGCCAAAACAGCCCTGCAAAATTGAGGCATTGGATTAGCTATTACAGTCCAACCGAAGGAAATTCACCTCAATGACCTAATGCCAAAGGTTATCCCTTCAGCTGATACATTTGTTAATTGGGAGAGATACCTTTTCCATGGTCCTGTACAGAATACAGCTGGCCACTGAACAAAGAAAGTTTCTGATTCCAGCAGAAGACCATAACCTGTTGTTTTCCCGTTACTTGAGGGATGGGGGGATCCCCTCTGCCAGCCTGTCCCTCTGGTTCTGGGCTCTCCCACTCTTCTTGCCTCATCTGCTGCCTGCCCCAATGTATTTGCTGCTGTTAGCCATTAGCTACCCAACAGGCTGTCTTCTGGCACTGGCCCATCTTCTGCTGCTTTCTTTCATACAGTTTGACTTGCAATGCTTCTGTTTCTGTGCTTCTTGCTCACTTTGTTCTCATTTACCCCAGTCTTCCCCACCCATGCCCTGGGACCTGCGTCTGTTTCTCTGGTTCAGACCTCTGTACGCTTTGCACTCCACCCACCATCGCTTCACCCTTATGTCCTTGCACATGCCTCACATACCTCTACTCTTCATCTTGCACATCAGCAGCTTCTCCCTTTTCTCTTATCATGTTTTGTAACATCCATTATACTGTTCTTGTATTAAGACCTCGCAACAATCTCTAACAAACTTCTTGGAGGTCGCTGGACCTGCAGCCACACCACAGCCCTGATGAACTAACTGCCCTCAAACAAGCATGGCCTGCTGCATATCACTTAGAAGACTTCACAGAAAATGTTCTCAAGCTTTTAGGAAAGTATCTCTTCCCTCTGTAAGTCTGAGCAGCAGTTTTTGTGTCCACAGAGTTGCTCCATTCCATGGGAGTTCTGACACTACAGAGACTGGGTAAGGTGAATGATCAAGAGCTGCCCAAAGATGCCAAAGACTGGGGATGAAAAGGCAGTGCTGCAAAGAAGGAGGTGACAGAAAGAAGGATTCACAGAGTGCAGCAGTATTCCTGAGGCAAGTGCCCAGACACTAGAAAATTATGGAGGAATTCAATGCCCTGCTGTCCAAATGTTTTTCATACACTCTCGATATTGTTCAGTAAAACTATGCTAAACCCTTCACGCCCTCAAAACAAGGCACAGGCAAAATCAAAACTGTGAGGCATCTCATGCCACGCCTGTGAAAACAAGCAGGATTGCTCACTGATCAGCCTGTAAGTAGTGCAGACCCCACAGGAGAGTTGTCTTTTTTAATGGTGCGGGATATGTTTTAAACTTTGCAGTTCATATCCATAAAATACACTTTGTTTTCTCTTGTTTGCAGTGGAGAATTCAAACCTGCTCCTTTCCTCAATTAACACACAATAAACCCACAGCAGTTATAATTTACAATAAATATTTTAAGAACTGTTGTTTAACTACCTTTTCCTTCCAGATTATTTCTGGCAGTTACCTTATAACGTGACTGGTGGGTGATGGCTTTTAGTAACCCACAACTGTGGATCCCTCTCATCAGAGCACACACATGCATGTGTTTGCAATGGGAAGATACTTTGCATACGGTACAAAATGTGTGAATAGGTTCTATTGCAGCTATTGCAGTTCACCATCCTGCTAAACTTCTTTGCAGAGTTGAGATGTCTAAACGACATGTTTCTGAAGCCAAACCTGCAGGAAATCCTGGGCCAGGGCAGGCACTCTGGCCACAGTCTTATGTTCAGGCCACAACTCATGCCAAATCCTGACCTTAGATGGAAACAGGAGGGTTGTATTTAAGTCAGCAGAAGCCTCTAGTACACATCTGGAGGTAAAAATAAATCACCAGTTACAAAAGAGGTCATGTCACTCTGGAGGATACCAGAGCATCTGACAAACTTCACTGTCTTGTTCCAGACAAAGGGGTCTGTGCCGTGCTCACTGGCTGTTCAAAGTCCTGTCAGTGTCCACTGCTTTTTAAACAGAGAAATGTCAGTGACAGCATGGGATCCACTATCTGTTAGGGTGCAGTAAGGAAAAAAGGCACTTCATGTGGCAGCTGGCCAGGAAATTTGACATGAAATTCCAATTAGCAAAATATTACCATGACCCATCCTTAAAGTTCATCAAGCTTTTCAGGTTAACAGTATAGTTTTCATAAAAAATACTGTGATATCGTAATAAATCATATAGTACTGAATGCTAGGAAAAAGGATAATAACATGCCTAAGCAACATGAAATAATTGATAGGCTGAAAGGTAATTCCCTAAATCACATTGTTGGGGGTTTGTTCAACCTAATTTGAGAAGTTCTGAGTGATGGAATGTAAGGCAATTCCAGTAGTGGGAGCTGGGGGTGATCAGCGCTCCTGAAAGCTTACCAGAACTGTAGATCTTGTTTCCTCTACAACTTTTAGGGAGGTGCCTGATTTTTATTGTATTTACAAGGTCAGATCAATGCTCCTTCTAGGCCTTCAGTGCACCACCTTCATCCATGAAATCCCTAGATCTACTTTTTTTTAACTTGGTCTGCTCATTTTATGCACTGTCATTTGCTCTGCGTCAGTTACTTTCCTTTTTTCAATAGAGAAATTAATGTATCAGAGCTGGAATGTTGTGATGCCTGCATTTATCTGTGACAGGAGCTATTCCGTGAGAGGTGCTGAAGTTACAGACTTTTACTATTGCTCTGACAGTCTGATTTAGTGGATATTTCAGGTTTCCTAGCCATCTGAGAGAAGAGGTACGAGCAATAGGTGGAGATACATAGTTAGCATAGCTGCAAGCAAATGCTGTACACATGAGCTAAGCATGAGTAGTTGAGGACCGTAAGTTCTCACTGCACACATCAAAGAAGTCCTCGGCTTTCCTGCAGGCTCAGGATGAGTACCTTCTGTCATCCCTTACGGAGTATGTATCTTCAGTACCAAAGGGAACACAGGTGATACTAGTTACCAAGTAGTAGGAATTAGACTTGAAAGAACAGGGTTTCCTTTCCCTAATAACATGAAAACCCTACCACCAAAACTGCTGTTTCAACATTTCTGTCCTAAAGAGACTTCGTTCCCTCCCTTATAGATTTGTCAGTGGATAGAAGATTTACAAACTGGGACAGTAGCAACTGAGCATGGATCTGTATTTATACTGACAAAATTGTCTTAACTGGCCTGTACAGAAAGGGAATGTGGAAAAAACTTCCTATTTAAAAGGGGCAAATTTGACCAAGAATTGGAGTATCATAAATATCCTGATATTGAAAACTCAGAGTAACATTTTGGAGTGAAGTGTCATTGCATGGTGGTCACTATGTGAGCAAGGAAAGTGCTTTCACCATAGACAGTCATACATCTAATGAAAAGGTTGCATGTCTGGAAGCATGCTTGAAATGTGGCCATTATTGGTAATGATGCCTGACACTGTAATTGAAGTAGTTTTTCACTCGTGCTTTAAAAAGATGTTCCTGGATGTTACAGACCAATAGGCCACTGATAATGCTCTGTCTTGCAGGCTACCAAACCATTAAAAATTTGTAACGTTTGGTCTCATTTAGTGCCCTGGCTGTGAACCTTTTACCGAGGCCTTGCTAACTACTTCTGTGGACCTATGAACCAACGCATGGTTTGGATCTACACACCAAACAGTGAGTAGCAGCAACAATTCTAACCAGTGGACAAAGATAGCAACTGGAGCAACACCAAGAGATTTCTTTGGGTGCTTCTGCTTGTGGAGGACAACAGAGTAATGCCTAAACGGTATGGGTAAAATAAGGTAGTGATGAACCATAAAACTGGGTGTTGATTGCTGTGTCCCATGAGCAGAGCTGTGCTCAGAGCTGGGAAAGACTCTTTTCAAACAGCTCAGGGAGCTCAAAGGGGCAAGAGAGGCCTGCAGCCCTGTTTGAAGGTATGATACCTGGTAGAGCCACCTCCTCGGAGTGGAGGGTCAGAAAGCATCTCCAGAGAACAGGAGGAGATCCACAGAACAGTGTAGAAAGTAACCAAGAAGCTACCACAGTAGACACAAAAACTACTATTCAGAATATAAGCAGGAGATGAAAATTACACCATAGCTGTAATTAAGGAGGGCTGCAGTTTCATCACGATTTTTTCATATAGTTGGTAATTCTATCAGTTGGCTTCTAAGCTGCGGCAGGCAATCAAGAGACTGACAGACCAAGTCTTGCAGCTGAGGATACATGAGAAAGAAGCTTGTCATGTTTTCACCAGTTTGCTTAGTAAGAAAAAACCCACCCTGTAACAATGCACTTTTGATTGGAATGAAGTTTTGAAAAACAGTTTTTAAGGATTTAATAAGAAAAGGATGAGTGAATGCATGAATCAGTTGCAGCATGTGAAACTTTGTTCCAGATGGCGTTTAACTTTTTGTTTTGTGAAGTTTAATGTTTTCTGGTTGTTCTGTGCTTAAAACCGACTTGAATAGGTACCAGCTTTTCTCCAAATATGCCTAATTTTCAGGCTTGTGCATGGTGAGACTGTATGAAAGTGAGCCAGCATTTGACAGGAAATAACTTGCAAGTAGATTTTTTTTTGTAATGGCATTAAATGTCAGTAGATTGATATTGATTAATATGATGAATGGTGGCACTTTCAAAGTTGTTGGCCCTTTTATTAAGTGTTTTACAAGCTTTCAGATGCCTGGTATTTTTCTGGCAGCTTCACTGAAATTAACCAGGAATGTCGTATTTGTCCCTTTAGTGCTAGTTGTGCTGAGGCTTATCAGCTCTCTAGGAGGAACAGTAAGTTCAAGTTTGAAGAACTGACATATTGGGATTCTGTAAACTATTTCTCACCCATGGAGTTGGACCAACACACAAGTGTCTCCCCTTGTTTCATCTGCCTTTGTTGCAAATAGGGTTCTTGGATGGTATGCAAGCTCAAGATTGCAACAGACAAGTAATGGAAATGTTTCACAAAGCTTACTTCAGCCCTAGAGCTGCTCAGGGAGGAGCAGGGAAATAAGCAGAACCTTAGAGTATCTGGCTTGCTCTCCTGTTTGGATAGCAAAAGAGAGTGATGGCTGTTCCTGCTGGAAATAACCTGTTTATCCACACTGACTTGTTCATCCATACAACCAGCCAGTCTGTCTGTCCAGAACAGTGGGCAGTGTTCAGTCTTTGGACTTTTGAAGCTGGTCCCCTGATACACCTCATTCTCTCCAACCACTGATGGGCACTCAGTCCAGACAAGAAGAGAGAGGTCCAGGACACCACATCTAAGCTGAAGTTAACTCCCTGGAAATGCATATGCTTTGAGGACTGGCTCCTCTGTACCAATTCTTTTGTTCTATAGATCCACACATTTTGGGCTATCCTATCTGTATATCTTAACCTTTCTTGCCTCACTGTTGTAGGAAACGCCTGCTTTTTCTGTGCTGAGACTTAGCCCTGCAACAGAGCATTCTTATTGCACATCTGGATCATCATCATCATCATCATCATCATCATCATTATTCTCTGAAAAAAATACTTCAGATGATGATTGTTTTAAGTCTGTCTTCTTAGCTTATCAACCAAGATGTTTCCTATGTTTTGTGATGTGCCAAATACTTCAAAATTGCTGAAAAATGAGGGCAATTGCTTCTTCATACTTGTTGTGTTTGTATTTTTTTGTTTGGTTGTGGTTTTTTTTTCCTATTAAAATCTTCATTAATCCAGTCAGACTATGGAACACCTGAAAATTACTGGTGTGAATTCACATGCTGGCAGAGAACTAAACAACCAAGGCTTCCACAGCTTTAAAGCTTACAGGTTGTCCTTATCCCCAGAATCTGGGTATTAGATCTTGTAACATACACTTCCAGAATAAATTCATAAAACACCCCCTGAATCTTTATCAGTCCAGCAAACCTGTGCTTAACTGCAGAATGTGGCTATGTGCCAACTTGCAATCAAATTAGACAGAGCTCTGTGTATCCCTACAGACTCTAGAAAGCCTGTTTTCCAGGGCCTTTTTCTGGCAGACCCTTGACAGAAACATACTAAAGCTTGAGCCTGATTTATAAGTGGAATAAAATAGGTCTCCAAACCCAAAGTTTAACCCTTTGGAATGTTGTTCTTGCACCTCAGAACACTGTGCTTTTTTAACATTCTTGTCTTGGTGCAGCCTGCAATTGTAGTTCTCCATTCCTGCTTGCTAGATTTGCTCTTGAAACCCTAAATCTGATTTCGTCTGATCCCTAAATGCTCTGATCCATTCAGACAAAACAGAGGAAGATCTCTGCTGAAGCCCGTATGATTGGCAAGCAAATAGCTTTAATATTTGGGGCAAATCTCCCTACTTGGTGGCACGCAACATGGCACAAGTGAGAACCTGTGTGTGACAGAAGTCAAGGAAGTGTTTCAAAATGTATGAATGAGAAATTATAATTCATAAATCTTTTATGTGGATAGACCTGGGAAGAGAATATAGCCTGTGCTGTTGCACAATTTGGTTTCCTACAGAGAATATGACATAGAATAGGATACAGAAATTGGATGTACCTACTCACTGTAGGATAGGAATAAAGTTTGCACCTAAAATTAATGTGTACAAAATCTAGTAGCTGCTGGCTACTAGACACCATCTATGGTGCAGAAAAAATAATAACAGAATAAAAACTATTACAAAACCCAGAGCTTCATGCAGGACTAATGATAGAGCAGATGCCTCTGAGGATAGCTCAGCCACAGTAATAGATTTGGGGAAGTATTTCTGATCTTTCTTTTTTGCAGGCTGATCCATGCCACTGTCTCCTAAGTGTGCTGTAGTGGTTTCTGAGATGACACTAGAAAGGTGTTAGGAGAACACAGTCAGGATGCACTTCTGGAAAGATGGAGTTGGTGACATGAAGATCAATGAGAAGACAACTCCCAGCTGATGGCAAGGTGAGGAGAAATGGTAGAAAGCCTCGGGTCTTAGAAGGCAGAAGGGCGTATCACTAGTTTATTCAGGGAATAGTTTCTGATGGGTTAGAGTCTAGCTGCAGGAAGGTTACAGTTTTACTAGAAAGTGTAGATGGGGAACTTGTGCCATTTATAATCAGCCTAAAACATCATCAAATCTCTGTGAGGGACAGAGGCACGTGTCACAAAACCAAGGATCCCAAATTCTTCATGTCTGCTATGGAGTGAAGAAGCAGAGTTGCCATGTCAAAAATAAAACAAAAAAAAAAAGAAAAAAAGAAGTGACCAAAGGCTAAGGCAAGTTCAGCCTGAGAAAGCTTGGGTACATGCAACAGTTTGCTCTGAGAACAGGAAGAATATTGTCATACAGAAGTGGGCTGATAGACACACTGTTCACTCTGAAATCAGCAAATCTAACTCAGTGAGACAAGAAGAGAGGGAAGCTTAGCAGGCAAATAAACAAAAACAAATACCAAGGCAAAGTGAAGCAAATCAAATGGACAGAGGCCTTGCCAGGGGAGCCTGCAGTGCTATGATACAAGAAAGGGCTCTTGCATACGAACAATAACAGACAACAGGACATATGTACACATTTTTAGTCCCTGCTTCAAATGCTATGAATGGGTCTTTTTTTCTTCTCTGGGGTCTCTCCTGATGGGAATTAAGTAACCTTATGATCACAACTGCAGTTTTAAACAGAATTTAAAACCTGGAATCCTCAATATGTATGTCCTAGCCCCTGAAGCTGACCCCGAGAAAAAGAGAAATCTCAAAGCCCAAGCAGATGTCCAACATAACTATACCAGGATTATCATGGTCTCACTTACAAAAAGGAATTTTTAAATAACTTTTGTTCTGGGGACCTCATGGGAAGCTACTGGAAGCTTTTCAAGCAAGCTCAGTTTTTATTACTAACCCCACACCCATTTTATGAACACACCAAATGATGTCCAGGATGAACAGTGTATGCTTTGTAGTGTTTCCTTTTCTGAAGTATCAAACACTCCTGGTTTTGATTACAGCTTTCAAGCACCCTCTCAATCCATCTACTCATTTAATATTCCCTCAGTCCCTAGTTGCATGACTTGTTCCCTGACCATGTGCTCAAAGCTGTGCCTGTGCCAATTAAATGTGAACTCTGAAATGTTTATTTCTGTAATACAACAAAGTAAGTGTTCTCTTTCCCTTTCAGATGGATACTGTTCCATACTCCAGCTGATGGCATCTCAGAGGTCATAAACAGACATTTCATGGCAAAAGGTTTTTCCTGCTGCAGTTGATACGCAAAGATGAATCCTAGCATAGAGAAGTGTATGGCTTCACATCTCAGGAACATCTTGAGTTTATAGCCACCTTGAGCCTCAATACGCATTTTTCCATCAAGGCATTTCAAAATGAAGAGGAATGAGTAGCAAGTAAAGCTACTCAAAATATGAAAAACAAAGCATGATTTTGGCATGAATCATGGAAGGCAAGAAAGTCATTCCAGGGCTGGTAAAAAGTGATACCAACACTGGCCTTCTACTGCAGCAGATTTTTTGAGACCACTATATAGAGCAACATCACTCACCTTTTGCTGATCCTCCAAATGCTTTCTCTGCATCTTGATCAAACTGAAGATAATATTTTAAAGATGACTCACAACATGTGGTTGGGACATCCCTATTTTGCATGGATTACGTAAAGGTATATTCAACAAACATTTCCCCAAACATTGCACAGGCAAAAGCTGAGACATCTCACCTACACTGAACAAAGAGTATTATTTTTCTTGTCTTATAGTCATTTAGACATATGTATCCCATTTACTCCATCAGATATATTTCTGCTGTCTACCCATATGCAAAAATAGTATGGACTCTGTGAAGGATAAAAAAGCACTGACCAAAACAATCACTTTGTGTTTTATGCATCACTTTTGTTCACCACTCTTTCTCTCTGCTCACTTTAGGGCATGCTAATCCAGGGGTTAGGTCCTGAGAACTTGTTTAGACAGACAGCCCATTATGAAGTCTTCAAAGGCACTATTTGCTCCATGTTTGGGTGAGATCTTTGGGATTCACAGAACTTATAGGCGGAGCTGAAGAATCCTGATAACATAATCTGAAAAGCTCCAGTTTCTTTCCTCTGTTTTCCTTACTGGCATCATAGAATGTGGACTAACCATTACAGATGTTTCTTCAATTTCCAGAATGGCTGACTTTGCAACCTTTGACCTCTCTGCCAAATCTGGCTCCATTCTCCTTCATCCTTGTTCTCCTTTTAATATTTTTGTTGTTAGGGCTATAAGTATTTTCTTTTTTAAAGTTGGATACAATAAGAGTACATCAAACCTAACCTTTTGCAATAATTTTCCCAATATCATTTCAAAAGACATGGAAATCTCAAACATTGAACCCTAATGACTTGTCTCCATTTGGATTTTAGAAGCACAAAGGACAAAACACAGACCTCACATCAACTGAGTTCTTTCTGCAAGTCTCTGGATCACAATCCCTGGCCAATGCTGTCATAAGATACAGAGTGGGTGCAGACTAGTAAGGAAGCAAGTATAGACAGCAGTGCAATTAATATGGCATTATATAGTTGTACAGCATTTAACCACTGCTTCCGGGGGCCAGAAAGATGTTGTCAAACAGAAAAAGCAGCACAGAGCACAGCAAACAATACAGCTTCCAAAGAAATATCTGCCCTCATAATCTTCCATTACCCCTTTAGGAGCTACCTCTTCTCATACACATTACTTTCTTTCTCCTTGATAATTAGATTTCCCTTAAATAATTTTGTTTGAATGGTAAAACATACCAAGTTACAGTGCTTAACTCCATTCTCAGTTTCTTTACTTCCCTCTGTTCATATTCTGTACATTATAAAATTGTTCTATTGGTAGAGAATCTTCTCAGACAATGAGTAATTTTTCAAAATAGTACTGGGGGAAGTATCCCAAAAAATGTGTTGGAACAAATGCAGCTATCAGGACTCTATCTGTGAATAGAACAACTCCATATATTCACTTTGATGGCTTTTATTTCTCAAAGTGGAAATATTTTTAAAGTTTAGTTAATACAATTGTGTTGTTTGGGTTTTCTTTAAAAGCAAGTGAGTCAAATCCCCGGCAGCCTGCTACTTTTGTTATGCTGCTTAATCATTCTTTTCCTTCACTCATGAAATAGATACTTCAGTTGCATAAGCATATTTTATTGTATCATAAAATGACAATCTGGAATCACTTCAGATATCTTAATGGTTCCTTTTTGTGGGTAGTATGTAGCAGAAATAATGAACTTTGGAGTTCATCCCAATAATTATCTCAGTACTCTCCCCAAATTCATTGTGTCATCCCTAAACAAAGTGGTGTGATCCTAATAGGCAAGAACTACAGACTTCACCGTGGGGATTGGTGACTTCATTTTAAGATTGTGACTGTCCTGAAACTGCAACCAAGCAGACAGTTGCCCGATGACTGTTATTGCCATCCCTTTTACCATGCTCTATCTATCTCTTACTATCATCAGAGAGTGTTTATCAGATTGGCACCTTGCAGCTCAATGGACCTGTTGCTACCACAGCACAGGGAAGATAGGGCCAAACTGAAATGTCACCTTGGAGACATATTCCACTTGCACAGCCATAAGTGTTTCTTGTCTGAGCTCTCATTACAGTGTAGCTTATATACTCAGTAGCAAAGAGTAACTCAGAATTTTTATCATCCAAGTATCTATCCGGCAGTTGTGAAATAGTGATACTCACCAGCAGTGCAAAGCAACCAGCAAGACTCAGGTACCAAAATGAGCCCATTGCCTCCTCTACCACCAAACCTGCCTCTGAAATGGTATCTAATCACATACATGTGCCTCACACACAGAAATCTGAGGGAATCTGGTATGGTAGGTATAGTGGTTCACCACACCAACACTTACCATTTTCATGACTGTTGTGCCAAACAAAGAAGCTTTTCTGAAATTAGCAGAAGGGAAAAGGCGTACTGTGGTAGGAACAAATTTGGAATTGGAAAGAAGAACAGGATTCATACCATAAAAGTATAAATTTTTATAGGTAAAAGGAAGATGTCCACGTGTCTGTAATTGGGGAACGTCATAGATATTGCCAGTTGATATAAATTTCTGAGAGCCCCTTTTTAAAAGTTTAGCATTGCACCACTGTCAGTATATATCCGTTATTACTTTTCTGATGGCTGATCCTGAAATAGACCCCTGGATACCTGTAGAAAATACCACGTCTTTTGCACACAACTGGTTATTTAGAAGGAAAACATTGAATGTGAACATACACAGCTGTTTATAGGCGTTTGAAGATTCTCTTATTCTGTATTGTAAATACTGTCAGTAAAGCAATTTTGTTTGCAACTGCAAAAGAAAAAGGCAGCAAGAAAACATTTCTGGAATTTTTAAGTCAAAAACAAGAATTCCAGGAATGGTCCAAATAAGCAGAGAACTGAAACAATAGATTTCCAACAGGAGGGGTAAAAAAAAGAAAGAAAGAAAGAAAAAAGGACATTACAAACATCTGCTCAGTTATTTACATTAAACATTTTAATATGTGTGAAAAGATTGCTGCCTCAAAATTGAAAAAAATTAGTGAAGACCTAATCTTACATCTTCTATGCTAAAAACTTGAGAAAATTAGCCTAGAGAATCCTTGTGGTTGCTTCCAAAAGTACCTTACCATTTCACTTTTGTATAAAATTGATCATCACAACAATATGACTGCAGTATCAGAAAATGCACACATAGAGCGAGCTAAGCATCCTGTCATACAGAAAGGACCACATCCTCCAGTAGCCTCAGAAATCCGATCATGGTCACAAAATCCACTGGGACCATCTGGTAAAATGAGGAAAAGTTGTGCAAGTGAAGAGCTTGCTAGGTTCCAGCAAAATACGTAAGTATGAAACAGCTTAGCAATACAGCTCTAAGTAGCAAAAACACCCCAAAACACTAGGGGCTTGCATCTGGTACTGCAGCTTTTTTAATTCTATTTTGATAGAATCATAGAATTCCAGGTGAGAAGAGACATCAAGGACCAGCTGGTCTTATCTTCCTTGGCAAAGCATGACCTAGACTTGGTGGCCCATTACCCTGTCCAGCCAAATCTTGAAAGTGTCCATTGTTGGTGAGTCCACCACCTCCCTGGGGAGATTGTTCCAATGGCTGATTGCTCTTAGTGTGAAAAATTTTCCTCTTGTGTCCAGTCAGAATGTCCCCAGCAGTAACCTGTGCCCATTACCCCATGTCTTTTCCACATGACTCCTTGTAAAAAGGGAGACTCCACCTTCTTTGTAGTCAGCCTTTAAACACTGGAACATGGTGAGAAGGCCTTCCCTGAGCCTTCCTTTCACCAAGCTGAACAAACCCAGTTCTATCAGCCTTTACTCACAAAGCTTCCCAGCCCTTGGATCGTCTTTGTGGCCATTCTTTGAGCCCTCTCCAGCCTGTCTGCATCTTTTTTGCATAGCTGGGCCCAAAACTGAGCACAGTATTCCAGGTATGGCCTGAAAAGGGCTGCATGGAGTGGGACAATGACATTTTTATCTGCTGGTGATGACTTTGTGGATGTAACACAGCATCCCGATGTCTTCCTTTGCCACAGCTGCACAGTGGTCACTCACACTGAGCTTGTGGTCCACCAGGATCCCCGGTCGCTTTCCACAGAGCTGCTCCGCAGCCAGGCAGATCCCAGTCTTTGCTGCAGTCCTGGGTTGTGTTTTCCCAGGTTCAAGACCTTACACTTGTCCTTGCTGAACTTCATAAGGTTCCTGTTAGCCCACTCTTTCAGCCTATCCAGGTCATCCTTCAGGGTGGCTCTCCTCTCTGAAGTGTCCAGTTCCCCATGCAGTTTGGTATCATCGGCGAACTTCATCAGGGTACATTCAGTCCCATCTTCCAGATCATTTATGAAAACACTGAACAACATTAGGCCCAATATCGATCCCTAGGGGATCCCATTAGTGACAGGTCACCAGCTGGAAAAGTTTCTCTTCACCACCACCCTCTGGGTGCAGCCAGTCAGCCACTTCCCTACTCACTGCACAGACTACTCATCAGGACTGTATTGCATTGGTTTCTTTAGGAGAAACTAGGAAACCTTATCAAAAGCCTCAGAGAAATCTAGGTAGACAATATCCACCACTCACCCCAAATCAACTGAGCATGTTACTTTATCGTATTTTTTACTTATGTATTATTCTATTGTGTCTTTGCTTACTCTTCAAGATCTTCTCAAAACTCTTCAAGATCCTCTCAAAACTCAGATGGTAATGCTAAAAGTTCAATCCTTAGCTTTACTCTTGCCAACTGTAAAGAGAAGTTCATAGCTGTTAGTTAGCACACCTACTGAGGCAAATCTTGCTACATAGCCATGACCGAATATGTGTATTTCTTCATCAGCAAACAGGAAACATTAATTTTGGTGGATAATATGAAAATGACACTTTGAGTTAACATGAAGTAAAACATTTCAAAAGTATTGGACTGTACAATTTCAACATTATTTTCATGTTAAAGTGTTTTTAAATCATTCACATTTTCATTTTACACAGTAATTTTCTTTGCTTTATCTCTTTAAACATCAGTTATGAAACAGGGAACAATGAAATGCCTGACTATAATTTCCTAACTTCCGTAATTAATTTACTGAGTAAAATTTAATACACTTATTACCAAAATACCTAGAGTAATTCTAACAGCAAAATTAATTAAAAATAGATATATAATAAAAAGAAAACAAAAATACATACAATAAAAATAATGAATAAAACCACCTCTGCAAAGCTCTAAATTTGAAGTGAAACATTTGAAGTTCAGCAAAAACTTCAGTTAAAGAGAAATGAAAAATACGTAGAAATGCAGGAATTTTTCACCAATTGAATTTATTGCTGCAGCCAGCTCTGTGCTTTCTGGGGATGTGATATATACAGGCAAGAATGTCACCAGGTGACTTTTGGTATGTTAGCAAATCTTCACCTCTGTGGTATCAAGGAGGGTGCAATTTCATTTTACGTGTCTCTAGTGGCAACGTTGGTTTTATAGGTTCCTCCTTCAGTCTTGGCTGTCTCTTCCTGCCCTGTGCAGCTGTTCACCCCCTCCCATGCTGAGCTAATGTTATGGTCTGTGAGAACAGCGGGAAAGAATATGAAGCCACTCTGTCCCTTTAAAGAGGAAATGAAGAGAGAGGAAGAAGGGAAGCAATGATGAAGTGGCATGGCATGGCATGGCACTTTTCCTACTTAAAATTGAGACATCTGAGAGCTGACAAGCCAGAGCAAACCCCAGATTGGCTTAACAAGACTGAATTTTTATCAAGAATATTAGTATGAAACCAAATTAGTGCAAATGGTATGACTCTGCTTCCTAAATTTTGCGTTTATACTCTGTTGAATTAAAGAACTAATGACTTGCATGGGGGTTACACCCACTTGTCCCACACAGCATTGGCTGAGGAAGACTCTTGTCAGTTATAATAACATTAAAACGAAGAAAACATTCTCAGAGGAGCAGACAGGAATGGAACCAAATCACCTTTTTCTCAGCCACATCAAGATTGCTTTTTCTCTTGAGCCCAGAATATACTGTCCTCCGCCTTTGAGGTGTTTGGCTGAGAAACAGTGTAGGTATCCCACATAAATTATCATTGATTCTAAACTTACTGTATGCTGTTATAGAGCCTACAGTGTCAAAGAGCTTTACATAGTCCTAGGATTTCTAAGGCAAAGGTAATAAGCTCAAAAGAGCTTTTTGCAGAGTATTTCTCAACTGAAGAAACATGGTGTAATGGATGGCTGTTTAATTTTCAGTTGAAGTCATTGTAAGATAAAAGACTTTATCCCAGTGCAGATATAGCAGAGAATGGAAAATGTAAACCATCTGCCTGTGAAAAAATGTAAAGGATTTATGGAATGGTTTGGAAGACTTCTGCACAATGTATAGCCCATAGCAAGCTTTTGCTTTCGATCAAGAGACAGGATATGCTGAAGCAGCCACAGACTCTTTGTCAGCTCATGGTAAAAAAACCCACAGCAGTCGGTGGAGACACAGTTCTGACTTTAGAATGTGTAGGGAGACACAGTCCCAGACCTGTTCACTTCAGCATTTTACCACCTTTGCATTTATTGTCTTAGGCTGTTTAACAAAGAGAGCTTTACCCTAGAGATATTTGAATAAGCCAGCTTGTCGTGGTTTAAACCCTAGCCAGACAGCTTGTTCACTCACTCGCAGTGAGTGGTGCTGGGCTGAGAGCAATCAAGGGCCTCCCCTCCCCCCCAGGGGCTCTCCCCTTCCCCGCTCCCGGAGGAACGGGGAGTAGGATCGAAAGGGGGCAACTCCTACGGGTTGAGACAAGAACAGTCCAGCAACCAATGTACAACACAAATCACCACCGCTACCACCAACGACAACAATGATAAGGGAAAATAACAAGGGAAGAGAATACGATACCACCGGCCAAGAAACGAGTCCCACCCGGAAGCCCGTGTCCTTCCGGGTAACTCCCAGTTACCCCCCACCCTGGGCATGACGTGCTGTGGTATGGAATACCTCTTTGGCTAGCCTGGGTCAGGCGCCCCGTCCCTGCTTCCTCACGGCTTCCCCTCCTCCCTGGCAGAGCATGAGCCTCACAAAGTCCTTGGTCATGGTAAACATCACTTAGCAACAACCGAAAACATCGGTATCACCAGCGCTGTTCTCAGGCTGGAAGTCAAAACACAGCACTGCACCAGCTACCACAAAGGAGAAACATGACTGCTACTGCTGAACCCAGGACACAGCTATATGCCCAAATTTCTCAGAAAGATTATACAGCATATATTGCCTGTATATGCCATAGGAGCATCTGAAGAAAGCCCACCATTTGGCTCTCTACATATTAACTTGGTGTTATTTAAAATGGAAGTCATAGAACATATATGAAGATTCAGAAAAACACCTAAAAATTGCTCCAGTAAAATTGGCTGATGTAATCATCAGATTCATTCAATTGTAATACCAGGAAATACAAGAGGTCCCACTGGGTTCAGTTAATTCATCTGGGTTTGACAGGTGAGAGTAAAACTGTGGCCTCAGGCAGCAGGAGGTTTTGCAGACAGGAAATCACAGGAATAGAAAGTCTTGGGGAGAAAGCTTAGCCCAAGGTTTATGTTCTGCTATTGTTATTCAATAACCAATGATGCCTAACCCCTCAAAGTATAGCTAAACTATGCAGTTATAGGGCACACTGTATTTCACAGGCCAGCAATTCTTTTTCTATGCTGCAGGATCATAGTAAAGCAGAAATACTCTTTAAGGGCATATCAGCATACTCCAAGTCCTATAAAAAACTGAGGAGCAGCACGAGGTTGCTGTATTGAATTACCCTTTCACACTTTTTATACAGCACCTGTCTCTGAATCTCCTGTCAGGAGCCCATTTTCCTTTCCACTTCTTGTAGTTTATCGGCCTTACCCTTGCACTTTTTAATGGACTGCTAAAGCTGAATCCTCTCAAGACTGGAGAAGAGAGGCAAGAGACACTCCTGCACCACAAGGAAGCAGAGATCCTGAGACTGATGAGCAACCTGGCAATCCATCATGCACATATGACATGGAGGAGCCTTTATAAACAAATAATGTCATGTGTTTTGGTAAAATCTGTCTGGTCCTAAAAAGCATCTTATGATGCAGACAGAGCAAGCAGCTGCCCCTCTCCAGGAAGGCAAGTCAAGGTAATAATGAGTAGAGGCAACAATTACTGAAGCCTACTAAAATGGCACAATGGACACGGATGATCCATTCATTTGCCAAACGAAAAATATTTGGTACAAAAGGAAAGAGAAGGACAGAATATATAGGTGTTGAGCATTAGAAAAAAATGCTGCTACTCACCTGCATGGAGTAGTCAATTTTGCTGTAGTTTTATTCAGAGAATGAATTGAGTATCTTACTTGAAGTAGATAGATACTTAGCTCTCTTCACAATAAATAGATATAGACAGATAGATAGATAGATATTTAATTCTCCATAATTTTGAACTCCTGTGATGGTGAAGGGCTGTCTGTTAAGTACCTTTGTAGTAAACAAATGGCTGCATCAGAAAGACATTTTATATGTAACTGCTATAACAGCAATTATTAAAAGTTGCTTTCTGAGCTGTAAGATACCAATCTAGCATTTTTAATATTTCAAGTTAGCTATTTTTATGTTTCCATTACATGGCATTTACTTGTACTGAATAGCTCATATTTTTTGATCCAGTTAAAATAGCCACTTTTTTAAACAGTCTTGTTTCTTGAGACTTGAATGTAATTGCCCTAGCCGCATGAAGAAAACTCTCCTGAGATGAAAAGACCTCTTGAGAGTAGTCAAGTTACATTGCTTACAGTAATGTGGATTATATAAAACACAGGAGTTAAATTTTAAGTTCTAGAAAGAAAGAGTAAAAAGGATTTAAAATAAACCATTTTCTTCAACACAAACCCATAGTGGCAGCAGAAAGCACAGAGAAAGGGGGGAAATAAATGCGTGCAAGAAGACTCAGAAT
Source organism: Pezoporus wallicus (assembly GCF_028554395.1). Lineage (NCBI taxonomy): Eukaryota > Metazoa > Chordata > Aves > Psittaciformes > Psittacidae > Pezoporus > Pezoporus wallicus. The sequence goes on along the minus strand of NW_026642512.1, from coordinate 156,366 downwards.
TAGCATTCATGTAAGGGCTAAAGCACTCTTTTTTTTACCCCCTATGGATGGAGATCCCATGATAATTACATACACCATGGGGTTGTGACATCACAACTCCCATAAACACAGCCTCTTACGATTGTTATTTGAATGACTACATATACCGGTGCTGATTTATTTGAATACAGTTGGCATGGCTGGGTGATGGAAGACACATAAAACTTTCCAAATGCTAAATAAATTTATCCAGTCCTAAATAATAACTCATCTGGGAAGTGAGAGATGGTTTTGGTTACTCTATTAAAGAGGACAAAAACTTCAAGAAAAGGATCTATAGAGCTTGAATTTTGTTCTTTATACATTATTTAATTAAGACTGAGAAACAGTCTTATTTAAGACTCAGCTGACTCTGAGTCCATTTCCTAATTTACAAAAGAATCCTCCAGCTCAGTGGCATTCTGCTGGCTTTTAACCTAAACTTCATTACCCAGGTTTTTGAATTTATCTGTACTACAGTCATGCCATCCAAATGTCTCAAACAGCTTATGCTATGCCTATCAATAGTAGATGGCAGATATTCTTACTAGCATTACAGCATACCTGCTTTTTCAGTCTCTTCTTCACACTTTTGAACCTGTTGATCCATTTCAGCCTGTGTGGCAGAACTAGGCACCACAAATATATTCAATTACCCAGATTTTACATATATACAGAGAGAGAAAATAAAACCTGACATTTGTACTGAAGGCAAAGCTGGGGAAACAGCTATTTCCCATTCCCTTTGGCATATGGTGGTGGGTTGTTCATCCTATGAGCATTGGCTGACCCCTCGGCACGTTGCACTGCTTAGCTCATTAGGTCATTCTGAACTCCAGAGTGTTTCTCCCCTCACCTTAGAAGTAGGGAGAAGAAAAAGAAAAAAACAAGAACACAGAGGCAAATGCTGAACTGGAAACACTGCCAGCACAGGAAGATCTCAAGTTACTGAGATGCAGATCTCATGGGATGCTGGCAGGGAAACCAGCTAGTTGCAGGGAGAGGTGGTGGGTGACAGAGTGTACAGATCTGCAGATCTGGAGGAAATCAGGCTTCATTAGCTCTGTTGCTCATGGAATAACTTGTCCTCCCTTATTGTGTTTCAGCAAGCATATGGAGCATAACTAGTCCAGTAGCATCTTCTGAACTGGGCGAATACTTAAGGGCTACATTCTACTATAGGTTCTGTTTTTCTAGTTGTTGTGCATTAGATGAAAGTGTTACGGGATACTGTTACTCAAAAGTAACTGTTGGCTAAAGATGTCTGGATAAGGATGGGTAATCATTCCAGTTACGGGACACAACACATGTGCCCAGCAGGGAGGAAAGGAGGAGACAAATTTAATTTACAAATTCCGGATAAGGAAGGTTTCAGCTGGAAAAATGTCTCTGTTGCAACATGTAGCTTCCTCCCCACACTTAAAAAGAACCCAGATAGTATCTCCCTTTTGTAGTCATCCATTTACTTTTATTTAACAGGAAATCTGAGACTATCATGCAGCTGTCTGCATTCCCCTTGCAGCTGGAATAAATTAATGTACATTTATTCAGATTAATTTAGGACTAGAAACATCGGTACACCCTTACCTGTCTCAAAATCTAAGCTAGTCAGCTTGGCAATGATCTAAATCACAAGACAAGATGCTTCAGTCCTCAGTGAACCTGAAAAGGTCCCAGGTCACTGGGAGCTTCGGGGTACACAGCACCTTCCAGAATCACCTGTTTGGTGCTGTGGATGTTGGCGTCTTGTCATTGTGTGGTTAACAAGGGTATACTTGACCACACGGTATCTCAGGAAGACACATTCACCCAGACACTGGTGGCTGGCTTTACTTAAGTCTCATTTCTTTCCTCAGCACCTCTATTGATTATTTTCGCATGCATTAGCCTGCTTTGGTGGCTAGAATCTCAGAAACCCGGCTCTCCACTGGAGAAGAAAATCCCCTGTGAAATCCAGGCAGCAGGAAGGCACTCCAATCCTCTTTTTGTTTTTTTTTAAATCTTGTTTGACGTTTTGTTTTTTCTGAACTTTGGAAGCCAATTTGCATAAGTGGGTAGATGGAGACCTGCAATTCCTGTATTAAGGCAGAGCCTCGTATTAATGCGTTTATCTAAAGCTAGGCAGATTACAGGCAGGAATTTTTTTTCTGTGTGAAAAGAGAACTTTAATTTAGACTGCTCCTGGGAGTTTTTTACTGTTTGGAAACAGAAACTGCTACCTAGAAATATTAGATTTTTGCTACTGCATCATACACAAAATAAAAATGCTTTATTTCTATTAGTTTGAGATGTTACATACTAAATCAATAATCTTTTGTAACGGTTTTAACAGAAGATAGATGAATGTGTTGGATGTTGTATGTTTTCAAAACAAGCAAAAACCCACGAAAATTAAGTGAAGGTCAAATTTCTTGTGGTTGAACCCATGAAGTAAATACAGAACTTATTTTGTTTGTACCTTGGGGGAACAAACTTTTTATGGTGGAGTAGTTGTATTACACTGAAGCAAGCAATGTAAGGTATTGCATTTCAAAATCATGTATTCGTAAAGTAGGGAACGTACTGACATCCAACATAATCAGTCTCAATCACAAAAACTGGAAACAATTCTGAAAACTGAAAACTTAAAAAACCCTCACCTTTTGTTTTCAAAACAAAGGTATACAAAGGAGGAAGAAAAACTGCACTGAATGCTGGGGTAAAGCTTCATATCATAGAGGGGGGTCTAATAGTGAAAACCTGCTTATTATACATGACTTTCTTACGTGAGTCTAATTCAGACTGGCAATTCAAAATGGCTACAGTTGAAACATCCTGTCTTGCTAAACCCCACTAACCTTTTCATGATCCAGGTCTCCGTGATGCAGTATTTTACCTTAATTCCCATACTTGTGTTTCACAAGGAAAATGTATGATAAAAATAAACATTGTACAGCATCTTTATTGAACATGACCTGGCAGGTATTTTTCAAGTTTTACTAGTAAAATTTAACAAGATGGTATCTTAAGACAGTAATGAGAAACAGGAGGAGTGACTGGAAACCTGTCAGACTTCGAAAACTGTTCCTGTTCTATCCAAGGAGAAAACCAAGATCCTTTGAGATTTACTGCAAAGAATCAGAGAATGAGGAGCTCGGAGTAGAGAATAACATTCTGTTACTGGAACTACTATTTAACTGCAGGGCATTGGCAATTCATGCACAGGTGTTCCTTTGGGAGCTCCTTTGGATTTAGGCAAAAAAATTGTATGCAGTAAACACCCTCAGCAAAAATTCTTGTCAGCTCTGACTCACTCATTAACAGCTGTGGTTGAAACTAATCAACATCTTTTAAATCCCTGATTTTGCAAAATTCCTAACCTGCTGAACTGATGCCTCTCTCCCAAAGTAAACAAGCTGCTCTGTATTATGAGTGGTTTCATTTGGGAATTACTATGTGGTAGGAAATTATGACATTTCTAAATAAACAATGATATTGACCATTAAAATGATAAGCCTTCATGTGTGATCCACTGAAACACAAGATGGATCTACTATTCCTAAAGGAGGAGTAAGTTAAACTCATTAGTTTTAGGGAAACAAATAAACAGTGTGTTTCTAATTATATCGGTGAGTCACACTGACTAATATAATTGCACATTAGAGTGCAGATTTAATAGGATACTTTTGTATGCCTGAAGTCTGTCAACCTTTTCAAAAAACAATGTTCTTGTCACTTTTCCCTTTTCCAAGCACAGCCGATCACTAGGCAGCATTAGTCCACCATCATAGCCAGGACAGTTTAGGCCACAATCCTTAATCTTTTTTATACGGGGACATTCATACTGTCACTACACAAACACTACACAAAGAAGTAACACATTCCTCTTCGCTGATTGTGCCAATTAGCTTAAACACTGTGTGCTGGTGAAGCTTAAGAAGTGTACTGCTGCATAAGCAGATCTGAAAACATCTCAGTCACACCTCCTTAGGCTAAGAATATTTAAAAATCTCAAGGCTATCCTCATAATAACTGGGACAGAAAAGTGAACATATTTAAGTAAAACCCAAATTTCAAATTGGGGATTCAAGTACGGTATCTTCACAACCTCTTACTGATTAACACTTTGCAGGCTATTACTTCTTCATTATGGAGATACGATTTTTCAGATTAGAAGTGCACTTTAGGCAGCTACAACTTTAACTTCCTGGTTGCTTAACTTTTCTAAAATTATGTTCATTAAGAAAACACAGGAAAGAGAACAGACTTTATCTAAACTGGAAGTTTTGTGTGGGGATGTTTTGCAGGTGAGGCATTGCTTTAAAATGCAGACACACCATGAAAAATTAAGTTTAATTATGACAGTTGTGATTATACCTCAATCACCACAAAATTGTAGATCATGTGTTCACTGCACAGTCATCTTGGCAAAACTGCCATCTAAGTATGGCTATGGTTTATTCAGGTTGGAGAAAGCACCTTTTCAAGTTTAAAACAAATGTTTAGAGAAGTAGTAGGAAAAAAATATTGTACTCTGTCTGTCTATCTATCTGTCTGTTCTATCATCCCTCCTGCACTGATTCCTGAACATTAGCTTAAAATTTCACGTTAACAAATTTCTAGTAGATCTCTGATCCCATTTTCCTCTGTAAGCATCAGCAATAACTCCTACATCCCCTCCTTGATTTACATTCTTCTCTCTGCTAGTCCCTCCATCCAAATAGTTCCACAACCAGAAAGGCACATGCAGTACCATTTCATTGTAAGTTAGTACTAAAACAATACACTAATAAAAACAATACACTAATAAAAACAACACAACTGCTATGTATTCATTCCAAGACCAAGAAGTTTTATAGCTCTCTTTGGACCTGTATACTTGGCAAATATGCTAGAGTAAGTCATGAAAGTTCTCTATCATGAATAAAATTGATTTTATTCTGGAACAGTTTGTGCTCACAAAATAGAATAAATGTGGGTTTGGTATTGAGATTTCACTTATGGTGGAAAAGTCTGTCCACCTGGAGAATACATTCCAGAGCAGTCTGAAAAGAAAATTTCCCCCATAGTCCTCCTCAGTGGCTTGATAGGATCCATATGGTTTATCCAGTCACACGGCTCTGCAGCAAAGTCACAGACCTTCCTGATTTTCCCATCTGGTGGTCCTCCAGCAAACTTTACCCTGTGCAGCAGTCTCCCTGTAGCATCTTTATTCCCACTCTCCCAATCCTACATTTGTGAGTCATCTCTTTGGTTTTTCTTCAGCAATTTCCTCATATGCCCCCTGCATGCCTGTTCTCCTTCCCATGGCTTTCTCCACCACATCTCTCTCAAACTGCTATTCCCAAACGGTCCTCAACTCATTCTCTCCTTCCCAAGAAACTCCTTTTTGTTGTTTCTACTCCAATGCCAAATTTTTCCATTTATTTGCTTTGAATCCATTGGATGTCATCAAAACCAGACTGATTCAAAGCAAGGAAGCTAAATGGCTTCTCATGCAGAAAAATGGCAGTTGCTTCTCCAGCTAAACAGGAGGTCTGCTTCTCCCCGCGTGTGCTGTGAGCCAATGGATTAGTGGATCTGCCTAAACATAAAGCTGTGAACCCTAACTTCTATAACACCACCTGTAAGCCACTGCTCCACTTGGACTGCCTCCCCAAAACTCTCACTGCAAAAACTCTGAAGGAGGGCATAGATTTTTATATGTATATGAAAACCCAGAAACTCTAGGGAAAGCAAAAGAGAAAATTCTGTTAAGGCAAATGAAATATATGGTGTAATAATTAACTTGGGGACAACATAAAATCATATTCTAATACACTTGCACTGGCCCTGTGCTGAAACTCTGTGTGCTAAACAGGTCTTTGTTTGGTCATTAGTCTCTGAAAACTCCCAGTTCTTCGGCACAATGGTCAAACATAATAAAAAGACTAAATAAATGAAAAGCCATTCTCAACATGTCTTCTGGCGATGCACTGTCTCTCTTTCCTTGACTGCTCTCCTTAACCTGAAACATCCCACATTCAGCCTCCCCTCTGCAGTACAGACACAGCTCTGCTTTTGCCATCCGAGGGTCTGCAGCCTGAAGCCACAGCAGCACATCCTCAGTCCTTGTAGGGCTCCCAGCACCGTGGGGCTGCAAGAAGTCCCCATCCCTACTGGAAAGAAAGGGGAAGGCAGCACAATCGCATGACTGAACCACAAGAAGCAGACGCACACATTGCAGGGCTCATTTCCTGAGCTCTTCTAATGATTGAATGGTACTAATGGTTCCATCTCCAGCTAACAGAGATACAATCTGCAGAAGCAGCCTGGAAGTGTGTGTCTGCACTTTGAAACTTGCTTACAGACTTTCTTATCTCCACTAGTGATTCCAGCCTTCCCAAATGGAGTGACCCTCGCAACATACTTGAACTGCTGTTTGGAATTTCATTCCTAGAAATTTATGACAAAGGCCAGGGGGAACAACGAGGAGAGACGTTTGAAAATCCATAGGCATGTCCTCCTAAGAGCAGTTTTACTGTTACAGTGCACATCAAACAGTGTGAGGACATTATTCACCATTACGGTGAAACTTGGAGAGGAACACCTAACCACTGAGTTACTAAATACATCTCTAAAGTATGAAAGAAGCTGTTACTGTCACTCTTGGTCCTGATCAAGAGACTTTGTGTTGCTTATATGCATTTATATTTCAGTTCTTAGAAATCAAATAATACCTGAAAACTTTAAAAACTTTACACTAAGAAAACTCACTGACTTCGGAATACTGTTCATTCTTTTGGTGGGCAGGAGAGAAACTTTAAAGAAAATATCTTTGGGAATCTTTTGGCACTGAAATTAACATACATACTGATGGAATCCAACTCTCTACTTTTAGCCTGTCATTTACTCAATAAGTAGTACTGCTGTGAGAGGACTAGGGGAAAGGGGATGCGAGGGAACTCATCTACACACCTTGAATATGCACCCCCCCAGCAGCCCTATTACCTGTTCTGTGTCAGAAATCACACAAACATGGTGTAAGCAATTTCTTGTATTTGCAAACACTTTTAATACTATATAGCACTTACTAAGACACAACAAGTTTTCTCTTTTCTCATATTCAGATCCATTTGCTTCCTTCCTGCATCTTTCTGTTACTGCTTCTGCATCACTTAAATCAGCTTTAGATAGAAGTTTGTCAGAAAAGTAGAATTAGACCAACCAGCAACTGTCAGAAAAAAAACCCACACATATTTTAGAAGCAGTTTAAAACTTGCTACCTTTGTCTTTACCTGAAAAATACCTGGTTTTGCAAAGGCTTGTCCATTTTTCCATAGTTAACCTAATAAATTATTTTACTACTCTATCACATTTTTATCCCTAGATTATAAAATAACCTGTTTAGCTCCTTCTTTTTTTATAACCTTCCTTATCTGTTGTTTTCATTCTGGCTTTTCTTTTGGGCAGCATTTTTTTTTAAGCTGCTCTGCAAACTGCCAGGTCTCTTCTGAACATTTCCCTCCTGGGAAATATGTGAGATTTAGCAGGAAGCCCTTCTTCACACATACTTATAAAAGAATGAATTTAAAATAATGAGTTCATGCATGAAGCATCCTACTACCCATTTTTCTGGGTTTGGTTGGGATAGAGTTAATTTTCTTCAAAGCAGCTCATTTGGTGCTGTGTTTTGGATCTGTGACCAAAACAGCTAGATAGCACTCCCATGTTCCAGCTGTGGCTAAGCAGTGTTTATGCAACTCCAAGGTCTTTTCTCAAGCTGTCCTGTCATTGAGCAGGCTGGGGTTGCACGAGAAACTGAGAGGGGGCACAGCCAGGACAGCTGCAATTTGTGTTGTGCTAACCCACACTGCTTGGAGAGGAATATTTTAGTAAACTGCAATCTAACTTAAACTAAAAAGATACTATAGTGGCATTAAACTACTTAAATGGGCTATAACAGGCTCCTAAGAATTGAAACTTTCAGGGCCAAGGGGGTTTATTTAATGGGGTGGTACTTTTAAGCTTCTAGAATCTGTTGCACTGATGCCAGGAGGAAAAGAATGAGCCCTGTGTTTCTCACCTTGCTACAGATCTCCTGGGTGACTCTAAATTTTGAAATGCTTTCTCGGTTCCTACTTGCTCCTGTTTTTTTTCCTGAAGATCCTCTCAGCCATAGCACCTCATGCTGGAGAGTTTCAGTTTAGGCCTTTCATGTAGCCTCATACCACCCCGGAGAACTGTAACACCTCATAAGGCTTCTTCACACAAGCAGTCCTATTTGTTAACAACCTCTCACATTAACTTTATCCCTCCTTTGCCTCCACCATTGCTCCAGCATGCAGGTCTGTGTAAGGGCTTGTCCCTAGCCAACATTTTTATGTCCTTGTTTTTAAGCTAACCTGAGGCAGGGTGCAGATGCCTGTATTAATATATTTTTATGTAGGAATATATTCTGGGAATTGCCAGGGCAATCACATCTTGAATGAGTGCACACCATCTTGCAGAGGGACAGCAGGCAGGACGTGCCCTGCTGGACTTTGCTGGAGGGATCCGTGACGATACCTGTCCTGAAAAGACACAAAAGGATGACAGACAGCCCTCCCTGGTGAAGCAGACTTTGTACAAAGATGTAGGCAAGCTAGTTTGTAACACACAAGACATCAGGGTGTCTCAGGAAAGAACAGAACCATGAGTTCCATCCTGGGCTGATCAAAACAATTTCTGACATCAAGTAGAAGAGCACCTCACATCGGAATAGGATGGCTACTTGAATCATGCAAGATCTTTGCTGTCCTGAAACACATCAGCACAATAAAGACCGTTTTGAATGCAGAGTCCATTCTGGTTTTGCTTTTCTCCATGCAATTCTGCGGACAGGTAGGTCAGATTTGTTGGGATGGGCCTTTGGAGGAGGAGATGTGGGTCGCTTACCATGGCCACACCAAAGGCTAAAGTTTCTTAGATGCGCACACAGAGCATTGATCATGTAGGCATCCTGCCATACACGAGTCCTGCAGGTGCCCTGAAAACATCTGAAGCTGTGAAATTCAACTTGTGTCCCACATCAATTCTGTCAAATGCTGAAAATTATAGCAGAAGGTCCATGGATCGGGTTGTGAAAGCCAAAATACAGCAGGGATGCCGTACACACATCCATCCAAGCAGCTCACAGTCATGGTTACAGGCCTGCTTTCAGCTCCAGCTCTGGTGACCTGTTTGTAGAGAGAATTTGGAATTGGATTTGCTCCACTCCTGGCGCAGTCCTGTTGGCTGGCCGGACAGCAGAGCCAGCCCAGAAAGGAACACCTGGAGCCTGTGTGTGCTGCCAAGCCTCAGAAGATTTAACCTGGGCAGGAAAGCAGCAGAATATGGCACAAGTGCCTGTCACTGTGCTTTCTGGGATGGATGACAGAACAACCCAAATGCATCCAGCACTCCAGCCAGAGACACACTCAGTCTTCGCAAAAAGGAGATGTCTTGATCCATTCAGACCACACTGTCACAGCACACCTAATGCATCACAAGGCCAAAACTTCTGCAGGAAAGAAATGTGGCTGCTAAGCTGGCATTGCAATGTGACTACCTTTGTGATTCCAAGCATGGAATGGAAATAGTATTACCTGAGCTCCTTCAGTGTTTTGCAGTAAACACTGAGCAACAAAAATTGCAAGGACAGGTAACTTCCTTATTTGAAAAGAGGAAGAAAGATTTAGAATTTGTAATGATAATCATAAAAGTAAATAACAAAATATTTTGTGTGAAATGAGATGTTCACCTTTAGTCAGTTTTGTGAAAACTTGGCTGCTTTCCTTGCTCCTAGTAAAATTATGAATACTCTGTGCAGACGTTGAGAAATCTATCTTGTGTGAGACCTAGGCTCTGTTTTTCTTCAACAGTTATGAACAGGAAAATATTTGATTTGTGACATTTTAATCTCCAGTATTTTATGCCCCACATACACTATGATTCTGTATCAAGGGGCTTTATGAGATAACCCTTACAATATTAGCAAATTCCCATTTGGCTGTCTGCATAGGCCTAAGTAAAATTCAGGACTAATTTTAGCATTTATTGGAATGTGCTACTAGAAAGGAAAGGTCATGTGCTCACAGGAAGACAGTGCCAACCTGGGTTTCTGGCTTGAACCTGTTTTTCTTTCGCAACAGGTGATGCTTCCCTCCACCTGCTCCTGTCAACCAGAATAAATCATAGCAGCAACATCTGTTTAAGAGGAGGAATTCTGTATACACTTGTAGTATGTAAAGTACTCCCTCTTCCCAAAATATATTCAAAACAGTGCTTCGCTAGCCAGGGAGGAGAGGGGAGCACACTGACACAGTACCTGTCTTGTCTGTGCTGTCAATACTGCAGACAGCATCCTCAGCTGATTCTAACACACAATACTGCTCCTTTAGTGAAGAACGGTCAGTAAGATTTTTCAGTAGTACTCACTGCCCCTGCCTCGGTGGAGAACTAGCTGCTCTGTTTCAAGTCTATGGAGGCAGCTGGGCACTCACTCTCTGGAACTTCTGTGCCTTCTGCCCTTTCTCCATTTGTTTACAAGAATCTGTCTTGCAAGAAGGAAGAAAATCATCTGTCTGTTCTACCTGGGCTTTCAGAGAAAGTCCTCGGATTCTGAAGGAAAAATGCGTTCAACACCTTTCCCCTTAATACTGGAGAGGGAGTCTGTACCCCAAAAATAATTCTTCCCAACACAGAAAAATTAGTTGCCGGAACTGGCAGTTGCTCTCACAGGCAAAGGAGACTTACTCTTCTCCCCATTACTGTTTCACAATAAATATCTCTGAATTTGAAAGGCATAATTCATAATGAGACTGTCACAGTTTGCAGACAAACAATCCGAACAGACATGACACTCAAACCTCAAGCGTGCTTCCAGAGGGTACTTCACCCTGCATCCCCACAATACAAACAAATGCAGAAAATACTTATCTTGTGGAATAATGAGACATGCAATACAGAGACCTTCTGACAATACAGAAACAAAAGGGGTGAAGAAATGCAGGAAAAATAGATTATGACATCCCAAAGGCTTAATTGCTAATTTGTGTTAATTTTACAAAGTCTCCTTAAAATTATCTCTGTGCATGATTTATCAAGGACTATCAAAAAGTAGTACAGATACTACTTACTTCAGTTAAGTTGCCATGATCACGTGTGATCACATGCCATGATCACATGAAATTCTCTACCCTAGAGCATTTCACTAGCAGGAAACTGAATTGAACAGGAAAGAAAACCTAACGTAGGAAACCAATAAATGAGGCATTGTCTCCGGTACCATACCTACCAAATAGCCTCAGCTACTGTTTAATAAAGTTTCATCTGCAGTTCTAAGAAATATCCAGTTAGGAAAAATGGATGTCAAGGATTCATTTACACATGCTGGCACCCTCATGAATGTTAGTAAAAGGCAGGCCCGATGGAGTATTGCAAATTAGTTGCTTGGGTTCTGCAGCTGAAGGATGACTCAAGATGTCCTCCTTTTTAATATCAATTAGTGCAAAAGGTTGATATTTTATATATACATACACACACACATAAATGTATATTAAGGATTGGGGAGGTGTGATTATAAAAGCATTAAAATATTTAAATTTATAATCAGGAGCTTAATCATTTGCAGCACATAGCTAATTTCCATTTTAAATCCCAAGCACTAGTTAAGAGGACACTGAAGAAATAGAATTCAAAAGGCGTATCGTTTTCACAGAAGTGACGAATAGAAGCAAATCAGCATTGTGGAAACCCTCTGAACATTTGCAATACAAAGCAAGCCCTAGAAGGTAGAGTTAGAATACCACTTCCGTAATTTCTATCAATCAAGAATACCATCTTTCTCTGACTGGTTTAAGGCCAGCCAGTGCCAAATGACATGGTAAGAAGATACGATCTGAAGATCATATGGCAATCTGAAAACAGTTCCCTGGCAGAGGGGTGGCCAATAGGTCCAGCTACCCTGAGGAAGCCCACATTCTCATACCACCTCTTTTTATTTAAGTTAAAAAAAAAGAGAAAGCCACCACTCAGGTTTTCTCTGTGGTACCTCTTCGGCACACGAGAGATCTCTCTTTGAAAGCAGCGTGGCTTTACCGTGAAAACCTTACAAAGAATTTCTTCCCATCCAAGGACTTTCTGAATAAGGAAGCTCCAGTTGTTACCCACAGCCCTGCATTAAACAATCAGAAACAGAGAAGCTTCTTGAAAAGTCTGTTTCTACGAGCTGTCCAGAGAAGAATCCTGTCAGAAGCCATGTTGTCAGGTAGGAGAAAGGAAATATAAACAACATCAATGCAAAACACACAGCTCAAAACAAAGTCATAATTGCTAAGATCTAGTTCACAAAAATGAGTGAAAGCTTAGCTACTGATAGATAAGAGAGATGAATCTGAAATATGCTTCATGTCAAGATGCATCTCAGACATTTTCTCTAAGGATTTGGAAAAATATTTTGATTCAAGTAAATTCAGATGAGATTTCTCTGCAAGGGACAAAGTTTTAGCTACATAAGCTTACAAATCTGAAAATGAAGAGAGGGAAAAGAGCGAAACTTGGAAGAATTTCTGAAATTGTGAGTTGCTCTCACAAATAGCCAGAACACTCTACTTTCTGTAGGTAAGAGTACCATTTTGGCAGCAGCACTAACTAAAGCCTCAAAGGGGGAACACTGCAGAAAATTTTCAGTATCTTTACTTTGAATGTCACATGGTCTATGCATTAAGCAGAAAAATGAAAGTTACAAAAGCAGTTAACTTCCAACAACTCCAGATTAGTACCAGCTAAACTGTCTAACTTGGGCATACTAAAAAATACTTCATGGGGAAAAAAAAAAAGTCACGTTTCATTCTCCCCATTTCTTCAGTGGAAATAAGAAAGTTTTCTACTTAAACCCCAAAACAAAATTTCCTGAAGCCTCAAACTAAGAAAGTTAATTTTCAAGAGATATGGAGAGGACAATTTGTTTTTCAAAAACATTTATAAAATAGCATTACTTGATGCTTCTTAAATGTAGTACAAACAACATATATGAAGCTTCTTTTTCTGCTCCTTAATAAATAAATTAAAATTCTTTGGATTGTACCAGATATTCTACTTCATAAGTAATTTCTCTTTTTATCTCTCAAAAGGGACCAGCAATAGTTACTATGGATCAAACAGAAAATGTGATGTGATTCCGAGTTTATACTATGGGGTATGTCTTAACATTCAGCTCAAAGAATGCTTGATTTACACAAAATCCAAATTTCTGAAGTAACACAGGGCCCGTCAGACTAGTTCTGAAATGTGTTGCCCTTGATACAATTATTATTGTATTTTCATACACAGTATTAGGTGCATAATTTTTTGGAGAAGAAAACTTTACAGGAATCCTCAGGTATGCCAACGGTATTTTTATTGTTTATTTAAACAGACTTGTACATCACACAGAGCTCAGAAGCATGATTATAAAAAACAAGCACTACCTGCTTTACTTTTTCTTAAATCACAGAAGAGTAGAAGAGCTGAGCAACTTACACAAGAGGTGATTGCATTTAGATTTTCTGAGGTCTTGACAATACTAAGCATCTTACAAATCCAGTTCTCAAACTACAGAATCACAAATATCACCAGTCACAGAGGCACTATTAAAAGTATCCTTATTTATCTTTCCAGAGTGTCTTTATCACCTTACTTGAAACCCTCATGTTTACAGTTCTGAGCTGCCCAATTTTCTCACCCCATTGGGTACTTTTTAAATAACACACAGAAATCTTCTTCTCAAAACAAATCAGACCATCAGAAAGTCTAATAGATTGTGTAAGTATCTTCTCAACATCTATATGTAAACAGAAGTCATCAGATCTTCAGTAAAGGCAATTTTTCCTTCAGAATAATAATGAACAGCTTTTGTGAGAAATGTAGAGGCAATATGTTCAACACAATATCCCCATGTAATTCCTTCAGAGATTAAGCTACAACATTAAGCCTGCTACAACAGCATTTATATATACTCAACTGGCTCCATGAATAGGAAGTAACATGACTTCTTGCGAAGAGTAGATTTTGGACAAACAGGTATTTAGAAGTCCAGTTTATTATTTTACTTGGACAAGAGTTTGGTGTTTTCATGCAACATTTGCACTGAAGTCTTAGATAATCATGACAACAGCAGAAATAGTTAAGGAATGCACTAATTACAGACTTCAGTGAACATACAAAAAACCTCAGCATTATAGGTTGTACAAAGTAAAGAACATCTTAAATACTTTCCCGAAATACTGCAGCAGCCAAGACACAGTGATATGCCTTACAAGGGCATAGGAATGTAATTTGGAACACATGGGAACTACCCATTTCCTTTAATTTCACAAACAAGACAAAAGCAACATTCAACTCCACACAGATTTTTAAATTATGTCGATACAGTACCTTGAATTTTATCCAAATAGTAAAAGTTAGACATGTTGTTTATTAAGTGGTAAACAATTACGTGGTAAATCTCTGTTACATTTCTTCCCTGGTTTTACCTGGAGTAGCCATGTTATCTAAAAGAGGGCAGGTTTGGCACTTTTATACTGATGTCACCAATATTAATATTTCTTGGGATCTCTGGCAGATTCATATTCTTCACAGCTGAAACAGCCCGGGCTGGAGCTCCTGCTAAACCAGCCTGTGTATAAAGTGAGGAAAAACACAAGTCAAGCAAAGTTGGTCACAAGAAAATTCACAAGCAATACACACAGACAACTAACTTTTCAAATATTTCCATGGTTACACAATTATAAAGACCAGATGGTAATTGTGTTTGGAATGAAATGGGTTATTTGAAAACATTAAACCAGAAGGAGAAAACAGGTCACACATTCCTTTTTATATGGTAAGACATGTAATGTCAACTTGATGAAAAAGTATGTGGGGAGGAACAGGAGGCTTATCCAAGTGTGTGTAACATGTACATTACAGAACAGACAGTCTTGAGGTATATCCCATATGCTGCCTTTTCTCTTACCTATTCTAAGAGTTTACATGACTGACAGTTGATTAATGTTGGTTTTAGGTTCAGAATATATAACCTCAAAGTAATGAGCTACTGAATGTCAGTTGAACCATATTACTTATCTAAATGACTATATATATGAATGTATACATATATGGTATTTCATGGTTGTTAAAATGAAAAGGATAAATACTTTGCTTTTGTGGCTAATAAAAAGCATGCAGAGGGATCATTTCTACAGACCAACTGGAGTAATCCATTATCCCACAGTATCAAATTAAATGCTAACGTACCTACAGCCCCCAGGCACACCGGAGCATGACAAAATAACTTGGTTATGCCAAATTAAACGTTGCAGTAACTATTTTGTATTAAAGTCCTCTACTGTGCATAGTCTCTATTTAAAACTAGAGCCTTCCTGCATAAACATGCAAGTTTTGCAATACAGAAGGAATCTCATTACTGACTCCCATTTAGTTCTACCTTTTAGATAAAAAGACTGCTAAGTTTACACACTAAGGTATATTACTGAAATGCTAACAAACAGCATTCAGCTGTAATGATTTACAGCTCAGAGGTCTGAAGACATACAGAACAGGATCCTTCCCTGTTGCTGCTGAAGATCACCCCTTCAAAACCTTGTTATTTCAAGGACTATTAAAAAAGGCCTATCATTAAGTATTGTATTTGATGCTGTGTATAAAAAGTACTAGTACGTATGGAAATGTTTCTCCTAAAAGTTCACTTCTCTGTGTGTATTTAGAATTAGCTGTGTGGTTTTACTTCAGGCTTTCCACAAAACAGTAAACACAATTTTTGTTATTTTTGTTCTTATTGGGGAAAAAAGAAAAAAAAAAAGAAAAAAATTCTGGAAGATTTTAAAAATGGCTTTATTGTAAGAGTGTCAAAGACTGAGAGCATTTGCGGATAAAATAATTTTGAACAAGGAAGACAGCAAAAGAAAAAAAAAAAAATCCGGAAAAGTCTGAGTCAAATTTGATTCTTAAATAGTGTCAGTATGTGACTACTGCTTAAAGTATAACCTTTCCAGAGTCTTTATTTCCACTGATATTCATTGCAATTAATGGGTATAATTACTGAGTACATCTGACACTGGTGCCCACGTGTACTACTGCACTATTCTCCTCAGATAACAACTCTACTTTTCAAAGGCTGTCCAAAAAATAGTATTTTCTCCCTTTTACTACTCTTTACAAGAAATAAATGTAAGGTCAAATTAACATAAGAATTCCACTTAAAATGGTACCTTCTGTTTCTCTTCTCCCTTCAAAAGCATAACCCATAGTCACAGTAAAACCGATTAAAGTTTCCAATTTTGAACTAACCCTTTTATATCATGTGGAAAGGCTAAAGCATCATAAATCCCTAAATTTTAGTCACAGGAGGATTCCTAGTACCAGGAACAGAGACCAGAGAGCCATGAATCATCTGTTACAACATCCCCCCTGCCAAACCCTCATATATGAGAAATGCCAGAGCTGGGTAAGGCATGTAGGGGTAGAGGAGAAAGCTCAGGATATCTTAAATCTCAAATGCAACCAAATAATTTGCTCTCACTTTGGCCCTGACATAATCCAAATTATTGGCTCTCAGAAGTACAGGCCAAGTAAAACTAAAAATGTACGAAAAGGTATTTTCAAAGACTCTTTCTCTTTGGTTTCCCTTAACATCACCAAGTCTATCAGATCATTCACTTTTTCATTTGCTGTTTCATTTTCAGTACCTTCATGAAGGGGAAAACCTGGACCTAACACTAGAAGTTTTAAGAAATCCAAGTATCCAAAATCTTCATCCCTGAGTCTGCAATATCTTAGAGGAGCAGTATGAGACACTGCAATTTATTTCTATCTATTCAAAAAGAGTGCAGAAGATACCAAGCTGCTCAGCATTGTTCTTCTACATTTGAGAACTTGGAAATATTAATTTGAAACCAAGAGGTAACTATCAGTGAAGAATTCCCAGATTAAAAAAAAAAAAAAAAAGCATGTCCCTTTTATTTGGTCCTATCCTTTAAATTCTGTATTCAGCAACTTTCTGAAAAGATCTGTAAGCAAAACCAGAAGTGGGGCAATGTAAACTGTTTTCCACAGAGAAGATGAGAATACTAATAAAATATTAACAAAAGCAATGAATCTGTAACTGAAACAATGGGAAAACAGGAAAGTATCTTAAGTTATGGACATGGTCCACACAAACAGGCATGGCTGGCAATTCAAGACAGAGATGCCTTCTAGGTGACTAGTATGGAGATTCCTTACCCTAATTTAATGGAAGTTTATTATTCTTAATGGACAAATAAAAGCTTTTGTATAACTGGTCATTATTTTTACCTACCTGCAGCTATCCTCTTTACACAGACTTAGCCCCTGCCTCCCGCCCCAATGGCATAGGATACAATGGAGACACAATTGAGAATTATTTAAAATACCACAATTGACATGACCCTTCCGCCCCCTATACAGTCACAGCTTCCATCAGTCACATTTCACGAGGACAACTCTGGATCAGGATCAGCAAAGATCCCTGACGAAAGCACGATGAATTTCAGATTACCTCTTTTTTTTTGCCATCGGGATTGTTTTTCACTATCATATGCTGGAGTAGAGATTTTCAAACTATTACATTCTCTTCTCCTGTAATTCTCTATATTAAGTGGGTTTGTAAGTCAATATGCATAGCAGAATGTGATTTATCGCAACTAACATCAACCCTATCAAGCACAACAGTCACATACAGTATTTCTAAGAGAGAACAAACAGTTCATAAAAATGTCTTAATGGATAAAAATGACTGAAAAGTACTTAAACTTCCAAACTGGATAGCTAATACATTATTGCAAACAAAATATAATTATACAAGTACCTTAGCACTCCTTTTTAGCATGTCAACAGTGAACTAGTATGCAGTCTTCCATTTATTTATAATTTACAGAAAGTGAACTGTGCTTACGAACACAAGGTTACTACAAGAAGTACTTCCAGCCCAGTGTGCCTTTAATGAGTCTTATAGAGGTACCTGATTAAAGAGCCATCACTGTAACACTGAGCTGGATGAGTTTCAACTGCCTTTTTTGTAAAATAACTCAGTGGGTAAGTTGGTGAGGTGCAAAGAAAACACTGCTTCACTTGAAAAAAAACAAAAAACAAAAAACAAAACAAAACCAAAACACGTAGCAAGCTTTAAACATGCAGTGAATGATGGTTGTCTGCCACAGTAAGCGAATGACTAAAGCAAGTGAACCTGAAACTTGACATATTAATAAAATTTCAGAAATACAGTATGAATTGCATACAGCTGGTATTACAGAACACCGCATTTTTGCCACAGCTGTTTTGTATTCTCAATGTAATTTGTTATTGGAGGTTGCACTTTAATGTTAAAACACTGTGTATTAAAAATTTTAGATTCGGTTACTGTAAAAAATGCATGTAAACATGCTCATATACTTTCAGAGTGAAAAAGCAATGACATTTACATTAAAAAAAAAAAACTATTTTAAAGGTTGGAATAGATACTTTTAATAACAGAACTTTCATTCTACTGGTCCTAGTCTACCAAGTGCCACCATGATCTGTTGTAAGTTTACTTAAGTTATTATTTATTACTGCAGGAATCCATTTTCTTAATTCTTATCATCACCCTTTTTCATAATGCCCCACTAATAACTTTATATGAAAGTGATCTCAGACACCTTGTTTTACTCTTTAAAAAGAAATGCAGATCATTTCAAAAAAGTACCGCACATCACAAACGTAGTTAATATGCATATACAAATAAAAAAAATAATATTCAAACCTCCATCCCAAACAACTCTACACAGAGCTAGCTATACCAAAAATAAACATATAAAAGTACACAGCCTACTGGAAAACAAAATAATGAAGGCTAACACTTTGCAAAATAAGCCACCCTTTTCCAGGTATTTTGGAGGTACTAGGACTTTCTGCTGCTGGTGTTTCATACCAATGCTTCTTTCCAGAACAAGTATGACTTCAAAGCAGCAGGGTTATGAAACCATGAAAGGATGCAATACATAATATAAAGGAATGATCATGTCCCCTGCTTATGAAGTTAAATAAATGAACATAATTAGAGAAAAAACAAAATGAAGTCTGCAAGTATATCAAAATGAGGCCAAACAGATAAGAAGACTTAAGACATACTCTTAGAAATTTTAAAGCATTTGAATCACAAAGAGAGTAATGGATGGGAATGATTAATTGTTTGTTTGTTTTTCATTGCCAGACCCAAAAATAAAAAAAAGAGTATGTGTGAGCAGAACAGAAAAAAAAAGAAAATCAGCTTCTCACAAATTATAAAAAGAAAACAGAAATCAAGCTCCCTACTGCTACAATGAAATACAGATTGTATGTTACATGTGTTGACATATTAGGCAGAGGAAGGTCATTTGCTCGATTTTCTTCATGTGCTATAGGATACTTCAAATTTAGGTAAAGTGTTTCATACTTTCCAAAACTATTCTTAGCTAACACTTTACAACTTTGTGCTACTAAATCCAATTACAGAATCACAGTTATTAAATCTTGAAGGCATTACATTATCTTAGATCATGTAAAAAGAGCAAAGCTATTCATAAATCAAATAAACTTCATCTGCTTAAGATTCCAGCTATTTAAGATACCTGTAGTTTGAATACACAGATACTTAAAATGAGCGGAAATTACTTTTTAAGTACTGCAATTAACATTGACTGACATTCAAACTGTTGAGCTGAACTAAATGTTACAAACAGCAAATGATGGGGGACAATGACCATAAACTGAACTTCAAAAACACATTTTCCTTCTCCTTTTTCATTTCCTTATTAATATTCATGTTCAGTGACTGCAGTTACCAAGATATCTTAAAGCAAAATCCAGTGGTTCAGATTGCAAGGGCAGAAAATATACATCTGAAGTTGAATACATGCTGACGGCCCTTCTCATTTTATGTTTGATATACTTAAGGTTAGAAGATCTTTACAAATTGCACTCTTAATTTTATTCTGTATGCATAAAACTCTTTGAGTTTGTTAGTTTTGGTGTCTGGTTGGGGTTTTGGTTTTTTATTTGTTTTGGTTTTGTTTCATTTTTTTTAATGTCTTTTTTTCCTGAAACTTATTCTG
Organism: Pezoporus wallicus; assembly: GCF_028554395.1. Taxonomy (NCBI): domain Eukaryota; kingdom Metazoa; phylum Chordata; class Aves; order Psittaciformes; family Psittacidae; genus Pezoporus; species Pezoporus wallicus. Next base: position 136,240 of record NW_026642512.1, on the reverse strand, counting down.
ACACTTCTCTTTGCAAACTGGCAAAAGTTCTTTGTTTTCATTTGGAAACACTAAATGGTGAAGCAAAAAGGTTCATATTGACTATTTTAAGTTATCAGGTACAAAATTCTCCCAATAAGGAAGCTATTTCTATTACATCATCACACCATATTTTGTTATCTGTGTGTTCAACTTTTATTTAGATTAGTGTTGCCTTTTTTTTTTTTGTAAATATTCATATAAGTTTATATTCCTTTGTTTCTTAAACAATGATAAAAAGAAAAGTTAAATTCTAAAATGCAGGAAGAGAAATAAAATAAAAAATATGACGTCAATGGAAAGCTAGTAAAATACACTACAGCCAATAAAAAGATGAGGGAAGTACAAGAAGAAACTAGCACAAAAAGTAGGCTACAAGGACTAATATGGGTATTTTTACACATAATTTTTGAGTCTGGCCTACATAATTTATTGCCTTTGACATCATTTTGCTTTCCCTTTTTGTTAAAAGTACATTTTTTCTAAAAGTCAGCAATACCTTTGTCTACCTGTCCTGTCTGGGAGACTGAAAGATAAAGGTCTGCAAGAGAGAAGAATGGAAAGAGCTAGAAAAGATCAGGAGGTTCAGAAAAAATGAGGTCCAACTTAAAAGTCTAAATCACACGCAGTTGAACACTCCAAATAGAGAAGAGGTAGCCCAGGTTTATCCATAATACTTCCAGAGGCTCTGGATAAATTCCCAATGACCCCTCTCCCAAAAATTCCCTCCCTTAATCACAGTGATCCTTCGGCTTTAGGAGGATTTGACCAGAAATCCATTCACAGATAAACACTAAACTGAAAGGTAGGGAAATGCATTTAAGACAACATTTCTTTGGGTAGAAATAGAATTGATGTCGTAGCCCACCCAAGCAATGTAAAAGCTGGATCAGAAATCAAAGCTAGGGACTCCCTCATCATGGTTTATAGAATTAATCTTTGCTGAAAGCATTAAGAAATTTTTTGAGTTAGTAATTTTGCTCAACTATTTGTGGATTTATAAATACATTCAAATTTCTTCACTGAATTCTAACTGAAGGCCTGTTTAGAAACTTGATAACATAACTAAACAAATACCTGATATCAAAGGGCTAAATTCTGTATATTATAGGAAGCCATGCGAGCACAATAAAAAATTCATTTCTGAAAACATAGTTCAGTTACAACTTGGTTAGCTTTACCACTTCAACTACAAAAGAAAAGATAATTAAACCTTAAAGCAGCTATTTTATGGATGCAAGACAAAAGGTCTAACAAGCCAAACAGACAAAAGTGAGAGTGCTGTGGCTCAGGTGGCAGCCCTATGAACTTCAGACTATATCAGTAATAATTATTACATTTTTCAAAATAATCTTTTAAGTTAAAGAAAACTAAGAAGATCCACTAGTTTTGATTTCTCACTGACCAGCATTCAAAAATATTATTATTACTGATTTTGATTTACACAAAATGGGTTTGCTTATATCTTGAAAATATGTATTTAGGAAAGACATGTTCAAAGACTTACAATCTTGATCAGAAAGACAAAAGCAAAAGAAATAGCAATCAGGAAATTTCTGTGAATATACATGAAACAAATGATTAATGATCTGAGGAAACAGTTACCAGGTATTGTGAAGTATCTCAGCATAACAGTATCTCAACTGTTAAACTTGAAAAGAGTCACTGAACTAAGAAAAAGAAATTTGTGGTGAGCAGACTGCGAAATGCTCCACTTGATCCCAGTCACCAAGTGATTTAATTTATTACTGCTACTTCTTTACCTTTTATAATTCATTGCTGAATGGAAAGGAACAGATTGCTACTTGCCCTGCATACGCTCTGAACTCTACATGGCGTTTTTTTATATCTTCTACCACCTATTTTTATACTAAAAGTATCTTAAAGAAGAATGAATTACTGATGAATAATGGAAAACAGCAAGCATTGCAGCTGGCTGCACTGAATTGATGTTTCAGATGAGTAATTAGAGACTGGTCTACAGTTGATTTAGTAACAATTCACATAATTAAGAATAAATACCTTAATTAAGTGCTTTCAGGTAAAACCAATATGCACATAATACATGGTAGAACATAGTTGCTCAGTAAGTTCAGCTTCTGGGACCCTATGTTACTTTTCCATCAAATAAAGAAAAATATATGTATACAGAAGTTATATTTTGCTAAAATATAGCAAAAAGTTACAAGAATTAGAAGAAAAAAAAAGCAAAATCAGGAGAGCAGTATACACTGTACCACAAAAAAAGCTGAAGAATTCTTTTCTCTCTTTGTTACACTGACGTTAAAATTAAGAAGTTCTCTGGGTCTTGTCCTAAAATGTCATTTAGTTCATATTTATGTGACCTGCATTATTTCAATCTACTCAGCTGACTTCAACTTTAGAAACAGTCTCCAATTCAAGCACAGGTTTGTTCAGAAATCTGAGTATTACACTTCAAAAATCAGATGACGTGTTCTTCTGTAGAACTGCTCTTAGCAATAAGAATTAATCACAAGCTAAGCTAAAATGTACAAATAATACTTTAGCTTACAAGAGCTGCCTAGTGATGTTAAAGGAACAGTAATATTCTGTCATAGCTAAAGTAATTCTAGAACCCTTATTTAGTCTAAGTTTTTCCTATACATAAATTCAACAACTGCTGAATTGAAAAGGGATTCCCACAACTTATGTGAGTAACCCCCACTCAGACTGCTATGGGCATACACAGAGTATCACTTTCTTACTCGAACCTACTCAGCTGAAGACCAAATGTTCAGATAACAGAAGAATTCGCATTTACTTTGAAGGTCTAAAACTGGGCTTTTAGTCCATTTCAGTCCAATTTCTTGTTTTTCATTGCAATATTATTATTGTGATGCTAAATACGCTGCAAGAAATTTCAGGTGCTAGAAACATTCTAGCAGACAGGAATATGTAGTCTTCGTATATACACTTTAGTTCTTTACCTATTTTCATTTAAGTATTAGAATCACTAGTCCAGTGTAATAAATACACTGGAAATAAAATGTTTTCTTCAAGAGAAAGTTACAGAACTACAGAAGTATGCCAATAACAATGGCTAACAATGCTATTATACACAAATAGCAAGAACTAAGCAGAAGCACCTCTAAGAAATTATTACTTATGATGACAGATGCAACATCCTAACCTAAAGATACATTTTTCATTTTTAGCATTAGAAGCAAGCAGCTGTATATTTTTTACTACTGAACACAAACAGCATTAGATAGCACGCATTTACTGCAACCATGTTTTTAAGTTTAGAAACCACACAGTACGTCACTCTTACCTCAGATTTCTCCAGTTTATTTTGAGCATCAATCTGAGTGACAATTTCATTCATATTGGTCTCCAAAACCATTCCACCCATGACCATTTCAGCCAATATATTATGGACCTGAAAAAGATCAAAAGAAAATTTAAAAATGCAGTATGTTCTAAATGCATCTGTACAGATCATACCCAGATTCCTCAATACAGAAATACATATTTTGTAAGTCACTTAATGTTAGCAATTTATTAAAACCATCTGTGAACAACTTGAGGTTCATTTCTCCAATATCTTCTTGTTCATAGGTCTGCTACAAACTCATCAGCTATACCACTTCACTTATTAATACTAGAAGAAACTTTCACCTTCATCTTTCTTTCAGGACTTGGTTTCTATCCAAGGACTATGGACAAGAGTTCCAATTAATATCCATAGCAGCAATACCTTTAAGGAGCAGGCTCTACAAGTTTAAACAAATTGCTCACACATGGATGTGTAAAAACTACTTTGGGCTACATCTATGCAGGAAGAGACACAGTGATGCTCGCCTACCACAGGTATAAAGACTAGGCTTATAAGGAGAATTAACACACCTGAGCTACACCATGAACAGGGAGTTTCAGCTTTTACGACTAAGACTAACAACTAGGTCTCAAACTGTAGGACTACATAAGCCATCTGGGGACATTAATCAAAAGGATATGTCTACATAGCCCTCTTCCCCGCAACCCTGATATGGAGATGTAAGCCCTGCTTCATGAATCTCTGCTTCAAGAGTCCACATCTGCATTTTATCTAAGACTTTTCCTTTTTTTTTAAGGCACGCTTTCATATTGTAAGTGAAAATTGAGAGATAATATGTAATGTGTAATATTTTAATTCCATTATAATTCTAAGAACAAGGAACATTTTATTACTTTACTACTTTTCTGAAACAAACACACTGTACAATCTGATTCTTCAAAGCATAATTCTGCTATTATTTTGGATAGTCTTGCGATTTCCTTGTGGATCAAGGATAGAAGTAAATCTCTGAATCAAACAATCCTAAAGATGAGATGCAAGTAGTATATCAAACTACCACACTTCCAATTTTTGTGCCATACCTCCAAAACAAAACTGAAGAGTTGTTTCCCTGATAAATCATTAGTGTATTTCAGTATAAATATACAATTGTGTTTAGAGAAGCTGAAAACAACTCTTCCTTTCTGCCTATTGCTTCTGAGTATAGCTTTAAGAATCAAATAAATACTTAGGGGAAAGTATAACAATCCTTACTTAAATTCTTGACTCAAGGTTTCATTCATCTTTTATTTTGGAAATGGGCTGCTTCTGCTAAAGTATATAATTAGTATTTAGGCTTCACATTTTTTTCAGAGCTTGAAAATTCTAGCCTAAATATCTAATCAAATTTTAGCTTCCCTTTAACAAATAGTTTTCAAAAAGAAAATATCATTTCATATCTGATACAAAGTAAAATATTCTCCAAGAAATTTAACACACTGAAGCACCTCAGTTCTCTATATTTTATTAGAAAGATGTTTCTCATAAAGTGTAAAATAATACTTATGTGAAGGAATGCTACTGAAGGAAACATGCAACAGCGTAACAGCTCAGACAGCACAGAAGATAAAACATTCGGCAGCTGAAGATCAAACTCTTTGCCACAAAATGACTGCAGTATTTTGTTTTTTTTATGCTCAGAAGCCAACGTATAAGCCACTAAAATTCTTCTGTATTTTAGTATTTTATTTTGGAAACAACCAACATCTTCCAGCCAGACTGCAAATCCTAATGATTCGTCATGAGCATGATACCAGTTTAAACACCTACTCAAGGTCATTTGCATTTCACTGTCTGGTCACCGTACAAACGCTTCTTCCAAAAGAACTTCCTGATTTTTAAACAAACTGAGTCAGTTCTAAATGGTTGTTTCAGATACCTAACTTGTTACTGTTTTCAGTTCACTTTTAGTGATTGTCTTACTTTCCTTTCACATCTTTTGCTGTTGATACAATAAAATTTTCACAGATGGGGAAAGGTGACCGCACAGAAAGGAGCAGTAGGCACAAAATGCAACCGAAGGAATAAATTCTGTATATTCAATTCTCAGCCTTGTAAGTTAATACTCCAAGAGGTGCCAACAACCTTTTAAATAAAAGACTACTTTAGTAATTCCTTTAGTATTACCATTTCCCAAAACTAGCTTAATAAATAAACCGCCTGTTCCTGATAACTGGGAATATTCAAACAAGACTGGCTCTGAATGGCTGAAAAAAGACATAATGCCTGTTTGAAATTTAGAAGAGAAAGATTCACACAGCATTTAAATTACATAATCATAGCATCTGAAAGGCAACTACCAGCCTTAACTGGAAAACCCTGTAACAGTTTCAGTTGTGAGGAATATAATACTTAACCGTAAACAAAACAGATTATTTCTTGAAACTAAGTCCTACTCTGAGAATATCTGATGTCTCCAATTTTACAATTATATGTGCAGTAACACCATGCAAATCTCCCATCTTATTATTTTTCCTCAGAAAAAACACAGCTTTCAAGTCTTAAAAATAGTATGTTGAAACTTTCTAGATCCGACAATAAAATTGGACTCACTGCAGAGTTTAATACCAAGTATCAGTTGAACCAAACATTTTACTTGACAAGAAGTATTACAGGAGTTCACCACAGTACCTTGTCTACATGGAAAATTAAATCCAGTTCACACACATTTTCAAAACATTTGTCTAGTGTCTCCACAAATACCTGCAAAAAGGAAAAAAAAGCCAGAGGTCAAACTTAACAGAAACTCAATAGTTTCATCAGGGCAGATTTAGGGCATTAAAAGCATCTATAGAAATTATGTGGTTAACATTATTATGCCAACAGTATGTTCTCCGCAGAGGGCAAAACTGTATGCACAATTCAGTTTATGTTACAACACCACTAAAAATCAGAGTTTTAAACAATACGTGCATCATCTATGCTATAATTTTCTCATCTGTGATTCAAAGTGTTCCTTCCCAATCCAACCCAATTATTAAAAAAAAACAGCTAATTTTTCCATTATTATTATTATAGTTGGTTTTGACAATTACTATGTTGTAGGCATCTCCTGGTTAACCAGACTGTTAACTACTTCGCAGTACAGAGACACATAAGCAATAAAAACTGTCAGCATCATGCAAGTTTGTCAGCATTATGGCTCCTGGTAACTATAGCAGCTTTCACCTGGTTTATAGACCTGCTGAATTCAGGATGAACCAAGGGAAAAGGCAGCTGTCCTAACTGTCTTAATGTCACACCTGCTGATCCTGTCAGGCATACCACCAAATAAATTCAGAGAAGTCCAGCAGTTTGTACCCAGGCAAATAACCCCTCCCTGAATCTAGAATATAACCACACAAAACAGAAAAAATCAAAGCAACTTCTGAAGCCTGGCCACTGATGATCTTTGCCAGATATGAACTGCACGTTACAATGCTCCAGGTATTTCTGTGACAGATTTCCTGGCACTCAGCCAGTATTGGTACACTAATTGCATCCCAGACTTCCATTAGGCCTGATAATGAAAAGATGATTGTACTTGCACTTGTGAAGCCCCTGAATGCTTCACTCAAAACAATGTCCTTGTGGAAAGTACTGACAAGACTCCAGTCCTAGAGAGGTATGAGCAGTTCCCTTATGCAAGGGTAACTCCTATTCAGATGAGATGTCAAGACTTCCAAGTTAAACATATGCTTTATTAACGACAAATAAGTAAGATGCAACTTGTGGGAAATTCTGACTTTAGTTTTGTTTCAAGACTGTTTTGTCACAATACGCATTTAATATTTTTTATTTAGTTGTCACTGTCTTTTTTTCTTTTTTTTTTTCAGTACTAACCTCAAACCCTAAGGCAGAAATATGGAAGAAATATGGTCTCAATTCTCTCTTTTTTCAACATGGTTTATTAATCCTATCTTAGTCTTTGAGAGGAACCAGATTTCAAACTGCTTAGGCTCAGAGAAATAAGAATAAGAAGCCGTGTTTTGCTTGACAAAAATTATAAAATAGTTTAGGTTGGAAAAGACTTTAAGATCATCAAGTTCAACTGTTAATCTAACACTGCCAAGTCCATGACTAAAACATGTCACTGAGCAGCACATCTATATGTCTTTTGAGTCACCAGGAATGGTGACTTAAGTACTTTTCTGGGCAGCCTGTTCCAGTACCTGAAAACCTTTTAGGTGAAGAAATTTTTTCTAATATCCAGTCTAAGCCTCCCCAAAGCAACTTGAGGCCACTTCCTCTCATACTACCACTTGTTACTTGGGAGAAGAAACTGATCCCCACATCTCACTACAACCTCCTTCTAGGTAGCTGTACAGAGTGATAAGATCTCTCTGAACCCTCCTCTTCTCCAGACTAAACATACCCAGCTCCCTCAGCCATTCCTCATCAGGCCCTTCAGTAGTTTCACTGCTCTTCATTGTGCTCCAGGCCCTTCAGTAGTTTCACTGCTCTTCTCTGGACCTGCTCCAGCACCTCAGTGTCTCTCTTGTAGTGAGGGGCTCAGAAGCAAACACAGGATTGGAGGTGCAGCCTCACCAGTGCCAAGTACAGGGGGATGACCACTGCCCTGGCCCTGCTGGCCACACTATTTCATCAGAAAAGAAGCCATTGGCCTTCTTAGCTGCCTGGGCACAAGCTGGCTCATGTTCAGAGGCATCAATCAGCACCTCCAGGTCCTCTTCTGTGGGCAGCTTTCCAGGCACTCTTCCTCCACCCTGTAGCATTGCATGAGGTTGTTGTGGCCCAAGGGCAGAACCCAGCGCTTTGCTTCGCTTTGCTTCATTAAACCTCATACCACTGGCCACAGCCCAATGATTCACTGTCCAGATTCCTCTGCAGAACCTTCCTACCCTCCAGCAGATCAACACTTCCACCCACCTTGGGAGGTGCACTCTACCTTACCTACTGAGGGTGCACTCTATCCCCTCATCCAGGTCATTGCTAAAGATACTAAACAGAACTGGCCCCAGTACTGAGTCCTAGGGAACAACACTTGTGACCAGCCACCAACTGGATTTAACTCCATTTATCACGGCTCTTTGTGGATAAAAGGACTGCTTCTATAGGCAAAGATTTATGTCTGCAGACCCCGTGAAACAGGCCTACACAATATTAGCCATTTACAGTCGTCTACTTTGGATATCCATGAAGAAAGATTATTTTCACATCTGAATCCCTGATCTCGGATCCTGCTTGCATTTATTCTCCTGTAACAGAGAGGAGGATCACCGTTTGTTGTTTTTATAACTACTATTATCAAACTACATCTAACTGATGTTCTATGCATTCAGAACAAAGATTATTCTTTAATACCAAAATACCAATTCATAACTTAAACCAGGAACAAACAGCATTTTCACAGGCAGACTCAAGACAGCAAGGTTCATTGACAACAGTTAACTAAGTAAATGAAAGCTTCAGTGTAATTTAACAGAAGCACAAAGCAAAGCAGATTTTCCTTCAATTAGCTGTTAATCTGTTGTGATGAAAACAGTTGTGTAAAGAAGAAATGTGAGCAAAGTGAAAAACTTACAAGTTAAGCAGAACAAACTACACAGTTCACAACTATGTACAGCTAGACAAATGACCAGAGATGTTCTCTTACTTTACTTGAACCTTAGGAGAATGTGGTTACAAGGACAATGCTGTTTGATAGCAACTGCAGGAAGAAGATTGGAAATAGATTGTAAACATTACCTTTATCCAAAGGTTTTAGTTACAGAAGCTAATAGTTTGATGCCATTAAATATATATATATATATATTCCTCATATACATCACCAAGTTTGCACATGAATTTACATACTCATTGACATCCATCTAGTTCTTTAGAAAATAAATGAACATGTTAAAAACTCAAAAATTCTCATAAAAGGCCCTTGCTAATCTCTATTTAGTAGCAGCTTGTATGTCCACACAAACAAGACATATGTTTCATTCTTCTGACCTTCTTCCAGTAACTAGGTCTTCTCCTATAAGAACACTTGAATCACAGTTACAATGGTTACTTTTAAACCTTTGTTCATTACATAGCGACAACACAACCCACTGAATCAAGCCACAGATCTCTGCTTGATGAATGACCAGTAAAATGTATCAAGCATTTTTTATTCTAAGGGAAATCAGCAGACACTGAGTATTCTTCAAAGAGATTTTTCACTGGCTAAGGATTTCTCACAGAAATTTCAGAAACTTCCTCAATCTTCCATTCATGGAGAAGAGTAGAGAGTAATGTCAGCACTGACAAGGTATACATCCATAATGAGTAACTAGTCTTTAAAAGCATTAGTCTGCAAGGTGAAGTAGATTTTCCACACTAACACTCCTTAACCTACCTAATTTAACATGTCCTCAAATAATCAATATGGTAAATAAAATTAAAGCCTTCAGCATAATTTTAGCCGAGAGTCAAGTGAATTGCACACTGTGGCAAGCAGTGATAGAATTCAAGTACTTCAGTAATTGCTCGAGATGCTGCAGCCACAATATCCAGAAGAAAAAAAAAACAACAATTGTTTTGGGCCACACGCACACCCTCCATACACCAGTTCAAATGAGCCTTGTGATGCTCTTGGAAAAGAGCCACAAATAAATGAGTCAAATAGCAGGAAAATAAGGATACATGGAATACAGGCACAATGTATTACTAGCTCCCCCTTGTGCTTTATTTTTTAAATCATAATCTTAAAAGAAATACGCAAGCATATCCCCATGGAAGTAAAAAGGGGTGGAGTGGGGGGTGAGGGGAACATAAGAAAATAAAACGAAAAATAAAAAAGTGGGGAAAAAAATACGAAAAACCCCACACTTTTGTAGTAACTATGCTTTAATAAAGCCAGATACACACCTACAGAGTAAAGTACATGAAGCAAAATACCAAATTGCTATCAGATATATACAAGCTCCCTATAAAGAGCAGCATGTCAAAACATAAAACACCTCTTTACCATGAAGGGCTTTTTAGGTCAGTGTGGCTTTTTTGTTCTTAATTCCTGCCCTTTGCTTTTCACTGAACTCTAAAATAAATTAATAGTGTTACCTGAGAAGTATTTCGTGATTTTTCTGCTGTCAAAATAGGTATCCCAGTCATATGCCTCTCCCTGTTTCTTACCGAACATCCTTACCTTGATAGGCTATATACAACTTTTCATGGAAGACTGATCTCATACTTAGCTGCTTATTGAGTCAATATGTCTTGGAAGTACATCAGTGTGCTAAACTCCTAAAAAATGCGCAGGTGTTATAAGTTTTTAGGTCCCTAGGCTAGTTAGGCACCATTTAAATGTCACTCAACTTTTCCACATGGCAGCCTACAGCTAGTTATATTTTCTTATGTAATTTCCATGCGCTATAACCTTACACTTCACAGGCTAATGAGAAGAGTCTGAAATAACTACAACTCATGAATTAATTTACACTGAATCCAAAAGACTGCAAAACCTATCAAAAGCATAGCACAAATGCTGATGCATCTCCCATCCAATTAATCAAAAATAAACAGACTCTTGTGCTTATTAAAAGCAAGAAAGAAAATGGACAAATCTTAACAGTATGAATTTGCCTGAACTGTTCAAACACATTTAGTTTGAAGACAGTACAAAATCTGAGGCAGAGTGTATGATTTGCAACACATACAGTGTTGCAAATTTAGCCTGGACCAGTGTTGCAAAATTAAGCCTGAACCAAGATGACTTGTGAAACAGTTCTGACCTAATGGTGATGTTAACAGGCCTTCACGTAAGTACCTTAAGTATTACAACAAAATCTTTATGCTGAAAATAACTGCAGAATGAATATGTAATCTAAGCTACCACAGACTTACTCAGTTTACAAGAGAGAAAACCCTTAAATTCTGGGTTCATTTCACCAGTTTATTTTCATGAGATCATAATCTGGCCCTTCACATAACTACTTAAACAGTTCGGTATATGTATTATCTATAACTAATTCCAAATGGCTTACTCTTACCTGTGTTTTCTCTGAGCTATAGTAAACAAAGATGTAAGAAAGTGGTTCAACACTTCTCAACAAAAAAAAAAAAAACAAAACCCAGACAAAACGTATTTGCTTGAGTAGATGTATATGTGTACATACTGCCAATCTAATCTGCATTGCAACTGAGGTTGAGATGTGCTAATAAACCTTGAGGGCACTTTTCCAGTGCAAGATATATTTAAATTTGATCGCTATTGCTAAGAAATTAAACAGATCCTTCCTGTGAGCCAGACTGGAAAGAAAAATATTTTATTGATCTCTGTATACTTTCTACTATAATCAAATGGTTGAATTACAGTGACCTAGACAAATGAGAATAATGAACAGCTGCTGGTCCTATGGTGAGACTATTCATAAACAAAATCATATGGGTAAGAAAAAAGTAAAGTATTTCTATAAATAGAAATAGCATTCTTACTATTTCTGATTCCTTCAAGTAATTATACTGACAAGTAACTAAACATTGGAGAGTAATGAAAAAGATGATAAAGACTGAGAGATTATAATCCATCAAAGTATTTCTGGTACAAGAAGCAACACAATTTAAAGAAAAGTTTAACATCTCCCCAATTCAGAGAATTTGAGGGCAATCTGGATCTACTGTCCAGAAGGGCACTAAATACTGAAGAGCAGCTGTCAACACTAACAGGTGACCATGAGAAGCTATACAGATCCAAGAAAGGTCTGCAGGGAACTGTGATGCCTTTAAGACTCACACTGCTTTCTTCAGTGAAATAATTAATAGATACAGGCCCATTTTTCAGGATATGTAATAAACTAATAACCTTGATGTGCAAGGTTCTGAAAGGCTTAGTAGTAAGTGAATCATACATATACACCCAAGACCCATTTTATGTAATGACATACATCACATCATGCTGTGAAACTATTTTTTGCCAAATCTGACTACACTAAAAATCATCAGTGAAATTGTTTATGTGCAAATTTGAACTTGGAAAATTCACTGGTACAGTCAGAGTTCTCTCGACATGTGTTCATATTACCAGGCCTAATTTTGTTGGTGAGTAGATACAGACATATTTAACAGTTTAAATCACAACTGCTGTACTGGGAGCCCTTCAGAAGACATTGTATTGAAGGAGTCTGCGATCTATAGGCTTGAGTCTGCTCTAACAGGCTTCAGAAGCCTGTATCTTATTAATGTGATCTTTAATTTATGTCTTTGGGAAAGGTGAACTATAGTTGTGTCAAAGAGTGGAATGCACTGATCCTGACCAAGAGACTGTTAGGAATTAGTGATCCAAGTTAACACTTAAACTGAGTAGGCACAGGCCTGTGCTGTGCTGCACAAACTCCTTGGCTGCAAGATAAACTCAGCCCGCTCACTGTAACAGAGGAGCCTGCAGGAAGCTCCTGCTTGGTATCAGTGACTGCACCACTTGTATGACCTTGTCTGTACCTCAAACTGCAGCAGGAAGTTGTCATGAGAACTTCCTTTAGGTAAAGAGTTGTTTTCTTGTGAGGAAGTTATGTAACGGCTCAAAGGTCCAATAAAGGAAAAGCATCCCTCCATGGACAGGGTACACTCTGCACGGCACACTGTGAGAAAGTCCACCTGGGTTTTCACCATTGATGCTGCATGAATATGGGATACAGCAAGGGTTGTAAGATTTATTATCTACATTCCTATTCTTAATTCTGTTTTACTAAACAGTTAACTTACTAAGTCATTTTAATTCTTATTGAGACTCAGAAAGAAACTCTACTTCTTTCTCCTAACTTCTCCCTGCCCACCTCTCAGTGCAGAACATATGACTAGGGCAGCATTTCCTCTCATTTTCTAAGGTATATGTGACCCAAAGCTCATAAACCACAAGGAAATTTTCATCCAAAAAAGTTCTGGATGTGTTAATCCATTATATATTTGTAGTGAATACATACATATGCATATATATGTGTATGGCTGTGTGTCTATGTGTCTGTGTGGGTACATAAAGACACAGAGAGAACCTTATCTATCAAGGTTCTCATAATCCAAATTTCTCTAGCAAATGTTTGAACTGCACTATTTTTTTGCCTGCAGAACCAGGCATTGAAAAGCTGCACCAAAAAAACAGCTGCTGATTTTTCAGTCAGTTCCAAACAACCTGTTTCCTTCCTTTTTCATCAATTTGGGAAATAATTTTTTCAGAGACAGTCCAGAAAACAGAAATAAACATACTATCAAAAAATACTTTCTGATTGCAAACAACTTCATGTGTGTTCACGTATGAAAGCCACCTTCCCTTCCAAGTGTCACAGAAAAAAATACAGCTAAATATTGAAGCTCTCAAGTACTTAGAAGTTCACTTACTAAAAAATCAAAGCAGAAAAAAAATCTTACTTGTATGAGGTCTAAAATGCCAAGCTCACTTTCTGAAGAATCCACACAGAAGACAAAATACAAGGTGGCATAGTGTCGGTAAATTAGTTTGTTGTCAGATCCACCTATTAATCTAAACAGGAAAAAAAACAGGAAAGCTTAGTTAGCCTCTCAGGATAAGCTGGGCAAATCCTCACAGTTATTCCAGTTAATAGGAGGCCTATTGTTAATGGTTGGCTGGAACTTTCCCAAATCCAACCGTACCACAACTTTTATTTTGTGATATAATTATGTTGGAAGAATACTAGGTACCAAACAGCCCAAATTACATTTATCACAGAAGCACAGTTATTGTTATCCATATGGATATTAATTATATCAACATATGTACCATTTTATTAAAATCAATTAAAAAAGATAATGCAGTGTCATTTAAAAAAAAAAAAAGTATTGAATGTACTTCCATTACACACTAACAGGCACCGTACAAGGATTAATCTGCTTTACAGATTAACAGAGCACATGTCTATGAATTCTTCCCTGCCCTTCTCCGAGCGGCATCAACGGGAAACTATAACATAGACTGGCATTTGGATTACAGAAATAGCCTTAAGTCAGGTTTATGATCCACTTAATAACAAAGAACACGTAACACTCACATGCTACAAAATGCTTGGTATCTTAAGAAATAACACTGTACTACAACCAATAGTTTGTGATGCAATGATAAAGTCACAGAAGCAATTAAGTTTTTATGGACTCACTAATCATCAAGTTACTAAACAAGAAGATAAGAGGTCTGAACAGGTATTTCCTTCCACTCTTCTCCTACAGCCTTCCCAAAGAAGGTACATAAATCATGTTTCTTCAGATCACTAACATTTGCTTTGAGCAATAGGAGGCTCATTCAAATAGAAACGAAAATATTTTGTAGCTTGAGGCTTGTGCTATGTATATAATTCTTCCTTAATCCTGTACCAGAACTGAATCACCCATCTGGAGTACCATGTCTCATCCCTTTATCACAGGGAGAGAATACTTAAATAAATAAAAAGAACAAGAAATCTTTTAGGCCACTTTTGCTTCAGCTCGTTGTTTTGCATTAATGCTTGGGTGATGGGAGGGAGAACCCTGAAGAGCAAGAACTATGTTTAAGAAGTATCAGACAAAAATATTACCAAAAAAAAATGTGGCAGGGGAAAGAAATGGCAAATAATTGTGCTTTATTTAGCCAATTCTTCCAAATACTTCACTTCACAGAGTTAGCGTATATATAAACTATTGAGGCCTTTGGGTAAAGTGCAAACTACAAAGTGATCCCTGTCTTGGAAAAACAAAAAGTACTGAAAAAATATATTGATATGGTAACTCTGGAATTGAGCAGTAGGAATAAAGCCAGAATTGTATCTTCTGTCTTAGTTTCTTTCTGTTGCACAGCTGTGATTTTTTAAAAAAGGCTCCAAATGGCTTGTCTTTCACTTACACAACTCAGGCCAGCATGTTCCAGCCTGAAATCACCTCCAAGAACCTAAAGACAAATCAATCATTGGAAGAGAACTATTTTAGTTTAAAAAAATAATAAAAAAAAAAAATCAGGAATCGTCTTGATCGGACATGGTACAGGTAAGCATTTAACTGACTCTGCACTAAATTTAGGCATTAGCATACTAACTTTCAGTTATCAGAAATTTCCACAATTAAAGTACTTAACACGCTGTGACAATCTCTGTTTAGACTGGAGACCATGAGCATACTCTATTGTGACCACTTTTCCTAGAAGGTGGTTTTGTAACTATTTAATCTTGATGACAAATATCTCAAAATAAAACACTTCCATCTCAGAATTCATTCTCTTCAACTAAAGCAAAACCACATTAGAAAAAACAACATGATGATTCGAGAAATAATATTTTGTGTGTGTCTTCCAGAGACAGAAGACATGTGGCTTTCCTCCTACCTTACTCTATCTAATGAAAGAATCTTGGTTTCTGAATGGAGACTAGAAATTCCTAGCTTGATTTAGGGAAAATGGTTAGGTATCATCTGCCTGCTTCTTTGCCATCTTGTGTCTGAAACAATTATAGCACTAGATATGGCACTGTGTCAGTTACTGCTCTAGAAAAAACAGTTTTACTGCCTAACTCATATTGATACATACATATATACATGTATATGTATGCTTCAGTTAGTAAAGAATATGTATGTGCAACATATTAGTCTTTCTGTATTAAAATATCTCAAGTGATGCAGCATTTACATTAGAACTGTACAAACAAGTATATTATAATCAGAAGTAATTATATTTGCTAGCCAGTATTTATACTTACAATCCTCCTTCTAGGAAGTTACAGACATTTTCATCACGTTTTGATACTAAGTGGAAAGTTTCTCTGATAACTTGTTGCTGCGTATCTTCACTCTATGAAAGAAAACACATTTTGCTATCAAGCTAAAATGGATTCATTAACAATGCACACTATTCACATCTAATAAATACAACACAAGGTATATAGCACCCTCAAATGATTTCTGAAGCCTCAGATCTGCCAATTGACAAGCTGCATATCACTGCTATCATTTCAGCACAAAATATTTTTGCAGGTCACAAAAGAATACATTACTGATAAACAACTGTAGAAAAAAAGTTACTGTTTTTAAGAAACTTCTAAGGAAAAATAAATTCTAAAAACAGTTTCTTCAAGTGAACAGAAAGTCTTCTCAAATATTATGAAATTTTCTTATCTCCACCATAGCCTGAACTTCAGACATACTTTGAAAACTACTGTAGAAAGTGGATGCTTCCCCTTGCAGGAAAAAAAAAAAACATGAGATTTGCCTCCAGTACTGG
Source organism: Pezoporus wallicus (assembly GCF_028554395.1). Lineage (NCBI taxonomy): Eukaryota > Metazoa > Chordata > Aves > Psittaciformes > Psittacidae > Pezoporus > Pezoporus wallicus. Next base: position 119,729 of record NW_026642512.1, on the reverse strand, counting down.
TTCAATCGATGTTAAAGTATGTGTAAGTTTCAAAATGACCATAAATAAACCTGTCTCACTGAAGCCACACTCAAAAAGATAACCAAGACAACTGCACTGGTCTCTGTGCACCACAAAGCTTTAGGGAAATCACCTGATCACATAATTTTACTCTCATGTGCTGTATTTTTGTGGAGACACAAAAGTAGACACATTTGAATGGAAAATGACAATGGAAGTTAACTGTTTCACACTGATACATGTTCTGTATACCTTTCCAAAGTGTTTCACTTACTGGTTACCTCCACACAGAGGAAAAAAAAATAAAACCAATCAACTTCTCTAGTAAGTTCCTGTAGCTCTGCATTGGAAGTGACCAAGAATAGAGTGGGAATGCACACAAGGGTGTAATGATTTTGGTTGGGATAGTTTTCTTCTTAGTACCTGCTGCAGGGCTCTGTTTTGGCTTTAGTCTGAGAACAATGCTCCTAACACACCAATTTTTAGTTGCTGCTACATAATGCTGACCCTGATCAAGGACTTTTCAGTTAAACCATGACAAAGGGCAATGCTTATCATGAAAATTAAAATATACCGTTTTAATTTTTAAATCAGAAAGAGTAAATACAGAAAGACATCTGCTTGGTAACCCAGAACTGGGACAAAGAAGAAAATGGGTTAACAAACAAGTATTAGTATTTCCCAGTATTGCCTTTCTAAAGAAAAGGGATCAAATTCAGTAGCCCATAGCAACAACTTCTGTCAGTTACACTCCTCCAATTAAAAGCCTGACTGTGGAAACAGAAGTGTCGCAGTTATCATTTCTGCTTCAATATGCAGAAATAAGATACACCCCTTCCAATAAATATGACTTCTGTAGTAGCCAGAACTGAAAGTATGTAGCCATAAAACCAAGTCAGCAATAGCACTACTGAACAAGAATATTTTGTTTACACTATCTGGGGAAGCATCAGTCGTTTTTTGTGTTTTAATGCCCAAGGTTTAATGCCCAGAGCTTAGTTTATCTGCTAGCAGATACACTACATGATAAAAACACTGCCTTAATTTTTTTTTTATCCTTGAATGACATTGTTTCCACGTCTCAATTCTCTGTGGCTGCACTTCCATTCAGATCAAGCCCTTGTGCTGCATTTTCAGACCTGCCTTGCTACTTGCCTTCTCCCCAGTAACAGAATATACTTTTCTATTCCATCACATTTCTTTTTCATGTCAACTCTATTTTTACAGTATTCTGAAAGTTTCCAAGGGAAGAGGCTCTGCTTATTTGTGAACCTGTGGATCCCATAAAACCCATCTTCGCATTTCTGACACCCTTGCCACAGCACTGATACATGCCGCACTACATCAGAGATGCCAATTAGGCTAAAAATCATGGCAGCTCGGCGCTTCCACAGATAAACTCAGAGAGCCGAGTCCGCCGCGGAGCAAAACTCCCTTCCTCCACCCTCGGTGTGCCAAAGGGTAATTTCCAGAGAAAAGAACGGTGTCTGGAAAACCTGGTTTCGGAACGTCATTTCCCTTACCGATACGTCTCACAAGGCCCCAGCACACCCATTTCCCCACGCCCTGAGCCCTGAATCGCGGAGCAGCAGTCACCACGATTCACCCCAGGCAGGGGGGGCAGGGCCGGAAGAGTTCCCGGTTACAACCGCCCCTCACATCTCCCTTCCCCAGGCCTGGTGACAGGCCCCGCGCGGCCGCGGCCTCCCGTACATAGCGCTGGTAGAACTTGGATAGCCGCGGCTTGCCGTGGTTGTTGAAGATGAGGATGGCTTTGATCATGGTGGGGCGGCGGCCGCCGGGATCGCTGCCCCTGCTCCTCCTCCTGCCCGCCCTTCACGCCCCACTCTCAGGCCGCAGCAACTGCTCGCACTGCAACACGCCGCCGGCGGCCCGTTAGCAGCTGAACGTCCCGAACCCGCGCAACCTCGCGCAACGCCCCGCCCCGTCACCTGACAGGAAGGCAGTGGCCCACAAGGAACGAAACGCCTTGCGCAGCCACAGGCCCTCCCGCCGTGCAGCGTTACTTCCGGTCAGCTACTCCCCTCTGCAGTAGGATGGCGGAAGTGGAGGAGCAGCCGGTGCCTGCGTCGCCTCAGAGCGAGGAAAGAAGCGAAGCCGGGGAAGAAGCCCCTGACGGCGGGGCTGCGGCGGGGGGTGCTGATGCGGCCCCTCCTCCGGCCGGCTCACCGGGCACCGAGGAGGCCACTGGAGACACGAAAAAGAAAAGTAAGGGTGCGAGAAGCCACCGCCGGGGCAGGTGGGCGGGTCTGTGGATGACGGGCAGGTGCGCTGGCCAATCGGAGGTGGTGAGTGGGAGGCTCCGGCCAGTGGGGGCGCGCTGTTGACGCTCGGTAATCCCCGCAGTTGACGTCCTGCTCAAGGCCGTGGGCGACACCCCTATCATGAAGACCAAGAAGTGGGCCGTGGAACGAACCCGCACCATCCAGAGCCTCGTCGACTTCATCAAGAAGTTCCTCAAGCTAATGGCCTCTGAGCAGCTGGTAGGCGCAGCTGGTAGCCTGGCCTACACATCCCGGGGAGGGCAGGAATAGCCGTGGCAGGGAACTCTGCACACCCCGAGGCCGAGTCGTTTCACCTTGTAGGGATGCTATATGTATGTAGACCACGGCTTTTGGTAGACAACTGGTGTAGGGACACCAGGAAAACTATTCAAAGTACACACAGCTGTGCACATTTACATGAGCCATCGTGGTGCAGTTTGGATGTGCTCAGGTGCTCAACTCCATGCAACCTATGGGCTTTTTGCAGTGTCTGTTCTTGTCTAATGCTGCCATACAGAGCTGTGTGCAATGTGAAATGCAATGATGCGTTTCAGTGAAAGGTTCATACGCACAGTGTAATTGTAGAAGTCAGGTATACAGAAGGGAGTATTTGGGGGAAAGTCTATAAAGTGTTTGGGGTTGGTGTTCTGAATATTGATGTCTGTTTTCTTCAAAACTTCTCAAACAGCTTACTTACTAGTAGGACTGACTTCTCTTTAAAATGGAGTACCTTAGAAACATTCACAGTTTGGCAGCATATTACCAATATTGCTTATGTGTTCCTTCATGTGCAGCCCAAGTGGCCTTCTGATAAAATTGGAAGAGCTGGAACAGAGTCAGAAATATGATTGTACTAGTTTTTTGCTTAACAGGGATACATACATTTCAAAGCTTTCATTTAAGATGTAAAGTTAAAACTGGACTCATTAAAACAGTCAAATGTGTAGCCAAAGTGTAGATTAAATCACCCTGTTCTTGGTCTACAGGCACTTATTTAAACACATAAGCTAAAGAGTTTCACTATGTATCTCTTATCTAGAAATCCTGAAGGGTTTGGTTTTTTTTTCCCCAAAGAAGGGGAAAAAAGAATCTTCTATCTCAAAGAAGACTAATAGTTCAGGTATTTATTGTTCATAGATATTATCAACAGTGTTCATAGGTATTATCAACAGTTTAATTCATTAACTTCCATCTCATTATCTCGGGGGGGGGGGGGGGGGGGAAATACAGGAACATGGAGTCTTCCAGTGTGGTTTAAGCTTACAGCTATACTTCAGGAACAAAGCCCTGGGAATTTAATAACTCTTCTTTGGAAATAGCAGAGTTTACTGTACTACACATCACGATCTCACGCTGCAGATTCCAAGGCCCTCTTAGACATTATGGAGTAGCTACTGTGTGCATGTATGTACGTTTGGTAGAGGAAGTGAGAAGGATGACTTTAGAACAAAAAGTTTTGTAATTTCTGTGACTGCTGTTATAACTGAGCAAATTTGGGATAGTGGGAATGGTTTGCATACTTGAAATGAGAGTAAAGACCAAAACAGTAGGTTCATTTTGTGCTGCTGTATGGGAGGCTGATGAGTCAGTTTGCTGCAGAAGGAAAGCAGCACAGCCAGTCAAGGGTAGCTCCTGGAAGTCATGTTACCCCTCCACACCAAAGTAGAAATACTAATTTGTGGTATTTTGGTGTGGACTCTGAAGATCATAAATGGTGAACAGCGGACAGATTTACCCAGTTCTGGCAGCAGAATGTTTCTTCCGTGTAATCTGTGAGAGGTATGGGAGCTCTCCATCTTCTATTTTCTTTTTCTTCCAGTTCATATATGTAAACCAGTCTTTTGCTCCATCTCCAGACCAAGAAGTTGGGACCCTCTATGAGGTGACTTTCTCCTTAAATATCCTTTCCAACTGTGCTTAGCAGAATTTGCTGGTATACTTCTGGGACTTGAAAATTGTTACTATGCCTAGCAAAGCTGGTGGTCTCTTGCATTTAATGTAATGTAATTGATAATGACAGATATGTATAAGTATGATTTAGAGAGACATGACTTCATACAATCCCTGTAAATGTATTCATTCACATACAGGATGTTGTCATGCCTCCCATTATGATGGAGAGCTTTGTTACCAGTAGCTATTCTATGACACAGTTATCTGGTGGGGGGGCTTTTTTGTTTGTTTTGATTCATGTATATGCTAGCCCGTGAATAATCTTAACAGCCCTTGTCTTGATTTCTTTTGTTTTCTTGCAGTGTTTTGGAAGTGATGGCAAGCTTGTACTGCATTACTGCAAGACTCAGGCATGGGGATGAATGACAAGCAGTAGAATTGTTTAGATGTTGTCTTCAAAAATGGAAAAGGGAGAAACTTTCTTAAATTTGGCCTGTAAATACACAGAAAGAAAGATTTTTTTTTTTCATTTCTGCTTAAATGTATAAAAATTATCCAGATGAGTAGTGTAAAAGAAGACCTACCTAGGCTATCTGATCATGGAACTTTTTTTTGATGTACATCTGAGGTACAGAAGAAAATTGTATTTGCCATCTGTAAGATGGAGCCAGCTTCCTTGCTGCCAAATTCTCAGTTGCTGTATCTGAAGGGAAGCTATTTCATAGTTGTCTGAAGGGCTGACTAGACAGCTCTGTCACTCTATATGCTGTACTGAATATAAAAGTTCCTTTTTATTAAAAGGGATGTTTATTGTATATGTAGCGTGGAATTCGGTTTACTTCTGACATGTTGTACATCCATTATGTGGATTCTATTCTTTGTGAAGTTTTCATCTTGAATGTGAATTAATCTCTTTTTTTTTTCTTATAATTAATATATAGGTGTTGGTATATAATCTGATTACCTCACACTGTGCCTTCATCATGTCATTACCATAAGTACCTTGTTTATATGGCACAACATAATGATAGACGTCAGAAGTACTTTTCATCCTGCCCATATTGTATAGTGATTTGTTGAATGCTGAAAATTTCAGCAGTTCCCAAGGTGCTTCTTCTGGTAGTGTTTAATGGCTGGCATCTTTATCTGAATGCTGCAGCTAGCTGTTTCTTCAGTTAATGAAGAAATAGATATGAGTTGCTATAAACTTACCATCTGTATATTCTCGTTTTGGCTGCTGTTATTTTCCTGTTTCATCACCTGCATGTTCCCTCAACAAAATAGAATGCACTTTACAACATTTGCTAAATCCTTTATTTATTCTGGAGTTTGGATGGGCAGGATGGGTTTTTTTTGTGTGTGGATTTATTTTGTAGATGTTGTACAATCTTTTATGTTTAAGCCGAACTAAATTAAGTGGTAGCTCTTCACTTGCAGAGTGTTCTTACGCTGGAGGACAGTTTTGATCCCTGGCACAAAACACTTCTTCAGCACATACAGGCAAAATGGCCTGTTCTAGGTTAAAATGTCCTTGTACAATAGTTTTGAGCTGTTCATTGCTGTTTCATGTATAAGTGGCTCTTCCGTGGTCACTGCAACCTGTGTACCAAATTGTTTCCCTCCTTAAAGGACTACTGGTGAACTAATACTCAGCTTAACTTACTGGTGTTGCTGCAGTTTGCATGCATCCTGCATACATGGCACAGAAACACAGGCATGTGCCCTGAATGCTTGCTTGATGTGTTTTACCAGTTATTTCTTTTCATTTCATTTCCACTTATTTCTTAAGTGGAAAACCCAGATTCGTTGGATTAAGCTAACAAGGCAGAATTTGTTGTAAACTCAAATCTTCAAATAATGCATACTGTTGCTGTTTAGAACCCTGATCTTAAGAATATTTGTCTATTTAAGAGAACTGTTGTAGAGGTTAGCACTCTGATTCTGTCCTTTTGAGGAAATTCCTTTCTCAACTAGTGAGGCCAGTGTAACCTTGCACAGCCACTAGAGGGTACACAAGGACAAAAGTATCTGCATTTTTTTTTTCCGACCATTTTTGTAATATATCCACTTGCCAGCCTTACAAATAGAAGTAGTTTGTTCTCCTGTGTGGCAGTGTGTTTACCTAAGCTAAGCTACTAGTCCGTCTGTCTTTAAAGAATGTTCTATTGGTGCCTTTCACCTCATTTGATCTTAACAAATGAGACTACTGATATTCTGTAACTGTGCTCTTTAAAAATAATGCAAGAAAGTTGTTGGGGGTGAGGGGGGTATGTTTTTTTAAAGGGGGTTCTGTGGATATTTTATATATAGATTAAATTTTTTTAATAAAAAAACACAAGGTTTTAGAGGTGAAGGAGAGATACAGATCACTGTATCTTACCAGCAAATGTTAGAAGGTTGTCCTTCATGTTGAAACTATAGATAATTTCTATCCTCTGAAGCTGGGGGGGGGGGGGGGGGAAGGTTTGCCTTGAACCCTTCAAAGTCCAACATAACACCCACAGTAATGGTCTTGATTTCTTTTATTCACCAGAAGAGTTTTTGAACTTCGATAACTTATGCAGGTTTCAATCATAGAATAGTTTGGGTTGGAAGGGACCTTCAAAGGTCATCTAGTCCAACTCCCTGCAATGAGCAGGGAATTATTAATCTATTTAAGGTTCAGCTTATTCCTTGGACAGTACTTAATTACTGTTTGCTCCAGCATTTTTTCTGCTCTTAACTTTCCTCCAACCCCAACTAATTATTTCTTGGCCCCTAGTTTACCAGTATACAGTGACTGCTCACCTGATTGAGCTCTTGCTGTTCCTGAATGCTCTAAGTGGCTGTCTTTATTCTGTTCCTTTCCTTTTAATGACTGCCAGTTCCAATTCTACTAATTCCCCCATGTAGCTTCAGTATCTTTATAGAAAGAGTCCTCCTTTTTGCTTGTAGTTGTCCACCTTTTCACCTCAGGGGGGTGGTTGGTGCTTGCTTATCTCTGGTAACTCCTTAAGGACCATGGGCTCTCTCCATCTGGAGTCAAGGTGCGACTGGTTTAAGTGGTAAAAACTTTTCCTTGTGCATGTTCTTAAATAACAGATTTGGCTGCAAACATGCCAAGTAAGTAATGTATTGGATGAACAAATAAATAATTAGGAGCACAATGCGTGTAGAATTTGCAAAAGATGAATGTTGCAAATATGTTAAATCTCATATGTTTAAAAGTGACAGTTGTAGCATCTAAAATAATAGATTAAATAAAAGGCTTTCAAAGGTATATACTTACCTCTTTAAAAAGAATAATTCCAGTAAATCAGAACTATCAGAAGCTTAAGCAGAACATAAACAGAGAACATGTTCTCTGTATTCACTATGCCTTAAGCAAAAGTGTTGACTGTATAGTTTAAGTGATTTCAATTGCTACAGAGGGAGGAGGAAGATTATGAAAGTAAGGGCTGTTGTTTTGGGCAAATCTGTGCAAGTTGCACAGGCACAAAAAATTTAAAAATAGTGTAGTTACTTAAGAGTGCTATGTTCTACCCAAAGATGCTACAGTACTGAGATACCAATATTTGTGATGTGATGTAATTTAATTCACTTTATGTAATTAATTAACAGAACAGGCAAACTGATAAAATCAGTTCAGTAAATTTTAAAGATTTATATATGAAGGTAAGTATTGGAAATGAAAACTATTATACTGTTTTTATGAACGACAGTACTTCAAAGCTTCCTAATACTGAAGAACAGTGCTATGCAAAATTCAGTTATCCTGTTTCTAAGATAACAGTCACCAGCTTCAAACCTTAACTGGGGGACATTATTTATATTAATTATTCAGATTATAGTTTAAAGACTAGGATTAATTATAAATTTCTAATTTGTAGGTTGAACTAGTCATAAAAGCACATGAAGAACAGGGAGGGGCTAAGTGAAACTCCAAGATACCTTGAAAGTGAAATTATACAATAATGTCATCTATGTGCATATTGAGCAAATGTCATCTTTTAAGCTTTGAAGAATTACTGCTAAAATATGTTGTGGGGATATCTTCTGTTAATAACTTAATCTTGGATGTACTGATCTACAGTAAATTCCAGGTGGGGGTGGAAATTCACACATCCACTCTGCAAACTACTTCTGAACTCTAAGGCAGCTTCTTTTTATCCATTGCTGATGTTCAGGCTCATTTTGCAGATCAAATTCTGCTTTTAGTTGCACAAGCTTTTGGCTTATGCTAGTTGTAACTATCCTGAAGTTTTAATTGCTCTTCAGGGATGTTGTACAAAGGTTACTCAAGGCATTATCATACTACAGCATTGTCATACTTGCAGATGAGACAATAAAGAGGGAAAAATACCTTTAACAATGGGGTTTTCATGGTCATGATGACTATTGCAAGCTTATATAAATGCCATGTGCATTAAAAAAAGGTGTTTCAGCATTGGTTTTATTGGATCATCAAGAGAAGAATCTGACAAAGTATGTTAAATGTGATTGTTGTCATTTGCAGAGACCACACTTCAGCTTTGCATCATACTTTATATGCTGCCAAAGCTAAAAATCATAAAGTCCTACACTATTTTTTTCTTGTACCTGCTTTGCACTTGCCTCAGTAGCCATAATGACATGAGGTGTGAAGTACATCTCACTATATTTCAGTCACAAAACTTTTGGCTTTATGCCAAAATATCTAGAGAAACAAAAACTCATTAGGGATTGTTTCCTCCTAAAATGAGTAGTTAAGAAAGGTTAAAGGAATCACATTGACTAAAGAGACCAAAATAAGTATGTTAAAAGCTTAACATTAAGCCAGTCACACTACATCTGTGTCACTAGACTCGGTAGCGCTGGAAGTTTTCTGCGGCACTGTAGCTCAGTCATATACAGTTAGTTGGTAGAACAGTTGCTGGCACAGACTTTGGCCTGTGCACAATTTAGGAGTTGGCAAGGGACCATTTCTGGTGGGCACTTTGAACATTACCAGCTTGTTTGGGAGGTTAGAAGATAAAAATTGTGGATACAAACTACACAGTTGGCCTGTGCACCAAGGAGGCTAGATTCTATCCCTTGTATATGCAGTAAGAATTAAGCTTGAGGGAGAAAGACTTTGTCCCTCTTCTAAGTTCAGGAGCATTCTTGGAATTTAAGTGCTTCTCCAGCTTACCCTCCATCATTAGATATATGCTTGCTATAAATGCTTGCAATATTTTTTGTTAAGAAGATTATAGATGGTGAGGAAGTACTACTTGTACATCTCAATTCACTCATACTTTTGCTTATTAAAAGTAGTTGACAAATATTAGTAAGATTTAGGGAAAAGTACAGAGTCTCAGTGTCCTTGCTATCTCTCTTCTCATGGAATAATTTCACATGAAAATTATTTAAATATATATAAATATATATGTATCAGTTGGACTGAGTGAATATAATTGTGTGGAGGGCTTGAACATTAAAAATGTTTGAGTTGTATGTTCTAATGGCAAAAAACAGCATATGATATTAAAAATCAGCCTGTGACATTAAAGCAGGCAAAAATGTGTTTAGCTCAGTTTGGTAACAGAGCTAATAAACCTAGCAGCTCTTGGGAACTAAAATGCACTAAGAGCTCATCAGCTCTGGAAGAGGAAACCTCAAAGAAGAAAAGGTCTCCAAACAGAAAACTACACTGTAAATAGTGCTACTACCGAGGAGGCTACCCAGTGCTTAAGCTTTCTCATATAAATACCACAAATTGAAAGAAATCAATTTTAACGTTTTTTTTTTCTCACAGAAAGAAATGTCGATATTTATAACGCATGCATAGTGTACTAGCCTCCCACCAAAAGTGGACCAAACTGATTTCTTCTGAGAGTTCGTTCTGAGATGTGTGGTTTAATGCCTCACAGCTCTTCAGTATAGTTTATTTTTTAACTTCAGCAGTACACATGCTGTTCAGTAGTTAGTGTTTTCAGCATAAGGCATGTCTTGGTATGTGGAGCCCTTGTTTCAGTCACTGAATACTGCATTTTGTAGTCTGATGGTGTTTCACTGCATCATCTATGCTTGATACGATCTGTTCTCGGGCTTTTTTGGTGAATCACTGTGCAAGCAGCAGGTTCTCATGCAAAATCTGTTGTGTACTAAGGGATCAATCTTGCTTTCCTGCTTATATCACTGAGGAGCAGCTGCAGTGTTGTTCCACAGCCCCAGAAGGAATCATCCCACTTGAATATAGGGCTCCCTAATCATTTAGCTTGGTCTTTCAGATCACAGTCTGGGAACAGCTGCTTCAGACAGTGCATTGCTTCCAAATATCAATCTGAATGACGTCCGCAACAAACATTTACTTACGTTCCCTCCTGATTATAACCTGAAAGGTGATATCTGTGCAGTCAGTGTCCTTTCAGGAGTCCAAAGACCTTCATGTGAAATAAAAGGGACAGAACTCTAGGCATCATAGACTGAAGCACTTTGGGTTTTCAGATGCAGGATGCAGATCTTAAGTCATATAAAGCTTAAAGGAAAAGTCAGTAACCCTTTTGTAATGCTTTGGGACTACACAACACAATGTTCTGTTTCAGTAGGGTGACTTCCCTTGCCACAGATTATTAACCTTTTGTCTGTATTATGATCAATGTGACAAAATGTTCTCTTCTCTTAAGCTTCCTCAGAGTCAGGCAGCCCCAAAACTTGCACTACACCTGCAGATCCAGATTTTCCCTTTAAAAAGTGATCTCTATAGATGTAAGGAATCTTTGGAGAACAGAGACAATACCATTGGTAGAAGGGTAAGTCATAGGATCTGGAGGAGGAGAGGTAAATTCTTAGAATAGTTAGGGCTGGAAAGGACCTTAAGATCATCAAGTTCCAGCCCCCTGCCATGGGCAGGGACACTTCACCTACCATGTCATCCAAGGCTCTGTCCAACCTGGCCTTGAACACTGCCAGGGATGGAGCATTCACAACCTCCCTGGGCAACCCATTCCAGTGCCTCACCACCCTCACAGTAAAGAACTTCTTCCTTATTTCCAATCTAAACTTCCCCTGTTTAAGTTTTAACCCATTACCCCTTGTCCTATCACTACAGTCCCTAACAAAGAGTCCCTCCCCACATCTTTACAGGCCCCCTTCAGATACTGGAAAGCTGCTATGAGGTCTCCAGGCTGAACAGCCAGAACTTTCTCAGCCTGTCTTCATACAGGAGGTGCTCCAGTCCCCGATCATCCTTGTGGCCCTCCTCTGGACTTGTTCCAACAGTTCCATGTCCTTTTTATGTTGAAGACACCAGAACTGCACACAATACTCCAGGTGAGGTCTCACAAGAGAAGAGGGGCAGAATCACCTCCTTCGACCTGCTGGTCACACTTCTTTTGGTGCAGCCCAGGATACGGTTGGCTTTCTGGGCTGTGAGCCCACACTGAAGCCGGCTCATGTTCATTTTCTCATTGACCAACACCCCCAAGTCCTTCTCCACAGGGCTGCTCTGCATCTCTTCTCTGCCCAACCTGTAGCTGTGCCTGGGATTGCCCTGACCCAGGTGTAGGACCTTGCACTTGGCATGGTTAAACTTCATGAGGTTGGCATCAGCCCACCTCACAAGCGTGTCAAGGTCCCTCTGGATGGCATTCCTTCCCTCCAGCATATCAACTGAACCACACAGCTTGGTGTCATCAGCAAACTTGCTGAGTGTGTGCAAAATCCCACTGTCCATGTCACCAACAAAGATGTTGAACCAGACCGGTCCCAACACTGACCCCTGAGGGACACCACTCGTTACTGGTCTCCAGCTGGACACTGAGCCATTGACCACAACTCTGCATGCAGCCATCCAGCCAGTTCTTTATCCACTGAGTGGTCCGCCTATCAAATTGATGTCTCTCCAATTTAGAGACAAGGATGTCGTGTGGGACAGTGTCGAACACTTTGCACAAGTCCAGGTAAATTCTCATTAATGGGTTGAAGTGCTATTATCTGTCCAGGCTAACAGACCAAAGAGACACAGTATAGTTGTTTGTCACAACAGACTGAGGATTCAGACACCTTGGATCCCATATATGACTAGCCCACAATTTCTATTGGGAATGACAAGATGCATCCTGAAGTCTTCAGACTCAGGCTACATATTCAGGTCCAATACATGGTGCAAAATGTCTAACACTGGAGATCATTAATTCTATCAATCTTAACTGAAAATTTTCCTCAATAGGTTAGGAGAAAAACCCTGTTATCTGCATTCCAGTAGGAGGTGAGGTGCCAATGTGTGCTCTGGCACTTCAGCTGGTCTCTGTTGGAGTGAGATTTCATGTCCAATGATTGCTTGCAATGCTTACACCTGACTTATGGGTAATAGTTGGGTGGTTTGGCATTTGTCCATAAAACAAAGTTTCTGTGGCTAAAGCCCAAACTCACATTTCCCAAGGCAAGATTTTATCTGTCAGGGTATCAACAAGAATGGTTTATTGGTTTCCTTTCTGCCTCTCAAATTTAAGTCATGAGGAATGCAAGAATGACTCACTTTCTGTGTGAACCCTCTGAGGTTCTGTGCTTTCCACAAGGGCTGTGTAATGTGAAATACAGGAAAAATCTTTAGACCTTTAGATGCTTCTCCCCTGAAGCCACAGGCTTGCTCTTTTTCTGTAGCACGATAAATATATATATCCACTTTAGGGACTGTGGTGTTTTATACAGGAGTATGAAGTACCTATGTGTCGTTCTGCAGATGTCATCGCATCTTGCAGATTCAGGAGTACTGAATGTGATTACGTATCTCCTCCAATAAACACCAAGGCCTGCCATCATTAAGCAGAGCTCAACAGCTCATTTATCAGAGAAACAAGATAAGGAGACCCTGATTACAGGAACTAGCAAGTGTAACTCTTGCAGAATTATTTAATGGGATATTTTCTCCTTTAGCTACACAATGGCTGTTATCAGTGCTGGGGTATCCTAGTTGTGTTTCAGAGACTTGGGATGGTCTTAGTTTCTTTCAGACCTCAAAAAGTGCTTGAAATCATCACAGTTCTCTGTTAGACACATGCACACACAAACACAACTTCTTTAAAAAGCGGCAATAATGTTGGCTCTGCTTTCTGTGTTGCAGGAGGGGTTCTGGACCGGTGTCTGGCAATGTAGCTATTCAGTGCATTTATTCATAACTCACTCCAGCGTACTAGACCCCAGCCCACTTAAATCTATGGGAGAATATTCCCAACTGCAGTGGAGCCAGAAGTTCATCCAGCCTTTCAAGTTGTAGCTGTTGTACTCATGGCCCCTCTTTTTCTCACACCTACTTCATGCACAGATCAGGATTAGAGAAGAGAAAGCAGCCACACTAGAAATCACTCACTGTAACTGTCTTTAACGTAATTGCAAACTGCTGCTATGGTGAACACCTTTAGGCCTCAGAGCTACAGCAGACCATACAACCAATCTGCTTACTTCTAGCCCCACAATCATCAGCAGACCTAAATAGCTGAACTCTTTTTTCTTTTCTTTTTTTTTTTTTTTAAGAAAAGATGGATTTCTAAAGCACAATTCTATGATGCATGGTGAATGCGGCTGTCAGAATTCATGATTAATAAACATCCTATTAACAGCTGGACTAGAAATCACAGAATCAAAGAATGGTTATTGTTGGGAGGGACCTTAAAGATCATCTAGTTCCAACCCCCTGACTCCTTTTGTCCCATTCATTACATTTCTAGGTAATGACAGGCCACAGTAGCCTGTCTGCAGAGTGCGCAGTTTTCAAGGAACAGCACTTTCCACAGGCAGGCTGTATTATGTAACCTCCAGCAGCAATTTTCTGTGATACTTTTATACCACTGTGGTTTGTTTTGCTTTTAAATAGAAGCTTCTAAGTGTAGTTTTGTAAGGCTGGGCTCAAATTAATACTTCTCTGCTGCAGCTTATCTGCTTGAAAGCTTCCTCCTCTGTGATACAAGCAACGGAGGCAGCGGTGGACCACACTTCCTAAGCCCCAAAGCTTGTTGAAAGCAGATGAAAATGCACACACGAAGAGGCCTGGCAGGGAGAGGGAGATCTGCGAGGCCATATTCCTTCCACGGGGAATACCAGAGAACCAAACGCTTCCCCGCCCACCCACGATGTGAAAAGCGAGCCTTGCCAGGGTCGCTGGAGGGACTGGCTGTGGTCCGGGAAGGAGGTAGAGTGGGATGCAGGGACAAGGACAAGGACAGGGGCAGTAGCAGGGGAAGAGGCAGAAGGAACAGGGGTAAAGGCAGGAGCAAGGGCAGAGGCAGGGGCAAGGGCAGAGACAGGAGCAGAGGCAGGCGGTGAGGGGCGCGCCCCTGCAGCCGGCTCCGGGTGCCCCCGCCCGCCGGGGTCGGTGGCCCCACTCCCGAGGACGGGGACGGGCACGGTTGGCCGCGGTCCCGCCCGCCGCCGCCTGGCCCCTCCGCCCGCCGGGGCGGTGGCAGGCTCCCGCCGTGCCTCCCAGTACATAAAGGGAGGTGGCGGGGGCCGGCCGTGGGCAGCGGCTGGCGGCGACGAAGCAGCCTGTGCAAATGGAGCTGCCGGCGGTGATGGAGCAGCCGGTGATGATGGAGCAGCCGGTGCAGACGGAGATGTGGAAGGCGCAGAGCCTGGAGGAGCTGATCCGCATCCTCCACCGGCTATTCGCGGAGGACAAAATCTGCGTGGAGGAAGTACAGGCGCTGATGGAGTCGTACGAGAGCAACCCCGAGGAGTGGCTGCAGTACGCTCAGTTCGACCAGTACAGGTACAAACCACGCCGGAGCAGAAAGCCTCCGGTGCCGCGCCGCTCACCGTGCTAGCGGAGCTGGCGGAAGGGCAAAGTCGCGAACGGAGAGGGAGGACCTAGGGGATGCAGAGCAGACGCACCACTACCACCCTCTTCCCCATCCCGACCCGTCCGACGGCCCCTCCGGCAGCGCTCCGACATGGGCAAAGGGCAAAGGCCCCCGGGGGGGTCCGCGGTGGCCAGCGGCGGGGCCGGGCCGGGCCGGGGAGCGGGCGGGGCTGCAGCGGCCAATTGCAGCACCGGCGGGCGCGGGCGGTGGCTGCCCCGCACCCGCTACCGGCAGTATCACGTGTACACCCCCCACCGGCACCGCAGCAGAGCCGGCATGCCGCGGGGGTTGCGCGGCGAGCCGGGGCGCGGAGCAGACCGCACCGACGTGCGTGTTCGGTGTCCGCAGAGGAGCAGGTGCGTGCCCTGCCGCACCGGCGGGGCGGGAGCCGACCGCGCCCCACGCTGCAGCCCCTTACTCCTCTGGGGATTTTTGCTGTTTGCCGGGAGTGAGGCAAATACCCGCGGGGGTTTGGAGTCACTCGGACTTGCTAACAGCTGATTTATCACGGCCATTGGTGACTGCCCCGTCTCAGGTTTCAATATAAATATATTTTATTTGAGCACTTCGTTAAGAAAACAACAAAACTAACCGCAACAAAAAACTCCCAAACTTTTACTTTTAGCCTTACTTTCATGAAACCATCACTCTGGCTTGACTTTTTTAGCCTTCTTTAACCTCGTGTTTGCTATCCTCCATTCGGAATAAAGCACAGAATTTGCAGCAGGACGCAGGAAACTAAGAATCAGAAAAACAAAGTGTGCTAACATTAGAAGTATGTATGGCAGCCATATTTTCTTTTTTATTCCCCCAGCCGAGCCCATACAGAAATAACAGCACTTGAAAGGTTTGGTCAAAATGCCAGAATTGATTGCTTATGTTCTGGCATCACAGGAAAATATGTCTACCTAAAATATGAGCAAAATGTGGATGAGGTGAAAGGCAGCATATAGACATACATGTTATGCTTTTAAAGTAATTTGTTATGAGCCTCCTATCTTGAGTAAAATAGAGTGGTCTTATGGGAAAACTAATTTAAAACTGACATCAGTGCCCTTTCTGTGTGCCCTGCTTGCATCTCCTAGCTGAGAGTGAGGCATCCTGTAATCAGTGTGTTTGCTTTACTTGGCAAAGTAAGGTGCAAATAGTCATAACTAAAGCTGAAATGAAATCAGAAGGTCCAACTGGGTTATTTGCATTAAAACATCTAGAAGCACCAGCCCCAGATCAGAAGAGCTGCACTACAGAAAGTAATGTGTAGAGCAAAATCCCAGTCCCTTCTCAAGTGAACCTTTCAGTATAACAAGACAAGCAGCAACCCAGGGAGGCTTGCAGGGGTGTTCCCTAAAGGGAACAAACGTAAGATGTTGCTATTAAAGATATTTGCAAGCCCTGAGTGCAAATCACAGTCTAGAATATCCCTATCGGTAAAAGCATTCAGAACCAAGCTTATGCCACCTGTAAGATAGCACATGAAAAATCTTTTTAGGAAATCTTGTAGTGATAAACTTTGTTTAGAAGTAGATGCTGGCAGAAGTTATCCCACAGGTGCTTTATCAACACACAAATGCTGCAGTACAAGACACAGAACTTTCAGGATCAGACTAGGAGAACCATGGACAAAAAGCCCAACCTCTTATTTCTTTTTTGGCTTTGTACAAATGAGTGCTGCATAACAGAAGGAAAGCCAAGAATATTTGAAAAGGAAATGCAGAAGAATGTAACCATTTATTTTTCTTGTTCCACTGCAGGCCTCTGTTTCTAATTATAAGCCAGATGCTGAAGTGACTTCATTCAACAACTATTTTGATTTGATCCTGTCTACCACCCTAGTCTCAGACTCACAGTTCCCAGACTCCAATAGTCTATGTAATTCAAAAGCAATATGATTATAAAATATCAAAATTACTTTTTTTCCCCCAGAAAAAAGAACTCTTACCAAAAAATGAAGTTCAAAATACAAGTTTGTTTTTTTTTCCAAGTACAACTTGGCTTTCAAGAAAAGGTAGAAAAAGCATTCTTATACATCACAATCTTCCTTCATAAACATTTGTATGATTTTGTCTTTTGTAGGCATATCAGTACGGTAAAATGCAAACACTTTGTATTTCAGGTATACAAGAAATCTTGTGGACAGTGGAAATGGAAAGTTCAACTTAATGATCTTGTGCTGGGGTGAAGGGCATGGCAGGTTCGTATCCAAAGACTATGGGTTTAGCAAACAGACAAAAAGACACCGTATCTTTCGCTGTCATAAAAAGGAGAAAAATAATCAGCCCTTTGAAAGCTATTGGAAAGCATCTGGAATCAAAGCAGAGGTATTGGTATAGCAGTGCTGAATATTTGCTGTATCTTTTGCAGGTTTGTATGTCATTGACATCTTTAGATCACTCTTTTGGTTTTCTACCAAATCTAACCTTCTCCTCTGTCAGAGGAATTTTTTAGTCCCAGAAATACAGTGGATTCCGTGGGTAGCAGGGACTGTTCAACCAGTTCCATGCAACACTTGGCTGCAGAAGCAGGACTTGGTGGTATTTACATAGTCTTTGTTCTTTGTTTGTAAGGGTGCTTAAATTCTGCCTCTATGACAAGATGAGAAAGGTAGGTTTGGGTCAGGACTGCAGGCTGTGAGGAGAGAAAACCTTTCCAGGAGCACATGGCTTTCTTTAGGTTCACACATCACACCTCTCTCAAAATGGACCACACTGCTGATGTGGCCTCCTGAGTTGTATACACAGATGGTATCCTACGTTGTTTAGTCTTACAAATGTGAGGGCAGGATCTGTCCCTTGGAGGTCTTTCACAAAATTTTGGCTAAAATAAAATATGGAATAAAAAAACTTGCAGGTTTTGACTTATTATTCTCACATATAAATAGAAAACCTAATGAGATGTTGGACCATTTTTTTGTTTGTTTTAATTGAGCGTGCAATTGAGCATTTACAGTATTATCTAGGGGATGCCATGATGTCATACTCAGAGGCATATAGGAATTGACCCCATCACCTCTAATCCTTCCAGGCTATGCCCCCAAAGCCTGTAATTTATGTCAAGCTGTGTTTGGGTTGAATGAGCATTTGCTAGAGCTAAACTGGACAGAAGGATATAAGGAAGAATATAAGGATGTAAGGAAGAAGTTCTTCACTATGAGGGTGGTGAGGCACTGGAACAGGTTGCCCAAGGAAGTGCTAATGTTCCACCCCTGGTACCCCTGGTAGTGATCAAGGCCAGGTTGGACAGATCTTAGGGTGACATGGTCTGGTGTGAGGCGTCCCTTCCCATGGCAGGGGGATTGCAACTGAGTGATCCTAAGGTCCTTTCCAACCCAAACCATTCTGTGATTCTATGATTCTATGACTAAGACCACAAGTTGGTTTTGCTTCCTGCATGAGGAGGATCAGGTTGTTCTCATGGCTTGTGGAAGGAGCGTGACAATGTGGCATTTGTGAATTGCTCTGTGCCTGAAGCAACCTCTGCTCTCTTGGCATCTCACATTTGTTTACTGGAAACAGTAATGAACAAGAACCAAGTTTTTGACTGAAACCCATTAGCACTGTATTTCTGGGAGAATCAAATTCTCCCTTTTCTGTCCCCCTGGATGAGTGGAGGGCTCTCTCTTCTAATCACATTGACTTCTGTAACAGGACTCTACTTAAAATGCCCAAACAAGCCTGAACTACTTATCTAGCCTGTATGTCTCCAAATGTAGCAATTAAAACATACTTCAGATCAAGCAAGCAGACAAATCATACCAGATCCTGCTGTTTTGTTCATGTTTTGCCAAACTAGAGAAATTAACAGCTTACTGGAGCTGGTTGTACTTAGTACTACCAGAGCAAGAGGTACAGCACTTTTTTTTACTCAACAGATGTCTGTGCACTCCAGCAGTAAGGAGACCATAGAAATTAAGCAGAAGTAGCTCATTTCTCCCACAGTTTAGGATCTGCAAATATCAGGTATACTTGCAAGCTTATACCAGCCTCTGCCTGAGGTCATTTTGTTTCTTGACCACTGAGAGTTTTTGTGTTCTGAAGACTTTTTCTGTCCTCCTCCCTCCTCCAGGCTTCCTTTGTATTTCTCTGTGCAAAGCCATAGATGATTGAACAACATCTGACTCTCCTCCAAGTGCTGCTGTATGCGAGCTTATCACAATGCATTTCCACCATAGGAGTTTTAAGTAGGTTAAGTAGGCATGCCTTAGCGACTGTGTTGGAATGTTTTTTTCCTAAGACTTTTGTGCATGACCTGTGTGCAACAGCACTTGATTCTACGGCTGTGTCCATATGCAATATGCTATACCATCTGTCCTGAAATTGCTGTACTAAAATTGACTATGTACATCACACTGAGTTTGGTTATTCCTTTCGGGTGTATAGCAGCATCCATGATCACACCGACTCACACTGCTTTATGAAGATCCTCCAGGGAAATCTAAAGGAGACTCTGTTCGAATGGCCTGAGAAAAAAGGGAATGGTGAAATGATTAAGAAATCAGAACGAGTTTTGAGGGAAAATCAGTGTGCCTACATTAATGGTAAGTTGTTAAGCTTGTTTTGACAACTGCCGATCCATGACTTATTCCTAACAGAACAGTTCATCTGCTTTCTAGTTTCCTACCTTTAACAGCGTAATACTAATGGCTTTATGCACAGTTTAGGAATGTGACTATCTAGATTCTACACAAATGTGTTCAGTAAACCAAACAAAACCATGTTCTTTTAACTCACTCTTAAGACACTGCAGCAATCGCTTGATACTTATATAAGCTGGGTATCTCCTCTAAACCAAGCAGCCTTCAGCATTGTGTCCCTAATGTCTCTCTGAAATTACTTGGGACAGGGGTTCTCAGACTCAGTTGGGTTTTCCTGCCTAAGCAGATCTTTCCAGTGCAAGCAATTGCACCCTGTGTGCATCTGATCTAAAGATTCCTTGGTTGTTTTAAACAAATTTGGTATCCAATTCTCTCAGGCGGTTTGGATCTCTGCCATATTTTGTAACAGATGTTTTGATTTCAAAGAAACAGGTAAAACAAGTAGAAGGAAAACACTGAGTGTTGATGGCCTGAGCTACTTCAATAGTGGGTGACCTTCATGCTTCTCTTGCATGCTTCTTGATTGCTCTGTAATTTATATTTAAGGTTAGAACCCACAGTGTTTATTTGAGTTTCCCACTGGATGAGCACAGATTTAGGACTTTTTTTCCCCTATTTTCCACTATTTAGGTAAACTATGTTAACAACACTTAGGGCTTACACTTCAAACGTATCAGAGTTAAGAGTGTACTCAAGATTCTCAGAGTATCATGCCTGTGTTGCACTATACAGGTCCAGGTATTATATAGCATATTAATTCTATTAATTCAAGTACAAAGGCCTTAGTTGTTTTTATAGCAGGGTCATAAGTTTAAATTCCAGGTCTTTTAAGTAACTCAAAAACTCAACTTCAGTGTAGAATGGAAATTATTTGTTTCATAGATGTGATTCTTCATACCTTACATTTTTATGTAACAGCTCGGTTTCTACTCCACCATCACAGAATGTGCCGTTACTTCGTTAGTAACCACATGACAGACAGTGAACAGATGTGTTCAGTTATACTTGCTATTCAGCTAAGCTTGGAAGTATGCCAGTCACTACTAATTTGTCACCTTAGTCAAAAAAGCAGACAAATGAAAAGCCTGTTCTCCAAACTAATAAACTGGAAGGATTAATTGGGAAACAGATGCCTGTAGAGAAGACAATTACTTCTCTGTCTAGAAGTGCAGACCCCAAATACACGTAGCTGACTTTTAATTTGACTGATGTCCTTGTTTCCAGGCTAAGAGCTGGCAGTACGAAAACTTCTTCCCTGTAAAACATCTTGCTAATTTTTAGAAACACAAACCTTCCTGCTTTTGGAGGAAGCTTCCTCCTCGGAACAGCAGCATCTCCTGGGAAAGCAAATAAACTTGAAGCCCTTTGGGAGTGATAGCTAGAAAACTAGTGACAGCATGCCCTTCCTTAAGTTTCTCTGGGTTTCTGTTGGCCTTTATCCTGTAGAAGATAATCCAGAAGTTGCATGAAGTATGGAGAGCAATAACGTACGTTGAATTACCACTGCATTTAGGAATCTGTGCTGGAGAACAGCAGTCAAATTCACTGTACTCAGTTACTTGTTGCCCATAAAAATGCAGGCATGCCTGAGGGGCTTGCTTATAAGTTTCTGTTCAGAAAGCAGTTTTCCAGGTGTCTGAGACCTCATCACATCTTCTCAGTAACACAGCCTCTTGTCTCATGTCCTTGCTGGTGTAGACTCCATTGGCCTGCACCGTGTGGAGAACATCAGCCACACAGAGTCTGCCGTTAGCCTGCATTTGTACAGCCCGCCCTTTGACAGCTGTAACACCTTTGATCAGAGGACTGGACACAAGCACAAAGTCAAGATGACCTTCTACAGCCAGTTTGGGGAAAGGACTCATTGTGTAAGTATGAGTTGACACGCTGCCCACCTGGCCCTGTGCTATCTGTCCCTGTGGGGACAAGGGCGAGGACCTGTCCTCCTACCTACCCAGGGCAGAGCACCAGTGCCCCGGGACAGGCAGAAGGAAGGTCCAGCAGCCCTGCCTTTCCTGGGGCATCCCCATCTAGGACCAGCATAAAACTTGTTTCCAATACTACCTGATTTGTTGGTTTGCACTTCCCCCGTGTGGAACTGGCTGCTTTGTAGCTTCCTCCCCTTCACCAGCAGGAAATCAGTTCCAAGCAGAGAGGGGGATTACTGAGAATTCTGTCAATAGCTAAGTATCTTCAGGCAGAAAATGATAGTAAATACAAGCCAGCCAATGGAAAACTGTGAAGCAGATACATTGTTTTGGCCAGCTTAAGTCATGTGTAACGTTTCCTGCCAAAACTGTTCTGCCAAAAAGCAGCGCATTTCAAGTCATTAGTTCAAAACCTTGTAACCTACTGCAAAGAATTTTTAATAGATTTAATTGAATTCTTTGAAACAAAAACTTTGACACAGAAAGACATTCTCTGAGAGTAAAAGCAGGCCTTTTGGCTATCGGCTGCATTCTTGAGCAGTGGCGGGATATTTTATTTGGATAGAAAAGCAGTCTTAAGATTGGTTTTGGGGAAACTAGCTAGGACATCTGGGAGAGTTTAATCAGGTTTCTTTTAGCGCTCTTCCATGCATTGAGAAACATAACTACTTACACAGGAAGAAAAGACAGATTCTTGATGTTCAGCCACAGACGTTCAAGGACTGTTTGGTTTTGTTAGATACAGAGCAATTTCACCTTTCACTGAAGCCAGAAATTCAGTGCTCGGGCGTTTCCCAGAGTGAGCTTTTAGTAAGACACAGCTGAAGTTCTACATAATTGACAAGTACCATGTAGATTATTTCTTTGGAGCTTATCGCGTTACATGATTTACCAAACAACTGAAACACAAACTTTGACCTTCCCGAGTTTGAAGGGTCTTTGAGAAAGTAAATTTAAATTTGTAATTCAGATTTTAGAGGAAAATTAACATGGAAAAATGCTGAACAAAATTCATGCAAGAGTTCAATGTTTGCTTGCTTTGTTTTTGTTTTAAGTATTTATTAAATACGAGGTATGTCCAATAACAAGCAAGACCAGATGTTTTGATTTGGGCCATTTTCTTCCTCTTGATGTGTAACTATCTAGCAGCGCTTTTACCTTTTGTGTGAAACCAGATCTGGCTTTCAGGAAGGAGGTAAATCCTAGCCATTGTGTCTCTTTCATGAATTCCTGTAAATGGAATTCCAGTAAGGGGGAAAGAGGTACTGAGTCTGAGCCATACCGCTGCCTGAAATGACTTCACACTACAAAAACCTTCTGGTCTCAGTGAGGGTTTCTGGAAATCTGACTGGAAAATCAAATTTTCTTCTGCTTACCAGATCTCAAAAGGATGTAGGAAAACACAGAGCTCTAAGTTAAAAACACAGAAAGAGTAATGTAAAATATACTGGTGTATTTTACGCTTTACGAGTGAAATATCTGCCTACCTAAAGCACGTTCAGTACTTGCTCTTTGTCATAAATTTTTTTGCAGGTAAACCACACAGCTAAATCCCTAGTGGCTTCTGGCCACAATGAAGTCTTAGTTAACTAACTCTCCAGTAAATACATAATAAATTATATAGGCCTACTAATTATTATGGTATGTAGCATGTCCAGGGACTTCCCACAGAAGTAACTATTTACACAGTTTGGGTACAAGCCATGGGAACACCAATGTGAAAGTTCACTGATGGGAAACTGATTTTGTCTTGGATGTCACAGCACATCAATTCCTACTGCCCAGAATTTTGCTGGGGTAGGAGGTCTCTTTCTGCAGCCTGTCTTCCAAGCTGGATTTTCAAGCAGTTTCTGTAAAATGAAGTAGGGCGAAGTACTGGGGAGAGAAGATAGTCTGAAGGAGGAAGCACTCCTCCACTGTCCCTTCTGCCATGGGCTTACCTGTGGTCACACAGACTCAATGGACAGAGTGACTTTCTCAGGTGTCCTCTATCAAGCTCTGTAGTACTAAATATAAATGCATTAAGTATTTTAAGGTACTGAGCTGCTCTGGGAATTAAGGCCCCTGCTGAGAAAATGAGGCAGGTGGTGTCTGTCTCTTTCCCTAAAACAGTTACCTCTCTTCTTTCCTTTTAGGCAACAGCAGTGCCACAGGAGAACAACTGAGAAGCACCAGCATGCATTTGCGTGAGACCTGCTGAATGTTTAACTGGGGACAGAAGACTTGCATGGCTAAGGCTAGCAGCCAGCTATATTTCTATACCTTGTACATAGGAGTACACTAGGGCAGCTTCCAAGCCATCCGCATTTCCCCCGAGCAAATGCTGATTATGGGACACTAAGATAACTAGTGCCATAAACTACTTGAGAGGTTAGATGCCTTTTCTTAGGCTTTTGTCAGAATTAAGTAGTTTGTTTTCTGATTCTAGCCTCCTTTTAATTCCACTTCTGATACCACACTGCGAATATCAGAAATAGGGTTTATAAACATCATTTGACACTACTTAATAGGTGCATCAGTATGTATGCTCTCAATGTAATTAATAACTATATAAACTTCTAAGCTTCCAGTCACTTGTGCCTATGGGGATTACACTAGATACAACTAACAGCAGCTTCCTGTTTTTTTTAATTAAGCCTTTTAGGTTTTAGTGCTGTACGCCATTTTAATAGTTTTGTGCATTTTTTACTTTTTGTTTTTTAGAATTTTATTTGTCAGATCTTGCTCTAAATAGGAGCAGTGAAATGCTTCATGCACAATGATTTTCAAAACTGGGCAGAGATTTAGGTTTTTAATAAGACTAATCATACTTAATTCAGCTAATGTCCAGTTTCCAGCATATTCCATATAGCTACTGAAGAAGGTAACTGAAATAAAACTGGATTTGTTCACAGATTTCAAGTTTTCAGCTTTTTTTCTCCTGGCAACTAAAATATTCATCACACTTTCTGAAAATCCACATTCTTCATGAACATCTAAGTCCTTTCCAAGCAATGCACTATTAGAAGAGGCTTTAGAAAGTTGGAAATATTTCAAACATGCAAAGAATCCTGATCCCAATTAAGTTGGTGGGAGTTTTGCGTTTGAGTTCACTGATGCTTAGTTTTATCATCCAGATTTAGTTGTAAGGAAAGAACCATCTCTAATTAAACATACCAAAATCAGAAAAGCTGCCTGCACGGGGATTATAATAAATTATATTAATTATATTATATTATATTATATTATATTTATTTTATTATATTATATATATTTTTATATATATTCTGTCTATATATTTAATGCAGCTAATAACATACGACAAGTAGAGAACATGGAGCTCGCCTCCTAGTCTCATAGGTGACTGCAGGTTACTCCAGCAGCAGTTTAACAATATCCTTTTTAGATGTCACATACTTCCCTCCATATTGACAAGCATGGAAAATATTACTTTGTGAGTAAATATTTCCAGGAAGGCTGTGTCAAATTAAAAAAAAAAGTGAAATAAAAAGTTTGAGCAGTATCATAGTTTTTAAATGAACCTGTGCTCTTGGGCTGTGATAACTCCTTGAAGGCCAGGGGCAAGAGGGGAAAGATGGAGAAAGGGAGTGTGGAAGGAAAAGGAGGGCCTAAAGGCAAAAGAACAGAGATAAGCATCAGCAGTAACTGGGGACTGTCTGCATGAGGTGGACCTGGAGTCTGTGCGAAAGACAGGTCAAGGTAACGTGCAGCCCAAAACTGGAAGAAGCATTAGTAGCAGTGGCACTGCAAACACGAAGAATCCGCTGTGCTTTCCCTGGGATACAGAATACCCCAGGGTTTAGCACGTTTCTGTCTCATTCACTCTGAACCAGATCCTGAAAAATCTTGTCAAGGATTGGGATGGAGCATCTTAATTTGTCATGGCTGGAACTGTTACGGGAGTGTTGCAGCACCAGAGGTGAATGGAAGCTGGCAGTCCAGCCATCCCACTCAGGCAAGGTCACCTAGAGCAGGTAGCTCAGGACTATGTCAAGTTGGGGTTTGACTATCTCCAAGGATGAAGGCATGACAGCCTCTCTGGGCACCAGTGTTTGATCACCCTCACAGTGAAAAAAGCCTTATGTTTAGACAGAATGCCTTGTATTTCAGTTTGCACACACTACCTCTTGCTCTCCTCCCCCTTCTCACAGGAAGTGAGCCATTTCACTTAACTAGTTTCAAATATAGCATATTTATCATGGTTTTGCTTACTAGGTAAAATTAAAGAATGAGCCAAACAGCTTGTATATCACAGGTTCAGTCAGATCAGGCGAACTGGAGAGATCAGAGAGGCAGCCAAGAGGCCTAGCAGCAATAACAACGGCTAGCTGTACCAAGACCCATTGATACAAAAATTTAGACAGTTCTCCAGCTAGCCACACACATGCCCAGCAAGTGAGACAGAAGAAATAAAAGCAAAAAAGAACATAATTATTTACCCAAGCTGTCCCAAACACTGTTTAGCCATGGTAAACATGGTATCATATGTTGCGTAAAATAATACAAGAATTTCAATGTTTCAGAACAAGGTACTTACCATGTTCTTATGTGTGCAGTAACAGAAACAAAAAGGGGTAGCCTATCTGACATAAAGGACACAAATACAGGAAACCTTGAGAGAAATGCCTGATTGAGTCTAGAATCCTTAGAACACATACCACAGCCACCACCTTTGCCACTCCCTAAGCACTACCTATGCATCTTGTGCTCTGTACAGCACAAGCACAAAGCTAGTATCTACCAAAAGCAGTATTTAATTCATAAGTATCAACTGATACAATGAGAAATAGTCACCTTTTCACTTGCACATATATGTTCACATAACTTGTGCTGGTTTAAAACATAGAAAACATAAGAACAAAATAATATTCATACGTTATTATGGGTGAACAGCCAAGGTATTAAACTTTTTAGCATATGGAAGTCCTTGAGCTTTAAAACAGTGCTAACTGGCCAACTGATGCGGTAGCAATATGTGACTATTAGCTTTCACCGGGCTATGAACATGTTTAGTGCTTCATATGCTTTCATCTGAGAAGGTAGTAGTGAGCTGTTTCACTGTAAATTGAAGAGAGTTCAGCATTTACCTGGGTTACAGCTAAGATCCATAAGTGGTAAGAGATACTGCCTTAAACCATTAATACTACTAAATCATTCAGGCTGGCAACAGCAGGAGGAATTCAGTCTATGATCTGGTACATTAACTGAGATTTCAATGAAGGAGCTTCAGTAGGAAAACATAGCAAGACAAAGTAATGCCAGGAGTGGATTGAAGTGCAGTATTTACATGAATTCCTCAAAATGCAAAAAGGTTAGGTCATTTTGGCTTTGTTTCGGAAGAAAAGTCTTCTATCAAAATCATAGTTTACATGGGAAGGCTCTGTAGCAAAGAGTCCCTGGGAAGGCATAGGCCATATGCAAGGGAAAAGCTGACAACAGGGATTCTTTGGGGAATGGAATGCTATTGCATCCTTTGTAGCTGTGGCTGATGAGGACAAGATTCACAGAAACTCAGGACACTTGTTCTGGGAATATTCACCTCTGTATAACTAGCAGGTGAGCAGCTTTTTGTCTCCCCATACTGACATGAATGTAGGGAGCTCTGAAGCCCCTAACAGGAATCATTGCTCAGAGAGCAATAAACTGCATAAACAGTTTCTAATGTTCTTTCAGATAACTGAACCTTGAGTCTAACTCGGCATACACTAATTGGTTCGATTTGTTTCTTCTGCCGGGGTAACACTTTGTTAAGTCTCTTGATGTTTGAGCATTATTATTCTTTACTGTTGATGTACAGAGGAACACAGCAGAATCAAAATCCACCCTATATATAACCCTGCTTCCATTACAAAGCTTTTTCCCTAAACCACAAAGATACAAGATGTGCTATTCACCAGCTAATCCATATATTATTTTTTCACACTCCTCTCATGGTCAACAGAAAGCTGTGTTGCAAGACTATAGCCTTCTTGAGGTTAAAAGAGGTGACTTGCCTACAGTGACTGCAGAGAAAAGGAGAGTGACATGAAGCTCAGTATTTTTCAGCCATGCTATGTATTCTGCTCTTACCAGTTTAGCTCATGAAAGACTTTGCTGTCCTTAAATGTCAGAGTCTCTCACGTTCTGGGATGGACAGTAGCTCCAGCCTGTCTGGTAAAGGACCCAAAACCACCATGGACGGATTGTGCAAGTTTTCAAGACCAGCTCTGACCCTTTTAGCCCATATAGCTTTATTCACTGTTAGATCTCAAACGTTTGAATCCTCTGGGTACTTTACACTGCACTGTTTTTCTTCAGAGATGGGTGATCCCCAAATAGAGATCTCCTAACCTAACTGATCTTTTCTGCATGCTACTCAAGAAATATCTGGGCCATTTTTTAACAAATAATGAAACATCTTATGTCTTTTACAGATGTGTTTCCTGTTTGCTTTTACTCTCCAATTTCCTAAAAACCTTCAGTAGAGACAGATAAGTACATTGGTTCCTCTTAAAGACTAATTTCTTGACATCTGAGGTGTGCCTCCCTCCTGTTCAGAGGAATGTACAGTTTTAAAATCACTCTTATTCGCACTTCACTTCCCAGTAGGAAAAAAAGATCCTTTTCTGAACCACAAAGATAAAGTGTTTCCTGACCCATGCTTTGGTTTAATTTTCATGCCCATGTAGCTCTTTGTTTTAGATGTATATTCTTGCAGGGCCCTGTGGTCTCCCAGGTTTAGTTTAGCCAACTATTACCAGCAATGGTGAAGAACATTGTAAAACATGATGGCTAAATGTGAATTAATGCATTTCTTAGAAGATGCAACTTCATTAACCTGTTCACTTAATTCATAATCGTTTGAAAAATGTCATAAGAGGATTATGTGGCACATGCTGCTCTGATCTGTCCAGTTTCCCTGAGATACACATGAATCATAAAGTTACCATGAGTGAAAAATATATTCCCCAACCAGAGAGCAAAACTTCTGATCCAAAACAAGGTCTACCTCCAGTTCTCTGCTCCCATTAAGGATTCAGATTCAGAGCCTCAGTATCTCTGACTTTTATTTTATTTGGTTGGTTGTTTTGTTGAGGTTTTTTTAAATCACACTGTGAATGCAAAGTGTTTGATTTTCTTTGTAAATCACTGCCACTGAAAGGAGGAGCCAGAAAAAGAAAGCCTCTCTCCAGCCCCTGTAGCACATCACTTGTTTGCAACAAGCACTCTGATGAAATAAGCATGCAGAAAAATGTTTATTCCCTTGTGTCTACCTGCAGGCAAGTACAGAGCTTTGCCCTTAAGAGAACTGCAGAACAGCTCTGTGAATGCTTCGTGCTAGGGGCAGAGATGTCCTATCAATCACTGAGGACGGCCCTGAAAGTGCATGTCCTCAGCATAAGGACAGGCAAACCCGAGGACCAGGAATAGCTCTGGAGATTAGAGAACTACCCTGTAAATGCTGAGAGCCTGTTGCTACTACAAAGATCAAGTTCGTTTGAGGTCTGGTTACATACAGTTATAGAAGCCATAGCTTGACCCTTTCACTGGAATACTGATAAACCTCCTGGGAGGCACTCAAACCCACAGTGTATAGCTATTCCTCTCTTGTAGGGTAGGGCTCTGAATGGGCCTTGTACTGCTGATGTGAGACTATTTACCTAGCATATTCATTGGGAAAGAAAATGCATTTGTAAAAGCTTGCTTCAAAAGAAATACGCAAAATAGCCCTGTTTAAACTCAGAGGCTAAAGGAAGCCTTATCACCTTTTTGGGCTAGAACTTTATCCAGTATAGGTTGGAACAGCAATGCTGTCATCAACAGACTTACAATGTTTTACTGGTTGAAACAATGGCTCTTATTTTAAGCCTTTACTGGGACTGAGTGTTTAGTCCTGGTTATGTTTATTGCTTGAGATTTCAAACTGTGGCCCTCCCTGAATGTGGTTACTTATGAGCCTGAGAAAAGCTTAAACTTCCAGTGTTTCATGTTGGCCACGAGTACGCAGTACTAGAGCTTCCAGACAACAGGCAAGTGTGAGAGGAAAAGTGTCTTCCTACATCATTGCATAAATTAAAACTAGTAGCATGTTTCTCTGCTTTTGCACTTCATTGCTTCATCACAACATAAACTCAGATTAAGGAGGTAATTTCATTTGTTGTATCTACTTTGAGGTTCTGCTATCTCAGAAAAAATACAACCTTTGTGTTAAGGTTTCTGGTCTGAATTTGAGCCCTACTCTGTTGGCACGAAGCGCTTGAAAGAACAGCTTAAGTAAGTCATTCACAGACTTCCCAAACTTGGAATTTTTGATAACACAGTGGTTATGGCAGTTTGCAGGCTATTGCAATATTCCAACTGTAAACTTTCTCAAACCAGGCAGGAAAAGTACTCAAGGTTCTCAGTGAAAATGAAATACATAATTTACATTTACAAGAATGTAAACTATTTGCTGCCTTCTTACATGTAACATGATACCATTAGCCCCATTCCGCCATGAATCATGAAAGCACATTATAGGTGTTAGAGAATTAGACTCTGATACACCAAATATGCTAAATTATGCCCAAGTAACTTGTATAGCCTCAACTTCTTCAACATCTGTGGTCCTAAAAATACTTATTCCTACTGTACCAAGCCTTTGTCAGGTGATTAATAACAAGTTCTTTCATAATAAGGGAATTGAGACACAGTGAAATTAGTGACCTTGTGCCAGACAGGGCAGATAGCTCTACAAAAGTGTTGCAAAACCCATGTTAGTTTCCAGTACATATAGCCAGCCTATATTTCTATTGCTGCCTAAAAAAAAAAAAAAATCACCTTGGGTGGAGAGCTAAAATATAGAGAGAGTAAAACTTCTTATAGATCATCTATAGTTCAGTTAGCTCGCACTTCTGTTGTAAAACTAAAAGGTTGAACTGAGACCTGGAAATATCAAATGGTCCTTTACATGGAAAGCCCATTCCCAAAGGAAATGAAATAACACTAAATATTTTATAGTAGTCTGTGACTGAAGTCACAATCATAACATTCAATAAAAACATCTTTCATAGTCAGAAAGTCCCAAACACTTGTGGAGGTCTTTTCAACAGAGCTGAAAACTATCCCAAACAAATGGAAAATTCCTTCCATAGACTCATACTAAAATAAAGGTGGAGTTTTGGAAACCAGTTAGTTCTAAATAAAACAAGACCCAAATATTGATTTGCCTTTGGAATTCCCTTATTTGCACCTGTGGAGCAGCTACTAAAAGGATCCCAAGTAAATGAGTGAGTTACGGAGTCATTAAATGCCTATGTTAATTATAAGTCACTTCTTTAAAACAGTTGCTTCTCTCTGTAATTTGAATAGCTATAAAGGATATCTCACAGTCACTTGGAAAAACCTAAGTGATTGCAAATGAATGGATGCTCACAGCACCACAAGCTTGGGCTTGCAACC
The DNA here is from genome assembly GCF_028554395.1 of Pezoporus wallicus. Classification (NCBI taxonomy): domain Eukaryota; kingdom Metazoa; phylum Chordata; class Aves; order Psittaciformes; family Psittacidae; genus Pezoporus; species Pezoporus wallicus. The sequence goes on along the minus strand of NW_026642512.1, from coordinate 88,816 downwards.
TCTGTGGAGAGCCAGCTATACCACATAGCAGATTGCTTCCAGTCTCAGGCTCTGCTGTGGACTGAAGGCTCACTAGGATTAACTGTGTGATGACATTTGTACAGTTCAGTGAGGAACAAGCAGGACCAAGACTCACCAGTGATTTAATGTGGACAGGCCAAGCAGTTGCTACTTCTAGCTACCTATCTGCCCATCCCATTTTCCAAAGGAGGCTCATAGCAGGCTGAAGCTGATTCTGAGCCATCACAGTCCGCAGCTTTGCATATGAGGACACACTGAAATTTATTCCAGATTTATTACATGTGGAGCAGTAAATCACCAGAGTTCATGAGGAACTACACATACTTTCTGCTGTCCTTGGTCCAAGGTGGAAAGTGTCAGGTCACGTTCAATAAACACGGAAGCAGCAATCACTTCAACTGTCAGCTACCTCCTTCAGGTTTAGGATCAGAAGAAAGAAAACATTTTGGTGTTATACCAAGTCTGTTCACTGACATGACAACTCGGAACTAGTAGTGTTTGCCTTAAACCTCTACACAGGTGCTTTAGCCTTGTTGTTGAAGTAATACAGTGGCCTGAATCAGCTTCAGCTTACTAATGGTACTAATGAAAAGCATTGGCACTAATGAAAATCAGTAGCACATTATGTCAGCACATAGAAGTACCTACATACTGCCCCATGCTCTGGGTTCATGGAAGTGATCCCATATTCAAGTAAACAGAATTTAAATAGCCATGCATTAGGAGCCATGCAGTAAAGAAGGAAAAGTCATGACCTTGGACCAAGTAGTCCTAATGGCAGTAATCATGAGGTTCCAAGACTTGAGCTGCCTACACAAAAATTTACTACAAAAAAAAAAAAATTATGGAAGCCTTTGATCAACTCAGTCCTTGCTTCCAAAGATCACATCAGATTTCCCCATGTAAGATTCCCTTAAGGATTCTAGGAAACATTCCCTTAGAAAAGATCTGGAATTATTAATTGGTGAAAGGGCAATGACTTAGTAGTTGAAAGGAGTGCTGATTTCTCAATATTATCACTACCCATGTTATTGTGATGCAAATAGCTTATACCAAGCATTATGAGTTCTGAGAAGAGAATTATCTTTGTCCAGTAAATACATGAAGTTCCTATTAGGGGCCAAAGTACATCAACTTGTCTGAAAGGGTGGGGACATCATGGATCATAGGAGCAAGTATCACCATCTAATTTGAATGAATTATGGTATATCTGGACTTGGTTTTTTTTGCTGATTGAGAGAGATCTGCTACAGCATATTCACTGGACCATTGTCTAAGGTACACAGTGGGGTCTTAAATGCTTTCAGGATGCTGCAGCTCTGTTGGCATTTCTCCTAAGCACAGAATCTTTACTAGCTAGCTATCTGTGTGCTGGCACAGGACCTCACACACAGGCCAGTTCCATTCTTGGGTTTCTTCTGGTTCTTTCTCAGGTAACTTTTAGTTTACCACTGGCTCTTCCACAGTTGTCAGTAGCTTCGATACACTCATCCTTTGGCATCACATTTCCAGAGAGGCAAGTTTCCTACCAAGGAAGGTAAATGACTTACAGGTGATCATCATGGTGGGTCTTTGAAATAGGGTCAGCCTTGTAACTGATTTTTATAAGTCATATAGTAGTAAGAATAATGCCCTAGAGACTTACACAAGACAAAACATTATTTCTTTCTGCAAGACGCACTAGATCAGCTAGTAAAATTAGGAAAGATGGACGAGTTTCAAGCACATCCCACATGGAAACAATGAGCACATAGGATTTCATCTCAGGAGAAATTTATGTCTAAAATGGCATGAGCCGGCAGTGTGCACTCACAGCCCAGAGAGCCAACCTGGGCTGCACCAGAAGGAGCATGACCAGCAGGTCAAAGGAGGTGATCTTGCCCCTCTGCTCAGCTCTTGTGAGACCTTACCTGCATTACTGCATCCAGATGTGGGACCCCCAACACAAGCGGGATGTGGAGCTGTTGGAACAAGTCCAGAGGAGGGCCACGAGGATGATCAGGGGACTGGAGCACCTCCCGTATGAAGATAGGATGTGAAAGTTGGAGCTGTTCAGCTTGGAGAAGAGAAGGCTGCGTGGAGACCTCACAGCAGCCTTCCAGTATCTGAAGGGGGCCTGTAAAGACGTGGGGAGGAACTCTTTGTTAGGGACTATAGTGATAGGACAAGGGGTAAGGGGTTAAAACTTAACCAGGGGAAGTTCAGGTTAGACATAAGGAAGAAATTCTTTACTGTGAGGGTGGTGAGGCACTGGAAGAGGTTGCCCAAAGAAGTGGTAAATGCTCCATCCCTGGCAGTGCTTGGGTGACATGGTCTAGTATGAGGAATCCCTGCCCATGGCAGGGGGGTTGGAACTTGGTGATCTTAAGGTCCTTTCCAATCCTAAACATTCTATGATTCTATCTGCTGGTTTACAGGAACGATGGAGTTGGGATTTTCACACAGAACAGTAATATTAACCTTTCTTTTTTTTTTTTTTTTTTTTTTGGGGGGGGGGGGGGGGAATTGACAGGAAACTTGCAAAATAACACAGCGATTAAGTTCAGAAAAGCTTTTCAGACAAGTGCTTTTGTAATAAATCTGAGTTTTACCATTGACTCCACAAAGCAGAACTGAATTAAGTGGTGTTGATCTCTATCCTAATGATGTAACATTGAGTTTTGATGTTTGGGGGTTTGCAAAGGGCAGCACCAGCGCAGTAATGTTCTTTATACCTGTTAAGCCCTCTTCAGCAGAGGCAGTTGTCATTTATAAATTCCTGTGACCTCTCCTGAGTGGAAAAGGAGACAGACTGTTCTTCCAAGAGGTACCTAGCACTACAAGTGTGTGGGCTAGCTGAGATCTGAGACTCTGTGATGGTTTTTGTCATGTTCTGGCTCCAAAACCCTTGTTTTCTTTACTTTTCAATTACTTTTCAGTGCAGGGCACAGTGTTAGTTCATCTCACAGGAATTTGTTTACTATTTTCCACTATTTCAAGCTTCTTTCTTGATTAGTTTTCAACTCAGAAATTACCTTTTTCCATACAGACACATTTTTTCCCCTCCAGTTCTGATTAGATGATTCTTATTTTTCTCCACTTTTTTGCCTTATGCCAATAATGCAAGTAGCATTATTACTCAATGAAGAACACTGGTTGGTCTGCAGCTATATTTTTCACTATGGATGAAGGTCTTCTGAGGTTAAGAGGGTGTCTTCTTTTCTGGATGCTGACCAGTAATTCATCACTGGAGTAAAAGCAGTGAAAATAAGCCAGGCATTTTAAAGCGCAGTTTTGATGTGGCTTGTACCTTATTTTTCACGATCTTGGATCTGTGGGAATGTAGTATTAGCTCATAATCTGGTTTTATTTCCTCCTTTTTTCCTCTTTCCATCTTATTTTCTCTCATTTTTTTCCCCTGACTTTCTATCTTAGTTTCTTACCACCACCACCTTCATCTTATTTGTATGCACCATGGGCTACAGGCAGGAGAGGGAATTTCATTATTTGGAGAAGCTCTGACAAAGCAGAGTGGATGGTTTAAATGGACAGAAAAAACAACACATTTAGTGTGGAAGATGTATTTCGTTCCACACTTCTACTGTATTCTTTGCAACCACCTTCAAACTGAATCTTATTTCAAGCCTGCTAAACAAATGTACCAAACTGACAGTATTCGCTGTCATGCCTCTCTCCCTCTTTGTTAGTGGTGGTTATATCAAAGCTAAAATGGGGGTTATATTTCCCTTTTCCCAGTCACTGGGAACTTCACCTGACAGCCACGATTTTTCAAATATGATGGCCAGTGGCTTAGCAACTTCATTTGCCAGCTCCTTCAGGACCCACAGATGGATTTCATCAGGCCCCAAGGACTTGTGCACGTTCAGATTTTTAAGATGGTCTCGAACCAGATCCTCTCCTACAGTGGGCCCAAGGTCTTCATTCTCACAGTCCCTGCATCTGCCTTCCAAGACTTGGGTGGTGTGGTCAGAGCCTTTGCCAGTGAAGACCGAGGCAAAGAAGTCATTCAGAACCTCAGCCTTCTCCAAATCCAGGGTAGCCAGCTCTCCCGAGAGCTTCCTGAGGGGGCCTACATTCTCCCTAGTCTGTTTTTTATTTGCTATGTACTTGTAGAATCCCTTCCTGTTATCGTTAAAACGAAATAATGAAGACATTTTCATTTCAGAATGAAAAGTCACCGTATCTGCAAGACCTTTTCTTGGGAGCCCTTTTAATGCTTAAGATCAAACTCTCAGAGGTTGTATATGGCTAAGGAAAGCAAGAAAGAATTCAAGAGCCAGGTCTGCTGTCTGTGCAAACAGAATGCTCCGTACCTTCTGGAGGAGCCCTGCTACACATCTTCATCGCTGTGCCATGATGATGATTTATCATCACACTAGTGGGACCATGACTGAGTAGGGAAGTAGAACCTTGCCCCACATGACTAGCACAGCTCAAGTTTAAAGGTAACATGAACCCTAGCAGCTAACAGGAAAGAATCTGCCGGTATGTTGCACTATAACAGCTGGAAGACATTACATTAAAATTACATTTGGCTCTTACTCAAAGCCTGTCTTGTTTAAGGTCTTAGCCCTTCTCATTTAGTAGTAGAACTTTTAAAGTCATATTACAGTTTTAAATAGAGCACATATTATGTCACATCATAACACGTAAATCTCCACTTCCACTTGGGAAGACAGAAATTTAAAAACTGTTTCATAGCATGCAAACACTTCAGATTTATTTAACATTTTATACTTTCCTTGGCGGTACTAGTTTTCTACTTTCTAAATGCACTCTACCTTCTAAACAGATAAATGCAGCTAAACTAAATATGCACAGAAAAGCAAACTGGGAAGGTTCTGAGGGGTAATTTTTCCTGTCCTAGGGATGTGAATTGAATAGTGCATCCCAAATGGACAAGAAAGATTCTTTTCCAAAAGTTTGGGGTTTTTTAAAAAAAATTAATTAGAATAAGAGATGTGCCATTTTAGGACAGGTTGTTATACACAACCAAATGTGCCTACAACAAACCAACTCTGAACTGTATCTGTATCTGTATATACAGATTGTATATATGCCTGTTTATAAACAAGGGAATAGAAATAATTTATTCAAGAACTAAATATAAACATTAGTTCCTGCATGACTGCCTTCATAGGATGCATAGAAGTATGACCAGAGCTAGAGCAGCTGTCCTGCATAGTTTCTGCTGGAATGGAGCTCGAGCTGACCTTTACTTCAGACCCTGCACAGCTAAGCAGCTGTGTGTCAAAGCCTGTGCTTCATACAGTCATCTTCCTAAGGTATATCCGAGACAGAGGATGGAACAAAAACTGTGATGTTCTGGAAGAAGATTCACTGTAGTCTGACGCCATGGCAGGCACAGATGAAACAGAGGATGCAAAGCTAATTCAAGGCAGCAGGAAAGGGAAAACACTCCTCTCAGTGGTAGAAGGACTGGAGAACAGTTTGTCTACTTTTCTCTTGGATGGAACTGGAAATGTCCAGCACTCTTCAGCACTTAAGGATTAAGATTGTTTGCTTTTGCAGTGTAGCTGAGGCAACAGTTGACTTAAACTGACCCATCAGTTGCTTCTGCTTCTGTAGATTTAACGTCTGGTTTCTTAGCACATCTCTTATTCCTTCAGATTTACTGTCTTGCACTCAGAATAACTAAGCTACACTGTGATAAATGGCTGGGATTTCTACATTTTGTGCAGCAAGGCATAAATTTGGTTTACACCTACTTTCATTTCCTTGGGCTGCCATTTATTTAAATGAAGTTCTGCATCTTATACATGAAACACATTGATCAGTGGTATGATGGCTTAAGTTCTACTTTATTAGACTTAGGTGGAGCTGGTGAAAACGTGTGGTTATATTGAACTAAGCTCAAATTAGAGTTTAGTTCTGACCTTCGATATACTCAGAGTTGCTGCTGCCAACAATGAGAGCCAAGCATATGCAGCCAAGGCTGAGTGTTTGGCCTTTGGTCAGAATACGTATTAGGTTTGGCTTTTCTCTACATGTAGAAAATACGTCAGAAACATAGTTCGTTTTAAATTTGATTTTCTTTCCTTTTGTTCATCTGAAGTGAGGTATCTGTTCCCATCATCCGACCCCAAGTGAAAATCACAAAGCTAGCTTCTGATTTTGCAAACTGTAGTTCTCCAAACTGCCAGAACGCTTGCATCAATGATGAGGACACGTCACCTTACCCTGTTGACACAAAGATATGCTTTGCAGCACAGCCCAGGGGTGACAAAGGTTACCTTGCCTGTCTGCTTCACAAGCAGAAGTATTACATCGGTTCTTACTGGAAATGCCCCCTAGACATAAAAAATCATGTTTTAGCTTGTAACTAGGTATGTTTATACAGGAACTGTTAAAATAATTTATTTTAATAACATTTAAACATACCATCTTGCACAATGAGAAAAAGCTGAAAACAGCCAAAAATAATATTCGTTTGAAAGGCCTCAACAGAACTGGCCAACTACTTTTAGCACTTATTTTAGTATCATTCCAACAGAGTGCACAAAATGTTGAAGGTGAGGCAGAGTTTCCTCATTCCGGTTCCAGTCAAAGACATGGCAAGAAGCTTCCTGCACTGGGAGCTTACACTGTATGAAGACAAAAACAGGAAGAGTTTTAGGTAAAGGAAATATTACTACACAGTTTCTGAGGCAAAAACCTTAGGCAAAAAAGAAAAAATTATTTGCTCAAAGCTACCAGAGGTTGTAGTGTTCTGAGGAACTGTGCTCACTGCTCCTGGACAAGGCAACTGAGAATTTTTCTGCTCCAATTTGCTTAGGGTAATATTTAACATTGCGCATGGCAGAATACGAATGCACATAATAACAAATCAAAGTAGCTCATATCAGCAGGCGGTTTATATGTACATATAGTGTGTAGGTGTCTCCCATCATGCAAGCTGACCAGATGGATAACCTGGATCAAACTTTTAGGTACTGGGACAGAAACAGGGAAGAGAGGAATCAACTTTACTGGCAAAAAGAGATTATGAGGATTTAGATGAAGTCCTAAGACAGCCTTGCTCACCTGACCACAGCTACTGCTGGGGTGAAAGCAGCACAGAATAGGTCTACTTAAAATATTCTTATGCTTCTGACAGAGACCATGTTATGTTGATAGAATAGGTATGCATTTCTGAAGCCATTTTCTGCAGTTTACTATGAATATTTAAGGCTGTTTTACTAAATTTGGTAGTGTGTTTCTGATGTTAAATAGTCCTTTCCTGCAGCAACCTGGGAATCAGCTTTCGGAAGAGGCTGAATTAAAAAAAAGGAAAAAGTGAAAATTGAATTTGAAAGAATGTTGATGCCTGTATCTAAGTATTCAGGTATGTATGTTTAAGGCTTACATGAATATAAAGTAGAAAGAAAGCATTGTAGGGCAGTATCATTTAAGGAGGTATACACAGAACAATAATTTCCTTTCAAAATTCTTAAAAATGTAGTTAATTAGTTAATTAGTTAGTTAGTTAGATAAGTAATTAATTTTTGGAGTATTTCATGTACACAGGCCCTACCAAATTGATGTCTGCATAGCTTCAGGCAAGGCTCTCATTTCATTAGGGTGGGATCATTTTCCTGATTTTCCTCCGAAGGCTTTTAAAATAGTTCTCCTTTATAAAATTTGCTGGTTTAAGTTTATGTAAGAAAAAGTTAAAAATGGAAAGACAAAATTGCTATCTAAATCTAATCCTTCTACTCAAAGTTCTCTTCTACTACCATTGTTCTCCCAAAACCTTGTCCATAAGATGTCCACAAGTGGTCACTGATTTTTTTTCAAGTGTGAACTCATTGGAGGAATGTAGTCTTTAAAGTCATAATAAAAGGCTGATAGAACAACATAAAATACCAGTTTCAAATGAAAGCTTGATGGTAAGGTTGAAAGAGATCCATAGACATGCTGACTGTTGAGAGGCTGATGACACAAGCACTTTTACGAAAGCAATGTGAGGAAACACCACCTTTATCAGGATAGACTGTATGAAAAGCTGATCTAAGCCTCCTTTGCCTGACTGCCACAGTCTTCTCTTTAATGTGTTTTGAATTTTAAAAGAATGTGAAGGCAAGAAAGTCTGTTCTGTGTCAAGAAATGGAGGAATACCTGAATAGGTGAAAATTCCTGAAACAAAGGTGGCTCTCTCAGAGTTAACACACTTAGGAGTGTGGAAAAAGTATTAGAACAGAATATCACACAAAATTTTGTCAAAATGCTGGGTAAGAAATGTGCATTTATGAATAGCTTGCTATTAACTTTTGCTGGGTTTTTTTTGTTTTTACTATCTTTTGCTCCTTTTAAAAATAATCATCTTGATATTTCTATTGAGTCAATTATTTCACATTTGTTTGATGTGTCAGAATACTCTGAAACATTAAATTACATAAATTGTTCTCATGCCAGAGAGACAAGACAAATGCTAATGTACGCTTAGACCTCTTGTTCCTGGTATACTCTTCTAATGTAGAATATAAAGGCTGATTCTGTTTCACCTGCTGTACAAGCATTCGAAAGTTCACCTCTGAAATAAACAGAAACCTTTCTAAGTATTCTGGCCCACACAAATGCCAACCTATTTCCACGTGTTTGAAAGGCAAAGTCCAGCATGTTTCTCTTGTGATACTCAGTTGCATGTTTTAAAAGCGAAGACTTATAAATGAAAACTCAAAATACTAGCAAAAAGTAAAAATGCCAGCTGGTTTTTGGAAATGTTGCTGAATTTCTTTTAGTTGACAATTCCATGTAAATTCAACTTAGAAACATTGAAATCACTTTTTTCAAAAAGACATGATACCAAAAATTCATGCCCACTTCAGTTTTTATCTCTTGCCTTGAAAAGGCAAATTTTCTGGTGACATAAACAGAAAACAGGGTCTTATTATGTAACAAGGTCTATTTCTTCAACTTTTTCTTTTTCTGCTATAGATATTTTAAACATAAGAAGAGCCAACATTTTTGACTTTGTCCTTCTTCCACTGAGCTGTTGTGGGATGAAAGAAAACACCTGACAGAAGCTAAAAAATTGTTGTCAGATGTTGTCTGATGAGGACGGTAGAATTATCTACCTCGATTTCAGGGGGCAGTGTTGGACTTTGCACCAGTAGGCACAGAGAAAGAACTCAAAAAGAGAACAACCTTCCTTCCTTGCCTAGCTTTCTGAAACTCAGTACTCTTTCAACAAAAGGCCCTTTAGATTTGCAGATATTTGGTATTGGTATTTAGGAACAGGTGCTCAATTTCACTTTCGCTCCTTCCAGCCAAAGCTACAGTTCAGCAGGCTTTCACCCACACACAGAGGGAAGAGTTGTCAATCAACAGTTAAATAGCAACATGAATAGGGCCTTTGTAGATATTTCTGTTCTGTCCTCTACAGCACACAAGCCAAAACAAAACATCTTTGACAGTGTGTGTGAAAACAAACCTGAAATGCTTCAACAGCCTTTCACAGCTAGAAAGCTGACCATAAAAACTCATTAAAATTGAATGCTCTTTGTCAGACGGAGGAAAGCTTGTGTTCTGAGGTTTGACCATCAGGCAGTCCAAGAGTACAGATGTGTGCCTTAGAAAAGCAGTTCTTATCTGCGTGAGCTGGTTGGTTGCATTTTTATTCACATTCATGAAGTGTCTGCAGTTGTCATTGTATTTATCTTGAGCAAGTTTCCCTTTTAAAGGCATTAGCAAGACACTGAGCATTTTCCAGACCTTCAGTCAGATCTGATATATTGTAGGTTCTGCCAAATAAATCCCCAAGCTGAGTGATTTCCTTACCTGGAAGAATCTGGGTTTGTACTGTTTCCTTTTTTAAATGCTGATTGCACTTGGTGTCACAGGCTCAGCCTGATTCTTTGGTAGCACCAACAGAAAGCAGTAGGTAAGTCAGAATTCAATACAGTCTTTTTCCATGTAATGTCCCAATTCAATCAAGTCAGGTAAGCATATCCCTGATGTTAAATACAGGGATGATTTGAAGTATTCATAGGTTTGAAGACAGAAAAAAATAATAGCTGAACTGCTGCCCAGCTTTGGAGATGTTTTGCTTCTCTTCCATGAGTGTCTCCACTGAGGCTGTTACTCCTGCAGTAAAAAAAGTATTTTTTATAGAAAGTAAAGATTTTCTGACTCTGAACTACAGAGAGCAGTGATGGAGGCAGGGAAAGAGAAGCAGTTTTTTTTAAGAGCCAGTAGGAAAAGAAGAGCCTCACATACACGAAGAAAATACTTTTCATACATACAACTTTATAATTATCTGTACAGTATAGTCTCAAGAACTTATACTGCAGAAAACATTGCAGGTGATAACTAACTGAAGAGAAGTGGGACAGAAGTGGAGCAGTTATCTTGAGTTGCACAATCACACATGCAAAATTGACTATTCAGACTTGTTTGGATTAAAGGATACACTGGCTGAAGCTGCCAATTTATCTGCTTTTATTGTAACTCCTCTTGGATTTTAAATCCCGCCAAACATAGCAGGAGAATTGCTAACACCTCATCTGACATCTAGAAGAATTAAGATCAGCACCTCTGCTGTCAGTCTACTCAAAGATGGCTTGTAGTCCAAATTCTCCCACGAAATTTACACCGAAGACTTTGTGTCTTAGGCCCTGTGTTTGTGGGAAAAGTTGATTTTTGGGAGATAAACTTTTTTGTGCTTATATACAACAATTTCGGGTGGGTTCTGGGTTGTTTTTTTTTTTGTCATTTCGCATCTTTTGTATACCAGTTAATCCCCTCTGGAAGGGCATAAATCTGTTCTAGAATTGACAGGTTTTCAGAAAAATGTTTTTCAATAGTTACCTAAAGTTAGATCAACAGTTCCCCTTCAGACAGTCATCCATTGCTACACTATTCTGCACAGATTTACAAATGAATTATCCTATGTCTTTTATCTGTAGGTCCTCTAGAGTCAGTTCAGCTGACTGTAACCTTTCACTTAGGTTTTAAAATTCAAGCAGCCCCAGTAAAATTCCAGTTTATGTGCACTCAACAACATTCCCTTTATAGCAGTCCTGTTGCCTGCCTCCAGTTGTACTTGGTAGGAAGGTCTGCAATTGTTTGGTCACTGGGAAAAGAAAGAACTTCTCTGAAATGCCAAGACCTAAAAGCACTGGAAATGTAGGAAACGGATGGAATCCCAGTATCTTTGAAAAATAGTGACTTGGGAAGACATCTAAATAAGCACAGGTGCCAAAGAGGGATCGCTGTCCAAAATAGAAAGAGATTCTTCCAGATAGATCCTTTTTCAGCATATCAATCTTCATTTAGAAATAGAATATGGAAATTCAAGATACAAATATGAATCTTTAGGTGGAGAACTAGCCGCAGCTTCTGCTGAGGGGAATAGCACTAGCTAGAACACCAGCTTGGATAAACCTCCGTAAAATTATGAGCTATAGCTCGTGTTCTTAATTTAAAGCAGATCAACACAAGATTTCTCAAATAGGAGGAAACAAATGTAAACTTCTGAGCCAGAAATAATTCCTAAATACTGCCTGAGCTGAGAGCATATGCATGTGTATAAATGGAGGGATATATACAGAAAAATCTAGCACCCAAAAGGAATCTAAAGTGTAGAAGTTTGGCTCACTTTCTCTGGAGCTGTGTGAGATGGAACTGCTTTTTCCCATGCACTCACCCTGGCAACAGAGATCCTTCCAGCCAGTCCTTGCTACTGTAGTAAAACTGGAGGTTTGGAATAAAGAGCAGAAAATAGCTGGTTGGATTTTGTTATTTGTCCTGGCCTAGTATCCTTACTATAGTCTTTAAAATCTATCCTTGAGGTTTGAATCTGCAGTTGGGGCTTATAGCAAAATCCATCCCTAGATCTTCCATCTGGGATGTGTAGTTATTTTGTCCACTAAAGTCTATGAAGTCACAGTGACCTAAATCATCTGAGCCCTAACCCTGCCTATGGCTGGAAGCCCTAGCTCTTGGTGTTTCCTTTGCATGCTATGCAGTAGAAGAAGACAAAACATTAGAGAAGTGGCATTTCTGTTTTGAACCAAAGACCATTTCTCTTATTTTGCTTTGGGTTTTTTGGTTGGTTGCTGTTGTTGCTGGGGGGGGGGGGGGGGGGTGTTTGTTTATTTGTGTTTTTTTCATTTCCTAGTTTATTTATTATTCAACATCTACCAAAGGTGATACTCCTGATGGAAATCTAGTGGGTGGTAACTGAGTATCAGAAGACCATGTATATATTGACGAGCAGGGTAACACAGTAGGAGTGGACCTGTGGAGTAAAACAGGACTGGGTATCCTATTACATATTGAGTTTAGTAGGTTTTACTTCAGACTAGTTCTGGTCTGACCTGTGAATGGAAAACTCATTAGTGGTTGGACCAGTCCAGGGGCACATCTTCTAGACTAGTGTTATCTGTGGGTAAAATCCAGATAATATGCTTTAAGACCTCTCTGCAGTGTGGTATGTGGGAAAAATCAGGAAGTTTGCTTCTAAGTTGCATGCTTGGTCTCACCTAAGATGCAAAGTAAAATCCTAGTTTATCATCCTGTCCTGAAGACAGACCATTGGTTGTACATCCTGCAGTAAGTGGCGAGTCTGGGTATGGCATTGTGAGTTCTTCCCTTGTTAAAAATCTTCCTATTCGATTAGAGGTAAGCTTGCTTGCAAAAGGATTATTTCTAAACTGAAGTAAACCTATCTGGTGTATAGCATATAACTACAGCATTGTTTACACTCTTCCAAGTGCCAGAGAACAGCTGTTTTTTGTTTTTCAAGTGTAGTGAAAAGGAGAGAGATGCACGAGGAAAACTCAAACAGGGGATGGTAATGGCTCAGATTTTGTGCTCCCTTCTTCAGGAAAGGTGTTTGACTCAAGGAAATTGAAACTGGGCCTTGGCAAGCTCCCTGACCCAAATACCAAAGTGATTTCAACAAGCAAAGATCTGACCCATAGATTTTTACCTGGAGAGGAAATTACCGAGATAAAAGCCTCACTACTGAAGTTTTGAAAATCTTGAGTTCCACACACTTTTAATTTTGGTGTGCCCAAATGGCCAGCACCATGTCATTCTTCACAAAGTAATAACACACAAAGTAAAATCTCTCCCTAAGTCAGAGGACAGACAATAAGGGATTGATTTGGAATCATTAAAGCAATTCATAAGTATGCTTGTTTGATGACAATGCTTCCTGAAATAAGTCTGAAACCACTGCTAGCACCAATATTGCAGCTGGCGAGACCACTTTCCGGAGGGTGTCTGGAGGTGGCCCTGACAGCTGCTCTGAACTGCCATGTTGCACATTCCACTGTTTAAACAGTAATTTATTTTGCAATCCCTGCATCATCAGTTCTGAGGTGTTTGTCCTTAATGTTTAATGTTTAAAGGGGTCAATATTTAAAGAGATCTGTACCAGCAAATAAAACCCCTAGGTTGCTTTAAAGTTAATATTTCACACACTCTAAAAGTAATATAGAACAAGAACTGCCACTGACAAAGTGTCACTGCCTCTGTTAAGGCAAGAAATTATGGTACCAAGAGAACCACCAGTGAGAAAGACTATTTAAAACTTCTGACGCAGTTTCTGAGTATCTTAGTAAAGTTCATCAGAGCTTAAAGGAAAAACTCTTATTTGTTAATCCTATTCAAGACATGCAGGGGAACAAAACAGTGTGAATAGTACCAAACAGGGTAAATAGGATTTGCCAATGTGGAAAAATGAATGTCCAGGCTGCTCTGACTCCTTCTCCAAACCAGCCTGGGAAAAGTCAGGCATGTGTATTAGCAAATTGTGGGATACACTATTGCTCTCAGTAAAGCCTGTAAAGCTGCCACAATATGTTCCTGCAGGATCACTGCTTTGAAGTAGCACAATCGTGTTTGGCATTGAGGTTCCCAAAGTGATGCTGGAATAACCAAAGGAGTAAATCTGTAGCCCGTGCTGCCCACAGAGAAAGATAATGGCATTAAAAGCTGGTACTTCAGGCACCAAAATCAGTGTACACGACTGCATGGTATTACAATCAAAGAAGAAAAGGGCCAGTGGAATGCTTTCACATGTTGGTGACCTGAGGTTAGCAGACGTTGCCATTGCTAATCTTGCTGCTTCTAAATTGCCCTCTCTACCCAGCTGGGCTTTCTGCAGCAAAGGTCTGCAGCACTGATGGTGGGAAGGCCAACTTGCCCTCTCCCTTCTTCCACACACAGTCCCAAGTGACAGCAGGACTGCTGCAATAAGCAGCAGTCAGGCAGAAGACCTCTGAGCAAATCAGTAATTATCAGGATCTCAAAGACACTTTTCTTCCCTTAACTTAAACTTTTAGAAACAGGGATATTTGATTAATGAAAGGACTTCTGATTTTATACCACACATTAGATATATATATATAATATTTTCATCTGACTTGGGTAAACACCTGCAAGCACAAGGAAAGTTATTCCACTGAATAGAAAAGCACTCCTCGAACCTAAAATTATTTTGGTTGAAGCATCAAGTTAAGCATCATGATGTATTTGATGGTCAAACACAAATTAAATAAATAAACATTCTTTTATTTTTACTTTTCCTATTTTTTTAGGAGCTGTGACCATTTGTTTCCAGATGCTCTAACCAGTATCTGATATTTCTGGCAGAGGGGAAGGTGTTAAAAAATCATGTCTCTTAACAGGAAAGTTTGATGTTTCAAGCTGGAAAGAGAACTCATTTCCTGAAAATCACATTCAGTAGTATCTTTGCTTGACAAGAAATATTTTTTGTGTAAATGGAACACAAAATACAGTTTTTCTCAATCACACTTTTAAATAAACGGGGGATGTGGTTTGCTTCCTTCACCTGATCTTTATGAGTTAGATCCTCCATAGTTCCAAAAGGTACGAATAGTTTCTTGCAAGTAGAAAAGAGAAACAGAAACAAGACTTACAAAATATTCTGAATACTCAGGTCTCTGCACTCTCTTTCCCTCTGTCTCCAGACCTAAAAATGCTGTGAAGTGGAGGCAAATTGCCAAGAGCCTCATACCCAGTGCTGAACTGGCATAAAGTCAAAGGTTGCTAGTTGCATTTGGATGCCAGAACATTAGCATGGCTTTCACTACTGGCTCTTACACATCCTTTTTCAAAGTTAGATGATTCACAGTTTTTGCCTCTTCTATAAGCTTTCATTGCTTGCTCTTCCAGGTTTTCCTTGAGTGCTAATCTTGCTGCTGGTAAGAAAGCATCTTGCGTATCAAAAGTTCTCCGCTTCAGCAGTAGCTGTTGCTGGTGATCCCTCTTCTGCAACGGGAAGCATATGCATCAAGTGCTACATGCCCTGGATATGTCTGCAGTGTCAGTTCAGCACAGTTTAAGCCTGCTCTTTGGTCCAGATTTGCCAGTCAGCCACACTGCAGCTCCCAAAGTCCCCCTGAGAGACTACCTCAGCCCAAGTTCTGCAGACGAATTCAGAGGGGGCAGCCTGCCCTTTCCCAGAGCCCCAAAATATGTCCAAACGTACACTCAGAAATGGAACATGTTAAGTTTGAGTGCAACACTACCCTGTCAGTGATATCCCAAGCCTGACCCTTGTTAACACCGTATGAAAGACCTCTGCGATTAACCACCACAATTTGAAAAGTCAAAGGCTGCATAAGGAGGGATCTGCCCCATATCCCTGATCTTTACTCCACAACTAATGCCTAACCTCAGAAGGTAACACAATGGAGCAGTAGGTTTTACCCAAAACTTACAAGCATATTTTTGGGAGTCTTTTATTCATCAGGTACTCAGATAGACACCAATACACAACTAGTAAATCACAAGCTTTATTTAAGCTCAGAAATGTTCCCACTGAACTCAGTGGGAGTATTCATGTGTTAAACGCTCCAGGATCAACCACCTGAGGCTATGAGCTCACAGCTCTGCTTAAAGTCCCTTGCTGTTATAAACATGCATTTGCATCGAAGCATCTGATGAAATGGCAGATTGACATCCCTACTGCATTTGGTATTACAGCGCTTTAAACCAAAGCTCTATTCTGTAGGAAGAGACTGTAATCATAGAAAAACTCTGTGTAACATTATTTCTTCCCTACAGTCATAGAATCATTTGGGGTGGAAGGGACCTTAGAGCTCATCCAGTTCCAACCCCCGTCACAGGCAGGGACACCTTCTACTAGACCAGGTTGCTCAAAGCCCCGTTCAGCCTGGTCTTGTGTGGATGATTGTGGATGTTCGTGGATGTTTGAGTGGCTGGCAGGAAGGAACCAATGCAAGTGAGCAGATGCCTTCTTGCACCAAGGCAGTTAACTCCAGCATAGATGGAAAATAACCGTAGCCTCTCTTCTCCTGTGCAATTCTCAGTATCACAGTGAAAGGAACACACACTATAATTAATCATTTACATATTTATAACCCAGTCCTCTTGACCTTTGTTAGCCAAAACACCTGAGTAAACTAATCCGTATGCTTAAATTTCTTGTAACAGTTGGGAATGTGGCAAATGCTTAAAAAAAAAACCAAAAACCAAGAATGCTTTTTAAAGCAGGAGGAAGCAGGAATATAAAAATGGTCAGATGGAGTTTAACAATGAAAAAGTGATAACCACTGAAAACAGAAAAAAAAAAACAGAATGTAAAAAGCTATTTAGCTCTTTTGCTTGTGCAGTTCCACACTTCACTTTTGCAATGATAACAAGCTTTTTGCTATGTGTCTAAGCAACTGTTTCCTCAATTTTTGCCAAAACAAATAGCTGACAAGGCAAAAAATGTTGATCAGTAATTTTGAGGATCATAGCTAAATCGTTGCACTGGTTTCAAGTTAATGGTCATAAAAATTTTTACTACCTTTGTAACAATACTTTGGACAGAACAAAGTATTTTGACTATTTCCAGCTCTCAGGGTGGCAAGCACATCCTGAAGGAATATTTAGAAAATATACGTACCCTTTTTAACAACTACTTTTTTAGCTTCATCCACCTACCAAAATGGATGAAATATGAAAGAAAACTTTATGCCCTTGAACAAGGACAGGATTCCTTTTCTGAGTATGTCTCAGTGAAGCTCCTACAGCTTGCACCTAATGTTTTGTCCCTTGAGTTGAGGCAGTCGGGGATGCTTGATAGTGCATAATGAATATCTAGAAGCCTATTTGTGTCAGACTAGCAAGGGAAGGTTGTATGAAGAAGCAAAGCTATTAGGAGGAATAATACACCTCTTGCTCTCAGGAACTCAATCATCTGTTTGTGCCAGTGAAGAAATCCCTGCCTACCCTTAACATTCTGCTTTAGAGGCCAAAAGTAAATCAGAATTCACAAGCACCATGGATTCCTTTAGCTCTACCTAATATCTGTAGTGGTTAGATCAAAGCTTTTAACTGAGTAAATCAATCTACGCTTCTGGTTTTGTGTCAAATATGCTTGATTGTGCACACCCTGCTGATAAAAAAACTGTGCTTAATCAGCATAAAAGCATGTTTTGTGTGCATGAGCACAGCGTGTCATTGTAAACAGATTGGATGGTTTTAGCTGGGTGAAATGGCTGTTGTTCAGATCACCAGCACTTTGGAAGGTTGTTTTTGTGTGGACACATTGGGTACACATGAAGCACTAGAAGGCAATGCCTGTTGGATGACGTTGTATCCATATAGCTGCAGACGGATTCAGAAAATTAATTGTCATGGAGGTTGTAAATGGGAATAGAAGGATGTTTGTTATTTGACTCTGAGAAGTGTATAATACAAACAATGGACTTGGGAGCTTGCTCAACAAAAAAAAGGGTATTACCACAAGTTCCTAAGTACAGACACAATGTTGATAAGTCCCTCCCTGAAATTTTCATTACAGTAATTTATTATTGAAGACAAATAGCAGTTAGCAAACCAAACAAAAACAGCCAGTCCCAACCCCTAACATTTTAAATAACAAAGATTATTTTTCTCTTTCTAAAATGTTTTTTTCCTGTTCTCTGTTGTGGACTCTCTATTTCCTTTGTTCTTCATGCCCAGGACTCACAAAATAAAGAGGATTTTAATTTCTGAAGTGAAATAATGTAGGCATTAAGCTAATTTACAAACAAACTTTACAAACAAGCTTGGTGCTCTAGAACACAAGGGTTGTGTTCTTCACTTACAGGAAAGAAGGAAAAACTCCGGTTTTACATAAGTATTACTTGGGTATGTCCTTAAATAGAAGGTAAGCAATCTAATCTAAAGCACTACAAAACCCTTTTCTTTGACTTTAATTGGCTGGTAGAGGTGCAACTACAGTCTAGGTGAGCCTTTGTTTGAGAAGCAGGTAAAGTCAAAGTTTGAGTTAAGACTCTTAACCAACCTGAGTCTCAGTGCTGTGCTCCAATGGGCCCTGCAATGCGGATCTACTGCTTTGATATTGCAGCAAATACCTTAAGTTCTCATGCCTCAAGTTGCCTACTGGGTATTTTGGGAGAACATCCGGCATAAGTGTGTCAATAGGAATTTTGCCACTAACTTAATTTATAGCTTGGATTTCACCCACAGTTTGTTGAATCACTGTTTTTTACTGAGTGTTCCAAACTATACTGTACTAGATAACCTTCATACTCTATTTTCAGCACTATTGTTTTTACTGAATCAAACATCTCTGTTGATCTGCCCAAATGGGCCTAAAGTAAAAATTGGGGTGGGGGAAGACAAGGTTTTTAAAGTTTGGAAGAAAGCTTTGGATGTCTTCTCTAGGCATGCTATAACAATTGCAAAAATTATATGAACTGGACAGAAGACCATCATTTCAGGAAGATGAGAACTATCACTGGGAGACCTTAGACTTGATGTGCTGAAAGAGTGAAATGATATAGCGAAACAATGGAGGAGTTTCATGAAGGTAAATCTTAACCTTACATATTCAAATATATCTTCCTTTTAAATGCATTTCTTCACAGAGGAAACGGATTTGCCTTAATGAGCCTTGGGAAAAGTGACTTTTGTGTTTTCCAGTTAAAGTAAATAGTCATCCAGTTTGCTAGTTGTACCAATGGTTTCTGCTGCCCAAAAAGGATGGCAGTTCCTTCTCTCTTTTTGTGGAGGAAAGACAGAGGGAATACATTCTTTAGAAGCATACATATTAGTATGTTATAGCACAAATTAGGAGACAAGCCTATTTCAGGCACACCAGTGGCTTGTAAAATCATTGCTTCAAGCCACTTTTATTAGAAAAGAGAAACTTACGATCCTCCTTCGCCCACATTCTCTGTTTCTAATTGCATCTATTTCCCAATCTTTTATTAGTATTTCATTTTGCAAAGCAAGCATAAACCAGCTCCATTTTGCATTCCCTTTGTTAAGGTGCAAATGATTTAGCAATTGAAACCATGTATGACCCGTTACATAACTGCATATGCTTCCTATTTTATCAGTGTTCCAAATGACTAATTGTATAAACGTGCAACTTAAAAGCCTACTGATATGAAAACAGGATAAAGAACACCGTTTTTGACACGCCACTACCCTCTGGTCGAATATATCATATTCAGTACTGTAGTTCTTGTCTGCAATGACACTCGACCTAGTTGGCTGGTTCATCTTTGTGCCGAGTTGTAAGATTTCTGCAGTACTGTAGAAGTAACACAGAGAAAGAAAAAAAGGAATGTATCTATTTTCCTTGCTTGTATTCCTTTGCATTTTCTTGGATAGATGAGATCAGGACTAAAGTGTTTCCTCTACTCTCTCTCTATGTAACACTGATAAAATAAAACATCTTTTTGTAGACAGCCATGCAGGATTTCTTATCCCCTAATATGGCTAATATTCTGAACAGGTGAGCACATGTCCTTTGACACACACAAAAATTTAAGATTGGTCAACAACTACTGATAATCTGCAGAGACACAGCAATATGCTTTAAAAGGAAAAGGACATATATACTGGGGAAAAAAACCCCAGTAATTTTATGAAGGTTCCTTCTCCAATTTGTAAACTTTGTAACTTACTGTTATGAAAAGTATCACTTATAGCCTTAGTTTTATTTTTATCACTTGTCCAAGCCCTAACTCACTTCAAGAATGTAAATAAATACATGACATGCCTACTATTCCAGGAAGGAAAGAGGATATTGGTGCTTTCTCATGTTCTTCCATTTTTCACAACCTCTAGAATACTAAAAGTGTGCAAATACAAAGGGTATTTTGAATGAAAGAAACTATCTATTCTCCCTGCCATCAGAACCACATGTATTGGTGTCCAGACTTGTACATTATTTGTAGTAGTAATGATGATTACTATAATTTTTGCAGATGCAGCCCTACAATTTAAAGTTCACACTAGTGAGTAATAAATTCAACTCAGAGACAAAAAATCTAACTTAAATGAGCAGAATGTGTACTCTGAACACTTAAATTCCAAAAAAAAAGTATGAACTCATTGCAACCTCTGTAAAGCCTCATTCTACAAAGTTAATTGATATCAATACCAGTATTTTGCAACATAATCACAGGTGCAACTTTTAGAGTCCTCTGGAACTAAAATGCAGGCTCCTGTGACTTTTAAAAATGGAACAGGTATTCTAACTTAAAACCCTGAATACCCTGAAATACTTTATTTTCTCTGCAGTGTTTCTTCCTATCAGCTTTCTGTTTCATCTGATACAGAAAAAGCCCTTGTCAAAATCCTGTCTGTACTTTGATAAGTTACTAAGCGAATTAAAAGCATATTACAACATTAAGCCAGAATTGGGGGGGGGGGGGGGGGGGGGGGGGGGGGGGTGTACTTCTGTTTACAACTTTAACTACTACATACTTTCATACCATATTCAGCTTTCAGTCTTATTTTTGTACTGAAAATGAAACAGTATCTTCAGTTATAAAGAGAAATTGAGAAATAGACAACTGCAGTTTCTAGCATGAAGAAGATCTGGAAGCACTCAAAATGTTAAATAAACATCTTTCCTAGTAGACTGACTTTAGCTCCAGCCTTTCACTCATCTTTTATAGTGTGTTAACATTTCCTTCTCTGCCCATAAGCAAACCTAACTGTTGAAGCAAACCCAACTGTTGAAGCAAACCCTTATGCTCTTGGTCTTGCTTCCCTCCCACAGCCCCTTTAAAATTTTCCCTTTCCACTTTGAAACACCTCTATCACACCAGACCAGGTTTGTCAGATTATCTGTTTGACACTTTCTCTAACAAAACAGATTGACTCTTTGCACTGTGATCTCCTGGGAGACAAAGTATGTTGCAAAACTGCCAACAGAAGTTACTGGAATGATCTTTTGAGGGCAGCTATGTGTATGCACTTAATTTTGCAGACTGGCACAAATATATCATTCCAAGTCTGTGATTAAGTTCCAGCCACCATCAAAGCTTTTGGTACATAATTCAAAATACAAGCATGGAGATGTTTCATAGTTCTAGTATAAACCCTGATTATCTATTAACTTAGTGATAGCTACTTCTTTTACATCATAGTGATAAGTTCCATAGACTTTACAGTATCCCTTATAAAGACAAACTATAAACAATTAAAGTTTAGGTGTATTATCTAAGCAAATACTTTGAAAATATCTTTTCAAGGGCCAGAGAAGATGCTTACCAGAGAAATTATAGGAGGATGAAACAGAAAGTATGAGTCTGGAATAAAAAACTTAAGAGGAAGAAAGTGAGCAGGTTTTACTGTCCACCAGTGTTACTATTTCTCTGTGCTCAAGATAAAGAACTGCGCCAATGATGATGAATCCATTAATATATGGCATCATCCTTGTTCTTTCTTCCCAAGACATTTTGTCTCTGTTGCGTGTTGGTTGTCTTCATCCCAATGCATTAGTTTTTATGACAAGACCTGCATTACTGTTTTTACCTAGCAGAACAGCAGGACTTGGTAAAGATCACAGCAGATGCTGGTTGCAATATCACCCCTAGTACCAGCTGTTTCTGTATTTCCTCACAGGTGTTTGTCTTCCACATGGCTGACGGCTGAATTCTGTTCAAAAAGCATGACTAAGGCTGCAATAGGTACAAAGCCAAGTTTCCCCTTGGATTCTCCCTCCTGCTGTGCTTCATGTGGCTGGCAGAGTTCTGCCATTGTGGAACAGAGATTGCTGGAAATAAATTCTTCTTAAGCAGACAGGCTTTTGTTCAGTTTTGACTCCAGGCTCCCAGCCCAAAGTCTTGAGCAATCTGCACTGGGAAAGCTCTGTGCATCCGTGGTAAGGCTCTTTTTTAGAGGCTTCTAATCTGAGGAATTTGTGGCAAAGAGAACCATTTTCTGAAAGGCTGCGTTCTGGGCAGATCTTCATTATCAGCCTTGTCCTAGCATATTCTCTGAGATTTCCATCATCTTAGTCTTTGGATTTAGATGCAGATAAGCTCATTTTTAGGTTTCCATACCTGCATTTATGTGAACTAGTTGCAGAACAAATCAGGGAGGCATACAGTATTCTTGTACCTCTTGCCTATTAATTAATTCTTCACATTTTTCTATACAAGTGGGTGAAAGAAATGCTGTGTGCACACATTTTTCTCTTTCTGAAAAAGAAATACAAGATTCAACAGCTTATTTTCTGTCACAGCCACAACTTCATTCATCATGTGAAATCTCAGGTTGCTCTGTGCTCTAAAATAGTCAGCACGTTACTCATCTTCTTGCGAGCGAATAATTTTGTGGGGTTTCCTGCTCCTTTCCTATTTCTCTTGTTATTACTTCCAGATGACAGTGTCTGTAATGTTGTTGTACAACTCTACAAACCGAGGCACTTTTTAGAACCAAGATTTTTTGGACACACTCATATCAGCATGATGTTTGTGAAACATTTTATGTAACTGTCCAAAGAGCGTCCCTCTCTCATTTTCTTAGTGACAATGGTAGACAACCCTTCAGTCTGTCAGCAGTTAGAAGCCATCATCTTTCACCCAAATTTTGAGCATTTCTAGCCAGTCTTCACCTGCCAGCTATATTTGTTGAATGCTTGGTGAATCATATAAAAATTGTATAAGCCTGAATTCATCTGCAATATGCACTTTACAGACCCTTCACTTCTTTTACAGCTAAAAGGAGAAGAATGACTGTAAAGAGTTGCCATTTTTCTTCATCTGATTGTAAGTCCTAAATGCACATTCATGTGGCTGTATCCTATTCTACAGAATGGCAAGGCAATTTTACAATTGCTGTGAGCTCCTAGGTAGCAGGTTCTGCTGCTCTTATTTTCAATCACACCTAAGGTGTTTGATTTTTCCCTTAATCTGCTTTTCCTATTCTCATTCCACCTCAAGCAATTCACTTAATTCTCTTTCCTGTGTTATCTACACATGACACTACTACGTGGGTTTTTTTTCCTGGATTTATTTAATGGATGATCTTGTCCTAGATTTCACCTGAGACAAATTGCCATATCCAGGCTTGGACTCCTATTTTTAAACACCTTGACAATATATTGCTTTTCTAGATATGTCCATTTTCTGAAAGCAAGCCTGAAGGTACCGGTACGTCAAACATCTTAAAAGCAACAGAGCATACACAACAAATGAGAAAAGCCACAAAACAAAATCCCAGCTGATTCAAAGCATATCTAATTATTTTTCTTTCCAAGATACTAATAACACTGCTGCTGTATTGGCTATATCCAAGATGAAATGTAGAAACTCGCATTGGATTGGAATATTGAAGATACCCAAGATACTGATGTTTGTCTGATATATTTTAATACTCCGTATCTCGTGTTCTTTTATCCAGGATTAAGAGAGATGAGGTTTGAACAAGCATACTACACTTGGGTAGTCACATAGTGTACCAGATTGGTATACTTATTCACTCACATGAAATTCTGTATTGCAT
Source organism: Pezoporus wallicus (assembly GCF_028554395.1). Classification (NCBI taxonomy): domain Eukaryota; kingdom Metazoa; phylum Chordata; class Aves; order Psittaciformes; family Psittacidae; genus Pezoporus; species Pezoporus wallicus. The sequence continues at coordinate 65,053 of NW_026642512.1, read as the reverse complement.
CCCTCAAGGAAATATTAAGAGTAGCATATTTATTAGAGAGACAGTCATCCTAAAAGCTTTATTTGTTCAATTGACGGCTGCTTAAACACTTATAATGTATAATAATTTATAATTAATGATTAAACACTTCTGTCATGCTGTCATGCTGGTTACAGCATGACAGAAGGTAACAGACCAACGTATTCATTTCCCACTTCCTAGCCATATACTGAGCACGAACAGCTAGGATTACTATGAATGGGGAAGAACCAGTTAGGTATGTAACAGAAAAGAAAAATACAAAGAATTATTTTTGCATAAAGGTGCTCTTAGCCCTTTAATACCTGTTCATTCCTTATGAAGCCACAATATTTTTTAAAGTGCTTTAACTGAAACAGTTTCTGGAGAAAGAATTATATCTTTTATTAGACTGACTACATACAGTTGTAAAGAGTCAGCTATTTTTATTAGTTGCTGTCATGGTTTAACCCCAGCCAGTAACTAAGCCCACACAGCCATTTGCTCACTTCCCCCCATCCTCCCCAGAAGGATGGGGGAGAGAACTGGAAGAGTGTAAGTGAGAAAACTCATGGGTTGAGATAAAGGCAGTTTAAAGGGTAAAGCAAAAGCCGTGCACACAAGCAAAGCAAAACAAGGAATTCATTCACCACTTCCCATGGGCAGGCAGGTGTTCAGCCATCTCCAGGACAGCACAGCTCCATCACACATAATGGTTACTTGGAAAAACAAACGCCATCAATCCCAATGTCCCACCATTCCTCTTCTTCCCCAGCTTCATATGCTGCTCATGGCACCATATGGTGTGGGATACCCCTTTGGTCAGTTGGGGTCAGCTGTCCTGGCTGTGTCTCCCCTAACATCTTGTGCACCCCCAGCCTGCTTGCTGGTGGGGTGAGGAGCAGAACAGGCCTTGGCTCTGTGTAAGCACTGCTCAGCAGTAACAAAGACATATTATCAACAGTTTCCCGAACAAATCCAAGACATTGTCCCCTACTAGCTACTGTGAGGAGAATTAACTCCACCCTACCCAAAACCAGCCCAAATGTTTCACAGCATATTGTAAGTACCTTAAATCTGAGTGGATGAAGGTGCACATATGGAAGTGTCTTTCTTCATTAGGTGTTAAGAGTGTTATCACAACTCAGCCACAACTGGGAGAAAAAAACAAACAAAACAAACCCAAACATAAGGTGAGCCAGTGGGAGGAGTGCTGTGGGAAGGATGCCTGGATTCTTCAGATTCTTCACTTAATATTTGTCCAGGGCATATTTCAGGGATCCTACCTACTTCAGTGCATCCAACCTTCCATTGTCTGCCTCTGAGGTTTTTCAGCCCTTCCCCAGGTCTCTCCCCTTCACACAGTCCACTGAAGTCCACGTTCAGCCAGAGAACAAACAGCCTTTCATACATCCTGACCCCCCTAAGTCCTAAAGAAATCAATTTATCAAGGGCAGTCGCTCCTGCCTCACCCCAGCACTACATGCTGTGCCTGCCCCTGGAGAGGACTGGGAGCTGTGAATGTTGATCAGAGATTAACTCCTGCCCGCTGCTGAGAGCAGGCCATGTTTGCCACAGATGTCATTTCCCATGCACCTTCTTCATTTCTCATGGAACAGCTTTTGCAGCTCCCTGCTCAGGATACAGGTGCTTGTAAGCCTCACTGCTTGAGATCTCAGTATGTTACATATAAGGAGTCCTTGTGCCTAAAGTGACACGTGGCTTTCACTGCCTGACCAATGCATAAGCCTTGGGTGTTGTAATACATTCCATTGAATTACACCTACATTATGCATGGCTGAGACTGTAACTTGTTTTATTTCTTGTTTTTAGCTTTCCAATATCCATTTATCACTGAATTGAGAGAGCAAATCTGAAAGCAAGAAAAGGGGAGAAAAGCCAGGATATACTTTGAACAAAAACTAGGAAGAGCAAAGTTGTGACCAAGAGCTCCCTCTTGTGTGCCACAGGAAGAGCAAAAGGTAGCAAAGAAGGAAAAAGAGGAAAGAGGAAAGAGGGAAAGGGAAAGGGAAAGGGAAAGGAAAAGGAAAAGGAAAAGGAAAAGGAAAAGGAAAAGGAAAAGGAAAAGGAAAAGGAAAAGGAAAAGGAAAAGGAAAAGGAAAAGGAAGGAAGAGAGAAGAGGAAGGAGAAGGGGAAAGGGAACGAAAAGGGGAGGGGGAAGGAAAGGGAGAAAGGGAAGGGAGAAGAGGAAGGGGGAAGAGGAAAGGGAAGGGGAAGGGAGGGGAGCGAAGGGGAGGCGAGGGAAGGGAAGGTGAAGGGGAAAAGACCCCACAGAACTGACATTTTGAAACAAACGGTTATCCATTTCAAATTCTTACTTAAAAATATAGTTTTTAATAAAGTTGAAAATCAAAGTACAACGTTTCCATGCATACAGGTGGACAAATCCTTCTTGTCAGTAAAAGCTGGGTGTCTGCAGGAATTCATGTGGGAACATGAACAGACAGTACAGAGGTCAGAACTTTTCTAATAATCTCCCTTCTTGTGATTCCATGAAGGCCAGCTCCTTGTACTGGCAGCAGCTCTCAACCTATTCCTCTGTGAATTTGTAAATGCCGAAATGCAGTAAATGCTTTATTTTGGGAGCAGCTAAATTTGTTTTTCATCTAAAACATTTATTTAAATGCACTGTTAACTTTGGGTGTCCTGTCTGGATGTGTTTTGGAATTTATGTAATCAATTGTCACAAGCACAGAAAGTAGTTCCTTGAATTTTTAGACACAAATAATCTCATTTCTTCTTCACTGCTGTTTTGAGAACAGAGGTTAGAAAACCACTGAACCTTAAAGGATAAATTCAAGCAGTTTTAAGGTCTGGTGATTTTTTCCTTCACAGCATGACTTTGCACAAATCACACTGAACTGGGATGAAACTGTTAGTTAGTGGTTAGTATACTTGAATGCTCTTCAAGTGTTCTGCAGGTGCCAAAGTTGTTCAGGGCTGCTTCTTCATGTACGAAGGACAATGCAAATTGAGATTAATTTGTCTTATAATGTGACTGGCTTATTTTAATCTATTAAACTGAGCACTGGAACAAAAAGTAAGCAGGAATTAATATCTGGACATCAAGGTCTATTATTTATGTAAAATCTGTCAAAGCAAGCCTAAAGCAAAGACTTTCAAAGCTGAGGTACTTGAAATGGTGAAGCTTGACCATGTTGGGTGAGTCTGAGTAACAAGATGAAGCAATGCATGCTATCCATGTAGGCTTTTTCTCAAGAAAGAACTGTGCTGAAACTGAGTCTTAACCCTAATTAAATAGATTGTCCAGTAGGAAAGAAAAACTCTTCATATGACTTCCTCTAAAATATATGTATTGCATTTATTTTAGGTTTAACATTTAGATATTATTTGTGCAGTAAGACAACAAAGACAAGATGTGAAATTTTATTATTTCACAAACAGGATAGTCACACATGGAGACAGAACAATAGAAACTGGGAAGAATTTGGTAACAGTAACAGCAGCACCAGCAACCTGGAAAACCAGCAACCTAATTTTTTTATTCCTTGTAAAGATTACCAATCATTAACTGGCTAACTCATGAAAAATGATAATGAAATCAACAAGTACAAAGACTCAGATCCTTAGTATTACAAATTAATACAGGGTTTCATATATGATTTGTGGAATTGGACATCACCATGATTGGCATGTTTAGGAAATGAGCAAATCAAGCCAGTTTCAAGCTTTAAAAGAAGTACTGTTGCTCATAAACAGTTCAGGTAGCTAATAGTTCTTAAATCATTATCACTAAATATACAAAACAATTAAGTCCTTAAGAAATATATCCCAGATGAACTGCGAGCACACACCATTGTGGAGCTGATGCCACATAGTCAGGGATGATGGCTGCGCTACTTGGTGGTCTTTAGTCACCAAAGCCAACACGTTTGGGCTTGAGAACTCCTTGGAGGCAGTTTGCCTTCTTTCTTCTTCATTCAGTTGATATTTTATATGCTGTGCCCTTGATTCAAAAGAAAAGGAAGTGATCACATCTACTTTTGATTACTTATTTTGGAGATCAGGAAAAGTTCTGTGTTTTGCTTATTCTGGAGGTGCCATCAGACACGTTTCTTGCCTGTTCTGTGGGATTGCCTTGGTTTTATAATGCCTCTTTCCCCTTCCATTTTATTTGGCTGGTTATTTGGTGTCAGATAACCCATTGTCATTTCTCAGGTAAGCTTAATTTTGCCTTTTTAGTGAGGCTTTAAGAAAATAGCTGGAAAGAGTAAACTAGGAAAAAACTTAAATTGCACAGGATCACTTAAGCTGCAATGAAGAATCATGGAGTGAATCTTCCTGAAATGCAGTTCTTGTCACATGAAGGAGAAGGTGATTTGGAACACCCTGCACAGGTATACAAGTCCTACAAGCCTGTAGTCACTGGTTTAAGCAAAATTTCTGAAGCTGCCTCCTCTGGCACAGATCTATAATCTGCTTTTGAGCAACCTCAACTATTAGCCAGAACTTAACTACTATCTGAAATAAACCCAGTGTTTGAATGAAAACAGCAGAGGTCTGAGGGTTAACTGTAAGCGGGTAATGTGGAGTGGTTACTTGGTAAAGCATCTGCCCTCTCACTTTAATCCACACCTGCAAATCTAGCAGAGCCTTTAATGGATGAGTTCTGGGTGCCTCTTTTCTGTACAATTTACAGCCCTCAGGTGCCCAGGGTCCTTGTGCAGTGCTGTGAATCAAATTCACAGGTTCCCCAAGCCGACTCAGGCTGAGGAAGCCACATTCCTGTGTGGTGCTGCTTTCGGCACTTCACGTGCAGTCAGACAGTTTTCCAGGGGAATCAAATGGGAGGCCAGGCCTACCACTTGACATGTTCATTCTCCTGCCTAGGAGGCTGGAGCCAAGTTTTCTTCCTCCTACTCTGCCTGATTTACCACGGAACTTAAACTGAATACAGGGATGGAAGTTACCTTTGTTTCCTCTTTAGAATCTGCTCTGCTTTGTAAAGGTAACTGAGTATTTACTGGAGGAGAATTTAAAGCCGACATTCCCGCAGTCAGTACGAGCACGATGATGAGTTTTGATCTCTGGAGCAACGAATCTTTCACGACCTGTGAAGCAGAACCCAGCGCAGAGAGCACTGCGGGTACCTCTCGCTTGTGCTCGCCTTGCTCCAGCTCCTGATCCCGCCTCTCGGGACTAAAGACTCGGCTACTTACACCCAACGGACACCCTCCCGCCAGCGGGGGGCGCGCCACGACGGTCCCGCGCACCATGTCGGCAACCCCTCCCGCGGGGTGGAGAGGGGGGGTTCACCCGGAAACTGTCCCGGAGCGCGAGGGGTTCTGGGTGCAGCGCCTGCCCGCTCGGCCGTTCCGCCACGCCGCAGGCGCCTCCTGCCGCCGGGCCTCACTCTGTCCCGGCTCGCTCCGCGTTCCCCCCTCGCCTCTCCCCGCCTCGCCTCTCCCCGCGTCTGATGATGCTGCTGTGGGGCTCCCGGGCCTCGGGGCCGTGGGCCCGCCTGCCGCTGTTGTTCCTGTTAGCGCTTGCTGCCTGCGTGGCGTGGGCCTCCGAGATCACGTTCGAGCTGCCCGACAACGCCAAGCAGTGCTTCTACGAGGAGATCGCCCAGGGCACCAAGTGCACCCTCGAGTTCCAGGTAGCTGGGCGGCCGGGGCCGACATCCCCGGGAAGCGCCGCCCCCGGTCGAGCTGGTGGGGCTGGGCCCAGCCCGGGGCTCTTCGGCTTCCTCGTTCGTGCGGTGCTCGGGTGCTCTGTAGCGGGGAGAAGCGCGTGCGCGGGGACAGCAGCTGAAGCCGGCGCAGCAAACGCTGCCCGTTGCCGTGTGCACCGCGGCGGGATGAGAGCAGAGAGCGGGCCCTCAAAACCTGCCGGTCTCGCACCCTGAACGCGGACCTTCGGGGTCCCTTGTGACCAGCGTGCCGCGTACCTAAACCTACCTGCCCAAAAGCGTGCCTCCAAAGTCACAGAGCCATAGAATGGTTTGGGTTGGAAAGGACCTTAAAGCTCATCCAGTTCCAACCCCCTACCACGGGCAGGGACACCTTCCACTAGACCAGGTTGCTCAAATCCCCGTCCATCCTGGCCTTGAACACTGCCAGGGATGGGGCAGCCACAGCTTCTCTGGGCAATCTCTGCCAGTGCTTCACCACCCTCACAGGGAAGAATTTCTTCCTAATGCCTCATCGACATCTCTCTCTTATTTTAAAGCCATGGCCCCTTGTCTTTATGAGTCTGGGGACTAGCTAAGAAAAGAAGCAAAACCAAAAAGACAAAAATGAGAAGGGAAGCTGAGGCAGGAAATAAAGCCTGGGAGAGCTCCAGATAAGCTACAATAAAGCTGTGTACAAAATTTCACTCTTTAGATGGGGAGGAAACGCACAGAATGTTTTTGACTGAAAAGCCAAAACAAAAAAAAACCCAACCTCTTCCCCCCCCCCCCCATCCCTCTGAAACCCCAGTACCCATCTACCCCACAGCATGTGTGGGTTGTGAAGCATTTGCCTGGTGGGCATGATAAAACATAAGGAGCTAGTGCTTTACTCAGTTCAAAGTATGGTTCAAACTGGGGTGTTATAGCAAACAGTAGAATGGTTATACAGCAAAGTGTCACAGGCATAGAGCAATTCAGGAGTCTTAACACAATAAAACATGGGCAGCCCTACAAACGCAAACCATTCTGTGATGTGAAACAACATCTTGTTGAAGACTGATTAGCATGCACATAGTAAGTGATGCCAGACAGTTTTTCTTACTTTTTCCAGCCTCTTAACAGTTTGAACATGGAGCCATCACAATAGAACACACTGTTCAGCCTCGAGAATTATCAGGAAAAGAGCTCTGACAATTTTGGTGCTTTTGCAGGTTTGGAAGCTTTCAGCAGGTTTGGAAGCTTTCAGTCTGTCACTTCAGCTGGTGAATAGTACAGCAGCAGCACAAGAGAGAAATCATTCTTGATGCTGGGAATCACAGTTATCTTTGGGGGCTTTTGAAGGAACTGTGTACTTTTTATGGTCCAGTTTATCTAGTTGAAGTCCTGTGGGTTTTTTTCTTTCCCAGCTGCTCTCTTGCCTTTAATATTTTGGGGAATGTTTATGCCAAGTATATGTCTCTGTTACTCTGGCCTACATATTCTAAGATACCATTTTCCCCACCCAAATGTTTCTTGCCCCTGCCTGTTACTTTCATAAAGTCTTTTCTGTGCAGTGCTTTCACCCTTGTTCTTAAGTGGATGTCACTGGAGTTTGCTGGACAGATAAGCCTGCAGACATAAGCAGACATAATAAGGACAGGAGTAGCCTTGTCTGGATTTGACCAACTGCTGGTAGACTGAAGTGCTCTGTGCTCACCCTTTGGCAGAGGGGAGACTCAAGCAACCTCTCTAAGAAGGAATTTTAGGGTAACTTTAAAGTTCTGGTAAATCTTTACCATGTGTAAGTAAACTGGCCCTTTCAGGGTGCATGATATAACCAAACATGAGTGATTTTCATGATTGGTAGAAAGCACGCCCCTGTCAAACTTGAGATCAGGCTTCAAAAATTATCCATTTTTTCATTGTAGAAAATCTAATTTTTTGCTTCTCCTTCCAACCAGGTAAGCATTTCTGTATGAAAAGCCAGATGCAGACATTCAGGAAGAGACATCTGGAGATCTAGACATCTTTTTTTTTTTCCTCTCTCTTTGTATCCTGTTTTGAATTCAAAGCACATTTTTGGAATGACTATGAAGACACTGCTTGCCAGCTGAGTGCTTTTAAAACTTACTGTTTGCAGAGCAGCTACTGCTGAGATCTCTTGTTATTTCAGTTGTACTGTTAATGTTATAATTTTAATAACTTGATACCTAAATAAACTGTGAGTTTAAATAATGCTATGTGAACTGAAGTGCAGATACTCAGACAGTAACATATTTCAGTGATTTCTGCACACATAAAAAAGGGACATACCTTTAACTGTAAGTCTCTTTGTTCTTCAGCGTGCTTTAGCTTGAGAAGTTTTGGATCAAGGATTAAGTGTAAAACTGCTACCCCAAGAGTCATCAGGATGCCAAGTTATGAATACCTAAGCTACTGATTAGTCTTTCTGTAGAGGTGGGATAGGTAGCCTACAGAGCAACATGCTGTAGACCAACAAGAATCAAAGCCTGAAAAAACCTTGAGACAATCATGTGAAGTTTGGAGTCACTTGTATGTCTTATGTGCTGTTTTGGGAAGAACTGCTATGGCTATCTGGGCAGGAGGGAGGCAGCAGAATATTGCTCCATTCACCAGCACAGGAGGACTGGCAGGTTGAAATACCTGTTCTACCAGTTGAACACCATTCCTGTATCCTAAAGCAGCCTGAGCTAATAGTAGGGCAGTTACATTCACGACCATAAGGAAAGGAGCAGTTTTATTCCACATTAGTAATCTCAGCTGGCTGAACCAATTCCATTCAGGACTTGTGGATACAACAAGCAGTCTGTTTGTTACAGTGATATCTTTACTGCCCCATCAAGTTACATCTGCTGTAGCTTTTGCTATTGTACAATTATTTATAACAAAGTAATTAAAGTTATGCTTTGTAAATGGTTTGGAACTAGAGCTGACGTTACATATGCTGAACCTACAGTGTTTTGAATTATGTTCTGTGTCTTACGTAAGAAAATAATTTTTCAGACTTGCTTTGAAAGATTTTCAAATTAATGCATTATATTTTAAAACATGTAAGGCACAAAATTTTGCAGTGCCACTTGACAAATCATATTTCAAAGAAACATATAAATGTCCACTTTGTTAAAAAGACAATTTTTGGGTTTTGTTTCCAGGTGATCACTGGAGGTCATTATGATGTTGACTGTCGGTTGGAAGATCCTGATGGCATTGTATTATACAAAGAGATGAAGAAACAATATGATAGCTTCACGTTTACTGCATCCAGAAATGGAACATACAAATTCTGCTTCAGCAATGAATTCTCTACTTTCACACACAAAACTGTGTACTTTGATTTCCAGGTTGGAGAAGATCCACCACTTTTTCCTAGTGAGAACAGAGTAACTGCACTTACCCAGGTAAAACACTGTTGTGTTTGACTGCAGCTGTTCGGTGGAGCTGTTAGCTGTTAGGTTTGGGTTTTTTTTCAAGTTCAACTGCATTAGATACCTATATTGCTTTTGAAAATCAGTGAATTAGAGCTTCTAAAGTAGTATGAATGACTACAAATAAGCTTTCATTCTGAAGTTAAGATTTATGGAACACATAAGTCTCATTTGTTCCATGAGAGCTGAGAAGGAATCACCAAGTGCTTACGAAAAATTAGGGTAGAAAGTTAAATTCTAGGCCAGTTTCTTTTCTTTTTTAAGGTAGCTTCCATTTGTTGCCATGGTTATGTGCTTCTTGAATTTAGATTTCACAAATATCAGTGCATCGGGGTTTTAGAGATTTCCAAACTTTGTAAAAAAATTGAGAATTGTTTTTACATTTAAAGTAGTAGAGTGTTTCGGGGGGGAGGACTTAGGCTGACCTCTCATGTAAATAACATTTTTAAAATCAAGATACAGCAAATTAAAATCAGCCATATTTAGCTGGCTTGTATATATTTGTTATTTATAAGACAGTATGTATTGACTATCTTAGACTTGTTCAGACACCTGTCTTGAAAATCATCAAGATGAAAAGATGTTTAGACACAGATACAAGCAACTGAAAGTGGTCCTATCAGGGTGTTAAACATTTCCTTTTATAATAGTTTGTGATGTTTCTTCAGGAAATACTAGTTTTTAGCCGTAAGACACAAAAAATAATTGTGACTAGAAATTAAGTATTTTGAAGATCTGTTGGTTAATCTCTTGGTGATCAAAACACAATGAGAATTACTGACTTTCAGTTATTGAAGATAAACTGAAAGTAGAATTGCATGTGAAAAACGATCTAGGGCTTGGAAAACTGGTAATACTTTTTTATGAAAAATAACAAGTTGGTTAAATTCCTAAGTATTTGTGTATGATTATGTGAAGCATAACTGAAAGGAACAGAACTGTCCTTTCTTTAACCACTTTTTGTGTACATGACTAAGGAGGGTCTCTTGCCAAAACATTTTGAATTCAGTAACATAGATCTTGGTGTGTCATATAACTCAACTGAGAATTACAACTATGCAATGAAGAATGTAATGAAACAGAGAAACATTTAATATACACTATGCATCTGAATGTTAAAACCAACTGCTAGCTTTCCTGGTAGGTGTGGAATTAACTGGGGGATCACTGACATTTCAGAAGTGTTTCTAATGTTCATTTTGAGCCCAAATATACATGAATATAAGGTTTGTGTAGTTCTAAGAGCCTATTGCTCATTGCTTTTCATTAGATCCACAGTTACGCACACTTCTGTATTTAAGTCTGTCGCATTCCTGAGTATAGAATTTGGTCAATGCAAGTTAAATTTTACTGCATTTACAGTATTTCAGTTTGACAATGGACTGAGTTAATCCCTAGCTTGCAAAGTTACATGAATCCTAATTTTAGAGAACAAACAAAAAAACTTCACAGAAAGAGCACTAGGAAGCTTCGTAATCCAGTGATGTGTTGTTTGTTTCTCTAGATGGAGTCTGCATGTGTTTCAATTCATGAAGCTTTGAAGTCTGTCATCGATTATCAGACTCACTTCCGCTTGAGGGAAGCGCAGGGCCGCAGCAGAGCTGAGGATTTAAACACGAGGGTGGCCTACTGGTCAATAGGGGAAGCAATCATTCTTCTTGTCGTTAGTATTGGGCAGGTATTTCTCCTCAAAAGCTTCTTCTCAGATAAAAGAACCACGACAACCCGTGTTGGATCATAACTGGTAGTGGTAATGCTTCGTGTCATTGTGTGCTACTTACCTGTTGAAGTTAACAGTTCTGCAGTTAATTATAGGTACAAAGGATGTGAATGTATGCAACATTTAAGTGAGTCTACTCCTCATCCCTTAAAAATCACAAAAGAGACCCAAAAAGATAATGAAAGGGGGACAGGATTTGAAATATTTTCTGCAACTTATGTGTGTTCTGATTCCTGTATTAAATACTTGGCAGTGACCACCCTCACTTTTACTGAGATTGATTTTACCAATAAGATGAGCCATCTGGGAGTATAACTCTTTAAAGTAGCCCAACAGTCTGGTATCTGATCTGAGAGACAACATACATGAAACTTTTATTTTAATCTTCAGGCTGATTGTATTGGATTACTCAAAAGCAAATGTGATGAACTGTAGTGCACTGGTTTGATGTGCTGTTAGAAAAAATAATCCAATGGTACCCCTTGCTTATTTGTAAATTTGTTGCAAGCTTGACATTACATCATGGTGCAAATTTTCCATCAGCCTGCTAACTCCATCTTCAAAACTTGCTAAATTCTGTACTTCAGTATGTTTGCTTAAACATGCATTCTTTTATATTAGAACAAGTTTTTTAAATTGTTTTACTAGATTATAAACTGAGGCTACTCAGGAAATCCACTTCCTGTATTCAAAAATCCAAATCTTCAAGTTTATTTAAAAACATGCAGTAAAATAGGGAATCTTTTGTCACTGAAACTGTGCAGTTTCTGTACTCATACATGCTGCTGCTGCTTTTTGGATTTTAATACCATATGTAGCTTGGTTTGTTAAGCAGCACAGCACCAGCACTGGACAAGGTTATGTTATGTATTAGGCACATATAAAGCTTTTTACTAAATTGTTTTCCTATTAAAAGGCCAATTTGATATTGATACTGCATTGCACAAGTGCTGTAAATTTTACTTTCCTGTGTGTGGTGCACTTTTACATGATGGCCTTGTATATCTAGCTGGCACTCTTTTAAATACTTCAGGTTATCTTTTTCGTAGTTATAGTTGCCTTGTTTCCACTGCTCATGTCTTTATTAGCTTATGTACTGTAGAGTCTTGTTTTATTTGGATGTGGAAGGTCATAGATGTATGTACATACAAGTAGCTTGAATTGAGCTGGTCATAACAAGGCTAAACTCCTTCAAATGGCTCTGGAGGATTAAGTAGAACCAACCAACTCTTAAGTGCACACAAACTAAATGAAGGGGAAAAAAATTGTCATACATTACTGGGTAAACCAAAAGATGCTTCTTAAACAAGTTTCCAGCAACCCAAGAAAGGATGCTAAACCCTTATCAATTGCCTGTATTGTTTCTAGCAAAAATGCGGAATTACATGTACAGGTGACACTTGAGCAGTCTGAAGAATTGATCTAAGATGACTTGAGTTTAATATCTTGTGATGGCTGAAAAAAATTAAACAAAAGGGCACCTACTCTCTGTTGTGAACTGAATGACTGCTCTTTTGGAAGTCAGAAAAAACTCAAACAGTTCAAAAAGTATTTAAAAGGCCACAGGGGTATTAAAAAGCTTAGTGTATGTAAAATGCAGGATTGTATGTAATGTCTGCCTGTCCTGTACTGAATTCTGAATACTGCAGTCTCATTTTGAGATGCAAGCTTCCCAGAAATAGTTAGGCTTACAAAGATCAAAAAACTAAAAAATCAGTGCTTTCTTCTCACGATACAAATCTGTGCCTGCAAGCACTATTCTTGGTTGTACCTATATGCTTTATTCTTGTGTTTCAGCAGCTGATATTCAGTACTTCTTGTGTTGCATTGCACACAATAATAAAGCAAGTGGTACAATTTGGGTGCAAGTGTGGCTGAAAATATGATTTGATTTTGATAGTGTCCCCTGTTACCTACTGGAGTTTGAGTATCACTTGTGTAGCTTTAATCACAACAAAATTATTTGTTCTAAGATTGAAACGTTGGGTTTTTTTCCACTGATTTACTCTGTGTTCTGTCAAAATTGGTAAATGGGGGTATAACAGATAATGGTTGGACATCATGTACACGTCTTTATTCTTTCATAATGTTTGAATGTGTGAAGTGGGACTGTTCAGCTCAAAATTACTCCCCCTGCAGAAGCTTAGTGGACTTGACTTTTGCATTGAAGTTAGTTAGGTATCTGAACCAATCCTCTTGTATCCTGCTGCAAAATATGCAGCAATAGCGTAAAAATGCCTTTATTTTTGTGTTACTAAAAACATGGCACAAATACATGTTTAAACATAGCTGTATATAGTTTTTAAAATAAGTGACTGAATAGGATATAGTAAAACACATGCTAACATGCAGCAGGTGGAGAAATGCATTGTGACGTTTAAAGCTGCACCTTTTTAATATATAAAAATAATAGTTTGGTTAATGGTGTGATGCACAAGTAAGCAGCCTGCGTTAAAGGGGATATAACTATTTCTTAATTGCTAAAGGCCCTGGGTTTCAGCTATTCCTTGGATGTTTTATGTTTACAGAACTTCTTTTCATGTCCTGTAATGTCATTTTGTCAGTTTGGAGGTAAAAAAAAAGAAGTTTAGTTTAAGACAAAAAGCAGACCCTGTGAATATTGTATGGGAAAATAAAAATTAATATATGAATGTGGTCTGGTTGTTTTGTTTGCATGTGGGAGTGGGGAGCATTAGTCTTAAAAAAAGCTTAAAAATTTGAGTATTCGGGTTGTATTTTAACACATTACAGCGAATCTGCCATGTGGCACTTGATCATTACTTCTGTTGCTTCTGTCGTACATAACAAAGTGTACCGGTTCACTGCTGTTCATAACTGGCTGTGCTTTCAGGTTACTGGGAGAACTCTGCTTTCAGCAACATAGCATGGTTACTGGCCTTTTGCTGAGCATGTTACCAGGGCAGGCAGTAATACTCAGAAATCTGTTCTTATTGGAGTGGAATTCAAAGTATTTGACTGCAGATGCCAGGACTGACTTGGGGCTTACTGCATGTTTTCATGTTAATTCTGGGGATACAAAGTTAATGCAGGGTGCACTACAAAGGTGCATCCAATTAGCGTTGTCTAATGAGACATACACTTGAAATGTAATGTAGCTGTAGTAACTAAATGTGTGATTGGAGATCCTTTATATTGTGTAGCTTCTTCCTGAATCTTACCACATACCAGTTAAGGTTTTAAAAACAGATAGACTAGGCATCATTGCTTTGCGTGGGCACCTTCCAGAATGGCTTTCTCTGCCTGTTTGTTTCTCCTGTGTCTATTGCTGTACATTCAGAAATTTTCTAGAATATTTACTGTACTTGAATTAAAAAAAGGTTTTGTCTAGAAGCATGGTTAAGTTCTCCTCTTTCAGTGTTGTGTTCTTGTGGTCAGCCATAGTTGTCTGGAGGCTTTTTAGGTGCTTTGGCACCCAGAATTTGTAAGTAGCTTAAGATGAGTTGTAGTCTAAAGCACTTTTCCACTGAAAGCTCATCATTTTACCAAAGAAATAAAATGAGGTAAGTACTGAAAGAAAGTTTTAAAGTCTGACCCTGCAATTCAGCAGCAGGTTCCTCAGGGGCTCCCATTGGCCAACTCCCTGAACAGCTGGAATTTTACTTTCCTAAAATTCAGGGTCCTGACTGTACTCTTCGCATGTCTCTCAGGACTTCAAACTCCACCAGTGGATGATCACTGTGCTGCTTCCAATCTTGCGCCTCTGAGCAGCGCAGTTGCATTAGAGACCATCAGGTCCAGTATTGCATTCCCCTGGCAGGGCTATTACCTGGCTTAAGAATTTACCCTCAATGCACTACAGGAGTGGTCTGTCTACAGCTTACCATGCTACTTTTCCAGCAGATGTTGGGGTGGCTGAAGTCCCTCAGCAGGATTAGAATGGTGGCAATGCCTCCTGCAGCTGCAGTAAGAAGGCTTCATCAGTAGGCTCCCCTTGTTTGGGAGGCCTGTAGTAAACACCACAGTTGCCTTGGTTGCTAATTCTTCCTCATAAGCTTTCAAACTGCCTGTAGCTATTCAGAGACAGCTCTTCACAGTCTATTAATCACTGAGGCTTGGACACCCAGATGGGAGTATCAGATGAAAAAGGAAACAGACGCATCTGAACAGGTATTTCATTTCCACATGGCAATGTGGAAGTGTAGAAAACCACCTCTTTTCATGTGGTTTTGAAGCAAGAAAGGTTATTTTTTCCCATGTTGCAGACAAGGCAGTGTTCCATGGAAGAGCAAATCCTTCTGCCTCGAGTTCCTCAGTGAGTTTGGGGAAGGAATTTCCATGAGAAGAACAGCCACATCTGGCTCTGGAATGAATCCCTGCTAACCCTTGTTTCATTAAATGCAGTGACAGAACTGAGATATTCACTAATTCAAAGCAAAGGGCTGATTTGCAGCATTTCACAGGGTGGGTTTTACTGATTCCTGTGTAATCAGGTTCATAAATAGAGTTGTTTAAATGAGGCAAAGACATATTAAGCATTTCTATTAACAGTTCTACAGATACTTAAAATAACACTGGCTTTCCACCCAACTTCAACTTTTCTTCCTGTAGTCCTTAGTGGGGATGCATGGTGACAGATTTTAGCAGCCTAGAATTCAAACCTGGACAATAAGAAATTCACTTGCCAGGTGCTTCACAGCTTTGCAGTCCAAATTACTCCTTTATTCCACTCAGCTGTCATGAGCTCTTGTAGAACCTTCTTGTAATAATAAAGATTTAATGCACTTTCACATCACCTTTCATCAATCTGCATTAATGAAGGACACTGTATTTACATCTGTCTTAGTGATGAGGAAAGTGAAGAAAGGAAAAATTAAATCATTTACTCTCAGAAAAGCAGCAGTAGCTCAGTGAGAAAGAGGACTTCTAGCTTTCATTCAGTGCACTGCTCCTCATTGTACTCAGATTCCCAGAGGAATGAGGAATTATGTTAAAGACTTTGTAGACAAAGTTTACACAAGTTCAAAAGGCAAGTGAACAACTACATGGAGAAGAAGTTCTACCAGCCTTGTATTCTTTCAATACAAAGAAGTATTTTTTTGCTTAGGAAAGCTCTCAGCCACAGAGGATAGCAGGCTTGGAGGGGTGTCCCCCTGAAAATGTGAATTCATCTTTACAGGATTTTCCTGGGAATCGGTACCATCGCCTTTTGTTTTGAGAATTGTGTTGCCATTCCCATGCTACTTTACAGTCTCTTTGAGCAAGCGTGTTCATCTGTTCTCAACATTGCAGCAAGTTTTTACACGCTGTCTTTCCCCACTTCACAGACACGGCCATGCAGAGACACATATACTCAGTTGTAAAATCATTCAAGAAATGGCTGTGTATGCCTTCCTTACAAAAAGGATGAAACTTACCTGCTGGTAAGAGTACAAGTGGACTTTGGGGAGACAATGTTATCTGAGGGTGTGAATACGTGTGAATACGTGAACACAGGTTGAACATTTCCATCAGCACACAAGCTAACAGGAGCAACTGTACACTGGCTCCAGAGCAGTGTTTCTTTGCAGTACTAGAATCCACCTGAGCAGAATGCCGGCCATGACATCACCAAGTGGTGGTGGTGATGGCACAAAGTGCTAAAATGTGATGGGAGCAATAGAATGTCCTTACGTCCCTTGCTGTTTATATCAGGCACCAGTAGAGCCTGTCCCAGCCTCGCTCATACCCTTCTCAACTCTACCATTTGCCTATGTGTATTCTATGCACAGGCACTGACCTCCACTAACTGAACACGTGCATTAGAGCAGCAATGACAGGCTGTGGGCATCCCTGTTTCCATACTCCTAATTCCTTTCCAAGACCCCCCCTCCAGCTCATAGCAGGTGCCTCTGCCAAACCATCAGTCACCATCAGTGACTGCACACTAGAAAAAGCAAATTACAACTTTTATTGCTACATTATTGTAACTATGATCCCTGGTAAAGCAGTGAAACTGGGAGATGGGAGTACTGCGCTTAGTAGGCTGGCAGTTATCAGCAGCTCTGCACACAAACAGCACCAGGAGCCCCAGGGCTGCCACAACCCTCTTGCGCTGTGCACTGCATCAGGACCTTGAAGAGTTCTCCCTTTATATGAATTTGTCATGTTCCTGTGGCTCAGCTGCACAGGATCCCTCCATGGAGGCGAAGTCCTCCCCTGTGTCTCCCCTACCACATCCCAGGGTTTTTAGCCTGGTCAAACACACAGAAAGTGTGACAGGACCCTCTCCATGTCACTTGGGATAGTCAGTAAGGATCATGCCCCCCCATGCACACATGTTGAGATTGTGTGAAATACCATGAACAGCAATTTCAGACTCTAGTGGTCTAATTTAAACACAGTATTTCTTATGACTGGAAAGTAAAAAGATGAGATAAAATCAACTGTTTGCACTTTGCACACGGTCATGCACCTGGCTAGAGTTAAGCTAGGAAGGTATCATAGAATCATAGGATGGTTTGGGTCGGAAGGGACCTTAAAGCTCATCCAGTTCCAACCCCCTGCCATGGGCAGGGACACCTCCCACTAGACCAGGTTGCTCCAAGCACACTGCCAGGGATGGGGCAGCCACCACAGCTTCTCTGGGCAACCTGTGCCAGGGCCTCACCACCCCCACAGTGAAGAGCTTCTTCCTCATATTTAATCTAAATCCCCCCTCTTTCAGCTTAAAGCCATTATTCCTTGTCCTATCCCTACATGGCCTTGTAAAAAGTCCCCCTCCAGCTTTCTTGTAAACCCCCTTCAGGCACTGGGAGCTGCTCTAATATCTCCCGTTAAGGAGCCTTCTCTTCTCCAGGCTGAACAAGCCCAGCTCTCTCAGCCTGCCTCCACCGGACGTTAGATAAACGACACAAGGAGGTGTTTTACCTCCGTCCGAGCAGGCAGTTCAACCCCTCTGTTTCCCTGGGGCCGGGATGGCTCCACGGCGGCCGCTGGCTGACAGGAGTCACGGCGTTTCGTGACATGGAGGGGCCCGACACCGCTCACCTTCGCGTCGCAGCTCCGCTATCGCAGGCGGGACCGCGGCGGCTGGCCCGGTGGGAGGTCGGGAGGGGCCGCCGCTCCCAGCCGTGGCCAGCCGACCGGAAGCCGCCGCTCCCGCCTCCGCGGGCCAGGGCCGCCCGTCCGCCGCAGGTGAGGCCGCCGGGGTGGGGCGGTGAAGGAGCAGGTGCCGGTGCCGGGCGGGGAGTGGCATCGGGCATTTCCGGGCCGGAATCCTCACACACTCTGGCGGAATCGTCCTTTTCTTCCGTCCGGCGCCGGCCGCCCTTTGGACCCCGCGGCAGCTTCTTCCCGTCGGGTGAATGAGAGGTGGCCGAGCGGCGCCGGGCAGTGCCTGACGCTGGACTGAGCGCCAGCCATGTCGAGGAGCACCGGCTCGGAGAGCGGGCGGCCCGGCGGGTCCCTGCTGCCCCGTGGGACGAGCCCCGGCATCTCGCTCGCGCGGGACGCGGAGCCGAGAGCTGCCGCTCCATTGCCGCCGCCTCCGCTTCCCCTGCAGCCTCCCTTTGGCCCTGGGGAAGGCAGCCCCGCGCCGCCCGAGCTCAAGCCGGTCCGTCGGTTCATCCCGGACTCGTGGAAGAACTTTTTCAGAGGGAGACGCCACAACGACTCCAGCTGGGACAGCACGGCCTCTGACATCAGGTACGTCTCGGACGGGGTCAGGTGCTCCCCGCCGGCCTCTCCTGCCTGTCTGCCGCCGGAGCGTAAGTCGGTGCCCGGCTCCTACAAGGATCCGTACGGAGGGTCGGGCGGGAGCTACACGTCGCGGAAGGAGGCCGAAGCCATGCTTCCCGCGGAGCCCTTCGAGTCGCTGGAGCGCCGCACCGGACAGACATACAGCGAGCGGGTGGAGGCCTACAACCAGCGGTACGCCTACATGAAGTCCTGGGCCGGCTTGCTCAGAATCCTCTGCGTGGCCGAGCTGCTGCTGGGTGCCGCTGTTTTCGCCTGTGTCACGGCCTATGTGCACAAGGACAACGAGTGGTACAACATGTTCGGGTACTCGCAGCCCTACGGCTACGCGGCTGGCAGCACCTACGGAGGCTACTCCTATGGCGGACCCAAAACGCCCTTTGTGCTGGTGGCGGCTGGAATGTCGTGGGTAGTCACGGTAGTGCTGCTGGTGCTGGGCATGTCCATGTACTACCGAACTATTCTCCTCGATTCCAACTGGTGGCCTCTGACCGAGTTCGGAATTAACTTGGTCCTGTTCTTTCTGTACATGTCAGCTGCTATAGTGTACGTAAATGATACCAACAGAGGTGGGCTCTGCTATTACCAGCTGTTTAAGACGCCGATAAATGCGTCTTTTTGCCGTGTAGAGGGAGGTCAGACAGCAGCAATTGTCTTCTTGTTTGTCACGGTAATCATCTATCTAATTAGTGCGGTGGTTTCTCTGAAGTTATGGAGGCATGAAGGAGCTAGAAGGCACAGGGAATTAATGGAACAGGAGGTAAGTCATCAGTTATCATTTTGTATCTACAGGGTATGATGTGATGGGGAGCAGTTGTAAGATATTTCTATGCCACAGGTAAAGCAGTTCTGTAAGATCCTTCTGTACCATGGACCAGGTGTCTTCTTTGCAGCAGGTGCACAGAGGGTGAGCTTCTGCCAGTCTTAACAGCATTTTAACTCGCCAAATGAAAGGCGTTTTTTAAGATGTCTGATGCAAATTCTTGGACTCTTACTACTTAATTCACTTTGGTAAGGAGCTGGCTCTGTTTTGTTTGTAACACAGCTCTTTTCCTGCCTCAGCTGATGAAGTGCGTCCTGCTATGTATTTTCTAAACAAAGGAAAAAATGAGCACTGTGCTTATTAAGCTGATCAGCAGGGTTAGGCTTAAATGAGGTTTAATATACTAACATGTATATGAAAACTGCACTTTCAGCACAGTAAGTGCTAGTGTGAATAACCGTAAGCACATGAAAAACCCACTTTTACTTTGCAAGCAAAACTCCAAGGTATTTCTTCACATCTTTTCGGATTTCCTCACAATAGTGATCAGAAATAATAGTATTGACAGAGTTGGCTGGGTTTTCATATCTAAGATTTCAAATACTTTCACCTTTTTCACATCAAGCATTTTGCATTGCTGCTGGCCTTGCCCTTACTGGAAGCATTCGATACTCGCCTGATTAATTATGAACTGTAATAGCAGAGGCGTAGCACTCTCAACTAGAGAATTCAAAGTCATTGTTTTTAAACCTCCTTCACATGAAAACACCATAAAAAAAATTATATTAATAAAGCTTAATATAGCATAAAAATAGATGTATGTGAATTGGCATTTAGGTGAATCCAGTAGGAGAGAGCAAGTTTAAAGTCACATTTCCTCTGCTCTGTGACTGCAGTGTTCTAATTTAACACTGGTTTCCATTCCACCACCTTGCATAAAACTGAGATTTTTCCTTTGAAAAGTACATTGCATCTCTTTGATGGAAGTTTTTTAACCAACTTTTGGTATGCCCGGAAAGAATGAGGTGATTGCTGAATTACACAGAAGGCGTTCAGCCACTTTTACTGTCTGTGTTCTGTTCTTTCAGTTACTTAATATTTCTAAAGGAAATACTTTTTGTAGAGTGCTATGCAAAACAGCTGCTGGTTGAGCTATTGCTTCGTGCACTGTTGTTTCCTAAGCAACGAGTTAGGCTGTAGAGTGTCAGTGAGTTAATACAGACTGGAATGTGAGATAATAAAGGAGGCTGGGAAGTGGACTGAGTAATTCCTGCAAGCTTTTCTCTACAGCTATGCTGTGGGAGCTCTTGTCATTGTTCTGAGTTTTGGGTAGTTGTTTTTGTTCCACAGTTCTTAAGCAGTCTTTAAATCAATTGCTCTGGAAATATTCCATATACAAAGTTTCTTCATACCTAATTATAAATGTAATTCTCTGAACAGCATGATTTTGAAAAAGTTTAGATACTAAAAGTCTCTGGGTTTGCAGACTATTTTTGCTGAAAATAAACTTTAAGAAGTCTGTTTTTTTTCTTTTCTGACAGCTGAAAACACAGTCCCCTTTTCCAGAAAAGAAGGTAGGAAGTAGGAATTTATTTTTCTGTTTTCTAGTATTCTCAAATGGTTGTTCTTTTTCTTATGACTATTTTGATTGACCTATTTATTTACTTATTAGTGGGTTTAATTCTTTAACATAGTCCCGATGACATTCTCCTACCTAGAAGATTCACAAGAACCTTGTAAGGAAGATAGTACTAGTTGGCCTAGGTTATATAATATACTGTAAATAGCAAATCTGATGACTGCTTCTATATGTGCTCTTACCCTTTTTTATGAAGTGACAAGTTCTGTAGCATATATGGACAGAGGTAGAGCAGTTGATGTCATCTACCTGGACTTGTGCAAAGCATTCAAGACTGTCCCACACGACTTCCTTGTCTCTAAATTGGAGAGGCATCAGTTTGATAGGTGGACCACTCAGTGCATAAAGAACTGGCTGGATGGCCACACGCGAAGAGTTGTGGTTAATGGCTCAGTGTCCAGCTGGAGGCCAGTAACGAGTGGTGTCCTTCAGGGGTCAGTGTTGGGACTGGTCTTGTTTAACATCTTTGTCGCTGACATGGACAGTGGGATTGAGTGCACCCTCAGCAAGTTTGCCGATGACACCAAGCTGTGTGGTTCAGTTGATATGCTGGAGGGAAGGAATGCCATCCAGAGGGACCTTGACATGCTTGTGAGGTGGGTTGATACCAGCCTCATGAAGTTTAACCATGACAAGTGCAAGGTCCTGCACCTGGGTCAGGGCAATCAATCCCAGGCACAGCTACAGGTTGGGCAGAGAAGAGATTCAGAGCAGCTCTGTGGAGAAGGATTTGGGGGTGTTGGTAGATGAGAAACTTCACATGAGCCAGTTGCAGTGTGCGCTCGCAGTCCGGAATGCCAACTGTATCCTGGGCTGCATCAAAAGGAGCATGACCAGCAGGTCAAAGTAGGTGATCCTGCCCCTCTACTCTGCTCTCGTGAGACCTCACCTGGAGTATTGTGTGCAGTTCTGGTGTCGTCAATATAAAAAGGACATGGAACTGTTGGAACAAGTCCAGAGGAGGGCCACAGGGATGATCAGGGGACTGGAGCACCTCCTGTATGAAGACAGGCTGAGAAAGTTGTGGCTCTTCAGCCTGAAGAAGAGAAGGCTGCGTGGAGGCCTCATAGCAGCCTTCCAGTATCTGAAGGGGGCCTATAGGGATGCTGGGGAGGGACTCTTCAGTAGGGACTGTAGTGGTAGGACAAGGAGTAATGGGTTAAAACTTAAACAGGGGAAATTTAGATTGGATGTAAGGAGGAAATTCTTTCCTGTGAGGGTGGTGAGGCACTGGAATGGGTTGCCCAGGGAGGTTGTGAATGCTCCATCCCTGCAGTGTTCAAGTCCAGGTAGGGCGAAGCCTTGGGTGGTATGGTTTAGTGTGAGGTGTCCCTGCCCATGGCAGGGGGGTTGGAACTTGATGATCTTAAGGTCCTTTCCAACCCGAACTATTCTGTGATTCTGTGATATATCACAGAGTTTAGCTTGACATAGCTAAAACAGTAGGTCATCCAATGTGCTGTGGGTTTTAGAGACTCCCTTTCCTCCTGGCTGGCTGCTTAACTTGAGGAGGGCCAGTGGAAGCATAGTGGTAGGTGCTCTGTGATTTGAGCTTGGTCCTGTAACTCTGAGGCCGCTCCAAAGACCTCCCTGCTGGTTTTGAACCATGAGCAGCGTTACTGCTTCTGCTGCACAAAGTTGCGTACACTGCAAAGGTCATATAGGATCGTATAGCAGATGTTGATGACTCACAGAACATTTATGGTGTGGTTTTTTAAGCTTTAAATGTCTCCTGTTAGATACCATGAATTTCCTGTCACTGTTTTCTCTGTTGCTTCAGTACCAGATTTTGATCCTTTTTTATGTGTTCCAGCAGAACTCCACCTGCTTTTATTTCTGGATAAAGGGAAACAGAAAACAAGGGAGAAAAGGGAACCCCAGAAAACTGAATGATTCCTGTTCATTCAAGAATTAGATGGATATCCAAGGGAACTTTCTCAAATTATTCTTTTAAGATATACAAGACAAATCTTTTCAAGGCCCTTTCTTTTCTTTCACTTGTACCACTGTTAGGACAACCTGAAGATGGAGATTATGTTAGCAACATTACTGTAACTCATTAATAATTTTCTAATTACAGTAAGGGTTGCAAGAAATATCTATGATTGCCTGCTCAGTAGTTTTATGTCTGTCTTCAGATGAGTTGGGTATTTTGTAGTTTATGTATATTACATTTTAAGTAAAACCAACTTAAGAACTAGTTTTGGTTTGGTTTTTCATTTGTTTTTTTTCTTAACAGTATGAAAGTGATGACAGACCAAGAGAAGAGGTCAATTACAGGCAGCTTAAATCAGTAGAAAGAAAACCAGAACTACTTAATGGTCATATACCTGCAGGCCACATTCCTAAACCTATAGTGATGCCGGACTACTTAGCGTAAGTGACTTGACTTTGATGAACAGGCTTAATGGAGAATACTTCAATGATGCTTTTTACTCACCATTTCTCATGTATACATTTATGACTTCTTAGCCATGTCTGCATTATGTGAGCTCATAATTCTTTATCAAGTCAATGTTCAAAATAGATTATGGGGGCTGGTATCAATGGCATAGAACTGGTAATGTAAATAGAGAAAATGAAATTTAAAAAAAAACAACACTTAAGATGTTAAAGCAGAAAGTTATAATATGGCAAGTGTAATAATTGCCAAAGGAACAGATGACCACCACACAGACAATTTAGAAAAAAAATACAATACATGGGGAAAATACGTGTCTGAAATTTGACTTCTCTTGTATTTCCTAAGTGCTAAATCTATTAACATGCTCCATTTTAAAAGGCATGTCTCTCCACGGTGGAGTGTGAGAGCATAAATTAATTTTTATACTATATGCCATAGACCAGGGTACAAACTGAAACACAGGAGGTTCCACCTGAATATTGGGAAAATCTTCTTCAAGAAAGACTATGGAGTCTCTCTGGACACATTTCTGGGCAACCTGGTCTAGGTGGTCCTGCTTGAGCAGGGGGGCTGAACCATATGACCTCCATTCATTTGTTTCAACTTCAACCATTCTGTCATTCTGTGATTCTAATGCTTTATATACATGCAGATTTCAGCAGGTTATGAGATTAGCAAACATTACAGAAATACAGTATCAAGGTGAATGGTCCATGTGTTTGCTGAAGTCCTATCTCCAAAACTAGTCCTTGTAAACTTTTATTTATTTTTAAAGGAAATACCCAGCCATTCAAACGAATGAAATGCGAGACAGGTACAAAGCAGTATTCAATGATCAGTTTGCTGAGTATAAAGAGCTGTCGGTGGAAGTTCATGCTGTATTGAAAAAATTTGATGAGCTGGATGCCTTGCTGAGACAGCTTCCTCACCATCCCGAAAGCATGCATGTAAGTACCTGAAATCAGTTGTGGCATTAGGCAGTTTCTCATTGTCTTTAGCTAGGGCACAATGTCTTGTTATACTGGCAGTGACTTTGAGGGAGAGAAAGTTTTCCCAAAATATTTTATTTCTTGTTTGGTCATCAGTCAAGTATACCAAGTTGCAGTTAAGTTGCGTACATGTTTTTCTGGTGTTCTTGGGTTTTTGTTTATTTGGTTTTCTTTTGTTTGTTTTTTTTTCCTCACAATAGTAGCTTTCACGTTTGAGTGAGTTGCGGTTAATGTATTTTCACTATTTCTCAGATGCAAAGTTTACAACTAAAATGTTACAACTAGGATAGATTGATCTGACTGATCAAATTGGAATTTTACTTCTCACAAGTACTCTGTAGAATTTACATGAAGATATGGAGCAAACTCAAAATGTTTAAAAGTGTGTGGTCTCTCTCATTAGGAACAGGAAAGGATATCAAAAGTTCTGCAAGAATACAAGAAGAAGAAAAATGTGAGTGTTTTCAGCTTTACGTTGCTAGTAAATCTCATGAACAGCAAAGAGAATGTAAATAGCAGACCTGTGTGATGCTTGGTACAACTCAGGTAGTGGTTACAGGGCTTTATGTATTTTACTCTGGCAAAATTAGGACACAGTCCTCTCCACTCAAGGCAACAGCCTGTCTTGTGAATAATTATTCCATTAGCCAGATGTGGAGAGGAAAAAAAAACCTAAACCAACAGTTAAGCATTTTCATCTCCTGAAAGTATGTCTCATCTCTCAGCATTCTGCATTCAGAAGACTGGTTATTTTGAGGATCCAGCTCATTTATATTCACTGGCTGACACAGCCAGCAGATAAGCTAACAACAGAAAACATAGTCTTACCCTTGAAAAGTTTTGTATTTTTGTGGCTTGGAACTTAGACTCACAAAAAGTAATTTTCAGTGTAATCCAAGAAGTTTCGCTTTGTCAGTTTTAAATGCAGGCAGTACACAGGTACCTCTGTTCCATTAAAAACATAATGCATTATGAATACCTTTTTTCCTTCCCTTCTCCCCATGAAATTTGAATTTTGTGTCTATGTTTGTTAAACTTCATTTCTGTTTTTGGGGAGAGGGATTAGACATATCATGACATATCTATAAAATCTAAATTATGTAGTAGTGTGTAACTTATATTTGCATATTTCTGTTTAAAAACTGCTCTGCATACTAAATAACTACAGGATATAAAAGCAGAACCTCTTTCCAGTCTTTCATAAAGGAAGGAGAAGCAGGGAATAAGAAACAGTGGCTAGGAGAAAAGTGTGATTTTTGGAGAATATTTAGATACTGTTGTTAATTAAGAACATAATTGATAATACAGTATTCTTGGAAGAGTCTGAAAGTGTAATGTGTTAATGTAAATGTTTTTATTTTTGGCAGGATCCTGCATTTCTGGAGAAAAAGGAGCGTTGTGAATACCTAAAGAATAAGCTTTCTCACATAAAACAACGAATTCAGGACTATGATAAAGTTATTAATTGGAGTGTAGAAACTTAGCTATGCTTTCACTTTGTGGAGGTTATTTTCTATGCTTTAAATCGATATGTGTATTTTAAACTATTTATTTGCTTTCAGAACAATTGCGGGGATTACGTAATCACTGTGTTGCTTATCTGGATGTTGTACATTGTTGGTAGGTTTTGTATGCAGACCCAGTTTTAAATTAATGTAGTGAAGTTATCTGATGAGTTTAGAAAACCTGTGCTAACATTCTGTTCTTACCAGACAGTACAAAGCCTGGCCTCTTAAGTATGAATGCTTTGATTGAAAATACTGTACTTGCAAACTTGCAAAGCCCATTGGAGAAGGCAGTTATAAATATCATGTCAAAAGTGTGCACAGAGATGCTGTTAACAATTTAAAATTCTATTTATAGGTGACATCTTAATGATAGCAAAACTTATTACACTGTTCTTTTCTGCAGGGGTTTAGTGGAGCGCTTAATCATGCGCTTAATCATGCTGAATAATTTTGGCAAGTCAAAAATCAGTTTAATAAGACTTTGTATTGTGTTTCCAAACGCTTTGCTGTATGTCACAAATCATCTGGAATTTTGCCCAAGAGGTGCAAGATCACTTCCTGCTTACGGGGTGTGGTGGGTGAAAGGGGTAGCTTGTGTTGGGGTTTTGTTGGTTGGTTTTGTTTTGGGGGTGTTTGTGTTTGTGGTTGGTTTGTTTGGGGTGTTTTGTTTTGGTTTGGGGGTTTTTTGGTGTTTTGGGGGAGTTTGTGGGGGTTTGGGGGTTTTGGGGTTTTTTTTATTCTCCTCTTTCAGTGTAATGCAACAAATTTACACATGGCCTTAAGGGAATAGAGGTCCAGGATGAGACTTGTGTTAATGTTCTATTAGTGTTGCTATAGGCTCGTATGCTTTGCACACCTTTTCTAGGTCATCCTGGTAGGAAACAATGGGTTTAAAGGCAAAACACTTTATTCTTCATCAGTAAGTAACAGGACTTTTTGTGTAAGCAGCAGCTGTCTGTGAACTTGGCATTCAGAGAGAAAGTGCTGCAAAATTAATTCTCATCCAGAATATAAATTATTAGTATCCTTTATAAGGCCAGGAAAAATGTTTTAATAGACATGCTTTCCAGAGTGTATCTGTATAAATTCAATATACATTTTTATACTTTACCTTGGGGATAGATTTGTACATGCAAATGTTTTCATAAGCTTATAACCTTTCTTTGTATCTTTTCCACATTTTGTGTACTTTTTTTACTTACTAAAATTGTTAGAAGCATTGATAGTTTCATTGTACAGTTTTCTACAACTGCCATTTATCTGTTTGGCAATACATTTTAATATGAAAAAAAAACAACCTCACCAGTGTAGCCGTGTTATTTTTCTATTGCTTATAAAGGCATTGTGTTAGAAGAAGGTGCTCTGATGAAGGTTATTTCAAATTTTTCTTAACAATTTTCTTTTTTTCCGAAAAATGGGTTTTAACTTTTGCCTTAATTTAAAGGAAAGATATAGAATCACAGAAAAGTGTAGGGCTGGAAAGGACCTAAAGATCATCAAGTTCCAAGCCCCTGCCTATGAGCAGGGACACCTCACACTAAACCATGTCACTCAAGGCTTTCTCCAGCCTGGCCTTGAACACCACCAGGGATGGAGCATTCACAGCTTCCCTGGGCAACCCATTCCAGTGCCTCACCACCCTCACAGTAAAGAACTTCCTTATATGCAATCTAAACTTCCCATTTAAGTTTTAACCCATTACCCCTTGTCCTATCACTTGTCCCTGATGAAGAGTCCCTCTCCAGCAACAGCAATGGTTCTTCTGAACTCTCTTTTTCGGTACTGCGACTGCACTAATCTACCTTGCTCTGGCAGTTATATCACATCTGATTTTTGAGCCCTTATCATTCACACTGCAATCCTGATGGCTACAAACACACTTGCGTATTTATAAAATTGATATTCCAATTTTATCAGCCACTTAATTATAAGAGTTTTAGTGGATTAAGTAAATAACAGAAGACACTATGGGAATGCTGAGAGAAATTGAAAGCTTGGCAAGTCCTTCATTTGAAAACCTTCAGTCTCATCTACCTGGAAGATGTCTCAGTACTTCCTCAGTCTGAAATCAGATGGTAGTCAGTGCTATCCTGTACGCGGCAAGGAGAAGCAGACAGGGCAACCCAATATGGGTGATAAGCAACTTCTACTTTATTTGTGACGCAGTTCACACATATATAGGAGTGGTATTCAGCCACTCCTTCTTGGCATAACAGTATTGGTTAGCCCCCACAGCTTCCTCCACATTCTCCTCCCAGGTCCGGTCTCTGGCCACCTGTGGGGGCCACCCCCTGCCTTGCTTGCACAGTCCTCCAGAACTCTATGGTTCTGCTCTTAGAGTCATTCTGCAACACTATCCCTTGTTTTCCCTCTCTTAGGTGCCTGTCTTAGATTCTACCCTATAAAGGAGCTAGGCCAAGGGTTCTGTGCCTGGTGTGCTGTATAGTTGTTAAGCTGTTCTTTGTACAAGAGGTCCTTGTCCAAATCCCTGCAATCTAAATGATCTCTCACTGTACATCCAGATTTCTTTTTTTTCTTGATGAGAGTTCTGGGTATTTTGTCAGTACCAGAAGAAGCCTAATCCAAGTTTAAGGATCATTCTGATGTTTAGAAAGTGCTAAAAAGTACCTGAATGGAAGATTCAGTCTGCACCTTTGTCGTGGTTTAAACCCAGTCAGGTAATTCGTTCACTCACTCCCCCCCTTCTTTCCCTCCCCCTACTCCCAGAGGGACGGAGAGGAGAATCAAAAGAATGCAACTCCCATGGGTTGAGATAAGAACAGTTTAGTAACTAAGGTATAACACAAATCACTACTGCTACCACCAATAATAATAATGATAAAGGAAATAACAAGGGAAGAGAATACAACACCTCACCACCAACCAACCGATAACTCCCCCCCCTCAGCCCGACCAAGCCCTGACCGATACCTCCTCCAACCCTGCAGTCTCCCAGCCCTTCCGGCTCACTCCCCGTTACATCCTGGGCATGACGTGCTGTGTTATGGAATACCTCTTTGGTCAGTTTGGGTCAGGTGTCCTGTCTCTGCTTCCTCCCGGCTTCCCCCCCTCCCTGGCAGAGCATGAGGCTCACAAAGTCCTTGGCCAAACCAAAACATTACTATCAGCTCTGTTCCCAGGCCGAAAGTCAAAACACTGCACTGCACCAGCTACCAAGAAGGGGAAAAATGACTGCTACTGCTGAACCCAGGACAACCTTTAATAGGCCTTCCTCTAGCAGGACACTGACAGCGAGCTCCAGGCTTCCTCTGGCAGTGGTCTGAGTTTCAGTCTGTGAGGAACTGGCTCCTGGCCTCTCAGACAATGCCTGCAAAGTATCTGCAGAACCATCATGCTCCTTTCCTGCAAAGCTTTGAACAGATGGGATGGAAAAAGGGGATGCCCTGCCCGTGGCTGGCACAAGGAAATAAACCAAGGGGAGAGAGAGACAGCTGTATGTGGATTGCTCCACATTTCCCAGTAAAGTGCTAAAGGTCTATTTTCCAAAAGCTGGGGAGAGAAGATATGTAGGAATACTCCCTTCTGCCACCCTTCTGGGTTTAAGATAGGATTACTGCAGTGCATAGAACCCCAGGAGAAGGTATTTACCTTTGCAGTTTAAGAAGTCCAGCAAGGCAACCCCTCAGAGTAAATTACTTGCTCAGTCCTGGAGCTGTTAGGAACCTTGACACTGCTAAGCAGGCACTTCTGGTGCATACAGTTAGTGAGCTGGTTTTGTTCTAACCTATCAATGGAGGACTGAAAAGGGTCTTGTCAATGGTGCTCTGAACTTGCCAGATTAAAAAATACTAGTTTAAGAAACATTTTTCTTTCTTGGAGAAATTGAGATGAGTGAAATAAGAATTAACGGCTGGGGGTTAAAGCCAAGTCAAATGCAAGACACAAATTAGGCAGAAATTGTAACTACTTGTCACTTAACTATCAGGGAAAAGTGGTCTCTTGATATCCTCAAAGAAGGTATACTTCAGACCAAACTAAAGTTATTACATGATTATCACCTCAGTCTCTCAGCCTTAGCTTTGTTAATCTGCATGTACATGTAAACAGTCTGCTATGTGGTCTTACTTGTGTGACTGGGTTTCTGCAAAAGGCAGTTAACATTTCTTTAAATCTTCTCAAGTAACACTGCCCTACATCAGTGGGTATACAGCAACCACTTACAATGACAGACTCTCCTCACAAGTATTGTGTGTTTAACAGGAACTTTTTACCCTTCAGTCTTTCTCTGAGAAAATGCCCACCTGGCTCCATGGGTGTACAAAGGGAAATGCCTCAGAGACATCCATTTTTCTTGATAAACATCCTTGATCAAGGTAACTGTGGCAACATACCCTTACCTAATCTGTACATTTTTGCAGGTCAGATAAAGCAGCACCTAACAAATGTAACCACAGGTTTGTATTGCATAGTATGGTGGACCAGTTTCCATGACAGTGATTCAACTAAAAAACTTGTGGTAATGAAAAACCTAATTGATGTGAAACTGTAGAAGCAGCCATCCAGTATTTATTAATCTCAAAATAATGGTGGGATTTGAACCATTTGGACAGTCATAATCTGCAAAATGATTGTATATCCTGCATTCCTGTCCAGCATTTAAATTCTTGGACTTGACAATGATAAAGTATCCCTTTTCTGAAAGAAGTCTCATTTCTCTCTTCTATGAAAATTTTCAGCTTGCAGCCATTCTTCCATTTTATAAATTAGGCTTTTTCCTTCTTAAGACAGGATGTTGGGATCTAATGGGAGTAGCTGAAACTTCAACTTTTATTTCAGTTCCTAGAAGGAAATCTTTACTTCTTAAATAGAAGAATTCCCCTTTTTTCCATCTTCAGTAGTTTTCATTGCCTTCCTTCACAATATCTTGGATTTTTCCCAAGTATGGTTTTACTGAAAACCAATTCATTTCTTTACCGTTTCCTCTATATATAAAAATTGCTCCTGATAAATGCAACAGGCTGAAGGATACAGAAGCAGTAAGATTTTTTCCCCCTCCTATTTAAGGAAATGTTACTACTGTTTAAATACTTTCTTCCTCATTTATTGTCTTACTTGGATGCAGAGTGACACCCTTTTAAAAGCGGATGCTCGGCAACTTTCCTGCAATTCAAGAGGTCAAACCCAGTTTTGGCACACTTCCACTGTATCCAGGAAGGTTATGAATGCTCTGCAGAAAAACTGGCTAAATATCTAGCTTTATTGAGATGATCCTCACTGTGATGCTTCTGAAACAGAAACTCTTGATGACATGAGACGGTTCAGTGCTGTCTGGAATTACTTTAGGTAGAATCATAGAATTGCAGAATGGTTTGGGCTGGAAAGAACCTTAAGATCATATAGTTCCAACCCTCCTGCCATGGGCAGGGACGCCTCACAATAAACCATGTCACCCAAGGCTCTCTCCAACCTGGCTTTGAGCACTGCCAGGGATGGAGCATTCACCACTTCCTTGGGCAACCCATTCCAGTGCCTCACCATCCTTACAGTAAAGAACTTCTTCCTTACATCTAACCTAAACTTCCCTGTTTAAGTTTGAACCCATTACCTATTACAAAATAGTTTGAGATTCATACCATTCTAGAACCTGTGCTGTGGTCCTGTTTAAATATAAAGACCTTGTGGAATTACAACATGTAAAATGACTATGATTGCATTCTTTCGTCCTGAAAAGACTGCTTATTCCCTCCTATTCCTAAAATATGTGCACTTTGTAGATGTCATTTGGCTTCTTCCTGTCTACCTGTAATTAAGTAGGTAATTTTCTTTTTCTACCACTGTATTATTCTGTTCTGGAGATACATAAAATATATATATAGGCATATGTAAACCATATGTAAATATTTTCTTTCTTTTCCACAGCAGATTTCAGATCTTGGTAGTTTTTAATGTTTCATAGTTCTGATCCTGTTTTTCCATTAGTGAGTTTGTCCTGCTAACAGATGTGTCCCTCTGTTCCACTGTATGCTTGAATTTGTTTTTTCTCTGCTGCCTCACTCTCAGAAAGGCCAATCCATCCTGTGGCAACTTTTGATCACCATGTTGTCCTTGAAGTACTCTGACATTAATCCATTCAGCTGAAATGGCTTTTTTATTTGTATTTAAACAAATCATCCTCTTGGTTTCAAAAGGTGAACTAGTTGCTGTTGTAAACTCCCAGATGTAGGGACCATGTCGTACTCCATTTGGCAACAACTGGTATGGTATTGCAGAATTGTTCAGCCTGGAGAAGAGAAGGCTGCGTGGAGACCTTGTAGCAGCCTTCCAGTATCTGTAGGAGGCCTACAAGAATGCTGGGGAGGGACTCTTTGTTAGGGACTGTAGTGATAGGACAAGGGGTAATGGATTCAAACTTAAACAGGAGAAGTTTAGGTTGGGTATAAGGAAGAAGTTCTTTACTGTAAGGGTGGTGAGGCACTGGAATGGGCTGTCCAGGGAAGTTGTGAATGTTCCATCCCTGGCAGTGCTCCAGGCCAGGTTGGACAGAGCCTTGGGTGACATGGTGTAGTGTGAGATGTTCCTGCCCATGCAGGGTGGTTGGAACTAGGTGATCTAAATGTCCTTTCCAACCCTAACTATTCTATGATTCTAATTTCTGGGCATAGCAAAGTAAGGGTGATAGAAGAAAGTTACATAGTTAAATATAGTTTTATAATCTTTATCACAGCTAATCACAGCAGCTGGGAAAGGTGATTAGTCAGCAACTATAAATACAACAGCCCATTTTCAGTGAGAAGTACAATCCATTTTCTGCCTGCACATGGAGATAATCACTATTCCAAGCACTTCAGGTATCTGGAGGTAACAATAAATGCAGCAATGAATGTATTCCAAGTTCTGTGCTTTAGAACAAAGAGGTGCTTTTGCTAACAGGGTAACAGGCAGTTATTTTCATGAAGTAAGCTATGAGCATTAGAATTCAGTGGTACAGTTAGACATTCAAGGCCAAGCTGGACATGTTTCTGGGCAACCTTATCTACTGAAGGTGTTCCCGTCCATGACAGCGGGTTGGACTAGATGACCTTTGGAGATCCCTTCTAACTCAAACTATTCTATGATTCTGTAATTCTAGCGCAAGTAACTAATGGCCTTTTCCCAGGCTCTGGCATTCTTCTATTAATTACTGAAATTATTTGTTAGTTACAGAAATACCATGTAAAACCCTGACAGTGCCTTAATTGTTACCTGGCCTCTGAGCGAGGGCCTGACTGACCTGACAAACCTACCGCAGGCTCCCCTACTGCTGTACCTCAGGACGTGTTAATGACTTCACCGGAGTGTTCCGATGCTGTTGTAACAAACACCCTGTACTTCACTGCCACGGCAGCCACAGCCGCCGTCGAGGCAGGGCAGACGCCCTCCCGCCGAGGGCCCGCTTCCCGCCCGGGGTGAGGCTAGGTGTGAAGCTCGGGGCCAGTCACACCCGATATGACCGGCAACAGCCACCAGGCCGACCTTCGCCCTCTGCTGCAAGGCCTCGCCCTCTGCTGCAAGGCCTCGCCCTCTGCTGCAAGGCCTCGCCCTCTGCTGCAAGGCCTCGCCCTCTGCTGCAAGGCCTCGCCCTCTGCTGCAAGGCCTCGCCCTCTGCTGCAAGGCCTCGCCCTCTGCTGCAAGGCCTCGCCCTCTGCTGCAAGGCCTCGCCCTCTGCTGCAAGGCCTCGCCCTCTGCTGCAAGGCCTCGCCGTGCTTGAGCCGCCGCCGCTCCTGCCCGGAACGATAGTCCGGCGGCGCGGGCGGCAGCCGGAGGTCTGGCGGCGCACACAAACGGCAGGAGGCGTGCTGCGGCACTTCCGGGTCCGGGTAGGGGGAGGCGGCGCGGCGGCTGGGACTGGCTGCTGAGGTGGCTGACCGTGCGTCCGGTGCTTCTCGGCCCTCCCGGCTCCCCTCGGGCTGGGGCTGGTTCTTCCAGCGCGTTCACCCGCTCTGTGGCACTGTAACCGGGCTTCCCCTCAGGCGGTGCAGGCTGCGGTGCCTTCGCGGCGGAGAGCGGAGCCGCAGAGATGGAAGAGGAACCCGAACGGACAAAGCGCTGGGAAGGAGGCTACGAGAGAACATGGTAAGCTTCTCTTTTCCCTCTTCACCTTCTTACCGAGGTAGAAAACGAGGATATCTCCCTTCTGCTCACTCACGGTCTGTTTTGCCTAGGGAAATTCTTAAAGAAGATGAATCTGGCTCGCTGAGACCGACCATCGAGAGCATCCTCTTCAAGGCAAAGAGGAAAAGGTATGATGATCTAGGGATGTTGGTCAACAGACAGATGAGCCAGCTTGTTCCCAGAAGAAAGACCAAGAAGGCTAATGGCATCCTGGCCTGTATCAGCAATAGCGTGGCCAGCAGGGAGAGGACAGTGATCGTCCCTCTGCACTCGGCACCGGTGAGGCTGCACCTCGAATCCTGTGTTCAGTTCTGGGCCCCTCACTACAAGAGAGACGTTGAGGTGCTGGAGCGGGTCTAGACAATGGTAACAAAGCTGGTGAACGGTCTGGAGCACGAGTGTGATGAGGAACGGCTGAGGGAACTGGGGGTGTTTAGTCTGCAGAAGAGAAGGGTCAAAGGAAGATGGAGGGAGATGGGGATCAGTGGCTTATCACAAGTAACAAGTGATAGAACAAGAGGTAACGGCCTCAAGCTGCACCAGGGCAGGTTTAGATTGGATATTAGGAAGAATTTCTTCACAGGGTGATCAGGCATTGGAACAGTGGTGGAGTCACCAGCCTGGAAGTGTTCACAACCCACATAGATGAGGCATGGTATGTGGTTTAGTGGTGAACTTGGCAGTCCTAGGATAACAGTTGGACTTGATCTTGAAGGTCTTTTCCAACTTAGTTGATTCTGTGATTCTGTGTGTTGCCATGAGCCTGCCAATGTTCCTGGTTTGGTCAGTTATAAGGGCTTAATTCTCATGTTGGCTCCTCTTAAGTTCAGTGAGCCTGTTGGCACCCCTGCTGTGCATTTTTGTGTCCTTACCCCTTCAGAGCTCCAGATGTGTGCTGCTTGCCAGCTACTTATTAGTTGTGCCTGAAAAGACAGTAAAATTTATTTTTGCCTATAACGTTAAGAATGAATGTACACAGGCTGGATAGCCTAGATGTATGCTAGCTCATGAGGTGAGGTCTTGATCTAGTGAAACATGGTGCAAAGCACTGCCACTCCAATTTACACTGCCTAGAGAAAATCCTGAAACATTTTTTTAACATTCAGATCATGCTTTGAGCTGGGTTTTGGTATCACAGCACCAGATTTGTGTTTCAAATTGCCAGAAAAATTGCTACATAAAATCTAGTTTTGTTTTATTTCTGATTATGTTAAAGTATTCAAATGTGGATGAAATTTTAAATGTAAGAAATAGTTTTTGTTTGTTTTCAGAGAGGCATGAAATCTGTTTGTAATTAAGTTGTCCTTTTTTTGGTGTAAATAAGTATCTGTGTTTGTAATTGCTTCGTGTTTGTATTGGATTTCTTCCAGACTTTTGGTTTAGGAACCATTCAATTGTTTGCATCTTACTTAAATTATTTTTTGTTTTATTAGACTCTATGAACACCATGGACAAGTTCGACTTGGAATGGTATGTAAATGTCTTAACCCTTGTGTGTCCTCAGTCCAAAACTGATTAGAGGTGGTATGTCTAATCTGAAATACACTTATGCTGACTAAATGTGCTTGAGACCAAAGCTTGTGTTTTCCACAAGCCTTTATTTTTTTTTAATTCTTTGCTCATTGGCAGTGTTGATTGCATAGCTCAGTATATTGAATTTCCCCTGTTTAAGGGAGGAAGTAGTTGATTTTTTAAGTAAAGGTAATACTGAACAGTTCGTTTAAATATGCTGTGTGAGTGACTATCACTTACTGTGCAAATGCAGATGCGTCACCTTTACGTGGTTATTGATGGATCAAGAGCTATGGAAGACCAAGATTTAAAACCGAACAGGCTTACTTGCACTTTGAAGGTATTTCTGTATGCAAAATTTGTTTTCTCTTACTAATGCATTGCTTCTTTGTAAATCAGTTCCATTTTGCATTTACATGAATTAAAGTCTTCTGTGACATGCATATCATACATGCATAGGCTCATCTTTCTTGTTCCTACTTTTTTGTGTCTTATTTCTGTTATTGGTCTGTAACTTGACTGTTTTTTGAATAGTAAAATCTGTATAACATCAGTTTGATTAGTTTGCCTTCGACAAGCACTTTGGTACCGTAAAAACACTTTGTAGAGACATATTATGGTAAAACACATTATGAAAAGTGTGGAAATTAAGCTGAAGTGTTGCATGCGATAAGGGATGAAAAGAACAAATGTGCTTTCATTATACATCTAGGTAACATTTTTCCCCTTACAGTTGTGTTTTGATGAATTCTGGTTTGAATGGATGCTAGACAGGAGTTCAACTGGATTGCTCCTTCAGACTGTGGAGGACTTAAACTGTGCATTTTGTACTATGGGGTCTTCTCTTAACCACACTACACATTGAAATCCTGGGTTTTGATGATTTTTGTAGAGATTAGTGCTTTTTGGTGGATAGTGAACATCCATTTGAACCAACAGTAATCTAGAGCTTTTAACATACAAAGTGAATAAAATAAGAGAAAAATGGAAGGGAGGGCCCATTCCTCTCTCCTCCGTTTTTTTCCGATTTTTTTTTTTTTTTTTTTTTTTTTTAAATAGCAATTGCAAGTGCCTTGTCACTTAAAGCATGTGGAATAAAACTGTATGTAGTTTTAAATTGTCTTACCTTTTCTTTATAGTTATTGGAGTATTTTGTTGAAGAGTACTTTGACCAAAATCCTATTAGTCAGGTACGTACAACCTGCAAGAAACAAATAACTGAAAACTACTTTAAAAGTTGGGTCTAGTTTTAACACTATCTAGGAAACTGTTTTCAATTGATGTGTTCCTTACCATCCCTTCATCATCAGTCTGGTGAAATGCTGCCTGAACTAATGAAAGTAAGAACCCATCTGGCTCCTTTTTCTTAAAAATAAGTTCTAATACAGAAGATCTGATAAGATTTTTTTCAGGTATTCAGAATTTTAGATTTCTTTTTGTAGCTTGTGGCAAAAGAACTGGAAATACAGAAATATATGTTAACTGATGTATAGTGTTGTGCTGCTGTTGTTACACTTACAAGAAAATTCATACAGTTAAGTAATTTTGATCCATAAAGAAATATTAGGAAAAATATACCAGAAATGTAAATAAACTTATTTTTAAACTTATTAAGAAAAGTTTTGTCTCTTTTTTTTTTTCCCTTCTCCAGCTTGGCTTAATTGTAACCAAGAGTAAAAGAGCTGAAAAAATGACAGAGCTTTCAGGTAGGGGAGGTAGTATATTTTCTTTTTAAATTGGAGATATTTTCATTAGTTGCACTGATACTCTAAGTTCTACCTGGCTGACACTGCTGAAGGTGAAGTAGTGTTTACATAACATTTTTAATTTAAAAAAAGTTATTTATCTGACACCAGAGTCCTTATTTTAATCTGTTTTGATCTAGAATTGTTATCATATGCGTGTTCATGATCAAGCCCTGCACAGATTGCAACTAAAATACATTTTGTTTCTCCTATAGTTGATTTGGTTATATGTTGATTTTGTGTCTTGTGACATCTGTGTGTTCTGTGAAATCAGATTAGATGGTAATAAGCACGGTTTCTTGGTTCCTGCCTTCTGCCACTAGCAATCCCTGTGGCTTCAGAGATGAAGCGTTATTTTTATACTCTTTATTCACTTGCAAAACTGGAGCAACCTTTTTGAGGAATTTGAGGATCCATCAATCTTTGAACAATGCTTTGAAGATAACAGAGGAAACTAAACTCTCTTTTTGCTGAGACGCTTTGTGAGACTCTTCACACTCAAGCGTTCAGTGATACGCAACAAGGATTTTACTCTTTCTGACTTCTTAAAAGTTCTAATAATAGAGTGCTTGCAGAGTAGTTGTAACTACTTCCTGTTAGTATGTTGGTTTACCATTTTCTACATTCTGACCAAGAGGTTAATTTCTAAGCGAAGCAGTTACAAGTCTCAGTTTGAAAAATATTATTGTACAAGTACACTTCATTAAATAAATAGTTTAAATATTTCAGTTATTTTAACTTGTTATTTCAGGTGCATTGTTCTTTTCACTTACAGGTAACACAAAAAAGCACTTAACTACTCTGAAGAAAGCAGTGGATATGAACTGCAGTGGAGAGCCATCTCTGTATAATGCCCTAAATTTGGCTATGCAGACTTTAAAGTTAGTATATACATGCAGAGGATTTTTGTTTTCTTTGTTTTCCATAATCAGTATAATGCTGATTGTGAATTTTTGGAGGGGCAGAGACTGTATTTTTTACAAGTAGCATTGTGCATTGTGCTGACCTGAGTCTCTGAAAGGCAGCTTTATGACTTCTTAAAATACAAGCTTTTGAGGAGTTAAATATGCTAGTTTTGCAGAAGTTAATTTTCTAACAGAAGATGCTTCTATTTAGAGGTGTTTTGCTTACAGAAAGCAACAATATTTTAAAACTAAGTAGGTGGTTTTATATTGTGTATGAATATGCTGATGGAAGACCCTGCAGTTGTTTTTTACAAGAGGGCTAAGGTATGAGAGGGAGTGGAGTTAGAGTTAATGATGAAGGGAGAGAAGCAGCACTGAATCACAGTAATCTGGTGGGAGTTTTGGCATACTTTAGAAAGGTAAAAAAGTTTTGCTATGTGTGGTATGGAGTTGGGGAAAAACATGCAGGAGACTTTTAACAAGTAATAACAGCTAGAAACATTGGCAGAATAAAGCTAGTAGTAAATGACATAAAAATTATTTGAATAACTAGTTGGAAGAGAGTTCCAGTAAGAACTAAAAAACTAGTTTAAAGTAATGGATTTACACCTATAAACTGATATTTTTATTTTAAGAAGTCAGGAAGACTTACTGCATTGTTGCTAGTTTGAAGGTGAGTTTTACCTCTGAGAGTACAGATAAGGTACTGCAGTAGCTTAAGCATTAGAGCAAACAGGTATTGACTACACAGTCAAATACTGTGTTTTAGATACTGGAAAGGTTTGGCTTTTGGAAGGTGAAATTCTGGTGCTCAGAGAAGGATCTTACCACAGTCTTATAATTTGAAGGGGACTTCATATCATGTCACCTTCTCACTTAAGTATCTTAGAAGTCCCTGGAAACTTTAACATACAAGTAGATTACTGTTTATAAGTAAATTAACCGTATACTTTCTTCAGGCACATGCCAGCACATACAAGCAGAGAGGTTTTGGTAGTCTTCAGCAGCTTGACGACATGTGATCCGGCCAACATCTATGATCTGATTAAGGTACAGAAGTGAAGTTTGACTACTACATTGAACATCCAGTTTGACTACTACATTAGACTAAGACAGTTGCAGAGTTGTTGTGATAAATTTTAATTTAAAACTTTGAACCTTTTACTGTTTTCTGTTCTGCACATAAATTTGAGTATTCCTTCTTTTTCCATTTGAAGTGTTTAAAAGCAGTTAAGATCAGAGTGTCTGTCATCGGCCTAAGTGCTGAGGTTCGAGTTTGTACAGTACTTGCCCGAGAAACTGGTGGTATGTATCTGAAGCTCGGTAGTTATACTACTAATACAAGTTCTAAATAAAAAAATAGGTAACTAATTTGTCATATATTCCTTAAGGCATTTTGATATTTAAGGATGAATATTCTGTTGTGCTGGCAGAAAATTTAAGGTTTTCTCAAATGTACAAAACACACAATAGTCAGTGAAATTATCAGTTGGTACCTGCATCTCTAGAGAGAAGAAATATATTTTAAAACCTAGTGTTGCTCATATAAAGCTCTGTCATGTGGAACTGTTGATACTGTTAATATCGATACTAAATTGATATTGTTAATATCAATTACTACAGTGGTAACTCTTACAATAACATTACTAACAGTGAAATGTTGGAGAAAAAGCTATGGGCTTTCCTATCTAATTAAACATCCTTGTTAATCTGAACATTCTTATTAATCTAAAAATTTGTTATTTTCAGTATCGTTAACAGGACTAGTTTTTAAGAACAGGGTTAGCTAAATTATCTTTTTTTACTTAAGTTATTTTCTGTCATCTGGAGAGTATGTTTGTATTCTTACCTGCTGGTAATCTGAGAGTAAGGCATTTCTTTCTTTGTGACAGGAACATACCACGTTATTTTAGATGAAAGTCATTATAAGGAGTTGCTGATGCATCATGTTCGTCCTCTACCTACCAGTTCAAGTTCTGAGTGCTCTCTTATTCGAATGGGTAGGATATGGTTTTGTTAAAATCCTAGCACAAATTTGCAAGTCTTGTCCTTTTCTTTCTTTGTGTCATCTGTGTCAAAGCCATAAAAATAGTTGGAAGTATAATAGACATTGAAAATTGGTGAGGTTTTTTTTTTATTTTGACATTTATTTTGCTGAATAAACATAAGTTTTCTTAACGTTGTTCCTGCAAAGTAGTCAGCTTTTAAGTAAAGTTAAGAACTAAGTAAGGCAGATTATTTGATTTCAGTTTGAAAAAATGAAGTACAGTTATATTGCTTTTTCAGTAATTGGTGTAACTGTAATACTTAGAAGTTAAGGATGAAAAATTATTTTGTTTCTCTCTCTGGGTTTCTTTTTCCCTGTAGGAGGCAACTATTGTAAGCTTTATTGACTCTAAGAGACACCTATTTGGCCACGTAATACATGTTTGTTAGGAGTGCTTTTGTGGTGTTCTTTCAGCAAATGGATTAGGTGTCATTTCTTTTGATGTATTTCTCAATAAATGTAAGCTTGGAGTTAGAATAGGAACTCTCATGCCACAAAATCGAGCACTGATTTCTCACTTTCATCCACACATTTTCACAGATACGAATATATGTATTCTCATGTGTAGATTTAAATACTGAAAATATTTGTTTTAGGTAAAGCCTGAGCAGCAGTTGGAAACTGCTGACTGCCCACTTGACACGAGCTGTAAAAAAATAAGTGGTGGAAAGAATGGTATCTTTTACACCCATAAGGTGCTATAGTCTCATCTGTCGTAAACTGCGCTTGGAAAGTGAATATGCGCTTGGTGCCTGCACATAAAAAGATTTTGGCCCCAAATAGAAACTATTGTTCAAGTAAACATTCATGCAGTACTCTTTCTGCTTTCCTACCATTGCACATAATTTGCTTTTTAGCTGTTCATAAGAAATGGGTTCCAATAAGTTTCAATTAATATGAAGTCTATGAAAATGTTTTTTTCAGTTGGAGGGAATACAGTGAGGGATTTGTTGGTGTATGCAGGTAAAGAATTTGATACCTAGTAAAGAGTGTATTCCTTCTGTAATAATAAACAAACAAAAGAGGTAGACCTTAATGTTTAGAATAGTCGTTGAACTTCTCCATTGAAGTAAGAAACAGAAGGATTAGTTTCATGTTTATAATTGGTAATATGGGATGTTTTTCTCTTCAGGTTTTCCTCAGCATTATATTGCTTCTCTATCCGATCAAGATGCAAAGCCATCCTTTAGCATGGTGTAAGTGGAATTAGAATTCACTTAGCTGACTACAATTCAATAATAATCACTCATACTTAGAAAATCTGCTTGTCAGTGAAAATAGTGCAAAATAACATGAAAAAAATAGTAATGTCCTGTGACTTCTCAGTAGAAAATTTAGTTCCATTTGTACATCCAGTATGTACCTATGGTTACATCTATTAAATACACTTTTTAAAATTCACTGTTTCTTTTTTTTTTTTTTTTTAAAGTTAATAAATGGCTTTTAATAGTGGTGTGCGGTGATTAGAACACAAGGGTGCTACAAGGTATCAAGTGATTACTGCCAATTTTTACTTGCGTTTCTTGATTCAAGTGTTTTTCTCACTGTAAAGATAATGAGGATGAAGGGAATTCTCTGTAATAAAGTATTTGTTATCTATTTTCTAATGTGACTTTAGAGGAAAGTTTAAAATAGAGGCTTCAGATGATTCGTGTACTGGGACTCTTCTCAGTGAATGGAATCATAGTTTTCAGGGATGATAGGAAAGTGTGAATTTTCAGAAGGAAAGTGTCAGCTGTTTGTAAGATTATGTACCAACATCCATCTTAAAAGTCAATACAGAATATTTGCATGTGTAAGGAAAAATGCTAATGCTTCCATCTTTCATAAGTTTATTTTATAAAGGTGCATTATCTCCCTCATGTGGGAAAATCTGTTCTTTTTCTGTGGGAAGATGTGGTTACTGATACCTTACTGTTACTAGTTGCTTTCTGAAACTTCCACACACATGGAACTGTTGCATGGAAGCTACTGAAACTTTTCAAAGTACTTATTGTGAGAACTGTGTAGTATTTGTGCTGTGGTGTTACCTCTTGGATATTAAATTGTCTCTCTCTGCTCTAGGCAACTGGAAAACAACAGTGAGCCAGGTCTTTCACTGGGTGGATATTTTTGTCCCCAGTGCAGAGCCAAATACTGTGAACTTCCTGTGGAGTGCAAAATCTGTGGTGAGTAGCAGGAAGAGGTGAGCAGATGAATTAGGAGTTAATGTTGAAAAAATTAAGGGTTAGAAAAATTCAACTACACTTAGGAATTAAAAGCCAGCTATGCTTCAAGAAGCCTGCATTCCTGCGTCAGCATCGTACAAGGGACTTTCAGGACTATACCTGTGACAGAAGAGCTGTATCATATTCCCTTGTATGTTGTGAACTAAAAACCCTAAAGCAAAGGGAGGAAGAAGAGTGATTCATATATGAATGGTAATAATTTCCTGAAGAATCCTGATTTAACAGACACACCAATATTTCAGACTCCTCAATGCCAGGCCATGAAGATAGACTTTGAAGGACCCCTCTGGGGGTATGTGGGTGAGAGGTTTCAAAATTGAACTCAAGGTCAGGCTGCACAGTGACACATGAAAAGCTATAGGGTTGTAAATGGAAGCCCTTTGGTGTTCCAAAAGTTAATGCAACCAGTGGTGCCCCTGCCCTGCTTTAATGAGGGTAGGAGGGAGGATCAGCATTTTTTAGAGTATTAATGCAGTGTGAGCGACAGCTGTCCTCATGTTAGCTTCTACAGGCATATGACTAAATTATAGGTGTTTTCAAGATGTGTGTATTTGGCAAGAAAATGAAATAACTTTAGCTTGGGTCACCTTGTCCTAGTTTTATGTGAAGGTTTTCATATCAGCATGAGTTGCATTTCAGCAAATTAGTAGGGTAACTGGAGAAATCCTATGTATCAACAACAGATTCCCCACAGCTATAGCTGTCAGTAGAACAAGAGCTCAGAAGTTTACACTGCATACGAGTGATGAAGAAGTTTGTGCCAGCCCATACCCCAGCTAACCTGTTGTCGTGGTTTAACCCCAGCTGACAACTAACCCCCACACAGCCACTCACGCACTGCTAGTGGGATTGGGCAGAGAATCAGAAGAGTAAAAGTGAAAAAACTAGTGGGCTGAGGTAAAGACAACTTAATAGGTAGAGCCAAAAACATGTGCACAAGCTAAGCAAAGTAAGGAATTA
Source organism: Pezoporus wallicus (assembly GCF_028554395.1). NCBI lineage: Eukaryota > Metazoa > Chordata > Aves > Psittaciformes > Psittacidae > Pezoporus > Pezoporus wallicus. The sequence goes on along the minus strand of NW_026642512.1, from coordinate 21,748 downwards.
ATTACTGCTTCCCATCAGCAGCCATCTCCAGGAAAGCAGGTCTCTGTCGCGTCTGACAGTTACTTGGGAAGACAGATGCCATAACTCCAAGTGTCCTCCCACTTCCTTCCTCTTCCCCAGTTTTCTATGCTGAGCATGACACCATATGGTGTGGGATATCCCTGTGATCAGTTGGGGTGAGCTGTCCCACCTATGTCCCCTCCCAGCTCTTTGTGCACCTGCTCAATGGTGGGGTGGGGTGAGGAGCTGAAAAAGCCTTGACTGTTTGTAAGCACTGCTCAGCAGTAATTAAAACATTCCTGAATTATTAACACTGGTTCCAGCACAGATCCAAAACAGAGCCTAGACCCACTATGGAGAAAATTAACTCTACCCCAGCCAAAACAAGTAGACCTGTGTTAGCTGAAACAGAGCTGCGGCATGTTAGAAGTAGAGCTTTGTAGTTAGACATCATTTTAACTGGTGACATGAAACAGCAGAACTATTGTTTCCAAACAGGACTTTGGAACCGGAGTGCATTTAGATTTAAACAGATGGCTTCTCTATGGTTGCATTTTGCTCATGGCATGAGGATGAAAAACTTCCTAACTTTACAACTGTGCATTGTAAATGTACTTCTAAATATTGAGCTAAACCTTTTCATTAGAAAATTTGGGCTTCTTCGTATTTGGGTTTAACTCTGGAAATTATTACAGGTTTGGATTATGCAAACTAAGAAACAATTTTATGGTTTTTAATTCTTAAATGTTCTGAACCACTGAGTAATTGAAAAATATCTCCTCTCCCCCTCCCCCCCCCCCACTTTGTTTAATACAGGAAAGCTTTTCAGCAAGTCCTTTCTTGTACCAATTTTGATGTCTATTTGCAGGTCTCACATTAGTCTCTGCACCTCATCTGGCTCGGTCATACCATCACTTGTTTCCTTTGGATGCCTTTCAGGAAGTTCCTCTGACAGAGTATCAGGGGGAACGGTATGCAAATCATATTTGTGATAATGAGTGTACTTGCGGACCCTGTAATTTTTTGATCACTTAAGTAAGCATAGCTGGCAGTACCTTCTTTGGTGTGGAAACAGTATTGAATGTTTGGGTGATTTGGGGCACCTACAATAAGAAATATTTGTCGTTCCTGTAAATGGTTATCCTGTGTGTTTGGTTGAATAGATGAAATAGTTGCCATAAGTTGTTACTATGTATGAGATGTTTCTTAAACACTTTCATGCAATCATGACCTTTGTTTTCAGTTAAAATACACAATTTTGCTTTTAGGTGTTGTCAAGGCTGCCAGGGAGAAATGAAAGATCAAAATGTAAGTATGTTGAACTGCAATGGAATTCTCATTGAGGAGTGTCAGAAGCAGAGATGATCCTTTAGTATAGTCTTCTGAAGATGAGAAAAATATGTGTGGAAGTTTATTTCATGGTTAACTTCTCTGTTATAGAGTCATGCCTTTTAGACTGCAAAGACTATAAAGGTGTGGAAAGTGATTTCCTTGACAGTTGCATAAATAAGCTTCCACTCACCCGTTTGGAGGCATCTACAGTGGTTCAGGCTCAGCCCTTTGGACATACCTGCTGTTAGAAACTTTAATTAACTGGGTTTCTGTGATGTTAGGAGTACAGTCTGTTTACAGTGTCTTGATGACACAGCTGTTGACCTACTGCAGGACTATTTTTTTTTCTTCTTTAATCTAAATTTGACTTTTGTATCTTTTCCATATAGGTTTACATATGTAAAGTGTGTCAGAATGTATTTTGCGTGGATTGTGATCTATTTATTCATGATTGTCTGCACTGCTGTCCTGGGTGTGTTCATGGGAACTCTGCTGCCACGTCTGCATGATGTCGTATCAGTGTAATTCCTGCATAAATCTGGTTTGCATATTCAGCCATGGCTTTCAGTGAGACACTTCAAAGCAACAAGGACATAGATGATTACAGAAGGATGAACACTGGCTTGGGAGCAAACTTTTTTACTAATGTATTAATGATTTTGCTACTTCTAATATATTCTTGAATTATATGTATCCATTTTCTTTGTTCTTGTCCAAAAGCTCTGGTTTTCTGAATGTTACTCTGAGTAACATGTATATTTATAAATGTGAAAGTGACAAAACTGGTTTTATGATAATATGGCAATTCACCTTTCATTGTATGTTCAGAAGTCCTGAAAATATGTTTTATATATCCATAAGCTCCAAGTTTTAGTGGATGATACAGTTTTGTAGATCAAAATTATTATTTTTTTTAAGTAATTAATAAAAATGTTTTTGAGCAATTAATTGGGAGACCTTTCAGATAATAATGTCAAATAGCATGGCTATTCACCTTGGCCTTCAGTAGGGCAATTCAAATACAGCTGTTACAAATGTGCTGAAAACACATTTTGGGTTTTAATGGTATGACTCAAAGCCAGCTGAATTCTGTGACTGCTGTGTCTGTTGTTGAGTGGTGTAGGTCTCACTTTCTTGTGGGAGTGTAAGGTTCTGAAAGGCAATGAATTTGCAAAGGTCTAAGACTTGAGATTTTACAATTCATTGTTTGATGGTCACAATATTGATGACAGTGATGTTATTTTGATTCTGACGCCAGAATGAATTGCCACAACAGCAGTAACTTACAGCGTTATTACTTCTCCAAGATAAACACAGCCCTTTGGAGGTGGGGGAGTGGAATTTGACTCTATGGAGCTGAACTGTAGCCATCTGCTGCATTCTGAACCATGACACAGTAAAAGTATTTTCTGTGGTTGCCGTATCACAGTGCTAGCAGCACTGTGTTACTACTTCTCCAAGATAAGCTGTATTTGAGAAGGCTAGTGTCAGTAAACCCACTTTACTGTCAGTAAACCCAGAGAAGTACTGACAGTATTTGAGTTAATAAAAATTACATTCCCTTTCATTAAGGACCATGCAATTCCTGCTTGTCACTACTTATGTTTGAAACAGTTGACTTTTTAAAGTTTTTTGACTGCAGTTAAAACAACTGCTTGCTTAGTTGCTGCAGCTCCCTTCTGCAGCAGAAGGTAAAGGTGTTTCTGAGCCCTGTGGCTCACATACCTGCAGTGCTCAATCATCTGCTCCCAAACAGTGGCTGCCTGCCTGCAGGTGTTGACCCCAGCTGTGGAGAAAGCATCTCTGCAGGGCAGCTACTGGCAATCAGCTTTGCAGTGATGAACAGCAATCATCCTTTGCTGGCGAATGGCAGTGTGTTGTTCTGTTGGCAGCAAACTACCCCAACCCAGCATGCAGAGCATGGCCACAGAACTGCTGCAGAGGAGCTGGTGGGAGGGGAAAAAGCCAAGTCCAAGTCTGTGGGACTGTGGGAAGCTAGTGGATAGGTTTTGTGCAGGACATATTCCTGTGGGCGATGTTCACAGCTCCTCTTGGGTTGGGTTGTCCAGACACCTTGAGCATACACACTAAGAAGGACAAAGCAGTTATTTGCTAACTCATGCAAAAGGATGTTAGGAGCACTGACGCTGAGCATTAGCATGCCTAACACCCCACTCAAGCAAAGAAAAGGTGTCTGCTATGGCCACCCTGCTTGCTCTGCCTGCATCTTCCTCATCTCTGCAGTGGTGTGTGCCAAGGTAATGCATCAGTGTCTTACCAGAGCTTGGCCTTGGATCTTTTACAGGCACACAGCAAAACTGGGGGATAGACTGTTAGAGGGAGGAGGGGGAGAGATAGAGGAGCGGGAGAGATAGAGGAGCATTATGGCATGAACTAAATTACTGTCCAGAGTTTTGGCTGCAGCCTCCGTTCTATGAGAGTTAAGATTTTAAGGGCTGAAACCTGTTTGGTCCACACTTACCTTCCCCCAGTCTGCTTTCTCCAACTTGCTTTTAGTTACGGTACTTGGGAAAAGGCCACACAGCAAAATCTTCTGTTGTATTTCTGCTGTTCATTTGACAGACATCTGTCTACAGAAGCTAAAAATAAAAAACACTCCAAAACAAAACAAATCCCTAAATTCAAAGTTTGAAAAGTAAAACTATTCACAAGCATTTGAAACAAAAAAATATATAATGAGCCTTTATGAATCCAGCCGTCATATGTCACATTCAGGATTCAGAACAGAGCTATAAGATATCTCTTTCAACATCATGGTATACTGTTTTCCAGGCCACTGCTACCAGTGACTACTGTAACATATACTGCTGCTACAGCTGTCTCCTAAAACAGTATACTGTAATCACTAGGTTCTGGTGTTGTCATTCACATAAAAAGTCCAGGGAATACAAGAGCTGATAAAATAACAGATACACGAAATCATATGGGGTTAAAAGATGTAAAATCTATTATGGTAAAAAGACAGAAAATTGTTTCAGGAAAGTAAAAAATAGTTTATTGCTACAGTGCTCTCCAAATACATTTGACTAGAGGTCTTTAAGAAATAGGTAATTTCAGTCTACACAATTATGAGTCTCGAGTTCACTTGTTATCAGATACAGATCAGTGTTAACAAAATGTTAAGATTAATTTCTTAAAAAAATTCTGATCTTCACCATTAACTAGCTGTGAATATGCAAGATACACCTCTCAGCAGAAAAGATTTGTACCTGGCTGAATGAATTACTCAACAGCAAACCAGATATTGCTTTGGAAAAGAGAAATCCCCAAGACAATACAATTTTGTTCTATAAGGAACTGAACAATATACTGTAGAATTCTAAACACAGGATTTCAAATAAAAGCTCAAGCACTGAAGTAGTGAGAACAGAATCACTCCACAATATCAAACTGAAATGTTGATCTTGACCTGAAAAGAAGTTCAGCTACACATCCTGCAATCCCACTGTTTGAGGAAGGAGTTGCTTCTGAACATGTGCACATAGATGAGAAGACTGCATGTCACATAACCTTTTATTTTCAAAGTAGCCCATAAACAAATAAGGTTAACTCTTGGTAACTGGAGTAAGCCGTGCTGTTAATCCTGATGTAAAGGCATGCTGTAGTTAAAACTCTCATTACAGAAATAAAATACTTGCCTCTGTTCTAGCCAAGACGGCTGCTATTCCACAGCTGATAAGCAAAGAAGGGATTAATACTGGATGAAGTGGTCTTCGAAGAGATGTAAAAGTGGGTGGAAGTCCCAAGGCTCCCAGTTTTTTCACAGAATTCAGAACTTCTTGAGAGCTTGCAAAATGAACTGTAGTTTCAGACTGGTCAAGCCACACTGTATCTTCATTTAGCCCAAAAGGATGATACAACTCTTTCAAAACAATCATGGATATTCAGTTATTTTGCATGTGTTTGTCGCTCCAGTGCTGCTGCCATTCGACTTTGTTTTAAACCCTACAGGGTACAATTTAGCAAAATAATCTTGGTTTTACTAACGTAGAAATAAAAGCTTTAGCCACAGGACAACACCTCTTTTTACAATATTCTTTTAGCCCTTTACAAATCAAGAATAGTTTTGTACTCTTTGGAGAAATCAGAATGGGTGGTTTTAAAAGGACAAAAGCCAAACTACGTGTCTTCTTTGTAATTAGTGGTTCTGCAGTGTAATTTCAATCCACAACTACATGTGATCTGAAAAAACAAATTCCAAACCTAGTCCTTTGAAGATAACCTACAGCACCCAATCTCCCCTTTCCAACTTCCCCAATGCAAAGAGTTTTAATTCCTTTGGTAATTTCTTCTTAAGTGTACAAAGGAAATAGAAATCAATACTCCATGCCACAGATTTTTCACAACTACACTCACAGCTCCTGCTGCACCTTCACAGTCACCTGAAACAATTACTGATGAATACTCCACAAAATTCATAGAATAGAATCACAGAATAGTTTGGGTTGGATGCCAAATCTGATCAAAAATGTGGTATTACTACTGACAAATACATAGAAGACCACTGATTAATAAACATATTCAGACTTACTCCACCTGTCTGCAAAGACAAAACTGGTTGTTTCAGAATAGCTACAAAAGTACCTAATGGGACCACTCCAGTGAATCAAAGAACTAAACCGTCACCTATGCATATATGCTGGCTCATGCGACTCATACTCAAGCACAAGAACACTTATACAATATAGAATACCCTTACATACAGCTATCATAAGTTAGAATAAGAGATCTAAAAAGCAGTCTAACTTATTGCTGAAAACAGCAGCAGCAACACAAAAGCAAAATTAGAGACACTCCAAGACAAAACTGGCACATACCAGGTAATACCCAGTGTGATAACCACTCATATACCAGGCTATCAGCATGCTCCCCAGTGCTTCATCATCCTCAGAATCCAGCCTCATAGGTGGTGGAGGAGGAATCAACTAAGAAATGAAAAAAGGAAATGTCTTTGTTTCAGTAGGGCATATCCCAGATTAAACACCAACCAGTTCTAGATCAAAGATCAAAATATAAAACTGAAAAACATGAGTATATACTCAATGCATGTGCTGAAAAGGAGTTAAATAAGATCATCTTTTCTCAAGGAAACAAGCAAGCAAAAAAGAGTAAGTTCAAAGCATGGGAGAAACAGGATTCCTGTAGGATGACTGCACACAATCATTTTTATTCTCTGGCACTTTCTTCCTCATTCTCCTGTGACTTACCAGTGGTCCTGCTGGGAAGGGTGTGGGCCAGCAAGACAAAAACGATGGAGGTGCCCTGAATTTTGATCCAGACTACAGTGAAAGAATTAAATATTGCAGATTGAAAAGAGATTTCAGGCATTACGATTTTATAAGAGAATTATTTGAAGCAATTAACGTACCTTGAACTAAAGACACATCCAACCCCATCCCAGCAATTTAATGAAACTAGTGACTACACAAACTAGCTGCTTCTGTGAAGCACTCCATGACTGGAAAAGTAAAACTGAACATTACACATGTTACTGCAGTAAACACTGCTGAAACACGATCCTGGTCAATACAAGCATTTAAGAAAGTTTTCTAAACAGAAGTCAGTGACTGCACTGGCAAATGTAAAAGATGTTTGCCCACAGGCAAACAGTCAATTTCTGTGCTCTTGTGTGGCTGGGGACATATTCCAGTATGCTTGTGAATATCTTTAAAATGAGCTTAGTTACAAATCTATTGATGTGAAAGAAAAAAAAAAGATTTTGCACAAACAGTGACATTTAGAAGATATAATGCTGTGTTCAAGTGCACTATCATTTAGGCTCCTACACAACAGGAAAACTGAAGAGTGTATTAATACCACAGTCCTCATAATTCACTAGATAAGCTGCAGCTGAGAGCTCCTATGACACCTGGACACCACTTTTGCTGCCTTCAATGCCAATGCAATCTTAACAGCACTATCACAGGCAAGGAAACAACATCCCTCCTTAAGGTTACAAGGCACTCATAAAGCAGATGTTAGCCAAGGAGAAGACTTCTCACTAGACAGTAGCACTGCAAAAGTAGGTAGATTATTGCAAAGTGACATACCAACAGCACCACATGCATATCTGTATATACATTCTCAAAATGCTGTTATTTGGTTTCTAGACAATAATGAATCTCATCCTGTTGTCTCAGAATTTATAGTAATAATACTGGGCTTAACAGTGGTATACGAATTATTAAGGCTGAGGTTACCCTTCCCAGGCCTGGAACTCCTGGTGGTACAGGAAAACGCAGGTTTTCAGGGAAGAATCTTCCTTTCATGAAGCTGTTTTTGTTTCCAGGTGACTGAGATCCTTCACTTCCATCTGTTGAACACGGAGTCTCACTCTCATTCTAGAAGACAAAGACATTCTTATGAGATGCACTAAAGAGGATTGCTGGCACTACTGCAAGCAATTTTAGCGCAAAAAAGCTTGGGAAGCCCCATTTCACCCCCCTCTCTCTATAGCCCTCCCAGTCCTACCCAGGAAAGATCTTACTACCTCAGAATCTTATCTGCTCACCACTTTATCTTTCACTCATGAATTTCTTCTTGTCCCCTCCCTTTCTTCCATTCTGAGTTCAAGAAGTAAGGGGTTGTTTTCATTCCCTTTATCAGCTTGTGTCCCTTCACAAAGGAATCGGGTATCGATTCTCACTCCGAACACCACAGTGGTACCAGAAATACTTAGAAAGTTGTTTCTCCCACTTTCTCTTCTCTTTTTAGAAGAACTAAAGTGTCCCTCACCACCCCAGAACTCCCCATCCCATTTACTATTTCATCGATGGCTGCAGGGAGTAGATCAGTCAGGCTCTTCTCCTCCTGGTTTCCATATCCCGTGTAAGTAACAACACATGTGCCTCTTTTGTGATTGATGGAGGCAATAGTTGCTAAGTACACATTACCATCCTCAGACCAAACAGCATTACAGCTGTCACCAACTTTCCACTGCAACAGAAGAGAGGCGAGTAAATACCTACACCAATGACCAGAGAGAAAGATTCCTTTTCCTATAGTGCTTTTAGCCCCACCCACCAGGAGGATGACTCCCACCCAGGTTTTTTTTTCCTCTGTATTAGCGAAATTGCTCAGTGTAACCTGTAAGTTTCAAATGCTGTCAACCCTACCACGGATCATTACTCTCAAGATTACACAGAAGCTACTAATGAGCATCACAGAAAAGCACAACAGCAGAAGCACCGCCAGCGTTCGCAGATGACCTGTTTCGAAGGCAGGTTGGTCCTCCTTTTGTTTTTGTTCTTTTTATTGTTTTTTCTCTTCATCCCCTGGCGGTGCTCCTGTTTGCCCGAAAGCTCCGAACACTCCCCGTTCTTTAAGGCGTTCTTCGGGAACATAAAGGAGGAACACGATAAGCGAGCACCCACCAGCCTGGGCCCGCAGCGCTCTGGCCGCCTCCCTTACCTTGAAAGAGACCACAGCTTTATCATACGCCTTGATGAGAGCCGCATCATCCCATACATCCGAATCGTCGCTCTGCAGAGGCCACAGACCCGCTTTAACGCGCTCCGAGTCCCGCTCCCCCCGTCCGGACCAGCCCCCGCCCGCGCGACGCCCACCTGCCCGGTGCCGCGCTTGAACAGCACCTGCTCCGCCATGGCCGGGCCCTAACCACGCTCACACTCGTCACTTCCGGCGCGCAGCCAACCTGCCACGCTGCAGGCAGCGCCGGCCGTCAGCTGTGCGCGCCCCGGTGGCGGGCGGGGCCCTCAGCGGCCCAGCGCACGGCGCTCCGGCGCCGCCTCAGCACTACTGCGTCCCGCGGCGCTGGACGGGGCCGTGCGCTTGGCCCGCGCAGCCGAGGGCGGGAGCGGCGCGGCGGCAGCTCCCCCTAGCTGCCAGACCAGGCCCCCTTGTCCTGGTTTAAACCCAGCCAGTAAGTCAGCACCGCTCAGCCGCTTGCTCTCCTCCCTCTTAGTTTCCTCTCGGTGGGATGGGAAGGGGAACTGGAAGAATGTAACTCCCACGGGTTGAGATAAGAACGGTCCAGTAGCTAAGTTGTAATACAAAACCACTACTGCTACTGATAGTAAGGTAAGTAATAAGGAGAGAGAATATAAAACTAAAAAGGGAAAATAAAAAATAAAATAATAAACAGTAAACACAAGCGATGCGCAATACAACTGTTCACCATCTGCCAACTGATACTCAGCCAGACCAGAGCAACAATCTGGGCCTTCTGGGTAACTCCCCCCAGTTTATATACTGGGCATGATGTGCTGTGGTATGGAATAGCCCTTTGGCTAGTTTGGGTCAGATGTCCAATCTTACTTTCTCCCATTTTTTTTGTGTCTGCCCCTCCTCATGGGCAGAGCACTGATACTGAAAAGTCTTTGATCAGGGTAAGCGCTGCTCAATAACAACGCCAAGGTGTTACAAGCATTGTCCTCAGACTGAAGCCAAAACACAGGCTGCACCAACTGCTAGGAAGGAGTAAAATTGTTACAGCTAAACCCAGGGCACACGCGTTGCTTCAGAACATACTGCAGCGGGAGCCGTGCACAAGCTAAGGCATCCACCTGTGTTCCCAGAGAGGTCACACTTTACCTCAGTCAGTACACAACTCAGCCTGCCTGTGAAGTGAGCACTGTGTGCTCTCATGCCAGGTTTGGTGCTTTAGGCTACATTAAGCAGCAGTTTTAAATCATCTTAGTGACACGGCAACTTCAAGACCCATAAATTTGCAACTCATTAACTTCAAGGCTGCAGCTTCACTGAAGCCAGTATCAGCAGTAGGTTCAGTTACATACACTGATGAAGTCTCCAACACACCACTATTTTCTATAGTGCAGACTTACCACTGCATATTACATTGCTTATAATATGCATTTCTTATATTACCAATTTTATTTATACCTCTATTTGTACTTATATTGCATTTCTCCACAATTCCATCAATTCTTTGTGTTCTTGGTAGCTTCTTAGAAATCAAGCATGACCACTTCAGATCAGACAGTATTTCATGCAACATTTTATTGCAAAAATAATTTAGGATGAGATTTACAGTCAGACCTCTGTAAAGTTAAGCACCTTTTACAAGTGTTTTCCATTCTGAATGAAGCTGTACTTCAAGAATTAAGACAAGAAAATCTGGTCTAACTAAATACACAAGTTTATTGTCACTGGAACCACTAAGTGAAACCAACACAGCAAAAGCTGAAGTACTATTGCTTGGTATTTCTATTTATATGCATGCAGAGAGTGTAGTGACTTTTCAAAGAGCACTCCAGATAACTAAGCCTACAATAACCAGAAATACTCTAAACTAATGCTAGCTGAGCAACTTCGCAAGATGAGATTTTAATCATTTAATGGCTGGACACTTCTGTGAATGATCTTCCAGGCCCTTCTCTTCATTGGTGCACTCCCTCCAAGCAGCTCATTTTGCTCCTGCCTGCAGAGATTTCCTTTCATTAGCCGCTTTTTGTTTTTGCTGCATAATTTCAGAGTCTCTGTGAAGAAAGAAAGTTGGATTTCAGATCCCGGCTCACGGTGTTTCTAAGCAGGGCCTTCTCCATCTTGCTTTTAATAACACCTTTAGCAACACTCATTTTAAGAATGGGAGAAAATTCTCAGCCATGAGCATGCTGCCTACATGCCCCTGGTTTGCTTTTTTTTTTTTCTCCTTTCAGTACAGTACCCCATGAGGTAATAAGTTATTTGTATACCTTATAGAATTATTTTGGTTTTATATCTTTTGGCTTTAGAAGTAAAGGACAAACCAGATCAAACATCTTCAAGAAAGTATTAACACAACCATTCCTTGTTCATTCCAGGCAAAAAGCTGCTCAAAAGAAAGAAAACCTTTACAGCTTTCAAAAAAAAAAGGTATTTAACAACAGATGCATTAAAACCCAAATTCATACTGTGACATGTGAATGGTCTGCAAATCAAAATAAAGTGCTTAAATGCTGTTTCAGTGAAGACTGAATTCTTTCTGACATTTTCCCTTCAACTTTACTACATCTCACCTCTGTTTTCTCTGAGAAGCAGACAAGCTATCCTCCTTCCTTTTCCCTTTATGGATCTCCTGAGTCTTCTTCAGGTTCTTTTGGCGGGCAAGTTCACGCTGGTTCCCACCTGTAGGGTAATACACAGCTTATACAGGTACTACCACTTTACTTACAGAGTTTGCTGTGGGCCAAGGGGACAAAGAATGTGTGTTCCCGGAGAACGGAAAATAACAACGTAGCAAGAAGTGGTAGCACAGAAACATGTTTATATATTTGATAAAAATAGTTGCTTAAGCAAAGACATGTGGACAGTAATACAATTGGCCGAAAGGCATGTGATCAGTAAAGGCATTAGCTGGAAAAGCACACACCGGTGGAGAAGGAACATTGTTTCGTGATGGAAAAGTAGGGAAGGAGCTAACTGCTAGGCACAGTGCTATATAAGCCTGTAAGATCACTCAATAAACGTCTTTAGTTGCACCATAACTGGAGTCCGTGCCTCATAGGCCACAAATGGCACCCAAACAGGGACTGGAGTAGGAGACTCTCGAAGTCCGGACTGGTGGCATAGCCCAACTGAACCCGGGATTACGAAAGGATTATGCATGCCCATCACTGGATAGGTGAGCGCTCAGGAACCATGGGAGGAAACTTATCCCAGGACAAGAAGCACAGTATAGAGACTTCGTATAAACTGTCAAGACGCTCAAAAGAAGACTTTGACCGGTTATGCTGCATGAATTTAAGTGACCACTCCAGTTCAGTACATGCACAAATACAGAAGTTAGAGACCCTCACTAGCCAGAAAACACCAGGTGGAACCCCTTTCAGGGATGGATGTGGGGGTGTAACTGGCTGTGAAAAGCTGTTATATTATTAGTGGTAATAGACATAGGGTTTTTTATGTATTTTATGTTGAGTTCCTTGTCTTTTAGCGCTAATCCGTTCCCTCAGACAATATCCTGTGCGAATCTGTAGTACGGATGGTAAAATTTTTGTGTGTTCCAACCACGGACCATGGGGTGGCACACGCCAGTGACAAGAGAGAATGGTCCGTAGTGAAACACACAAAAATAGAAAAGTACTGTTTGACATGGGCTGTGGGAACATAACCCTGAAAACAGGCGAGTTAACACCACTGTTAGCAAAAGGGAGCCTTATACCAGTAAGCCTCTGTTCACATGCTGGCCACGTGTGCGCTGATGTTGCAACTGGTAATTTTCCACTCCATCCCGAGGGGGGGGTATAAGGACCTGTGCAGGGATGTACGGGTGAGAAGGCCAGACACGCATCTTGATTCAGAGGATGCCCTGACGACACACTACCTACCACCCCTCCGACCAGGCAACATGTTCCATCTCCTGCTTCACGGTATCCCATTCAACCAGGGGTTGGCATGTATGTAACCTGCTTCGCGTTAACATACACAATTTGCTTTGCACTAATAACTCAATAAACAGACTAGAGCATTTGCTTGTTTACATTGTGCTTGGTATCCACTCTTTGTACATGGGAATCCTATGAACCCAGAACATAACTGGTGATGGAAGACGGGATTCCAGGTCTGAGAGACTGTGAGAAACATTTTTGGATAATATGACTAGAGTGGGGTGTGTAGCTGTACCAAGAGTCGCTGTTCTGCGTGTGTGAAAACAGGGCTTGGTCAGTGTGTGCTGTCAGGGTCGCTTTAAGGTTGTTGTGTAATATACTATTGCTATATTTCGTAGGAGAGAGCCTTGGGCCGAAGCTCCTCCTGTGGAGTGCCCGGGGTGGACACAGGAATTGTGGAGCATGTTGTGGGATAAAATAGAGACTTGCACTAATGTAGGACCTGAACTGTAGAGAGCTAAGGACCTCACGGGAGTGTTAAAGTATTGGGCTGAGTTTGTAGAAACCCTCCATAACCGCTCGAGGGAGCAACTGAATCATACCGGATGTATGACAGGCTGCTTGCTGCCTGCCTACAAAGGCATGGTAGATAAGAACACAGAGTTGAAGCAACAAGTAGCAGATTTACATTCCGAGCTAGAAAGGGTTAAAGCAGAAGCGCTGTTGCAGAGGCAGGCATTTATAGCTGCTGCAGAGTAGGGTGAGAGACTTAGGGAAAACAAAAAGAAGAAGAAAGTTACAGAGCAATAAAAAGGATACAAAGGCAGTGAGGCCATGGGTCCATGCCCTTGTGTCAGATCCCGACTGGGACCCGGAGACATGGAATGGAGATATTTGGGGTACCAGCAAGTCAGAATCAAATACCAAAGCCGAGGCAGACATGAAAAAGGAAGGAGTACATGCAGCTCCTGTGCTTAAAGGTGAGATGATTACCAGGGCAAATGGACAGGTAAGAACACACAAACTGATAGACTACAGTACTGAGGAAATGAGTAACTTACTGGACAAATACAAGCAGAGACCAGGAGAGAAACCCCAGAACTGGCTGGTTCAGCTGATGGAGGGCTCATTTTCACCCTCCTAAATCTGGGACAGAAGATTTCAAAACCAAACAGCACATGCGCCTTAAGCTAAGGGGGCGTGGAAATCAATTTTCCTGCTGTGTATCCTGATTCCAACTCTGGCAGACCAGGACAGCAGGCTGCGTGAACCACGAAGTCTGCAATCGCTCAACTTTATTCCACTTAAATCGTGGAAAATCATGAAATACCTGAAAGAACTTTTACCAGTCTATTGCACAGCCTTCGGTCTATTAGCTGTTTAACTGCTATTTTGATACAGGTCACTTGGCCTTGGAATTGCTCACTTTGTAAAGGCCCCTGTAAACTTTGTTCTTCTCCTCCTTCTGAACCTTCGGATGTTGCTGAAAGCAACAAGAATAAAGCAACAACAATAGTTACTTAGATGTAATTGTTAAGCCAAAGTTAATTAGACACTGTTAGTTATCAGATGTTACTAGCTATTGCATCACACGCTCTTTCCCTTCCTGTTTTCTCTACCTTTATCGTTCATGCCACCATGAATAACACTTCCTAAGACAGTAATGTTGATCCACTGGGAGATATAAGAGACTGCATTGGTGAAGATGGCATCGGTGAGAACCAACATGGCTGACACCACCGCCACAGCAGATGTTTATGCAGGATGTTTACCCCCTGCTGTTACCCAGCTAACACCTTGGAACAACGAGGGAGAAGAACCCAAGGAAGGCATGTGTCCTGCTGCCGGGTGGAGGATGAGGTTTCAGCTCTACAAAGGAGCGCCAACAAACTGCATTGGAAGAAACGCTTTTCCCCCTGGACTTGGAAACAGAGCAGACTGTTGGGACACTGCAGCTCTGGGGTGGTAGCTGTTGCTGGAAGCTCTTTTATTCTTTCCTCTTACTTTCCCTCTCTTCCTTCTTTCTCCCTCTCTCTCTCTTTGAAATTTGTGGTTAAGCATTTGTTAGTGAGCAAATAAAAGTTCCCTGGCGCTTGAATCTGAGAATATAAGCAAAACTGCACCCTGGCCTTTGACCAGCGTGTGACACAATGAACAAGGAAACCCCATTGAACAAGTGACTGAAAAGCTAAGCCAATTAGGGCATTTATTGGGGCTGGGCTTGGACAAAGCAGCTCACAATAAGGGGAGACTAGGAAAGGAGGAGATAAACAAAACTGCAAGCCATCCTGTTCCCACTATGTGGATAATTAAAGAAGAACTGCTGGTAGTGCACCTGGGTCTTGAGCAGCCTAGGGAGTGTTTGTGCGTGCGAGGTTGGGCTGGGAAACAGCCCGAGGAGTGATTGCTTATATAAGGGAATTTATAGTGACTGAAGACAGTTACTGTGGTTTCTGTTTGGCTTCATATATCAGATCTAAACCCTCTGGTGTTCCAGTGGGCCACCCACGCGATTGGTCAGGCCTGGAGGAAAGTGCCTGGATCGAGGTGGGGGGGGAGACTTCTTTTGCAGGTGTTTACGGAGGGGGGGTCTCAGGAACCCTATGTGTCTTTTACAGACCAATTGGACAATGCTATACAAAGGCAGATTGATGGTCACGGGGCTGCTCATGCACTTTTATTTTGGCTAGCATATGAGGGGGTAGGTGGGGATTGCAGGGCTGTGTTAGCCCCAGTCAGAGGAAAAGTTTACATAGTTAAGTTGGCTGGGGTATGCTGAGATGTTGGAGCAGGGACGTTGTCGCACTGGTTGGGGCATGCTGCGATGTCAGAGCAGAAGCTCGCAGAACTTCTGTACTGGCTGCTACATTAATTATTCTGTTTTTACTGGTCATATTAGCTCATATTCCAACCTGCCTGTCCCTTTAACTGTGGGTAATGACATAGCACACTCCTTTACTGTTAATACTGTGCAGTTCTCTTTTGCAGCTGCTTCACATTCCCTTTTTCATCAGAATGCCTCTGCTTTAAAGAAACATTTAAACCTGTCTTCTTCTCAAGCAAAGCAAATAGTTAGGTCTTGCCCTGACTGTCAGTCAACAGCTCAGTCCTCATTTGCCATGGGTATAAATCCTCATGGCTTAAAAGCAAATGTGGTATTGTGATCCTTTGGGCTCGCAGAAATGGGAAGGGCCAGTGGAAGTGATAACCTGGGGGAGGGGGTATGCTTGTGTCTTCCTACCTACAGGTCCGTGGCCCCTGCCTGCAAAGTTTGTCATGTCAAGCCATACCATGAGCTGGATAGACAAGTTGAAGTATCCGATGCCTCAGATGCAGGAGCTGACCTTGAAGACCCTGAGCAGAATGCGACAAAGGAAGAGAAAAAGGAATGACTTGAAAAACATCACTTGGGCGCAACTGAAAAGTAACAACATGAAAATGTGTGCTTGCAATGTAGCTATAATAAACCACCTGTATTTACTAGCCAGCTGCTAATAAGAAACTACACCTTGTACTGTATGGATTTGTCCTTTGTAAAAGAGATGTTAGAGCATGCAAATTTACAGCAGCTCATAGAAAATGCTAAGGCAGAAGCTAGAAAGATTCTAATATGATGGTGGTGTTATAAAGCAGGTAATGGAACCAATTAAGAGGGTGGGAGAATCATACCGGTGGGAAATTCTTTCTTTGGCTGGTCCCCCACTGTCACCAGCATCCTCAACATGCTGCTGCACCCTGTAATAGTTATACTGCTAATGTAAATCTGTACGTGATTTACCATACTAACAACCTGTTACTGGGTCAGGCAGGTGAAACTCTGCATTGACAATGAGGTGCAAGGACTGAAGTTGGCCAAATGCCTCCTACCATATGTCAAGGGCAAGACTGGGTTGTCCTCTGTGTTTGGCACCAAGAAGAACCTTTAGCACTGCTGTTGGCTGCAACCCAGCAGGTGTTGAGCGGTGGGGTCACATGCCATGCCAAGACCTTGACGTGAGGGATGGCCTCCTCCGTTATAAGAGGGACATCCTGGAGGGAAGTGCAGGCCAAATAGCCTGTCATCAGAATGAGATACGATCTAGTCCAAATCCCCTGCTCAGCCAGAGCCATCTAAAGCAGGTTTCATCATCCGCACAGACACCCCCAACCCAAAAAAAAACCAAACAAACCCAACAAAAATGGCAAAAGTTAGCACAAGTAACTACTATAAGTAATAATAATGAAATAAATATCTATCATATTTGAATCTTCTATTCTCAAAGGCTAATGTCAAGAAGCTGCTCTTGTGTGATTTAAGATTCCTGAAGCAGAGAAGGGTATAAAGAAAGCAAAGGACTGTGTCGTTGGAAGTAACAGTATCTATCTCCAGGTTCCCAAGACTCCCAGTATATCTGCCCAACACACTGGTGAAACCTTGTTTTTGGAGCCTGGACATCACCACATTGCTTTGCTTTTCCTCCATGTCATCTGAAGGCTTGTTACCAACTTGCTAAGAACTGAAGCCAAAGTGCTTGCCACCTTGATTGTTCAAAATTGGGCAGAGATTGATCTTCTGCCTTTAGTACATACGCATGGGTGTGAAGACTTTGATGGAATGTGCTGCATGAATCTGAGTGATCACTTCAAGTCAGCTCACAAAAGCATCCAGGATTTGACAGAACTGCCTGGGGAACTGCGACAAAACCAAGGATGGGAGCCTTTTGGACTGTTTTCTTGGTTGGGAAATTTTGGTTCTTGGCTTAGACACATAGTTGGCTTTGTCGTAACAGGGCTTCTAGCATTGTTGATGATTATGATCTGTTTGCCATGTTTGTTTTCTTGTATTCCACAACTTATAGACCAAAGCATAAATCAAGTGATGCTTGCACAAAAACATACTGTGCTCACTTTGCAAAGCTTAGCAAACAAAAAAGGGGGAAATGTGGGCCAAGGGGACAAAGAATGTGTATTCAAAGAGAACAGAAAGTAATAATGTAGCAACAAGTGGTAGCACAGAAACATGTTTATATATCTGCTTAAAAATAGTTGCTTAAGCAAAGACACGTGGACAGTAATATGACTTGCTGAGTGGACAGTAATATGATTGGCTGAAAGGCACGTGATCAGTAAGGTACTGGCTGGAAAAGTGCACGGTGTTTCGTGATGGAAAAGTAGGGAAGGAGCTAACTGATACTAACTGCTAGGCACAGTACTATAAAAGCCTTAAGCTCACTCAATAAACGTCTTCAGTTTCCCCACAACTGGAGTCTGTGCCTCATACGCCACAGTTTGCCTGTGAAGAAGTCTATTATAAAAGTGGTAAAGCGTGGCTCTATCTGCAGAGCTAGTATGGCAGTATCTTCTGTAGCTGGCAGTATCTTCCACCAGTCTCCCCCTTCCAGTGCACAACTGGAAGATAAAAGCTTGTTAGTTTATGTTTACGTATCTACAGGTTATGTGCAAGAGATCACCAAGATCCATTTCAACATTCTTCCCAGTATCGCAATGCAGTTTCTCATAAAAGACTGAAACCAGACCATCCCATCAATAACCTGGGCAAAATGACAACAGTAACTTTTGCTGTTCTACAAACATGATCACATTTTCCTATGCTCAAAAATGAAAGTTCCACCTCTCCATAATCTGGGCTGTTCCTCTTTTTCTCTCCAGTCTTAAGACTATGTATGCCATCTTTGAATCTCAGAGATCTCTGCAATCTTTATGTGCCTGTAATTTCAAGTATATAGAAACAGTTTAGGACAAGGTCAATTTTAAACAGCAACCTGTTCATACAATTCACCACTTTTATTCATCCTATTTGTGAGCCAATAAAGGTACCTATTGTGTCAACATGTAGGGAAGACCAACCCCGCAAGAGGAGATGTTTTGTGCGTTCTTCACACCTGTACGTGTACTGTGTGGCAAGAGGTACCAGAAGCCCAAATAGAAACAGCATATTATGACTGCTGATGACCAAAGGCTGCTCCTGCCTTGGAAGATAATCCTCACCTGTGACAGGACATCAAGTACTATCTTTTGAAAAAGCTAGGATGGAATAGGAGTTCTCTTTCTCACTACCACTGAGTGAGATCCTGTCCCCACATTCCAGGTAGAAGGACCACTATTTGTTCATAAAGTAAATCACCTCACTATCTCCGGCAGCAATTGAGTTGATTAGAACTTAGTGACTCATGAGCAGATGATACATTCCAGGCTATAAATGGTTCTTCAGCTTCGTGGTGTTCAGGAAGCAGGAATGTCTATAAACAAGTTAGCAGCAATGGAACAGTTCTTTGCTGGTGCTCAAAGAAATTAAGTATCTTCTTATACCATGAAGAAATGGGGGCAGACAGTAAAACCACACTGCTATAGCCAGAATTCACATAGCAGTTATCCTCATATGCCTCCTTCCTTTCCAAGCAAGCACCATGCCTCATGTCTTAAGTTACCCCATACACATCATGGTTTAAGCCTAGCTAGTAACTCAGCAACACACAGCCACTCACCCATCTCCTCATTCCCTCCTCTCCCTCCAGGTGGTATGGAAAGGAGAATTGAAAGAATGTAAACTCCATGGGTGAAGGTAAGAACAGTCCAGAAACTACGGTATAATACAAAACTACTATTACTAATAAGGGAAGTAAGGGAAGAGAATATAAACCTTAAAAGGGGAAGGACAAAAAAAACCACCAATAACCAGCAGTGCTGCACAATACAACTGCTCACCGCCCATTGACTGATACTCAGCCTGACCCAAGCAGTGACCTGTCTTTCCAAGTAACTCCCCCCAGTTCATATACTGGGCATGACGCGCTGTGTTATGGAATACCCCTGACCCAAATTAGCCAAAGGTGTCCTGTCTCTGCTCCCTCCTGGCTTCTTGTGCCCCTCCTCACTGGCAGAGCACGAGGCTGAAAAGCCCTTGATCACGCTAAGTGCTGCTCAGCAACAACTAAAACATTAGTGTCTTACCAGCACTGTTCTCAGACTGAAGCTGAAGCACAGCACTGCACCAGTTACTAGGAAAGAGAAAAATAACTGTTACAGTTGAACCCAGGACAACATGGTAAGACTATAAACTTCAGAATCAAACTGAACGGCATCACTGAAAAGCTTGGCTGCCACTTGCAAAACAGAGGAGGTGGAAAAGTAGATCAATACAGTACGCATGCAAGGCATCCAAAACCAAACACCTATTTGAAAAGATCACTTGTATAACCCCTGCTTCCAAGTAAACATTGCCAAGAACTGTTTGGACCCAGTACTCCACCTGGGATGCTGAATGAGTATCCCTAGCTCCAAGGAAGATGGTGCCATTTTCTACATTCTGTAACATCAACCTGAATCTTCCACGAATTTTGGTCCAGTCCTTGCAGAACACAATTCAACTTCCTGTAATGTGAAATTCAAGCATGATCTGCCATGTAAAGGTCAGTACACCCTTTCTGATTGTACCTATGCTTGAGCATCCCCATCCATGCCTGCCTCTGCAAGACATACACCTTAGCTCAACCTGCCCGTGCTCCTCCAAGATTCAGCTGTTCTCGAAGACAAGGATAAGACCTCTGAACAGCACTGGAACAAGCAGTGATCATCAAGCAGTGATCATCTCTACTGTAAGGAAGTGAAAGAGAATAGCAAGAACTGGCTACAGAGGTCGTCATGACTAGAACTTTTTTCTGAGCAGCAAATGACTAATCATATGTTAAAGCAGAAGAGTGCCTGCCACCGTGTCCCCAAAACAGAAAGCAAAAATAAACAGAACTGTTTGATAAAGGAACAATTAATAGAAGACTAGTGACATAAACCCTCTCTAATTCATCTAGTCACCACCATCTTCATGAATTTATTCATTTTCAGGTACTCTGAAATTTGGCAGTACACAAGTTCCACGAATTTATGAACTGAGAAGCACAATAATTAGCACTTAATCTATTTTACTAAACGTCCATTTGAAAACACAGGGTCTAATCCCGGTCTGACTGACAACAAAGCGCTAAACTCCAGAAATACATACTAAAGCTAAGGCTAGACTGTACGGCAGCACACCACAACTTCTACACCTCTAGTATTGCAGATGCTGTATTAAAGTAGGTCCTCAAAAGTTAGATGTTATCATCCTGCTATGCTTGGGTGTGGGATGCTGTGCCTCGTTTTAGCCTTCGGCCATGTGTATTTTTAGTACCATTCAGAATGGGGGGGGGGGGGGGAATATCAGCAGATGTAAACCTGACTCTTTCTCACATTCACGGTTTGATCTGCACGCAAACTGTTTCTGACCCAGGTCTTTATTTGCTCTTCTAGCACTACAGTGGCATTTTTAAGTGTGAAAGTAAAAGCACCCCCTCAGTTAAACACAGGCAGTTTCTGTATTGCCTAGTACAGTAACACACAAGCCAAACCAGCCACCCCGCCAGTTAGGGGAACCAGAACATTCTATGTCTGGTTCACAGTTCTCCGCCATTTTGAAGTAGATATACCAACGTTACTTTTGAATAAGGTGATGATTAGCAAGTACTGCTGCCTTTTCAGTAACAACCTTAACTACCACCATTTAAGCAACACAGTATTAAATACTCGGCAGTCACACAATAGCTCTTTTTTTTGCAGACTGGACAGTAGCCAGGACTGAAACTGCATGTTGCTCTTGTTCTAGCATATCGCTATTCCTCCTCCCCACTCCCCAACACAGCCACGACAGGGTCCGGGGCGAGGAGGCGCTTGCTCCAAGCCTGGGCCGGCAGCAAGATGTGGTCAGTTTCAGCCCCAGCGGCCATGCACTCGCCGGGGTAAGGCTACAGCCACAAGGCCCGACATCACACTGCGGTCAACCTCACGACCCCGGACCAAACGCAGGGCTTCCCCGGCGCGGTGCCCAGGCCGCGCTTCTCCGCAAAGGCCCACCGCCTGCTCCGCCCCACTCCCCGGCGGGGCCCAGAGCAGCCGCCTTTAGGGCTGCGGCACTCACGGGTCATCGCGAGACACTCGGGCCGCGCAGCTCCGCTACCACCGAACGCGCCACAAGCACCGCTCCGGCTGCCGGAACCTTCCACGCCCCCGCCGCTCCCTATAAAACGTCGCTGATCCGCGACGTCATCATGGCACGCGGAAGGCAGTACAGCGCCCGA